>NC_045619.1:111828274-112431711 GCF_009829155.1 Mustela erminea | reverse complement strand
ACCTACCAAAAGAATTGGAACAATTTCTATATTAAGTAAGAAACAATACATATACATATTAAGAGCCACTCTCATAAATCTTTTTTGAGATTGGTTGCCTAAGATTTTCTTCCCAATAGAATAAGAATTATTGGGGCTTCAGATTTTCCCTTGACTTCTGAGGTCATTTTATTCTCTTGCATCAACAAATAAAGTAGGAATCAATGTTTTTGAGCTTCTTCTAACACAGAACCAAATAGAACAGTTAAGCCTCTTCCCAATATTTCACAAAGAACTGACCTCTAAGTCAAGTTAATATATCTTCAAGTGAAAGTCAGTCTTGCCTCTCCAACACCAAGGGACACTTGAGTTAGTAATACACAATATCAAAGTATAATAAGGCCAGTTAAAACAATCTCAGTATCTTAGTGTTCTGCTAGTAAACCTTCCCAAATCTGAGGAAAAGATGATCAGTAATGGCATGACCACTACAAGGTAATACAGTTTAAAAAAAATGCAGCTACTTAGCATGATACCAAAATCAAGTGTACAATTCCTTTCGTTGACACATTTGGTTAAAAACATGAGCCAACATATTTCTCGTGCCAACAGGTCATGCCTTCGTACAGCTCAAGAATAAAAGCACCACCGTTTCTAAATCTGGAAGGTACTTCAGAGGTCATTCAGACCGACAACTCCTATTTCTTGCTGAGGAAACAGTAAAGTTTGAGGGCAGCATACTCCCAGGCTAGGACTCTTTTTAGAATTATGTCCCATATGTTTGTACTTCAACAAGACCTTCATGCGTTTCTTTCATCAACTCTGTTTGTGATTGCGCAATTCCATGCTTCACACAACACACACTGAGGTAATCTATCACCCAGCCATTACACAGTCTGCCTAGAAGATAATTCCAGCGGTCAGCACTGTATTTCAGAAACCTACTGTCAATCCTATGTATTCATTTAATGCCGTGACTTGTGGCTCATATTGATGAAATCACTCAAGAAGCCAGATCAAAAATGTATATGAAAGACTTTAATGACTTAGAAAGGTGCGACCAGTGACTTAAATGCCTTTAGAAAGGTCTGCCTCCCTCTGCACTGGGTGATCTAATTGTGAACCACTCCCCTGCTCCAAAGGATGTAGTAGATTTTAAAATTTTGCTTTTTTTCCTCTCATTTTTTTGTGGTCTACACAGAGCAGTGAAAGAATATCCTGGTCAGGGGTGCCTGGGTGGCCTGGGTTAAGCCTCTGCCTTCAGTTCAGGTCATGGTCCCAGGGTCCTGGGATCGAGCCCCACATCTGGCTCTCTGCTCAGCGGGGAGCCTGGTTCCTCATCTCTCTCTGCCTGCCTCTCTGCCTACTTGTGATGTCTCTCTGATAAATAAGTAAATAAATAATCTTTAAAAAAAAAAAAAAAAAAAGAATATCCTGGTCAACTAGGCCAAAGACGTGCCAAGTATAATGTAGCCTTTTTACACGTGAGTCTCCCAGGAGAATGTAAGTATCGCTTTAGCGGGTCTGAAGTGCCTTGTCTGACCCTGTAAACATGCCTGTTCTCCACCAGGTCACCAACTGCTGTCTCAACCCTTTGGGGATCAGGTGTGGCCTCAACTTTGAGATAATCATGCAAATAGTTACATAGCAATCAGAGGTTCTCGGGAACTGTAAAAACTAGGTCTGTTGGTCCACTCAAGATAGCTAAATGGATGCTAGTCAATCTTCTTAAATTCCCAACATGCAAGCCTCCCTTTACCCATCCTTCCATAACTCTTGGTATAAACTTTTATTACTGCACTCCCCATGTGGTGTGACCACATGTCTGCCTCCCATTCTCTAAACTTCTAAAATGAGGACTGCTAGGCAGACGCAGACAGCAGAGGAAGGACTGTGGCTAAGCCTGACGCATGACTTTATCCCAACCAACCAAACTCTCCTCCAATCTCTGGGTATCCCCGTTCCCCGAGGTTCAGAGCAATACCTACTTTCCTCTAACCGAGAGTGACAAAACTAGCCACACCCCAACTACAACATCGGGAAGGCTCACTGTACTTGGTTTTTGCTCCCTCATCAGTTGCTGGTACCTTTTCATGTGATTATTGTTAGTGCTACAAGTGTTGTCTAATGGATTTTAGAGCCCTCTCCAATATCTGAAACTATAAACAAAAAAATGAGCTCAATAAATGTAAGTGACTTAGTCTTCCACAGCAACCATTATCATAAATCATGAATGGAAGTATCAGTAGCAGTTCTGCTAGTTTTCTGCCTAATAGTTTTGGCAGAAGTACAAGGGGCATATGTCTGCTCCTGGCTCAGTAACAGAATAAAGGCAGCGCCTTCACAACTGACTATATGCTGAAGTCAGATTTGTTGCCAGTTCTTTTCATGCTCACAATAATTTTCTGGTGTATGTAATACAACTTATTTTCTAAATTGGGTGAAACAGAGAAAATTAGTATTAAATTATTTATTAACTTCGGGTTTTGTAACCTCATTTTATAAAATCAAAAATCCTAGCTCCGTTTCCTGCCCCAAGCAAGTGGACTGTTTTTAAAATGATACTTGCACGTTTGAGAATTCTTTATGCTTATTCGGAACATTCTAATTTAGATAATACATTATCACAGAAACTCTTCTGGGGGTGTACTGATTTAAGTAATCCCTTTGAATGCCAACTAATTAAAAATATTTAGCAATATGTGGCTTCATATGTACAAACATAAGATGTTCTTTTAGAGTATCATAGTATATATACTTCAAACTCTAAAAACATTTGACAGAAAAAAAAAAAGTAAGGATCTCTCACTTGACCCTGTCCCCATGCAGAATTATGGTGGTTATCAAAAGCTTAAATAAATGGGTTACAGATGTATAATAGTTTTAAATATGTATATTCAAGGTCACTGATAATACTAGTCAGATTATTTTTTAAAGTTTTACAACCAATCTTTGTACACTTAATACTACCTTTATAATAAGGTACATAAAATACTTTTATTCCCTCAAACTTAAAAAAAATACAAAAAAATTCACATAAACAATTTTTCAAGTAAGAAAAGTACTGGCAATATATTAGTAGTAAATGGTTTGATCGATTGTGTTCCCGCCATAAATTACAATGCAAGAACTTAAACTTACACTTAGATGATCTATTTAAATGCTATGTTTTACATTTTTTCTCCTTATTTCTGCTCATCTTGACACATTATTTGATTTCCTTTTGCAGATAGCCTACACAAAGAAAGATGATTACCTCCTTCCAAACAAATAGAAATTTCTATTTTTGACTAACACTTCTGCCTATTTTAACCTGCTCTATGCACTGAACTTTCCCACATGATTACCTAGGCAGGCAGATACTTTTAAGTTTCTCTTTCTGAAGAAGGTTTAACGCGAAGCTGCTCATTTCTTTTTAATGCAGCACCGTCATTCTGCAATTAAAACATACCTAATTACCATGTTTTCAACAGATGCAAATGCAGCTCAATTAAAATTCTAGTCCATGCTACAAATTAAGCTACTTAATTCTGCAAGGTATCATGTTAGGACTGGGTCACCAAGAAGTTCAGAAAAGATTGGGCACTTATATGTTAATGATTATGGAGGAAATGACGTTAGGTTTCAACTGAAAAAGTTCTGCAGCTCCTGACATAAACAAATACTTCTATATAGTTATCACAAACATTTTCCAATCAAAAATTGACTCTAAGCCACATGGACCTGAGAGTATTTTCTTCCCCATTGTTACTGTTGATACTGTTAATGATTTCTGTTGGTTGCTTATCCACAATCCATTTTCCCCTTTCTTCTTCTTACTGGGACTCTGACCGTGTTCAGGAACGCAGTCTAGCTCCAACATGTTAATTCAGCATTAGACCAACCTATGGGTGCCTGCCCCTTGATTTACTATTTCCAGTGTTACTAGTCTGAGAATGGCCCCGTCAACCTGCATAGAAACACTCCATGCTTGGGGAGATAGCTCACTCACTCCCCTCTGTTGGATATAGACAAGAAAGCAGAAGGCCTCTGAGGTCTGTGATTACCCTCTGGATAAGCTGAACTGTGGATTATGGAGCCGAAAGGGCAGGAAGATGGGGGATCTTTGGTAACCCTGCTGGGCTATGAACCCAATGGTCTCTGAAGCTGCCCAACTCCAGAGCTCAGCTACATAAGACACTGCATTTCCTTATGGTTCTAGTTGCTCTGAGTTGGATTTTCTATTAAATGCAGCTGAAAGCATCCTAATAGGTACACTGTGTAAATCAAACTTTAGAGTAGCTATGAAAGATACACAGTCTATCCCAAGTGTAAGAGTTAGCAGTTAAATGTAATTCTGGATAGTGGTGACAACTTTGCTAGAATTAAATGATTTGTTCAGACTGGCTACTAGAGTTAAATGAACTGTTCAGCAGGTATAAACAGGGAAACACAAAATGAGAATGATAATATTACTTCTTCATCACCAGTAAACAAGTCCTTTCCTTTGAGGTCACAGCTCAAAGAAGCATCATTATTTCTTGAGTGAACGACAGAATGAACAAATAGTCAATCACATGGAAAACTATCCTTTACTGTTCCTTACTTATGAAGGACTACCCTAGGTATCAGAAATACCTAATGAGGGAACCACACATTCTTGAGTAATTTACAATTTATTTTAAAAGACAAAGAATTAAATGGAGTAATTGTATAGAGGATGACTAAGTCTTTGGAATTTATCTTCTTAAAACTTAAAATGAGTAAGTTCAAACGAGACATGAATAATTGGAAAATTTCACTAGACTTAGCAAATCCACTGACCCCTACCAATTTCTACTGATTAATCTTAGGTTAAAAAAATAAGTGATAAAAATTAATGAAGACTAGACTCCTGGGCACTGCAAAGTCCTATGCAGGATTCAAGAACTTTGGGGATATAAATATTCTTTTTGTTTCTTATTTTAGTAGAGTATTTTGACTTTGAAAAGGAAGAAAGATGTGGAAAATGAACAGCTAGTGATACAGATGGTGTCGAATAACAGGATCTGCTTTTCTGGACTCTGACTTTTAACATTAGAATGATGAGCTCTTGGCAAGGGATAATTTAGCTTTTTCAAAACGCTAAAAAAAAAAAAAAAAAAAATTACAAAGCTGCCACCAAACGTAAAACATGAAGAATTAAGAAGCTTCTACCCTAACATCCTAAAATGTGAGGTGAGAATAATAACTGATATGATGAAGAACCAAGAGTCTGACTATGAAAAGAAAGACAGAAGATTTCATGTGACATTTGCCACGTGCTATCACAGAGGTGGTTTCAGCAACTGGAGGACAGGTCAAGTAGATGATTCCAAAAACACTCTAAAGTATATTTAGTTCATTTAAAAAAACCAACAACAGTAACTGTTTATGTTGAAGAGTGGACACGAACAATTAAGATCACTCTTCCAAAGAACTGAAGACTTATTAACAAAACTCATTTTTTGTTTCTACTTTATATTCTAGCGTCACTCCAAATTAAATAGGTAAAATGCTCCTGAAGATGCTGGTAGAATGTCATCTCTGTTATCCTTCCCTTCCCAAGAGAATGCTACAGAACAAGTAAGTACAATGAGGGTCATACCCTCAATTTTCTGAACCCTTGCATTTTAACTTTCGGCATCTAATTGATTTTTACATTCAAATGATGGTCTACAATGGATACTACTTCCTGTCCATGGGGACGATGTAGTGAAGCTGGAAGTGTTCCTTTCAACAGACAGAATGGATTGGTTACACAACCAAAATGGTGGCACTCATCACTCTACTGTTGGAACATCACTAAAAATTTTACTTTTAATCATGGAATGAGCGTGGTGTTGAATCTATGTTCTAACACTACACAGAATATGATTTATAGTGTCAAGGAAAGAGATTCCAGGTCACTGCTCTGACTCTTTTAAGTGGAAAAAATACAAAAACAAAAATAAATAACAACACTACCATGTGCAAATATGATAAAGTAGTGAATGGCTAGCAATGCTCTATTTTGCTATTTATTGAGAAATCAAAATCACTATCCCCCAAAAGCCAGTGTTCTAAACTATCAAGCCAGTCCATACTGGGGACTCCACAAAATCTTCTTGATGTTAAAAAAAAAAAATGCTTTATAATATAAAGTCTCAGATACATTCTATATAATCAGTTAGGGCTTGAGAAAGTCAAGGAAAGACTAGAGTGCTTGGGAAGGAGTTTCCTGAAGAAGGCAGATAGTCTAATGTACCATGAGAGGGTAGGGTTGAGGGGGAGGAAGAAGACACAGCTCATGGAGATTACATACTCCAGGCAAGAATGAGCTGGGAGGCTTGAAGGACTCTGAGAATAAGAACGTGATTACAGAGTTTTCTAGAGAAAGCAGGATCAGTTAGGAGATCCTAACAATAACTTTAGATATTAAATAATGAGGATTCGGCTAGATTGAACAGAAGGAGTGAAATTAGTAGATTTCATGGGGAAAAATTAAGAAAGCTTGGTAATGGAGTGATTACACAGTACGATGATGATTCGAAGTTTCAGAGCCTGGAAGTGCTAATGAGAAAGATCACATCATCATCATCCATCTTTATGTGTGAGATGCTAAGCATGTAAACGCAGTTTCTTCCTTTTCTTTGGCACTGCCAAGCATCATTACTCAACCTGGATGATCGCATTACTAACATATAACTGATTTTCTTGCCACCGGTACTGCTCACTTACCATGACATCCCTGGTAACCATCCTCTGTCCTACCACCCCAGCAATCACACTTACTCGAAATTCTTCAATGGTTCTTTAAGGCCCTTCATATAAAACAGAAATAATTTAAACAAGGTTGTCTGTGATTTGTCTTCTACTTTCATCTTAAACCGTATTCCTCATTACTACACACATCAATCTTAATCAATCTATGGCAACCCAGAGAAGGTCCACAGTCTTTCTGATGCACTTGCTGCCTACATGCCCAGGTGAAGACCTCTTGGGCAACACCACTCATCTCCACTCAGACCTCTTCTGGGGCGGCTTTTCCTCGCTACCTCCCCTTCTGCTCTAAGTCCACAGAGGCTAAGTGGGTACCCTGACCTTTGGTGCCATGATAACCCATGCACTACAATGGCCCTTAACCACATTGCTTCTTAAGGATCGGTTTATCCAGTGGGTTGAACTACCCCATGGCGCCCAGGAACTTACAGGGCGAACACATACTCACATACTTTAAAGTAGTTTTAGTGTAGGGGCTTTCCCATTTGGAAGTTTAGTATTCTAGAAAAATCACAGGACTATGAATCAGAAAGTATACATTCAGCATGATTCAGTTTTTCCCAAGTGTGCTCTTGATCAACTATTTAAATACTTCTTTCTTATCAAAAAGTGGTTAAAATGAGGATTCCATAATTCAAACACTTCAGATGTGACTTTTCATTGTACTTTCAGCTTACTTAAGTTAATATTCACCCACAAAAAGAAGGGGAACGAACACCTCGGGCTATTTTACCCGCTTACACCCATATTGCATGAGAAACTTCCTAAAATTCATCAAAGCTCCTTTTCTTAAACTGCAGGTGATATTTAAGTATTCAAATTGGCTTAAAAGCACAGGACGGGCTATTCCTACAATTCTGGAACAAAAATTTCTATAGCTCAACATCCAATTATCGATATTAATCAACTACATAATCTTTTAAAGTACTTTTGACTTTGAAACCCATGTCCTGAATTGTCACAGCAGATTTTCTATAATCTAATGGGTTTTGCTTAGATAAAATTAGACCTAGTTTGCATATTCTGCTGGAATACATAGTGCCGAAAGTGCCTACGAGTGTGCAGAACGCCGACCACAGAAAATCTGAGCTATCAACTGCAATATTCTGTTTTATAACTAATAAACAAAAAAAATTACCCAGGGATCCCTCATATGAGCTGACTTACTCCTATAAATTTACCTTCTTCAAATCTCATAGGGTTCACCTAAGCTATGTATATTTTATAGAGCTATGCCTTTTCTTATACCCTGATAAGAGACTACAAGAAAAGTGGGCAAACTACTCAAAAGCAAGCAGGTTGTCTCTGTTTTCAAGGCACACAGTTTTCACATCTAAAACTGTAAACTAGATCTTAAAATCCATAGGTACAATTATTAAGAGTGTATTTGGTTTCATTATGCTTTACCTCCTGACCCCCACAAAAAGCAGTTTCTGTGTTGATAGAAGACTTACAATTTGGCAACTTTAAACAGAAAAAAAAATAATAAATGGGGCCATATATTTTTCAAGAAGGAAACAAAGCAATGTTGTTGCACATAGCAACAGAAACTGATTTATTCTGGGAGAGGTAGAAGCCACGTGCTGAGAGCCAGGCAGGGTATGTAATTTGCATAGAAGAGGGAGCAGATTGTGGATGCCCTGACCTGTCAAGCCCAGGTAGGGCCTCGGAGATAATGGGTCCCAGAATACAAAGCTCCATCTTGATCCAGACAGACACACACAACACGGAGAGGCCAGATGGATTAAATGAGAGACAAAAACGCTGGCTTCTGCCATCTCCACAGGAAGAACGTAAGTGTTACAGAAGATGACAGATACCAGATACCACATGGAGCCCGCCCCGGTCTCTTGGCCCCCATTGTTGTGCCCATGCCATGATTTCGACACCGCAGAGAAGAGGCAAGCCTGTTCAGAGCCATGAAATACAGTCACCAGGGAGATGCTCGGCCCAACTGACAAGAGCCATCAAGCGAGCCTATGCCTCAGCATCTTACTTGCAGGGCTCAGGCGGGAGGAGGAAACAGGGACAGGAGCAGCACCGGGGGCTGTCTGTCTGGGTCCCCTGCCTCGGCTCACGGCCTCACGGCCTTCCGACGACAGCCCGCCCTCCGAGCCCACACGTCTGGGGCACACTGGTGGGGGAACAAAAGGACTGTCTGCTAGGACAGTGTTCCTCCCTTCAGAGCCCCGTTCAGCAGCGAAAGGGCATTTTCCCTGCCATCGGCGGCTGTGAGGGCGTCAGACCACAGCACAGGAAAGCACGGTCTGCCGGAGACCCCCAGAGCACAGACAGGGGCAAGAGAGAGATGCGCTCGCCACAAAGGACGGTGCCCTGGGAGGCGGGAGGCGGAGTACAACCAGAAACAAGCACGCGGATGCTGGGAAGCCACGGTGACAGCACGTGTGTGGACCAAGCCGTGAGAATCCGGCAGCCAGACTGAAAAGGACGCTGTTTAGGAAACCAAAGGAAGAGTGGAATGAGCTGGACCTTCCTCGCTGCTGGAGCCACAGAACACCTTTTTGTATCCAGTCCTACATGAAGGGGACAGTCTAATGCTCACCGGGAGTAACACTGGGTCGGAGGGGCATTTTTTTTTTTTTTTTAAAGACTTTGCTTAGGCACCAGAGGTCTGGTGCGTGCACGTTCCGCGTGGAGTACAAAGAGGGATGGCAACGTGACACAACCATCCCCCTCTTCCCACAGAGTGAAAGTCTCTGCCCCACTTCTCTCTCGCAGAGACACAGGGACGCAGAGGGACTAGTTAAGCAGGAGCTCACTCACTGATAACAATGAATATTCACCGAATCCCCTGATCGGCCTGGCCCCATGCTTGGTTAGGCAGGACTAAACTAGACATGGTGGTGTTTCCCTTCGTGGGCCTTACAGAAGGTCAGAGAGCTTCACGGGCAGGACTGAGGCAGGTAAGTGAGCAGGTATACAGAATCATGGAATGGCCAAACTACAGAGGACCTCAGAAACCATCTAAACCAGAGCTTTTCAAGAATGTTCTAAAGAACTGCAAACTACCCTTTACTAAAATTAAAATGTACAGACAACCACAATGTATTAAAAGTAACTTAAAAAAAAAAAAAAAACCCTCAAGGGGTGACAGCAGAGTCCCGGCCACTCAGCCTTTCCCTGACTTCTGGACTCCCCCCAAACCCCTTGAGGCTCCCCCTCCTGACCAGAGGTCACAATACACAACTTTGAGAATCAATGATCCAGTTGTCCCAATCTTCAGTTCCACCAACGAGGAACTTAAAGCTCAAAGGTTTTAGATAACTTGACCAGAATCCCAAATTCGTCAGAAGGATGTGGACTAGGACGCGAGTCGCCCAAATCCCAGCTCAGTGCTCACTCCACTCCACTAATGCCGCCTCAACGACTCGGACTGTGGAAGTCTGAAATGTACAATATCTGTTTTTCTCTCTCTCTCTCTTTTTTTCTTTTGTAACCTGAGTTCAACAGACTGCTCTGGGAGGGGAAAAAAAAATGATAAAATCAGGCCTTTTGGACAACATAGCGCTCATGGCTACAAATGCCCATGTCACAGGTCTTTCCCCATCTCTCGTCCAGAACGTCCCCTTGGGTTTACAAAATGTAACTTGTCTATTTGCTTGTCTTTGTCTCAATGGCAGCTGAATGAAAAAGTTTTAACATGATGTACTTAAACCAGTTATTTCAAATTATAAAAGGAAACTGAGTTGACATAGGGACAAATTTAGTTGTCTATCCACACGGCTGAGAAACTCTGAAAGCTGTCCTTATCAGAATTAAACACGTGCCTTGTACTGATATACATTCCATCCCTTGATGCATTTGAAATGAGTGTTATAGATGAAAAAATTACATTTTATGAGTGAATTTAAATAACATTTTAACCAGAACAAGAAAAAAATTCAAAAGCATCAGAAACTGTAGAAGCTTAAAAAAGAACTAAGAGTGAGGGGCCAAAGTACCATACGTCTCATTAAATACAGACCCAGGACAGGCAGAAGCATGATGCTACCACAGTAGGGCTGCATGAGAGATACTGCTTAGGCTGGAGAGGAACCACTGATAGAGCGGGAAAAAACTCAAAAGAAGGCTGAAAGCGCGTATGACTCAGGATCTTGGAGCCCAGACTTGGCAGCAAAAATAGGAAATATGTTCTTCATCTGGCAAGAAGAGGTTGCATACATTTGAAAATCACTGGCTGGATAGAGTGAAAAGGCTCCATCCAGCTTTAGATGGAGAAGGAGGTGAAGGGGCAGGAAGGCGGGGGTGGGGCCGAGCAGTGCCCTCCCGAAGTTTCGCTTGCTACGTGATGACGGTGGTATTCGCCTTCCCAAAACCAGTGTATGTGCGACAAGCAAAAACTATATGATTTTGCTTTCAGTCCCCACAGAATATGATTTTTATCTAAAGCTTTTCTTCCCCACTGCAATTTTCCTTAGGTATTTGTGACAGGAGCGGTTCACCCAAAAGTTAAATTGCAAGTAAATTACAATCCACTTCAATTATCTCTGGTTTCTGCCTGGACTTTGAGCAATAGTGTCTCTAACAACAGTTAGATGCACAGAGTAGTGTTTGAACTTCCGAGTCCAATAGAATTATAAAAGTATAGAGCAGTAATTATGAACAACAGAAGCTAATCAACAGTTTTTACTATTCGGACTCTTAAATCCTTTTTCTTTTAAGTAAATATACTAAGGTTGTTTTCTGATTTTTAAAACCAACAGAACGGTTATTTTTATGCCATGACTGTTTAAAGATAAAGACAGTACTCTGTAACATCTGAACATACTTATAAATAATACTTTTTTCTCAATATTCTACAGAAAACATACTGCTCACCCATAATAACCGTTGACTTTCAATAATCTTAGCTTAAAATATTTTGCAATTTTGAAATACACACATCTACAAATATGCCAGCTAAGATCAAGGAAAGCAAGAGTAGTTCATGAAAATAAAACTACGGTTTCAAAAGCATAGATTATTACATATATTCACTGGAGATATCGCATTATAGCGGCGATTTTCAAACATTTTGGTCTCAGGATAACTTTAAATTCCTAAAAATTATTAAGGACAAAAAATAATTTTTTACGTGGATTATCTCTATTATTATTTACTGAATTGAAACTGAGAAGACCTAAAAATATTAATTACTTTATAAAAAACAAAATTTATATTAAGAGAAATTGTTTTTATAAAACGATCATTGTTTTTTCAAAAAACAGTGAGTGCAAACCGTGGCACTCTTTTACATTTCAGCAAATCTCTTTACTATCTGGCTGAAAAGACTGATTCTTCTATCTGTTCTGCTTTCAATCTACTGCAGCATCAAATGACTTGTTGTCTCTAGAAAACCCAACTGTGACCTCGTGAGAAAACAAGGGTACAAAGATAATAAATGACATCTTATTATTATGAAAAGTTTGGACCTCACTGATCCCTCTGAAGGATAACAGGAACCCCTAGGGTTCCCTGAAGCATACTTTAAGAACTGCTACCCTACCAAGCTGTCTGTAACTGCTATTCTTTCAGACATTATAAACTTACACGTCTCCATGCCTTCATCATCATCATCCACCGCTGGTTTATCATAGGACTTGTCGATGGCAGCTCTGAAGCTCTCATTGCATCCCCTTCCTCTGATTATCCGCGGCCGTGGGCGGTGGAAAGGAATATCCCCATTCAAAGTCACTTCAGCGACCGCCGTCTGCAGACTCTCTAATGAGCTTGACTTTTTCAGACCCAGGGAAGGGCCTACATCTCTGCTGGGGGAGCCTTGGAGATTTACAAAAATGAAATGTTAGTTAGAATTAGTGGTGAAAATTACATACCTGAATATCTACGGACTGTGGAAAACATCAGGGACATAAATTATTCACTCACTGAGTTCTAAAGTGTGGATGGAAATGTTATAAAAATAAAGTTAATCGTAACCAATTTTAATTTTTTCCAAATATATTTTAAATTTAGTCTACTTTCTCTATTTTCATTAGTCTCCATTTTTAGCCCAAGAGAGCTAAAATCATTTGCTGGTCAAATCATTTGCTCCAAGTATGTAAATAACCAAAACCAGCTAGAATAACCCAGAAGCTTACTTGAAAAGTAGGGATGATGAGAAGGCTAGGATAAGCAACCAAACGTAAGCTTTGTAACTTAACTGAAATCATTTATAGACAGCTCAAAATTATTTACAGCAGAATTTAAACTTTCATCTCAGTGAGTTCCACGAATTCTCTTCCTCATTACACCGCGGCTTCACACAGCTCAGTCAGTAAAACGAGCACAAAGACTACTCGTCACTGAGTCAATTAGGGCACCCTGGCACCAGACAGAAACCTGATTCTGGGAAATATTCATGTTCTCAGGAAAGAGCAATGCAAGATCTGAATAGAAACAAATTACATAAGGGCTCTCACTAGGGAGCCGTGAAGGAGGAGAGACTCAGGAGCTGAACGTGAGGACGTGTGTCTCCAGGCTCGGGAGTAATAATAGCTTCTCGAGGAACAAGTGAGGAACAGGAGGAAGAAAACTTAACAATTAACGAAGAAAATTTCAGAAGGATGGCAGGGGAGAATTGGGAGAATGAACGATGGGGCTGTTTCTGGAGGATATAGGGCAGGGGGCCCGGAGAGAGTACCAGTAGCACCACGCTTTAGAAGGCAATCAAGATGGATTTCTTTGAGCGAGGAAGACAGCCGCATCCATCACTGCCTGACCTGGCACTCAGAGGCAGATGAGGTCTGCCACTCCATGACTAAAATACCAGCTTTGGACCACCACTGGTCAGCCCAGGTTTCAGAACTAGCTCGTCACTTACGCTGTTAAAAAGACAGGTACGAAAAAATGGGAAGGTAGAACAGAGCAGGTCGTTTATCTGTACATGGGGTCACCAGCTCACGTGTGAATCAATAATTAAGGCAGAGCCTTGATATGGTATCACCTAAAAGGCAAATAATTATGACACGGGCTTTGCATGGCTCAGGGTAGAAAACAGAATAAAAGTTTAAACTGAGAGTCAAAACAAGAATTATCTTTTTAAGATCCATTTACATTACGTCTCCCACCTCATTTTCACAATGGGGTAGCAGTTTTTAAGTTAGAATAAATACGTCAAAAATGTAACACAGGCAGAAAGGCAGAAAGATGATTCTAATGAAGAAATAATAGTCCCTCAATTATTGTGTTTGGGAGAAAAAGATGATTTATTGAACTTTCTCAGTGCAGGATTGTATATATTTGATTATTTTATAACAAAAATTCCCATGAAATGTTTCTTTCTAGGATGATCAATCTTACTTTTTCTCTTGATAGCACTATAATTTTTGACAAGTTCATGTTCTAAATACTCATAAAAGTCATGTCACGGGAGGGAAAATGAATTCTGTTCTAGAATTAAACAAAAGGTAAGAAATCAAGAAGTCAAAGAGAATAGGAGAAGATCACTCGTAGGCAGGGACATTTACTTTATATTTCCTAGAATTAGCACAGGGGAACCCTTTTTCTGAATAACTCATGCATATCAATTTTCATAACCTACCAGCTGCACCTGAATTCTGTAGTCACTTATCAGGCAAATATTTGGCACTTTTTGGTGAGCATAAAGGACGTGTGTGTTTGTGTGTGTATGTGTGTGTGTATTCATATCTATCTATATTTCTCCAATAAAGATTTCATGCTTCCAGTAAAGATTTTCATAAAAACATCACTCAGGTATATTAAGTTTTTCTTTATGAAAAGTTAGCTGAGATTTGACTTAATATATTCACAGCACTAAACATTTTAATAATGAAATCTAGAAATAGCATGAATATTAAAATAGGTATATGTCTATATATACATGCATATAAATATTTATGTACATATATAAGAATATATATATGTATATATTAAAATACATAAACAAAGGCAAATCTGGTGGAAAAAACAATGATGAAAATATAAATAAGCAACATATTTTGTAAGAATAATTTAAGGCTTACCTACCTATTCTTCTTTCTGAAACTGTAACACTGTAGTATGTAACATTCTGGCCATGGTATTATGTATATAGGAAATCAATGAATTATTACCTCTATATTTAGGTATGGTTGAAAATTCTTAAAGTAAAAGGTTATACAAAAAGTCATAATTTGTAATTTGTGAATCTATAAGAGGGATCAGCCAACCATGGGCCTAATCTGGAACGCCCATTCTATTCCATGGCTGCTCTCATGCTACATCAGAATGGAAGTAATTGTTACAGGAACTGTTTGGTCTATAAGGCCCACATTATTTACTATCTGGTCCTTTACAGAAAGAGACTTCTAATTTGTAACATGGATATGATACATTTAAGTATGACATTTGTCAAAGAAGCTGTTAACAACGATTTTGTTAAGGAGCAATGCTAAGATTCCTGAGTGATGGTTACTGAGAACCCCAACATGATACACTTAGCACTTCCTAGAGATGAAAATTAAAAGCGCCTTTCTCTATATAAAGTATGGGCAAAAATTTGTCTTATTTACACACACAAGCACACACAAATCAACATCTTTTAATTTTAAAATAATATTCTAAAGCTCTTTATAAGTCAGCTCATTAGGACACTTTGCTTATTTTTTATATCCAAAGATTAAACTGTTAGAAACACAATTCTCCTCTTATTCTCTCTTTTCATTCACAAAGAAAATTTACCCCCAAATACCAAAAAAGAACTTTAAATCTGAAATAAAGGGGAAAATCATAATCATACTGTTTTCCCTAGGCCATTTTTCTACTACTTACTAATACCTCTCTTGCCGAAAAAAAGTAGAGGATGTCTTTTGCAAGGGCAAAGGGGAATGGAATTCAATTTTCATTATGAAAGGCTTATGGCTAGACAGATGATCTGTGCTGAAATGCCACTGTGGCTCTACCAAAAACCTTTGGACTGAACTGTAAAATCATGATCATCTTAGCAATTCAAGTGAACTGAAGAAAGAAAAATAACTGAAAATCTGCTCACTGTCCAATATTTCAGGGTGGAAAGGATCTACTTTAGACATTTTATTCATGTAGATTTAAAACCAACAGACCAAAAAATAGGTACTGTGATGTCTATGTAATAATTTTGTTTCCCAAGGTTTTCTAGTTTACTTTGGTAGGATCAATGGCGCACAGTGGGGAAAATAAAAGAAAAAAGGAAAAAGGTTTTATCTAGGATCCAACATTTTAAACCACAATAAAAACACAAAATTGAATTAGATTGAATTAGATTATAAAATCTGCCTCCTCTCCATGAAAGTTATTTTATGTGTCCAATTAAACTCTGGATATCATCATCATTATTTTTTTTAATTGCACTAATGCTCTTTTCCTTTTAGTAAAAGTGAGTTGGTCAAATTAAATATTTTCCTGACTTTACCTGACTGGCATAGTATATGAAGTCATGTTCTTTAACCTGAGAAGTTCGAGTTGGTTTTTATGAACATTAACTTGGATAGGGCTTACTTCTTTAAAAGTAATGAATACTGTTAACTCTAAAACTAATTACTAATTTACATATATGAACTATCAAATAGTTTCTCTTTAGCCCTGTTCCAGAATTTCAGTGAATTTCATGTTTGATCAGAGAAATAACTACATAATAATGGCTGAAGCTATAGTTAATTGCCTTCCACTACAGTTAATCTTATGATTTATTGGATGTAATTTTTAGAATATATCTTTTACTCTACAGAATGTAAAAACTCCAACCTTGTCCACAATAATCTTTACATATGTATATGGATATACATTTTTCAAGCAGGCTAAAACTAATTACTACTGCAGGTTAAAAAGGTGAATTGAAGCTAATTAGTGCTAAGTGACGAGAGTACTTCATACCGGATCTAGAATAATTAAAACACTATTCCAAACTTATAATAATAAATCATAAATGCACCACTGTACAAAGCAACATTACTTTAATTACACGTGATGACTTTCCTATGATTATTTTTATAAAATAACATAAAAATAAATTCTAATACAATGAAAAACCCAGTTCAATATAATCTGATTATTGATGCTACATAATGATCTAGACAGCATTTTAGAAACAGTCCTAATGAGTTAATTAAAAAAAAAAAAGAAAATTTTAGAATAGGTTCACAAAGTCAAGTCAAGACAAGGAGCTGTGTGCATTGTCTAGTCTAACTCCATGTCAGACAACTATGAGCTAATTCTTGCACCTGAAGAAGAACTAAGGTTTTCCGAGCAACTAAAGACAGCATTACTGGACACTGTCCATCAGTGAAAAATATTTATATTTATGCTATCATCTTTCAAATCAAAATCACCACTTTGAGGATCATTGTCTGGACATCAAGCTAGTCATCTAATAAATGACTTAGATACTTAAGAGTCTATTAGAAGAGATCCTGTTTTCAGGATTTTGATTTTTATTTAATCGTGACAAAACATTTCTACACAAATACTATTAAAATCTAGGTTGTTTTAGCATTTTTGAAACACTAATTATATTTGCACTTAGTATTCCTTCTAACAGAAAATTTTTCTTTTCTTGTACAATTTGATTTCCTACAATGAAAACATCCATGCAAGTCTGGAATATTTATGTTTACACGCAATATGATTGGCAGCTCTATAATTATGATCAGCTCCTTGGACCACAGTTTCTATGGCAACAGTCTCACTGTCCATTCTTACCTGCTTTCTGGTCATCCACTGTATTGAGTTTAGTCTCGTCAGCTACTGTTAAAAGGTAAATGTATACTGGTTAGCACAGTTAGTCCCCACAGCCCAACATGCTTCAACCATTCCCGGATCTTTTCAGTTAGGTGATCATTCTTAGGTAATATTTCATGCAAATAATATGAAACATCAAGCAAACATTCATAATCAAAAAAGGGGGGGGGAAGCAGTGTCTCCATGCAAAATGCCAGTCATTTCATTTCACAGACACGTGTGTTATTTATAAGTTAGCATATCATAATTAGCCAAGGCAATGCATCGCCAAATTTTTCTTTTATGCATGTGATAAATTAATGCTTTTAGTCTTGAAGTACAAACAGCCACCAGAGAACAGCATAAATAAGTTACAGTTGATTAACAAAGGTTCTGTAAATCATTTGATCGGTTTATAGATATAATTAATTATTTTACTTGTTTGTTTGCTTTTTGGTGGATTTTGATTCAAAAAGAGACACTACCTGATTGGTGTTTGATTGAACAACTACGGTTATTTTCCTCCTCCCATTTGCTTCCAAATACTTTCTACAACAAATATTCTCTCCAATTATTACTTCCATTACATGCCTTAATTATCAACACGTAAGAGTTTCTATTACATAAACCTTAAAGAATAGGAGTGAAACAAAGATATCATGAAGTAACCAAATTCTACACATGGATTGAGATAATGGTTTCTCTCCAATACTTCTCCTTCTAGTTCAAGAATCCCACAGCCAACCAAATACTATTTCCAAAAATTGGTTTTAGACAACCAAGATGTTAAAACATTTCATCTTTTCAAATAAAGATGCAGGAATATAGCATGAGATGCGTGTGTTTGTTTCTTTTATCATCAGGAAACATATATGTTAACATATTGCACATTATGTAAACATGCCACTTATGATAAATATGGTTATCTTAAACTCAGAGAAAAACTAATTTTTGCCAAATTGCCACATTTCACATTTATTTTCTCTATTGCTTAAAGTAAACAGACATGTGTTTGGGACTATCAATTTTAATCTGAAAGCATCTAAACCTTATTTAGATAAAGATTCATGGAGATTGTACTCACTACCTAAATCCATGCTTTTTGATTTTCGCGTTTTAACGAAATCCAATTGACTGGCATCTGAAAATTGCTTTGTGCGTTTTTCTGACATACTCTGGCGTCCAAATCCTTCTCGTTGAAAAGCAAGAACTGGATCAACATCTGGACTCAAAGAGCTGGTGTGAAGAGAAAAACAAACATAAAGATATTTACTAAAAATAGAGGACATCCAACTTCAGGAAAGAACATATATGCTTGTGCGTAAGAAGGTGTGCCTATGTGTATTCCTCAGAAATGCTGAAACTAACACAAATACAGTTCATTAAAAACAAAAACAAAAACAAAAACAAAAAACCTGTGGCTGAATAGGAAGTGATGGGAAAATACAAAATTCTATTTACTTTTAGAATAATTCTTTCTCCACATGAGTTCTCTCGCCTTCTTGATTTACTTCAGTTTCCTCACTGTTCCCCTATACATCATTATTTCTAAGTGATTAACAAAAATAAGGCAGATGGGGGTGCTGGGGTGGCTCTGGCAGTTAGGCGCTCGACTCTTGGTTTGGCTCAGGTCATCGTCTCACGGTCATGAGATCAAGCCCTGCACTGGGCTCTGCGCTCAGCAGGGAATCCACCTGTTCTTCTCCCTCTGATCTCCAACAACCTCCCCCCCTGCTCACACAGGCTCTCTCCCTCTAAAGTAAATAAATACAATAAAATCTTTTTTTAAAAAAAATAAGGCTGGTAGTCTTTTGGACATGGGGAGGATTGGATATTTGAGGAAGACTTTCATATATGAATACAAATACTGGCCGCAAACAAGTGACTGTATGAACTGCAATCAAGTAAAAATTTTAAAAAAGAGTATGGTCTTTTTTAGACAGCCTTTAGATATCCTAGTCTTCTTTGATATCCTTTATCCTGTGTTTCAGAAAAGAAGGAAAAAACACCATTGTGGTATGTGGTTTCATGAGAATGCAGTTTCTCAGCAGTATTTATTCAACGAAGAAGAAACCAACTCAACACACCTTTATTAGGACCTATTCTGATTAACATGTTGTGCTGGGGACTGAAGTTAAAAAAATAAAAACATTTTAAAAAATAAATAAATAAATAAATAAAAATAAAAACAAAACCATCTCTGTTCTCTGCACGTTCCTACAAAAAAAATACTACACCAGACGCACCAAGCCAATGCTGTGGACGCGGAGATGGGGGAATGTTTGGTATTGGAGGGAGGCAGGAATAGCGCGACTAAGCCCGGATGATATTTGATTTTGGCGACACCAACACAGTAGTTCAAACAGACATGGTGAAACCCACGGCAGATCATTGGAAACAGGACACCGCCGGAAGAGTTTTCCCAGGGGACGTGTCATGGGATGACACAGAATCACTCCTATTTGTAAAAATCTGTAAACGCTTTAAAAAAGTACTTAAGTGTTCTGAGCACAGTTTCATGCAGTAAGAATGGTTGTTCTGTGCTGGGCACACTGAGTACACACACCGCTCTCCTGTGTTAGCACCCAGCCACCTCCCCATTTGGCCGGTGAGGAGAAAATGCCTCCACAGCGAGCTAAACATACTAGAAGGTGAGGGGGCCGCGTCTACCCATCAGCTCAGTTTACAGAACTGAGTTTATAGGCTGATAGCCTGCCTTATGCTTCTGATGGAAGCAAACGTCTCTACCCTTTATGGCCGCAGATAATTACTATCCATACTGGTAAAGCAGAGAGATCTGGTTTGGATATCCATCAAAAACGTAGCTGCAGTTTACTGCGCATGAAATGATAGCTGGCTCTGAGAGAAGAGCTAAGGCAAAAATTGTAAAAAGAAAGACATCAAGGGAAATGTTTCGCCCTCAGGTTAAGTGACCTGAAATGTGTCGGGCGCACGTGTATTCATATGCTCAATAAACAGGAGAGCGGCCCCACCCGTCTGGAAAGGCCAGTGAGAGACTTCAAGGACATAATGTGAAAGCCCTTTGTAAACTGCAAACCACGGTACAAAGTAAGCTATTATCACCCCACAAAGACTGTCTGTCTCAAATAATCAACTTAATACACATTATGATAACAGACATAGATAGGGAAATACACAGGGGAACTGCACAATCCTTCCCAATCTGTTCCACCAAGCACAGAGTGGGGCCCCCAGGATGAGACAAGGTGGGTGCCCACGACTCCAAATTCAAGAAAGCACTCACTCTCACGGTTGTGCGAGGTCAGAGTGCACACCTGGGAGTGATTCCCTGCCTGTAGTTTGTATCCTGGGCACCTGGCTTGCCTCCCCCTTGTCCTGGTCCCAGTACTGAGAAGAGAGAAGATGTATTCCATGGGCACTGGGAATTCGGCCCAGGGCAAGAACAACTTTATTTGGTAAAGTTCTATGTTATGTCCAAATAAACGTTCTTTTCTCTGCATTCTATATTACATCTTTCCATCTTTAATATGCCACCTTTTTTTCCATGAAATTTTGACTACATTTTTGAGAACTTTGGGGCTCCTTCACATACTACTATGCCTGCATACTGTGTATGCATGTATATGTGCATGTATGTGTGTATGCACGTGTGTGCATGTGTGTATGTATGTGTGTGCATGTGTGTGCGTATATGTATGTGTGTGCATGTATGTGTGCATGCATGTACGTGTGTGCGTGTGTATGCGCATGTATGGATGTGTGCGTGTATGTGCATGTATGTGTGTATGCATGCGTGTGCGTGTGTGTGCATGTGTGTATGTATGTATGTATTTACAGCCACAGCTTGTAGTATACACATAATTACGTGCTGTTTAGACATATTTCTTAAATTTATATATGCTTGAGTATTATGTTTATGTAGTAGTATTCAGATACCACTATGCTTACTACATTATTCTTGTAGTTTCCACATACACCCCAATTGGAAAAGACAGTCCTAGAAGTGAAAACTAAAAACCCATATGATAAGAACTATGATCCAATTTTGCAACAGCGTACTCTATATATTTTCAGTAAGAATAATTCTTTCATCTGTTGAAAGCTGATCCCTTCAATCATTCTACTCATGAAATACATTCTTAATAGAAATTTGGTAAGGGCCTTTTCAAATAAATACTGTTGGTGCCAATGTTATCTGAAAACCACATACTGGCATATTTTTTAAACTGATCTCATATCCTTGGAATTATGTTGCCACTAAGATTAGGATCTGCTGTTTTGCCTTGTTTCTCCTTAAAAACATTGATGATGTTCCCTAAATCAATTAACGGATTGAAAAAAGTATATCCTATTCGTTAACAAAAGTTCAGCCACTTGACGTATTCACCTTCCACGATGGCTCAGTGAACTGTAAACATACACAATTTAAAATGTCAAATGAGTTTGTGAGCTAATAAGAGTCTTAAAATAACTAAATACTCTTAAACCATGACATACTTAATTCTTAATTCTTCCCTACCCATTAAACTAATTTCAGACACAATAAACAGTATACTAGAATACTTAACAAGTTCGATTGCAAAACTGACAGCTGATTCTTTCAAGAATGTAACCATATCCTGACCCTCAATGTTATTAAAATTCCAGTTATTAATCCTGTTTTATTGCCCTTTTGTTTTCATAACATTTTCATCAAGGATTAGGGAGATACTGTCAGGCTGGAAAAGCTCACAGTCTCTGCTGTGATTCGGAACAGCTGCCGTTCTTGTTTGGATAACCCTTCATTCATATTCCTTCCCTGCTCCACGTCCCCCACAGCAAAATCACGCAAGTCCTCCCCATTTTATCAATGCCCTTAGGGAAATTAATGCCACAATCAATTTCTGCTAGTTCCTTATTTATTTTCACCAATACAGTGCATTAGAAGGCCCCAAACAGATCTATTCCTATGGCCACCTTCACAATCCTCACCACCGTGGAAATTCGAAGGCTTTTGTCCCAAAGTTGAATACTGCCAATAACTAACCCTCACTTTCCCTGTTGCTGCTTTCACTCTCCAAAACAGATACAAACTGCAGCAGTGAATGTAACAGCATCTGTGGATTTCAAATGAGATTTTACTTTATATTGTGGTTTCCCCTTCTATGTTGAGCCAAAAACCTCATTCACGGATACGCTATTATCATGCAAGCTGGAGTATAGCTCCTTTTTAAATCCTGTATTTTCAGGAAGAGAATTTTTTTTTTTTCCTTGAAGAAGGAAAGACAAGACAAGACAGAGACAGACTTTTCAAGGATCCAAACAAACAGGTGAGACTATTCCAAGAGAACATCTGCAGAATTCCCAGGTACATGTGCTGGATGTTCATGTGGTTTTGTAAGGAGTGGGGGAAGGGGGCTGGGGAGAGGGTGACTTTGCTAAAATCACCTCTAAAAAATGTTAACACAAATCAACAATGATCCCCCAGACCCCTCTGATCTAATACCAACTGTTGACACGAGTCTGGGTAAGAGTAGAGAAGAGAAATGGGTAAGTGGTGAAGAACAATGCTGTAACATTTAAGTATTATTTTGCTGATGTATTCATGGAACACCCCCAGAGAAACGGCAATAAGAAAATTCTGGTATAATGCTTCACGCGGCTTATGCTAATTTTTACTTCAACCTCACAAGGTCATCCCTGGGAGGTATTTGCCTTTCGGGTTATGGATGCGTATAATTACGAGGCACGCAAATTAAGGCACACATCCACACTCACGGGCCACGCATCGGCTCGATAATATCAAATGCTTTCTTCTGTTTTGGAAGATTTGGGAGAAAGAAACGGCATTAGACTGCCCCAAAAGTCACAATGTTAGAAGCAAGAGGGAAGGGTTACAGCACTCTAAAAAAACAACCCTTTAAAAAGTCTCCTCACTTGGGGCGCCTGGGTGGCTCAGTGGGTTAAAGCCTCTGCCTTCGGCTCAGGTCATGATCTCAGGGTCCTGGGATCGAGCCCCACATTGGGCTCTCTGCTCAGCAGGGAGTCTGCTTCCCCTTCTCTCTCTGCCGGCCTCTCTGTCTACTTGTGATCTCTGTCTGTCAAATAAATAAATTAAAAAAAAAAAGTCTCCTCCCACTCCTACAGCACAGCAGCTATTAATTTGACCAAAGTCATCTAATGGTTACAAACTTTCAGCCACCTCAGAGATTTTGCTTAGAACTGATTTAATGAAAAAGCAATTCATCAAATTAAAACAGATCTAAAATAACCAACAGCGGAACTTCAGAAATGAACAGGTCTTTTTGGTGAGTGGAAGCTCTGTCACAGAGCTGGCTGAGTTAGTCAGTACAGCTCTGGACACGCTAAAACAATGGGGCAAGTTTATGGGATAGAGGGGAATCTTTTATTAAAAGAGTGATAATTAAGAGTATTAAGACCATGGAAACAAAACACGGCCATAAAACAAAATTGATTAACTGTGCTTAATGACAGACCATTTAAACATAAAATGAAGGTGATTGCAATTAAGTAATGTTTTCCAAGCCTGGAGTGCAGTCTTACCAGTCTGCTGAATCACTGATTGCAGCCTTCGCCCACGTGCCAGCGTCCGTTGTCATGAAGCCCACGTCATCGTGGGAGCTGGAAGATGACTGGTCAGACAGATGTGGGGGAAGCACTGGCAGCCTGTCATCTTCTATAATGACAGTGTCATCCTGGGGCATGTTCACCGTGGGGGACAGCTGGTATTTACCTGCCCAGTGGAAAGAAAAGTAAGAGAAATTCTAGATCTCGATCTAAGGGCTACGCATATAGCTATACGAATGACAATATTAGAAAAAGGCTAAATTTCCAAATGCCTGCTCAACCTGGTGGAACAAAACAGAAGGAAGGAAATTTATTTTTTCACAAATAAATGGCCAGTGGAGGCGTCGAGTCTGCTCCCTTCTCTGACTCGGCGGCTCTGTAGCTCTTGGCACAGAGTTTAATTTCACTGGATTCAGGTTTCCTAAAGCCACAGATGATCTCCAGAACGTCTTCTAATGTGAAAATGTGACACAGATTCTAGGTTGTGGAAGTCCTTTGAAAAATTTTACCAGGAAATTTATAGGGAAGCCCTGCAGACTTACATCAATCACTCCCGTACTCATTCGCTGGGCACATACCACGTAGCAAGGATGGAAGACTTAACCCTCTGCCCCCAAACAGCCCACACCCTGAGAAAGAGCCCGGCATACAAACAGGGATAACGGACTGGTGGTGTGAAGGATGTGCAAAAGGACTATGGCCTTCACTAGGGCTGGTAATTGCCTGGGCAGCTGGAGGCAGAGGACGCCGGGGATCTTCACAAAAGTTAACCTCACAGTTGGGCTCTGAATGAGGAATGTGATCTTTTCTGCTAGGAGAAATGATGACATTGACTTAACGCATTGGCAACAACATCATTAAATTCATGATGGAGAAAAGCTCCCGGTACACTAAGGGGGCACTTCAAAGATGAGTACATGCAGAGTCGAGGCCTCACGGGGAGATGGCAGGAGTGATCTGAAATGATAGGATCTCACTGCCCAAAGGATTTCAGGCCAAGATAGTGGGGTCTGTATATTTTTATTTATTCAATTCGGATGTAACGTTCTTGGTAAGGACAGACTCCAAACTGTCTCTACTGATGAGTTTTTCGGGGAAATCTGCTCGGGTGCGTGGATCAGCATGACAGATGTATTTTTTGGGACAAAATGAAGATTCAAGCCCTCAATCACTGAAGATAAAGCTTCTTTATCTTTGATGAGGCATCTTCCTCCCCAAAACATCCACAGTTCTGGCTTCCTCCTCAAATCTCATGCCATACTTCTGGGTAAGACCTCGCTGGACAAGCCTTTGGCCCAAGTGGACCCATCAAGAGAGTTCATACTCACAGAAACACACATCAGGGTACGATGACTGCCTCTCCCAACAGGACAAGAATTGACAATTTCCCCATCACCTTATAGCAGGATAGGCCAAGTCTCATTTGAAGTCCAATATTCCAATCTGGTAAGCCAGCTCTACTGGCTCCTACCCAACTGAAACGGACTGCTGTCCTTTCCCAACACTGGCACCATTTTACACTTTACACAGGGTGCTCTTTCCCTTTATTATGAGCCACTTTTTAAAATAGCACCACAGCAACATGTGGAGAGATTTTAACATTTTAACATCAGGCTTAAGATATAATTTTTAAAACAAACATTCATAAGAATGTGCAAATGATGACTTTTTATTTTAACACGATTTTGGCAATTATGGGATGGCATATATAGGCTTGAAGGATTTTTAAAACACATATTATTCTAGACGTTCAACAAAGGAACAAAAATTAAGTTGATATGTATCTTTTCAGGACAACCCACAGAAGAGGATGTGCTAGACGTTTCAAACGCATTCATTATTTAGCACCAACTACTTTATTATAGAAATACTCTATGTTTACTGAAACAGCAACATAGCATTTTATCAAGAAAAACACTCTATTTTGATTTGAAATGCACTCATTTTGACAAACTGTGAAAACTAGCAACTTTTTATGAATGCTCATGATTATAAAGCAAATCAAATTTAACGTAATCGTTTCTTTCTCCTGAATTCAAATTATTCATTTACTACTACTTGAGTTTTAGGACTTCAACACAGAAAGAAAAAATCTGTCTAAAAAATTATCATTCATAAATAAAGTTGGGCATCCTAGGACGATCACCAGAAGAAATATTCCCTTCTCAAGACAGACTTTTTTGCCTAAAAAGTGTACAGAATGACAAAACCAGAGTTATCCCTGACAGCTCGCCACTGAGAAGGCACGTGTCACAGCATTAAATGCCAAGTCCTCACAAAGGCAAAATTTACTGGAAGGAAAAATTACAATATAATTATAGTGCACTCGCTTTTAAACACAAAAACTAAAACTCTTGGGTTTACACAATATATTCTGGGAGACAGCCTAATAAGCAATATGGAACACTGAATGGTTCTTCATATGACAATCCTTTTATAATATGCTGTGTTGAGTAGAAATATTGTACCTTAAGTGATCCAAAATTTTATACATAAATGGTAAGAAATTTTCCTAATAATAAGAAAACAATTTAGCTTTTTTCCTCTCACAAATGATTCTAGGGGCTAATATTTCAAAAGATTTGAGAATTCACATTTTTTATGAGCTTCCCAACTTCTTAACATACTCGCCAAGAGTTAGTTTTTGATTCTGGATGCAGGAATATATTGGGAATAATGGACAACTAAATTATTTCACTCCAAGTTCTACCAACTCCACCTAGACAATACCTCTTAATGATGTGTGTCCATCATAAACGTGAAACCTTCCAAGGGTGATCTGAGAAGCCTTTGATCTGTTGTTTGATGGATAAATATTCCTTCCTCAACTAGTTAACCAACAAACTACTAACTAAAATTTAAACCAATCAATATCTTACAGAGGAGTGAAACAATGGATACAAAATGATTGTTTACTAAACATTTATTAATTGGTACATTTACACAGAAGACAATACCATTCATGACACTAGAAACAGATGAAAACTTTTCCAGTGATTTGACTCACAATAAAAATAACCTTAATGTTCCATTTCTCAATGTTGAATTTCTAACAAGATAAAAATATGCTGAGCACAAATATTTATTAAACTCACCACAAATGTATGACTATAAAAACTACTGAGGTTAAACTCTAAAACGAATATACCAGATTTTGGTCTTACTTTAAACGGAAAATTTCTTCAGATTAAAATTTGGAAAAAAAAAAAAAATTAAGGTTCCATGACTCCAAGTGTCAACTTGAGATATATTTTAGTGAACATGTTGGTTAAATTAACCATGCCTGTTATTATTTAAAGATTATTATAGTTAAGGCAGTCCAGCAATTTAGGAGACTTTTTTTTAAGTCTTTTAACATGAAGTGATCCTAGGCTGGATCTCTAGAGATTTCTTTTTAATGAATATCCAGGATTAAAAGCCCTGATTAGTGGCAGGTAAGCCCACACAGAAGACATTAGCAGAAATCTTGCCTTGGTCACAACTCTGGCTGACCTGAACAAAAGCTAGGGAGACCAATCCAGGTTGAAGTAATGTGGGACTCATGAATCAGGAGAAAACACACCCTCACTGGTTCAGGAACACAGAAACCTTGTGACTTCAGACTTGTCACTGAATTTCTCTGGTCCCTAATTCCTCTGAACATGAGATAATTCAGCTGGAGTAGATGATTTCTAAGGCTGTTTTCAGAGATGAGCTGTTCTAATCTTCAGAACACAGTGGCCGCCAGAATGGAACAGCTTCTGGAGACCGTCTAATGCTTTTTGCTTAAAGATATGGATAAATTAATATTAATAAAGAACGGTCATCACTAGTCCTCATTGTGTGGTCTAACTATGCCCTAGAGAGGGCTACTTTTAGAAAAAGGAAATAACCAAAAACAACATAAAACAAAAAAATCACCATGGGATCTTGTGTCGGTGGTCCTTTATCTGTTAAGTGGGAGAATGCAGCGGATGACCCCTGACCCCTGCCAAGTTTTCCATCTCTTCCTTTTTTGATTTATTTTTTAGAAGCTTCTCTCTTGAGATATGTTTCCACAGAAATGAGTTAGAGAGCCTCAAAGCTCCTTTTGGTCTAGAGTCTCACATGATGATTTTTCTAGGTAAAAATTCACCCTGTTTGCATACAATCAGTCATTTCTTAATCAGCTGGAATTTCAATACAAAGCTCTATCTGAATCAAAGCAGATCATAAAGTAAATATCATCACCTCCACTAGTGTCTACATATGAGCTATTCTAAATGCAGAAGACAATCCGTAACCAAACAAGATCTACCTGAGAGATTTCCATGTACCTAGATTCTGTGCAAATCAGATACATACTAGTGCTACTGATTTAGGTTAACAGAAATTCAGTGCTCTACTATCTGATATTTAGTAACCTGTTCTGGTATTTTGTTGTAAGCTAACATCCCTTGCAGGACCTGGAAACGGACTTAGCAAACTAATTGTTTCTTAGGGCCACTGATAATGGAGTATGGACTGATGAAGACTGAGTTCTCAAATTTGTTAAAACTCAAGACAGATCAGGTTAAGCATATACATTTCTCAGGGCAAAACTATAGAGGATCCCTAGTTGGCAGTAGAATATGTAAAAAACGATGTAAAGAAAATATCCAAATTGTTCAACATTAACTTGGCCTACCAACAAAGGGTAAAGAGTCTTTCACCTCCCACCCAAAAGGCAGGCACAATACATCACAAAGATCACAAAGCACAGAGCTGGGAAGGAAGCTGCTGGCCCCGGAAGGCATCTGGAGCCTCAAAAGTCCATTACATCTCCACAGGAGGGAAGGAAGAACAACAGCAACGCCAACGGAAGTGGCCTGATGAAGCCACAGCTAACAAAATCAGGGCACCAGACTATGAAGAAAATGAAGGAATCCTCAACCCCTTATAGACAGCACTTCAAAAGGTCACTAGGTGAATTTTGGGGTTTTTGGTTTTTTTAGTTTTAGTTTCTCAGCCTTCCTCTGAAGCATCAGGGATTGGAGGCAGGACGCAGGTTACAGGAACTGGTGGACCAATGGTCTGATTCAGTATGGCAAGTCCTACGTTCCTATAATAAAGGGGAACAGCGTATCACTTTGTATGCACACAGATCCAGGGACACATGCACTCTCTCTCTCAAGGGGTCTGAATTTTCATTAATGAAAAAAGTATTTAACAAAGATAAATTTCACGCCAAAACCAAGAAAGTATGGGAAATGCAACGCCAGTGAAGAGAACGATCATTAAGAAGTGAAGATTAGTGTGCTGATCTCTGAGAACTGTGTACCTCCTAACAGGTGCACAATGGTTTCAGCATCCTTCCGCTACTTCCATTTATGCCAAGCAGGCAAAAAAAAAAAAAGAAAGAAAAAAAAGAAAAGAAAATTATCGACAAAATCAAACCAAGGGCTGGCAGGTCGAAGTCCTATGTGCAACAAAATAAGGAACTGAGAATTTAGCAACTTTTCCAAACTAGAAAGCTAGAAGGACCAAAGGAAGACCAGAAAATTCTACTAGTCATTTTTATGTGTTTTTCCTGTCATGCCCAGGAGAGAGTTCTTTGTAAGCAAAGATTGTGTCTCACTCATTTTGTATCTACAGCAAAGTTTGTACACAAACGTCTTGTCAACAGAAGGTTGTCCACAAATGTCCACTGATGAAGGAAATAAATTCCTGTCCCAATGAAGGTTCGCAATGGAGACTTGAATTGTATTAAATCTTCATTAAATGTTTCAAAATGGCATTAAATTTAGGGTTTTACTTTCGAGCCTTGCAAAACACACCAGCAATAAAAGTGTTTTATGTCAGGTGCTGTTTTAATCAAAACAGCTTCTTACGCTTTAAATTTGAAAACTCTCACAAGTTAATCCCAAGATGAGCAACTCAGTCAATCCAACCACTCCTGTGGCAAAGCAAGTCTTTATTAACTGGATCTGTTAGGAGAGAGCTGCGCGGCTGCGGAGCTCGTGCTAATAACCTCATTACCCACTGGGGGCCAAGCAGACAGTATGGTGCTGAATCCAAACAAAGGATGCAAAACACCAGCTTCCAGATTTTAAAATGAGGGCTTTGAAAAAGTAGAGATGCAACTTAAAAACGGTAACATCTTACTGAGTACAAGCCAAATCAATGTGAATATTTCGTCTACCTGCAAACGTGGGGAGATGCGTTCGTTCCTCTCCCTACACATAGCGCAGCTGTGACTTTGAAACCTCCTTGTCATAAACCACTGAATTTTGACTTTCCTAAAACATGGCTTCACTTCTACTCTCAAATAAGCTAAACACATCTTGATCACTGACTGAATTTCCATGTGACCCCTTCCTTTTCTCCCCCCCGCCCCCCACATGTTACAGGATCTAAAATTCACTTAACAAGATCAATGTATTGATTCAGTCTCTCCACTATTAACACTTCCTGGATGATTATAATGAACCTGCTCTTTCTCCTCTTAAAAACATGGACCTGCCTTACATTAATATTACATTAATAACCTTCCAGTGAACCAGGAAAGCATAAAAATAAGATGTGATAAACAGAGTTTTACCTGACTCACCCATTATCCTGCTGAGGGCAGCATTTCTCGTGGGGGACTCATCAAGCCCCTCGATCCCACTGTAGAGGGAATGGGAAATTCTTCGTTCTCGGTCATCCAATACCATTTCAATGGGCAGCTCGGGTCCACAGGGGCTCCCAGGTGACTTCAGCTATGGAGAAAAGGGGGCAAGGGAAAGTCAGTCCTGGAGGCCCACGAGCAGCATGGGGGAATTATAACAACTTGCCCAAGGCCTGCATCCAACTGGGTACCAAATGAACTAGAACTTTTCACCCTGTACCAAAATAATTTGTGATGACAGCTCTGCCTAATGACCAACTTTCTCTGCCACTTTACACTGGGCCTCCCATGAAGTTCTGTCAGATTGCAGCCATTGGAGGAAAAATATGTATATTAAAAGCTTTTTTTTTTTTTAACTTATTTTGCTGCTTATTTTTTCAATTTGACTGTTAGTATCTGCTGAAGTCAATTTAAGTTATGGTTTAATTCGGAATTCTTTATGAACTGTTGCTCTGCATAAAGCGTGCTTTATCAGAATAGAAGCCGGAACTGAGCTATACTTTTTTATCTATAATAAGCAGATATACCTCACAAGCACTGGTAGAATTACTACCTACTCTATAAGACCTAAAGACCATTTGTAAGCTCAGGTGTCTTGAACAATTCACTGAGTCTATATTTCTTCTGCTAGAAATTAGAAAAAAAATCATCCTATTCTCTTACTGCAATCTTAAGATAGTGAGTACCTGAGAAAACCACTTTAATAGTACACAAACAATATGGAAGTAAAGACCAAATATTCTAATGAAGCAAATATGTGTTGGTCACAAACATATATGATCTAAAAAAATAAGCAAAGAAAATGGGTCAATTTCCATCACCATGATTAAAACAGTATGTGGCATTCTTTAAAACAGCTGTGCCTCATAGGTCAGATTCTTCACAAAAATAATAGGAATAAGGAACCTATGTTCATAAGGCCTTGAAACAAATCAGCTTCGAGGAGGAACAAAGCACACTTAACAGCAATCCTCCAAATGTGGGCTCTGAGGTTAACCCCATAGACTAATATCTTATGACGCTCCGGTGCTGGCTTTCAGCCAGAGACAAAGAGGGCTTGGCAAGGAGGGCTGGGCTGGTGGTGGGGGGAGTCTGGGGGGAGGCAGCACAGCACCGCCAAGTGGGAGAGAGGACCGCACATCCCAAACAGAGGAAACCACAATGGCTCCGGCTCCTTCACTGGAACAAATTATTATTTCTGTTAGAAGCTATCATCTGTTTAATATAAATGAGATATTTAATGAAGTTCCGAATTGTAGACTTATCTCTCCCAGTTTGATAAGCACTGGGGAGATTTAATGCATTGAAGGGTCAACACAATTACAATTGGAGGCACGTCAAACTGCAGGAGAATAATAAACTCACAGCGCTAGTGAATTAGACTCAATAAGGTTTAAATTGTGAAATGAGGATTTGTTTTATTAGGTTTTTTTTTTAATTGCTGATTACAACTGACAGCTTCACAGAAAAGTAAATTAAATATTCAAGGTCTCTGATGTAAAAAATAAAAGGACATTTTCTGAAAAAATACTATGCCTCAATTCCTAAGTACTTTGGGGAGGTAAAAACAAAAACAAAAGCAATACCCTATGTCTTTAAGAACAAGTATGTCTGAAAAAATTTTAAATGAGCACATACACTGAAGAAACTTGCAATCCAGATCTCTAAACGAGACCTACTTACTGACAATTTATTTTATAAGACAAACAATGCATCCTCACATTTGCTTAACAGATTACATTTAATTGAACTAGAGAACTGCAATTTTCTAGATGATAAAATCCTTATAAAGCTATTCATGAGAAATCCTTAAATCGTCTAAAAGGCTATTTTAGAATTTTAGAAAATCGAATAAAAATTCCATAAAAAAAAAAAAAAAAAAAAAAAAAGCAGATGCAGGCTTTCTAGAGAAAAAAACAGTAAGGTGCCTGTTCAGAAAGAACCTCACACTTGAACGTTTTCATGGGAAAGAGTCTACACCTCCCTTACCTCCCTAACCATGTCTAATTTACATCTCAAAAGACAGATTTAAATGAAGACATCAGAAGCCTACTACATAAATATTTAACAGAAGATACAATGCCTTTTAATTTCTTAAAAAAAAAAAAAAACCTGATTGGGGTGCACAGTTTTGTTTTAAATCTATTGATGATTTTTTGTTGTTGTTGCAAGAAAAGGAGTTTAAGAACAAGAAACGTGCCACGGGGCACTATGGTGGTACAGGCAAGAGACAGAGTGAGGGGGTCCTGGAAAGAGGCCCAGGGTAGTCTGCAACCTAGCTCGTCCCAGGCCCTGTAAGTCTCCTTACATAAAAACCTGCTCCAAGTCAAACTTAATTAGAAGAAGATACTAAAATAAAAGAATCACAATTTTTACTTTGTGGCTTGTTGCCTGAGGTGCAAAAAATGTTCTTCAGTCTAACTTAATTTAGTTAGTTTACTAACTAGTTAGTTAATTTACTCCTCCTCCAGGGAGGAGTAATTATGCTCAGGCCCCCCTCAGCTCCACCTCTGGAAAAACAGGAAAGCTTTTCCACCTGTTAGAAAAAAATTAGCTCTCAGTTGTACTGGGTACCAGTCTTTTCTAAAGTAATACAGAAATGTATATCAAAGGTCCCAAAACATCTGATACTCCTTGACCTGGCCACTTCTTTCACTTTGTGGTGGTCACTGCCCTCACAAAATAATAAGCTATGTGAATAAGATTCACGTGAATCAGTTCTTTATCATAACATTATCTACAAAGGTATAAAACTGGGAATTACCCCAATACTGGAAAACAATGTTAAATGTAGTCCATACTTAGAAAAGATATTCAAACGATCCTATGTTGCTTTTATAATCAGAAAGTAACAAATGATATATAATAACAAAGAAACTGGATTCCGTCCAATCAATATGCTTTCCATTATATACTTGATTACTTTTCTTAGGAAGAGTTAAAATCTTGGCTTCTTTTAAAAAAACTAATATATTTTCTGCAGCATTTAGCAAATTCTCATGTTGTTGTAAGTAAGCATGAGTGGGTCAAATGATGTCTTTAATATAGAGAAATTGTATCCCACCATCTCAACATTAACATCAAAAACCTGGCACAGATGTGGCCCTGATCTCCACAGCAAATTACAGACTGGCTTCTGGTTAGTAACTGTCACAATCTTATTATTCGACATTTCAATATTTATGGGCTTATTCTATTTTATCCCCAATACCTGGCACAGGGCAGGTACTAGGTGACTAAATGTATGAATAAATTAATTTCCAACTGAATGACTCAGATTTTCCTCAAAATGGTTTGGAGATCTTATACACACTAGGCCACTGGAAGCAGGCCTCAAGCTGAGAGCACAGCACAGTACATAGCCTAGATTACAATGATATCTAGTGGAAAGCACTAACATCCAAAGGACGGGTAGAAACGAAACAATGAATAAAAAGACAGGCTTGAGTTTTGAAGAGTGGTCCTAGTGTTAGGGTCAGTTTCAGGTTCTGCTGTCAGGCAGGACAACACTTCATCTCCTTCGATCCTCGCCCCCTCACCACCCCCCGTGGGCTACACCAAGGATCAGAGAGGTACTGGAACCTCCCCAAGTCACTCTACCTATGGCAGACCCAAAATGTAACAGACTGTCTGATGCTAAAACCCATGCTTTTATTGTATGCTCCTTCCTAACACAACCAGAATATAAACTGCCTGAACAACACAATCACAGCCAATTAGGCGCACTCGCATGTGTAAGAGGAATGGGCACCTTGCTTCTAAATTACTTTGCCACTACCCTGGCCTTGCAGCCATTAAGCAAATCATTTGACCTCTCCGCATTTATTTCTTAATACATAAAGTGAAGAGAATCATAAATGATACCTTGGGCCCCTTCCTATTCTCATATAGCTTTCTAATTCTAAGAGGATTAAACTTCAGAGACTCATTTAGTCCCTGATGACTAAATCCTTCAGTATGGGGTCTATGACAAGGCTCACCCGGCCACATTCTCTACTGGTACTAAAACGAGGCTTTACGTGTCTAACACAGATAAAATGAGATAACTGCCAGCTGTGTTAAAGTGCTGTAATTTCTACAAACGTTAATTTCCTTGGAACATCTACAATCAGCATAATTGTCATACACAGGTTATTTTCAATCCTCAAGGAACAATGTCAAGTATTTACTCCCGTTTCCCTCTACTCTCCTTCAAAGTCCTCAACAAAAGTTTTCTTTGTGATGGTAACCAACATTCCTGCCTCTTGCTTTATGTGTTATATCCAATGGAAAAGACTTATGAAGTTTTTCTCCAAAAAAGTTAATCTATCGGTCAGAAGCACAAAACAAGGGGAAGCCATTTCTCTCTCTCTCTCTCTTTTTTTCCCCCCTAAAGAAACAATTATGGTTAATGAGATGTTTTTAAATGTACTTAACAATAAAGGTAAGGAAAGCAAAGGAAATCCAGAATCACTGCCAAAATATTAGTTTGGTTACCATGCCTGATGGTTTGGTTTTGTTTTGTTTTTAGAACTTCAGTTTCTTTAATATAACTATGTTATCTTTTCTTCTAAAAACATCAGCCTCCCTAGGATTATTTCCCTAGTCATTCCGTTCATGTTTAGGTGACAGCTCTGGGTTGGACATCAAGTGATGGAGAGGTAGGAACACGGCAGATGGACAAGGTCCCAGCCATCTCAGAATTCACAGTTCCCACGAAAGAAAACTAAAAAGAAAAACCAGGACAAGATGACTGCTGCTAGATGAAGGTAAGTAGTGGGACTATGGAATACTCTGGTGAGAGAAACAAACTAGAAGCTGAAAGCTATCTTTGTGAGGGCAAGGAGCAGAATGGGCTCATGGGGCAAATCCGGAGGTGACAGAGAAATTGCAAGCAGTGCAGAGGAGCTCACGCTGGCCGCACGGGACAGGCTGGAGGGGCACAGACGCCAGCTTCTGCATGGCCCAGGGGCCCACGGGATGGAGACTGACGCCCGTCCCGGAGAGGATGGAAACCTCCTGAAGGGATTTCAGCCAGGAATGACATGAACAAAGTGTTCTGAGCAAAAACCTGCCTTCCTGCAGGGTGAGGACAGACTACAGCAGCCAGCCCTGTGGGACAAGGTGGTGCCACAGCAAGGGGATGGCGAAAAGTGGCTCAAGGAGAGAGAGGTTCTGGAGGCAGAGGCTACCAAACTAGGGAAGGCATCGGAGATGTCAAGAGAGAACTCACATCTCCAGCTTCTAAACCGCAGAGTGGCAGTGGAGGTTTGCGGGGAGGAGGCAAGACCAGGGCGGATGAAGAACTCAGGGAGAACTGGTTTTGAAGGAAAAGCATAAACGAAGTCTTAGGCACCTTGTGACAAACCAGGGAGTATCTGGAACCAGAACAGAATTCTAGGCTGGAGACGGGTTTGTGGGACTGGTCCTAACATCGGGGGTACCTGAAGACCTCCCAAGGAGCATGCACAGGGGAGAGGCCCCAGTCCAGGGAGAGCTCTGAGGCACACTCACAGTAACAGAGCAGACAGAAATAAAGGAACCTCAAAGGAGAGAGGAGCCAGAGTGAAGCAGGAGAAAAATGAGGAGAGCAGGTAAGAAGAGATGCAAGATGGCTGCTTCCAAGACTCCTGAAAGGCCAAGCGAAAGACACTGAGAAACACCTTCCAGAGAATGTCTCAAATGTGCTGTAGAGTGAAATGCTGGGTAAGGTGACGATACCTACTATGGAGAGTTGACCAATAATTTTTGGGAAAAAAAATTAAGATCATATACAGCACTTCCTACATAAAAGAAAAGGGCACAAAGAGATGTGACAAAGTACAAACCATTTTCCTTCTGCAAATTCTCATCTCCTCTGGTTTGAAATTACATATGCAAACCCCTGATTTAAAGATGAGTTAGTAAAATACAGTTTTGTGATATTGTCAAAGGCCGGACTCTGGCTGACTAATAGACCCAGAAGGAGGGAACCCAAGCACATTATTTTGGCTTGAGGTTCATTCATGACAAGACACCGTATGCTTGTATCAATATTTACTGTAACATAATTTACACATACTCTCTCGTAATTCAGGGAGCCGCTTTTCCAAAGGTAATTTATAAGTACAACAGCAGCAAAATCAGGTCTTATGCCTTATGGGAAGCTGAACTGAGCTCTTCTGTCTTCATATAATTCTTTAGTTAAACCCTGTCAGTACAAAAGGCTTCTCGGTAGTATTACAAAGAAAGCACAGCACTCGTGATGTGATTTTTTTTTATATAATTGTTTTATAAGCTTATATTCTCCTAAGAAACAGTAATAACCAGCAATGTATGAAAATGATACCATAAGGAATATTGAATATTAAAGTCTATTACTGTCTATTGCAGCTGTTCCCTTACTTAAATCATTTCATTCACATAAATTCATATGAAGAAGTAAATGAGACACCGAGATATTTCAGTGGGATTCCAATTTCATGTGTTTTACAGGACAACAGGGAATAAAATCAGTGCTTTTATCAAAACATTTTCAGGCTGGTACAGGTTTGCTTTGCTACTGTTCAGGGAGTAATAGGGACTCATCCGAATCACAGGAGAACATGTCTAGATTCAGGATGCTGGTCTTTAGTGTACACTTCTTAATGTTTTAAGTGCCCCCAGAACATCCCATGCTTTTCTGTGAAAGAAAAGTTTGAGAAGGCGTTTAGTAATTTTATTTTTAAAGAGACTGAGAATATGACATATTCTCCAGTAGAATACAAGTTTTGCAAGAGAAGGAGCCCCATCTGTTTTTATTCACTGCCATATCCCAAGGATCCAACACATTTTTTGAATATAGTAGATGCTCAATAAACATGTGCCAAACAAATACCATCCTACGAATGTGACATTATTCAGTTTTAGAGAAAGACCTACTAAAGAACATGTACTTGTGAACTTTGGAGAATTTTTCAACTAGCACTTTACAGGACTTATATTAGAAAGGTCAGTTAATAATTTCTGGCAATGAATAAAAACTCCACTGTTCAAGAAAACCATTCCAGTAGCCTACTCTGAGGAAATCGCATTTATATTTATCTTATGAAAATGAGTTCTTTTATGTCCCAGTGTTCTCCATTCTGAGATTTTTAGTTAAGGTTACACTGTTCTTGTATTGCTATGGAAATTAATGCATTAATTATTGTTAACAAGTTCTCCATTTGAAAAACAGTAAAGAGTAAGTCAATAATCAATAACCTCTCCCAAATTGGTCACGTGTAGATTGACCACCCAACTTTCACTGCAAAACATGAATGCCCTACAGGATGGCATGAGTGATGAACACAATCTGAACAGCTCGCTTTATATATATATAACATAGATTTTTTAAATTAAGAAAAACACTTAAACGATTTAGATATAATTTTCAGTTTGTATGATTTCCTAGTCATTTCCTTGTAGCTGATTTGAAAATGTGGGGAGTTGAGCATTGATTAAAAACAAAAACAAACTCTACATTTTTAACAAGCTTTGCTCTCTAAATTCTCAGCTCCCACCTATTTCGTATAGACGGCACATAATTTATAACAGATCTATGAACCTGCTTTTTTTTTTTTCAAGTTCTAACATTATCAAATCAATATAGAATTCCTTTTAAATTTTCAAATACCCCACTGTGCCAGAAAGTATGTTTCCACTTACTGTTTTTTAAAACTTGGGAAAAGAGATGATCACAACCTTCAGGAGAGGCTACTCTTCCAACTCTCTGCTAATGATGCACTGCTGCAAATATTTAGAACCCGCCACAGCCTCATGCAATAGTTATCTCTCACAAAGCACGCCATCAAGAGGAAAATACCCCACCCCACAGTGAAGGAGAAAGGGGACATAGGGCACAAGAGGGGAGACTTGAACTTTTGACAATGTTACAAGAGAAACAGACTCTTCCCTGTCAGGGACTTTGAAAAGGCATCCCATTTTAAAGAAACAAATGAACAAGCCATTGTTTCACTGTTCTCTGTCCCAGGTACAACACTACTGAACAGAAGAGAAACTGTTGGTTCCCAGAAGGAAAGTGTGTTCCTGTTTGCAAGAAGAGAACCCAGCTAAAGGTGCTTCTAAGATTTCCAGTGTTATCTGCTGAGTTGGCCATAAAAATACTCATGCGCACTTAGGAATTCTTTGATCATAGAACTAAAAGAACAAATCGCAGTCCACAGTCAGACAATAAGAAGAGCAAAGATAATTTTATAATATTTGGAAAGAAAGTGCCAGGACCTGCCATTCTTTGTCCATTAGGACAAAAACTTAAGTCTTATTACAATTTCAAATGGAATTGTCTTGTTTTTATTTCCTACACTTTACCTCATTGCACTTGCTTATTCGCCTCGCCACAATGAGCTGGATCATTCCTCGCTTGTTCCCTTCAGTGGACATAGACCTTCTGAGGGTTTCCATGGCGTCTTGGTTTGTCTTGCCCAACAGGGATTCCCCATTCACTGCTATCAGTTGATCATTCACCCGAAGCCTTCCATCCTGGGAAGAAAACAGGTAAAAATAAGTGCTATTAAATAGTCTGTTATGAAAGAAGCTTCTTTCTCTTTAGTTTAAAAAAAATAAAATAAAATAAAAACAAGGGGAAAGAAAGAAGGCTTTAATCCTAAGGGATTATGCCCAATTGAACAGGAGCACAATAATGTCTGAACAGCCATGGCAGCCTGTGTCTATTTCAATCATTTATACATTTGTAAATCAAGTCATTATCATAATCTGTTTACCAAAATAGCATACTAATTTAAAGGACACAAAGTGATTACTTTCTTGCTTCCAGAGACACCCATAGAGGTTATTTACAACCCAAGACAAGAACAAGCTCAAGGCTGTGACACAATTACAGAGAAGTGCCCCCTTGACAAACAGGCAGGAAACTTGCTCTCCACTGGCCAACAGGCTAAGTGACCCACAGGCAGGGGAGAGCGGAAAGACGCGCCTTCCCGTAGAGCAGCTCTGTGCCCAGAACCTGAACTAAGTCTGCATGGATTATCTTCTTTCAACTGCAAGGACTAAGGTTTATAAAAATACGAGACCAAAAAAATGGGGACTTGAAGCTATGGATTCCAACTCGAAATGGGAAATCACGGAGATTTCCATTCGCTTGCTCACGGATGGGGTATTATGAGGAAAAACAAAAGGTGTTACAGGGTAAGCACGCCACCCTGGCACAAGGTCTCTTTGGAGCTGAAGGCAACCAAGATCCGGCAGATGCAGGAGGAGCTCTTTGCTCCCCGCCCAGCTGGCTGAAGAGAGAGTTCTTCTTACAAAGATGGCCCCTCACCTGTCCCTAACCAGGAAGAGAACCACCCTCACCACCAGAGACAGGGATGGCACTGAGGTAAGTCAGCGACGGAACAGACCAGACCCAAGAAACCTGATTGACCGCCAGCTTCTGCCGTCTCTTTACCATCCCACACCTGACCTCGCCGAGAAGCCCAAACCTCCTTTTTGCTTTTTTCTCTAGTTACTGCTCCACAACTTACTGCCCTTTGCTAAAATGGTATCTAAGCTTCTGAGTTTTCTTTAGCTTTTCTTTCTTTTCTGTAGAGCCCCTGTACCTGGAAAATTTTAAATACTAATGTCAATAAAATTTGTAAACATGTTCTGTTCATCTGGTCTTTTGCCAGTTTAATTCACAGGTGTGTACCAGTACACACACACACACACACACACACACACACACAAACACGATGTATATGTTCCCAAGACAGGAATAGGGTAGTAATGAACTATTTTTGTTAATGGGCATAAGCTGATTAAAGTTAACATTTGCTTACTTTAGACGCTGCTCCTCCATTAATAATGGACTTGACGAAGATTCCCAAATCCGCATGGTTCTCTTTTGATCGGTTACCTTTGACACTGACACCAAGACCGGCTGATCCTGAATCGTTAAGTGGAACTTCAAATGTCAGAAATTCCCTGGTGCCGTCAGGTGTGAGAACAATATCCTCATCTTCTGCTTTCTAATAGGAAACAAAATTGCACGGCATGTTATATTCCAATGTTCCTTTCTCACAGCTATTTTTAAAGACTGCTAATGAGCAATGTTTAATCCTAACAGGCACAGTATTTCCACAAAGTTCCGTGACAAGATCCACGATAATAGTGCATCTGCACCCCCTCCAGATGACTCCTGGAACCAGCTGTTAATATTTTTATGTGGCACTTGTTTCAATATTGAAACAAACTCAAACCAGATTCTGAGAAATGTAGGGAAAAGTACAGCTGAAGACTGAAGACACGTGGACTCCTAGAGTTTAGTGTGGTTTTTTTTTTTTGGGGGGGGGTCTGTTTATATATCCTAAACCACAGGAGAAAAACAGTCACAGCAGGAATCAAAATAAATAAATAGAACGCCTTTGTCCTTTTAGTCATTAGGAATTTTTAATGTCATTAAGAGTTTAATGCTCAGTAACGGTCTGTCATTTTCTTCACAATTAATAAGTTCTGAGGATACAAAGCCAGTAGAAACAGGTTTCCATTTTCAGAGAGGCACTAGAGAGCTTTACCCTTCATCATCGTGAGGCAGAAAGCACAGTAGAGGACACCTTTCCTCAACTCCGTCGCATGCCTCAGGCAGCTGGGGGATATGCCCCAAGCTTCATGAATTCATGGTGAGCACACGGTTTGATTTCGTAACTGTAGTCGTCACCGCATGAGAAGACTGCTTCAGATTGCAACACATATAAGACACCCCGCTCCTGCCCAGCCCCCTTCACACAGTGAGGAAGAATGGGATGCTGGAAGGGGAGCCTGATGAACCCCAGTCAGAGGACATGTTCTGCCACTCGGACACTGGGCACTGGGGAGACGCAGCCGGCCCCCAGACTTCTCTTCAGCAGCCCCACCTACGACCAGGACTCTACCCTGGTCATCTCCAAACAGGCAAGCACAGACTTCTTTTTCGAAGTTAGGACTTCCAACCACGTAACAGCTAGGTGGCACAAACTTCAAATCACAGCCAGCCCCTCATCTAGCCCTACTACACGTTCCTCCTCTGCTTTCTCCAGTTTTGGAATATTTCTCCAGCATCTACCTAATCACTCAAGCTGGACTTACCAAATTGTAACTGAAAAATGGCTAAACATCTAATGGCATATAATTAGACGAGACTATAATGCATCCTTTAAAGTGTGCTTTTAAAGAATGTTCAATCACACATATGGAAAGGAGACCATCACGCAGCAATGTGGGGAGACTTCAGTTTTCCTCTCTGTGTCCCAACAAATGTTTAAATTTTTCTAGTAACTACCAAAATTAACATAATAATGACGTGGGTTTTTTGTTTTTTACAAATTTGGGGATTTAACAGCGCAATGAGATGAAATAATTTTTGGAAGTATAATATTTATCAATAAAAGATTATTTTGTACTGCAAAAGATAAGTTTTTTTTTGAAAAATCTCCAAATCCCTAATTATGTGATTCATGAAGTGATGTTTCTGATTTACTAATATCCACTTTAACGTTTTATGGTAGGATATTCCTTGTGCCATCTTTGCAAAAGACAACCTCATAGGTATTAGGACAAGGTATGTTTCAAAAAATAAAATAAAATCATTAATATGTTAAAAACAAGAAAACTATATAATAAAGAATACAAAATAAGAACAACTTGAAAAGATACACGGCAATTCCTATGTTACTATACAAAGCAAATATACTTCAGTGTCAAAGTCAAAAAAAAGCCTAAGCCTACCCATTATAAAGATGTTTATATTGAAAATATTCCCAGAGAATAATTATACCTCAAATAAAAGCATACCTCAAATAAAAGCAATGTATGAGAGAAATATCAAATACTCATATCAAAATACTGGTATAGCTCATATTTACTATGCTAATACTAATGTATATATTATATTCTATAAACTTTTATTCATATGGTTCAAAACAACTAAAAAATACTAAGTAATGACTGTGTGAATTAATACAGTATCTCAATATAAAGTGTTATAAAAAACATAATGTTATGAGTAAATTTTTATGTCTGAAATACAAAACAGTATCAAAACATACCATAATGTCCTTCAGAATTATTTCAAATTCAGAAGTCATTAAAGGTAAAACATACTTTGTTAATCAGAATCAGTATTTATATTCCTGGAAAAGTTGCTTTTAAAAAGGTATAAAAAGCAAAGATAGTTCTTAGCTGGGCACATTTAGGTCTGATCATTGAGCACATTTGTTTGCCGCAAGCCTGTAAGGTTCTTAATTGTCACTTACTGATTTAGATCTTCAGTTTGGCTTTTTAATGTTTACTGATTTTCACATTTCCATAATGTTTTACTAAGGCTTAAAATTCTCATTTATTTTTCTACTTGAAAAATCAAGATAAGGAGCTGACTGAATATATGAAGAAAAATTTTAATCAAGTTGGAATCATTTCCTGACATGCCCTACTCTGAACCTGTCTTAAAGGAGACTATTTTCTCCACAGGAAAGTTTCATTTATTATGAAAACTGCAGGATGGGAATGATATTCTTTTTCAGCTTTCTTATCAAGTCTTAAGTCATTATTATCATTAAAAACATTTAAGTGAGAGACTGTACTTTCCTTTGATATTTCATTATTAATCCATTTGGCTCTTGACATAAGACTGAAATTAATGCCAGCTTTTAGAACTTAATTTTCTGGCAGCAAAATCTTTTTTTAAAAATTTGCTCTTCAAAAACCATTTTAAATGCCACATTATAGAGAACTTTTTACAGTGTCTTCTAGTATGGAGATCTCTTCACTCTGATATAAAGGAGAAGCTAATTTTCTATCACCTTGAGGGTTTCCATCCAGATTGTGTAATTTACAACTATCTGAATCAAAAAAAATTTTTTTTAAGATATTTTGTATTTATTTGCAAGAGAAAGAAACAGCGAGAGCAGGAACACAAGCAGTGGGAGTAAGAGAGGGAATACAGGTTTCCTACTAGGTTGGCAGCCCGATGTGGGGCTCAATCCCAGAACCCTGGGATCATGACCTGAGCCGAAGGCAGACACTTAATGACTGAGCCACCCAGGTGCCCCATGAGTCAATTTCTTTCTACAAAAACACAACAAATGTCCTTCCTTTGTCTCTCATGCCATTTGTAAATGACCGTGTCATTCAAGCTCACATGACACATGTAGGGACAAGCCAAGTGATTTTTTGCATTGATGCAACCTGGCATTTTTTACAGTGCCTACTACTCCCCTGTAGAGTATACTCTATATGCATACTAGAAGCAGGAAACCTGCAGAATGGGCAGTATGAAAGCTATCTGCTTTCCCACTATCCTCAGAACAGCGGGAAAGATGCACACTTCTATCTGCAGACAGAACAGTAACCACAAGTGTGCAACACCAGCAGGACACCTGTCCTTTTTCCTCAAGACAGGAGTCCCAACAGCTGCGGGAAACAGCAGGCCCATAGGTCCCTCTGAGCCTGCTTGATCTGGAAAATGGGTCGATCCAAATGAGAGAGGGAAAAAAAGTTATCTTAAGTAGAGGAAAAAAAAATTGAGCAGAATCATCTCTGAGCCTCAATATACTACAATTTTAATATGAGTGCACAAAATACTGGAAAGACATGGTATGGTTATGTATCCAGGTCATAGGAGGCCCTAAAATCACAGATGTGAGTCCAATAGCTGATTTCAGGGTCTGCAAAGAAATAAATGACTCGACATATTTCATTTGTGAAATTGAGGAAGTAAATGTAAATATATAAAATTTGCCTTCAATGCCTGCTACTATATTGGTCTTTTGTCCCAGTTCCTGACACACGGCAAAAAAAACCCTGTATTTCCGAGTAAGAGTGTTTCTGACACAGAGCTCCTAAATCCCTTGGGATTTTCTGGATGTTAGGGGCATCTTTTGTTCTAATGAGGTGACATTTGGTGGATTCCTTGGTGGCTCCCAGGTGGGATCTGGCCACCAGAAAGAGCAAGCCATGATTAGAAGTTAAGAACTTCAGCTCAAGCCCATTCTCCAAGGACGGGAGAGGGGCTGAAAACTGACTTAATAACTGATCACGCCTATATACAGACGCCTCTATAACAACTGTGAAAATATGAGATTCAGAGAGTTTCCAGGTTGATAAAGTATCAATTTACCAGAATGGGGGCACACCCCCACTCCAAAGGGACAATAACTCCTGAGCTTGGGAACTTGCAGATTTTTGCCCTGAATATCTCTTCATCTGGTTTTTCTGTTTGTGCCCTTTAAAATATCCCCTGTAGGGGCATCTGGGTGGCTCAGTTAGTCAACTGTCTGCCTTCAGCTCAAGTCATAACCCAGGGTCCTGGGATCAAGCCCCGCTTCAGACTCCCTGCTCAGTGGGGAGTGTGTTTCTCCCTCTCCCTCTGCTCATGTATTCTCTTTCTCTCTCTCTCTCTCAGTTGCTCATTCTCTCTCCAATAAATATTTTTTAAAATAAAATACCTTTGTAAGAAACTGGCAAGATCCTGGGTTCTGTGAGTTGCTCCAGCAGATTATCAAACTGAAGGAGATAGTCCTTCAAAGGTTCAAAAAAATCTTTGATTCGTGGCCAAGTTAGATAGAAGTTGTGAGTGGCCTGAGGACCCACTACTTCCTTATGGCCTCTGAGTGGGGGGCAGTCTTGTGGGACCAAGCCCATAACCTGAGGGGTCTACACTAACTCCAGACAGTATAAAAAAAAAGGAAATGGTCTAGAAAATTCACACATTTGGTGTCAGAACTGTTGTGAGTATGAGCAGAGAAATAATGGCAAAGTTTTTGCTGCTCCCTGCTCCACTCCAATTTACTGACTCACTCTCTCGCTCCCTTTTCCATTGAGTTAATTTCATTATTGCACAAACGTGATGACTTAGTAACAAAAAGACGAACACTCACAACAAATATGAAAGAGAGATGGATGAGCAATTCATTAAAGAAAGATAAATGAACCCAAAAAATAGGTAAAATAAGCTACTTGCAACGAAAGCATGCAATCAACAAAAGTTATCAAACTACTGAAGAAAACTGCTTTAAGTAATGCTATCCAAGAATGCAGAAAGGATGGTGAAATGGGTACTTCCCTGCACTGCTGGTAAAATATAGAAAGATACAACACTTATCGAAGTCAATTTGACAACACTTAATAAGAGCCCTCACATTTTTAACCCCAAAAATAGTAGTACTTTAGTAATATGTCCTAAAACACCATGATCAAGAATGAATGTAGGATGTTCACTGCTTTATATGACAGCTAAAAAATAAGAAAAACCTACGTGAATGATATTAGGTAGATAATGTCATACTATTCAGCTATTAAAATGTCTTAAAACAGTATCCCATTTGGTGGGACAGAAGAACATTTATGACTAAGAAATTGGGTTTTATTCTGTAAGCTCTCTTAACTTCTAATACGTCACCCATCATAAGCCCTGATATCCTATTTTAATAAATTGTTTAATGTCTGCCTTTTCGTATCAGTAAAAGTTTTAGGAGGAAGGGACATATCAACCTGTCCTTCTGCTTTGGACATGACATTTATTAGCTACAGGATATGTGCCTGGTACACCATATATATATATATACGCACACACACACACACACGATATATAAAATTTATATATATAATTTATAATTATATTATATTATATATAATTATAATTTATATATATTTCTATTTTTATATATAGGCTGCATAGGTAAAGGAGAAAATCATAAAAAATACACATCAAAATGGTGGCACTGAAGTCACATATTCGCAGATGATTTTTTCTTCTATACTTGACTGGTTTTTGTAAAATCCATTATACACTACTGCTTTGTAACATAAAAATCCTATTGCATGCCACTTCTTTAATTCTTTTTCCTCTTCAAAAACCCAGTGAAGGAAAGAAGGGCTAGGACCATGGTTATAAATGCTGGGCAGGGGCTGGTACTCAGAAGGGACACCAGAGTTCTTACAAAACCATTACACCATGGTGACAGAACATCATGTTCTCAAGCTGACAAAAGGTTTACAGAAGTTGAAGGGAGATTACATTCATTCAACACAAAGAGATTAAATAATATGCAGTTATCACAAATAGGAACAACCATTCATGTTTTTAGTTATCAGGAGGATTTTTTAAATAGATAAGTTATCTTGGTTTTACTTTATTTTTTTCACAGAAGAATGATCCTCTAGTCAAAGTTTCTTTAAGTTATATATTTTAATTTATCCCATGTGTGAGATGAATGTTTATATACATTATCTATGCTGATATGTTAAGGTTAATTATTCTTATTAGCAAAGTCAAAATATCACATCTGGCTTTACTGAGCTCTATGCTAAATCAAGTGGTAGATGTAAAATAAATAAAATTTAAAGAATTTATTGGCTTGATAATATAAAAACAGATAATGTTTTATACAGTTAATAATCAGTAATATTGTTAGAAAAATCCTTATCAAATTAAAAAAATACCACACAAACCAAAACTGAGGTGCATTCTCATAGTAACCTGCTCTTCAAAAATGAAAAATAAAGATAAACTGAGGAAATGTTCCAGATTACATTAGACTGAAGAAACATGACAGCTAAATCCCTCACATGGTCCTGAATTGGAAACCAAACCAGGATTTGATTCTTACGTATCCATCCATTCATTCATTTTCAAGTCAATGTTAATTTCATTATCTTTGGCAACTATACTGTGGTTGCATAAGGAAAGGCCCTTGTTTTTAAGATGGATACACTGAAATATTTACAGATAAAGGGAGTTACATCAGCAATTTATTCTCAATTCAGAAAAAAATTCATATAGTGGGAAGGAAAGAAGGAAAAAGTAGAGGGGGAGTGGAGGATGAAAGATAATTAGGTATCAAATGCGGTAAAATATTAACAATCAGGGAGTGTGGTGAAGGGCATCCTGGAGTCCTCTGTACTGTTTTTGAAACTTTTTTAAAGGTCTTACATTTCAGGAAAAAAAAATGGTACAAAGTAACTAATCCAGAATAGTTCTGCTATATCTAAAACAGTTTCCATTTTAAAACAGGTATTTCTACCAACATAAAAAATAACCTAAGAGTTCAGTAGCCAAAAAAAAAAAAATCAATTTTTTAACATATCAATTTTATTACTATCTACAAAAGGAGGACAATAAACAATAACCAAGATATGTTTCTCAAGGAAAAGCACACCAAACACTAAGAAAGCCTCATCTTACTACGGTAATAATAAAAAATTTCAAATGAATTCCTTAAAGCTGACAAAGAGATTGACTATACAAAATCACTACTATTTTTATAATATCATGAAAATATTATTCTATCCTAATTTGGAGAAAGATCATATTAACATTAAGTTTGAATCAGGGCACCTTGGCTAGCTCAGTCAGAAAAACTCCTGGTCTCAGGGTTTTAAGTTCAAGCCTCATGTTGGGTTTAGAGATAATAAACAAACAAACACACTTTAAAAAATGAAAATAAGTTTGAATCATCTGAATTTAAACTTAATTAAATTAACTTAAACTTAGAAATAGCTTAAAATAAGTTCGAGCATTTAAGCACTAAAAATAGCTCAAGATTTTATAAAATGTTTTATTACAATGGCAAGATTTGCTACTCAAAATCAAACTACTAAAGCCAACATATGATTATTGTCTCATAGTAAAATTCTTCATCAAAAACTCAAAAAAACACTTTAAAAGTGTGTTCTCTACAGTATCAACATTAATTTACATTAAAGGGGCTATAGAAGTGTTTCATTACGAATTTAACCCAAAGAATTTGTACAAAGACATTGCTAAAAATGTAATGACTCAAAATTCCCTCCCTCATTAAGCTCTCTATTTCCTTTGTCTGTTTTTATCCAGTTTTTTTTGAGATATAATTACTACAAAGCATTGTATAAGTCTAAGATGTGCAATGGGTTGACTTGATATACTGACAGATTGAAAAATGATTACCACCACAGTAATACCTCCATCACATCCCGTAATTATATATTCTTTCCGTAAGAACAGTTAAGGTCTACTCTCTTAGCAACTTTCAAGTATATACTATTGTATTATTAATTATAATCACTATTCTATACCCTAGATCCCCAGACCTTATTAATCTTATAAATGGAAGCTTATCCTCTTTAACCAACATCTTCTCTTTCCTCCCATCCCCCATCCCCTGGTAAACACCATTCTAGTCTGTTTCTACGAGTTTGGCTTTTTTAGATTCCACATGTAAGGGATACCAGACAGTATCTGTCTGGAGCAGAATGCCCTCAAGTTTCACCCATTTTGTTGCAAATGGCAGGATGTTCTTCCCTCTTGTGACTGAATAACATTCCACTGTATATAGACATCATATCTTCTTTATCTATTAATCTACTGATGAACATTTAGGTTACTTGCTATGCTGCAATGAATAGGAGAGTACAGATTATCTCTTTGAGATTCTGATTTCAATTCTTTGGATACATATACTCAAAAGTGGGATTGCTAGATCACACGGTAGCTCTATTTTTATGAGGAACCTTCGTACTATCATCTCTTATGGCTGCACCAATTTACATCCCCACCAACAATGTACAAGGGTTCCCTTTCCCACTTTGTCCCAACACTTGTTATCTCTTGCCATCTTGAGGGTAGTCACTCTAACAGTTGTGAGGTGACTTATGGTTTTGATTCGCATTTCCCTGATGATTAACTGACATTTAGCACTTTTTCATGTTATCTCCTGGCAATTTGTAAGTCTTCTCTGGAAAAACTTCTGTTCAGCTCCTCTGCCTATTTTCTAATCAGATTGTTGATTTTTTAGCTATTGAGTTGTATGAATTCTTCATGTACTCTGGATATTGACCCCTTATGAGATGTAATGATTTGCCAACATGTTCTCCCATTCTCTAGGTTGTCTTTTCATTTTATGGATTTCCTTTGCTGTGCAGAAGTTTTTTAATTTGATGTAGTTGCTATTGTTTATTTTTGCTTTTGTTACCTTTGCTTTTGGTGTCAAATACAGAAAATCACCAGCAAGTCCAACGTCAAGGAGCATGTTTTCTCCTTGGAGTTTTTTATAGTTTCTAAATCCATTTAAATCCTTTATCCATTTTATGTTGATTTGTGTGTATCGTGTAAAACACGAGTTTAGTTTCATTCTTTTGCATGTGTCTATCAAGTTTTCTCAACAAGACTATCCTTTCCCCATTGCAGAGTCTGGGTTCTTTGTCACAAATTAATTGACCATATGTAGATGGGTTCATTTCTGGTCTCTTTATGCTGTTCCATTGACCTATGTGTCTGTTTTTATCACCAGTTCCATACTGTTTTGATAACTGTAGCTTTGTAATATAGCTTGAAATCAGGAAGTGTGATGCCTCCAGCTCAGTTGTTGCTTCTTAGTATGGCTTCAGCTGCCAGGGTCTTTGGTAGTTCACTGTGAATTTTAGTCTTACTTTTCCATGTCTGTGAAAAAATGTCACTGGAATTTTGATAGGAATTGCATTAAAATCTGTAGATGACTTTGGGCAGTATGGACATTTTAACAATATTAATTCTTTAAACCCATGAGTATTTTTCCATTTATTTGCATCACCTTCAACTTCTTTCACCAACGCCTTACGGTATTCCATGTTCAAATCTTCACCTTCCTCGTTAAATTTATTCCTAGGTATTTTATTCTTTTTGATGCTACTGCAAATAGAATTGCGCTCTTAATTTCTTCAATGGTTTTCTCATTTTACCATGGGGTCATTATGGTAGCATTTACTTTATCTCCTATAACCATTAGTTAAATGAACCTCTTAATGACAATGCTTATTACCTAGCTCATTAAATCTCTAAATCAAGACTAAGTCCACTGAAGTTACCCTATCAAGATACCTCCTGATCTTCCAGGAGGTTCTCAAAGACTCCCCAGTGTATCCCTCTATTTCCCATAGGGAGAATCCACTAACTCTTTTGGGAATGCATTTGAATTCATGACATTTAAGCTTATCTTATCTCTGTGCTCTCCTATCAACTCTAAACCATATTATTTTCCAAAGGCCTACTTTCATGTCATGACCCCGAAAAACATTTAACATCAAATTGTATTTTGACATGGATCCTACTCAAGTGTTCTTTTGGGGACTTCCTAAGCAGGTTTGCATTAGGCCTATTTGAAGCCAAGGAAGAAAATGGCACTTTGGTAAGTCAAGGCCTTATAGCCAGCAGGTAAATTCACTACACCTCACTGTGATGCTAATTTGATATGTCAACTCACAGGATGTTTTTGAATGAGATTCATATTTAAACTGATGAACTCTGAATAAACAGATTGCCCTCAACAACGTGGGCAGGCCTCATTCAATCAGTTACAGGCCAAATAAAAGAGAAAGACAACCTCCCTGAGGAAGAGGAGACTCTCCAGCTAACCGACTTCAGACTTTATCTGCTACACTGGCTCTCTGGAGTCTGCAGCCTGCTGACCCACACCGCAGATGGGGACTCGGTGACCTCAACAATCACGCGATCCCAACTATTGTACTAAATCTCTTCTTGTATATGCACATATCCTTTTAGTTCTGTTTTTCTGGGCACCACTGACTAGTAACCCATGTATTGTCTTGTCCTATCAGGACACCCATGCAAGATGCTTTATATTAAGGGAATAAACTTCTCAAAGGCAAAGGATCTTGTTCAGGACATGGAGCAAGTGATGGTGAGCCTGTGCTAAATAATTTGGATATCTGTCCAATTTTGAATCGGTAATTTGAAACCAGAATCTCTAATCTTGAAAGAGGACTTCAACTATTTCCATTTTGACCTCAATCTGTATTTTCTAATGGATTAAGTTCTTCTTTTCAGTTTACTTCTTAACTCAGGCAAAGACCCTGCCAGCAAAGCACACCCTGATGGGAGCTAAAACTACCACCTCAGGCAATAAGGACTCCCCTGTGACACCCAAGAGTCCAACACAATGATCAACCTGACATTCATAGCCCGCCTGTATGTGCTAGAGGCGGTCAGTTAGGTTCTAACAGGAAGCCCCGAGGCCAGACAAAAGAAAGTCATGACCAGCTATTGAGAAAGTCAGAGGCATTTCCTGGCAACACTCCAGAACAGAATCACAAGAACCTAGGTCAAACTAGACAGGCCCAAGATGGCTGACAAAGTAGGCTGGAAACCCCTGCCCAAATAAGGAAGAAAAGGCTCAAAACCAGCTTCCAAGAAATCCATACCCAAGTAGTGAATATTCCATAACTGTCAATAAAGGACCCTACCCTTAGGGTCATGAGCTCACTCACTGGCCTTCTCACATCTGTAGAGTGTACTCTCACTTGAACGAACATTCCAGCTTCTGTCTCTGGCCTGCTGTGTTGTGTCTGTCCTGTAATTCTTTCTCATCACGAGACTTAAAGATTTGGGTGATCTTTGGAACAGACTAGGTTGAAGACTCAGGGCCCAAGTATCCCCAGCTCACGTGGCAGTTATGTGTGCGTACCAACCTTTGCTCCACATTCTCTTTCTATAAACCTGGAAGTATTTTCAGCACTTTGAAGACAGTCTTTGAGATATTATTAGTCCACTGTCTTTCCAGTGTTGGCCTCACTGAAATAAATTCTTTTCTTGTTTACCTACCACTCGTTTCTCTGCCTCTGGATCCTGTCAGCAGCAGGTAGCTGAAACTGGTCTGTTTGGACCCCAAGAGCTAGGTGCTCTGGCACCCTTTTGGCCCAGCTACAATCTCCTGCTCTTATTAATTAAGATAATATTTAGAAGATGTACAGGAAGCTTCCATCTAATATATTCAAGAGGTCTACTAGTCATTGAACTTATTCGTGTATCTTAATGATGTGTTTTCAATTTCTCAGACTAAATCAGTTATGGGTCATTGTAATAATCAACCAAATAAACAAATTAATTGACTTTTATGACATATCTATTCTCAAGGTGCTTACAATTACCTAAAAGTTTAAATAATATCAGAGAATTTCAAGACGTGAATAAATTTAATGACTTGACCTCAAAAGGTACAATGAGAGGCAGAGACCCAGGAAGTCATTTTTTTTAAATTATAAATGTAACATGAAGCCTTTATATTTTTTTTAAGATTTTATTTATTTAAAAAAAAAAGATTTTATTTATTTGACAGAGAGACAGCAAGAGAGGGAACACAAGCAGGGAGAGTGGGAAAGGGAAAAGCAGTCTTCCCGCCCAGCAGGGAGCCTGACAAGGGCTCTATCCCAGCACCCTGGGATCATGACCTGAACGGAAGATGCTTAAGGACTGAGACACCCAGGTGCCCAACATGAAGCCTTTAACAACCCAAACGGTATTCTATTATATACAGAGGAAGAGCAGAAACAGAGGCAGATGTGAGAGGACATATTAAAAACAGTTAAACAAAAACAACAACAAAAAAGAAAACATTTAGGGAAAAACCAAACTGATTTCTGACTGAGCTTGGAAAAACTCTCATCAGAAAAAATTTCCATTTGTAATCAGAAATCAGACGCACATACATATGTATATTTCTTCTTTTGTTAAGATGACTGAATTGTCATTTGCTGAACAAACTTTCTCATGAACACAGGAGGCTACTGGGTATAGGTAGTGGGCTGAAATGGACCTTGGAATTCTCAGTGGAATATGACATTTAAAGCCAATGCCACTTCTTACCCTCAGTGATTGAAAAGGTCAGGGCTAATCATCAATTTCCTCACTAGGACAGCCTAAATGTTTTGAAAGAACATGCCTATCTTTAGAGCTTATAGCATGATTTTCTAGCTCACGTTGTCCTGACTTCAACAGGTGCTAATTATGGGCACTGACCCCTCACATAGTAGAAAATCCTCATATAAAATTGACTCCCCATAAACTGTACTAACAGCCTTACTGATAACATAAATAGTTGATTAACACATATTTTCTATGTTAAATATATTATTTGTTGTATTCTTACATTAAAATAAGTTAAAGAAAAGAAAACGTTATAAGGAAAGTCAAAGAGAAAACTACATTTACAATAAGGTACTGTTTCTATCCTAACTAACTAACTAAATAAATAAATAAAAATCCACATGTAAGTGGGCCCACACAGTTCAAACCCTTATTCAGGGTCAACTGTACTTTATGTGGGAAATCATTCTGTTTTCCTAAAAGCTATAGAATGAGATCCCAACAATAAAGGGGTAGTTATTCACCAAGGGTCGCAGTGCAGAATACTTCCCCCATTTAGCATTTATCTTTTCACTATATCATAGTAAGGTTATTGCTATACAAAAACTTTCTATAGACAAATCTAAATCTATTTATCTAATGAACATCTTGGTTTTGCCATGCTTGGCCAGGCATTCACTATCCAAAGTTAACAGAGATTTTTCACATTAAAAAAAATTTATTTATTTATCTGTTTATCTATTTATTTATTTATTTTTGTTTATTTCTTGCATGCTTTTTTCTTAATATGTTTTCATAATTTTTAAGGTTTAATTCCAGAACCAACTGGGATTTATTTTGGTGTATGGTGAGAAAAAGAAATCTAACTTTTTAAACTGAATGGCTAATTATTTTAAACATGAAATAAACCATGCTTTACAACTATTTGGAAATGCCGCCTTTAACATGCATGCATATATATACATCAGGTCTATCACTGTTAATGTGTTCAAGTGTTCTCTTCATCTATCCCAAAAAAATATGCTACCTTAAGTGTTTTGACTTTACAGTATATTTTGCTATCATTATGACCTAGAAAATACTATGAATCACACTTGTGCCCAGTTTAAATTCTCTAAAAATCGATCTAATTTCCCCTTTGCTTCCAACCTATCCACCATACACATATGCAAATACCATTTTGACTTTGATTAGTTATCATTGCCCAACTTTTTTAATGAACAAAAACTAAGACCATAAATTTTCTACAACACATACTTATGAATGTACAATAATATTCTCAAGACTGTTTACCCGATTTTCCTGAGGTCTGATTTGTCACCCATGTTTATAATTATGGAATATTTTAAAATAACATTTTATTTATTAGGTTCAAAGCTGTCCATAAATGTGGAAAGAGAAACCAAACCTATTAAGTATGTTATTCAAATTCTTCATATTCTAATATTTTGTCCACTTAATATGACAATTTTTAGAAAAATACATACTAGCATCACCCACTGTAGATATGGTTGTTAAATTTTCCCACTACTTATAAGAGTCTGGGATATATTTTTATGCCTTGTTGTTTGATATATAAAGGATTGAAACTATTAGAATTTCTACTGGATATAATATGTCAATATAAAACACCCTCTCTTTTCACCCCATGCTGAGCCTCCACACTAAAACCGTATTTTTCAGAGACTGATACACTAACATGGCAATTCTTATTTTTATTACATTAACACTGCCTGTTAGAACTCAACTTACTCCTTTATTTCTAGTCTGTATTAGAATTTGTCTCTTTAACAGGACACAACTAGGTTTGCATTTTAATTGAAGCTGTGAGCAGTTACTTTTATTAAGAGAAATTACTCCATTAGAATGTGCTATAATAACTCATAATAAAATACTTATAATAACTGTAAGTTATTATGACAACTAATATGTTGTGCCTAATTACTGACATATCACTTTGTTTTTCCTGCATATGATACACTGTTACTATGCTTTCAGGCCTCCCTATTTTCCTGTGCCTGAATCAAGTTTTCTTTTTTACTTTTTTTTTCCTCTGTAGCCACTTAAAATATAACATTTCACAACTCATAAAGCCTTTTATATTTATGTCAAACTACTACACTTACCAACTTTCGGTCCCTCTTACTGTGAAGGTGACAGGAAACTACTCTAATATCTCCCTCTCTTCCATCCCTGTCTATCCAAAAGTAATCACGAAACATTCTCCATCTGTGGTAATAGCAATAAGTCAGCTTAAGATGAGACCACTTTGAAATTTAATGAACCTACGTAGTATCTATTATGAGCCAGGAAAAGGGAGGACAAGTAACTTCATTTTTAATTAGTCAGAAGTTAGTTCCATTTATCTTTCCAACATCTCTGCACCCTGCAAAAGACAAAGCTCTTACCGTTTCTTTTGGAATCTGCATCTGGCTTGGCTCTGCATTCTAGAAGAATTGAAGAAAAATATAAATACAGACTGACCAAAGCCATCTTCAACACACAGGGACACAAAGCTTGACTTTAAAGGAAACTTTGTTGGTTCTTAAAACCCACGAAATATATAGAGGGTGATTATATTATGGATGATGTACGACTCTGTCTTCCAAACTTTCACTGATGTGGTTGTATTATCTTCTATGTGTGTCGGTGTGTGTTTTAAGAGAAGTTTCTGATGTAAATTTTTACTTGCTCACTCACACTATATCATGACTTTATTATTTGGAGGAAAACAAATGTCACCAGACTAGGCTCTCTATTCATGGCACTGTTTCTAATTTTGTTTTTTTTTTTTAATTCCCCAACTACATCTAAGTTATAAGGTATATTATAATTTGATAACTACACTAGATAGTAAGTCTGAACCACAGTCTGAACCACAAGCATTATACTTTAAAATATTACACAGAAATGTGAATTTTTATCACATATTATAGAGTTGCTTTAATTACATAGATATTTAAAAGGCTGATTTATAAAAGAGGCATGTACTGGTAACAGTATTTTGTTTTAGACAGAGAATTTAAACACAGAGACCCCAAACAGAGGAAAGGAGTTTTGTTAATTGGATTCAAAGATCATTTTAAATGCACCCCCTCCCCTTTAAGTTTTCAGAATTTTAGTCTTTGAAATCTTAAAAAGCAGCTGCAACATGAATAATAGACTGACGGGCTACTGGCTCACTCCTTAATGAAAAGCTCACAAGCAATAAATTAAATAACCAAGGGAAAAAAAACTAGGCAGCAGAAGGGGAAAACAGAAGCCTGGAAGATCAAAATTGGACAAGAAGAACCTGAATAACCTTAAGCTGGCTAGATGCTGGCACGGAGTCTGGGAAGGGCTGCTGACGAGCAGTGTCGAAGCTCTGGCAATCTGATGATGCTAACTATTACCCAGGCTAAGATATACTGAGAAAGAATTAAAGCTTCATCAAATCACATCTAAAGCTTAGTATTTTTTTTTAAGGGCTCATTTACAATTTAATAGAGACATCTCCAGATTTAGGATCAGGTGGCATTTGAAGCACGAAATTGGATAACAGTGGGGGGAAAAGGGAAAACCGAATTTAAATTGGGAAATAATGCATTCAACGTTTTAAAATAGAAATAAAGACGTTTTTATAATTTTCAAAATCTACTTAAAACACAAGCATTCGGCAATGCTTCCCTACCACAATTGGGAATTCCATGAAATGAGAGTAAATTTGTGCAACCAGGGGATAGAGTATTCCTACACTGAAACATATCTGGCTCACAACAAAAGGAAAATTTTATTAACCACAAGACATCCACCTTGAAATATTAGCAAGAGATTTAGGGCACTAGGATAAGTCTGGGAACTGGGCCCCTAAAACCTTGCCACTCCAGTATATACGAATTAATTGTTGCTTAAAGCTAAAAAGCGGACTGAAAGAGATGTCAAACGCTCTAAAATGGCCCAACTAAAATCTGTTTTGAAATATTTAAAATACCACTTGTACTGGAAATAAAACAATTTTCTTACCACATCAAAAGATAAAAGCGATTCCTCCAATTATGTTGTTTTTACATAATAAATGAAACCTGGCACTTCTTGCAGAAAAACATTCAAACTATGTCAACTTAGTATACATATTTCATTCACACCAATACTATGTAAATACCTCTTATATTTAGACATATTGATGCACATTTAAAAAATAAAATGAACTGCAAACAAATGCCTTTTAATTTCATCTTTGTCATTTCAAATAATGTCAATATTAGTAATTAACGGCCATGGGGCTTATTACCACTCAGGTCTCCTTACTTTCAATCGTAATACTCTAATTAAGGTATTCCTTTTCATACAACAGTAAGCAAGAAGCTTTACTTGGCTTAGCTAGATTACTATGAAAATCTGAAATATGAACATTTGTCGTATGTAGTGGAGAAGATGGCAAGTTTTCAACAACAGCCTTTGAAGTGACAGTTATGAAATAATCAACGTCTCTGTATTCAATCAGTCCATCTGAAAGCGTTCACTAATAAACATTTGCTGTCCTAGAAAATATCCTTGCAATTTGATTTCTATAATCAAATTGGATTATGGATATCTATCTTCAAAACTGAGCGAATGTAAGAAAAGAATGCTTATGCTAAGTTAAGGCTGAAAAAAATATAAAATATAGAAACTATTTCGAAAATGTATTGATAAACATTGGCCATCAGGTGGCTAGCCCAGATCCCTGGCTTGTGTGCATCAGAAATCTTTCATCTGCTGTAAATTTACACACCAGTTCCCTTGGGTGGAAGGCATCTTCTTGGCGAAAGACCAGGAGGCTCACAGTCCCTTCCATCTTGGTGCTTCGCAACAGGGAAACGACTTCCTCTTGGGATTTGCCTGCTATATCTACTCCATTTACCTGAAAACAAATAAAAAGTTTTCAGCTGCAATGCTGTGCAAACATATGACAGAAGAAAAGACACACATCCTAGAATGTACCATGTCTCCTACAGAGCACAGCACATTTCATGGGAAATTCTGCCATTATCTGGCAACCATCAGGCTGTTGTAGCTAATAAGGAAACATAGCCTAGGTATCTAGAAATGAGACAGGAAGTGGGAAATCTTTTAGCGCTTATTAGTAAGCCAAAAGCCACAGCCACCAGAGTATTAACAAATAACCAGTAATAAACAAATATATCTAAATTATTATGCTAACACAAAACTTAATGGCTTTGGACTGAGATATCTTGATGGCCTTATGTATCATAGATGATCTTATACCCAAACCAAAAGGTGTTGCTGTTAGAGAAGAAACACACTAAAAGTATTTTGGTAAAACTTTGAATGAAATTTTACTGAAACTTATAAAGACAATTTTTATCCCTAAAGACACACATTAAAGAAGAGTGCAAAGTAATAATATTTGTGGAGGAGTAGCAGTATTTTGAGGTAGTAATACCTCAATATTCTTCAATATTTTTAAGAGAATCCTACAAAAGATAGAGAGAGAGAGAGAGAGAGAGAGATATTTGAAATAACCAAATTCTGGGGAATCTCCTTATTTTTACCTTTAGGAAGAACAATAACATTATCTGAAAGCACTATATATTTTTAAAAAATAAGAGTGCAAATTTCTTTTAAAACCTATTTGGTAGTATTCATTTTAGAGAAAAATAACATTTTGTCCATGGCAATAAAGTATATTATTTAAATTGTGATATCAAAATTACCCTTAGTTAAAATACGTTTTGGGACCTTTCCCTCTCCACTAAAAACCATCTTCTACTGCTCAGTGTACTACTATTTAAGTGATTGCACAAAACTGATAAGTAGTAACAGTTCAAAGAAAGGAAAAATTTCTAGGTTTAAAAAAAAGAGTGACTTGATACTTTAAGTATGCTTCCAAATATATAGATGCTCAGAAAAACTGCCCATAAAACTGTTGACGTGTCGATGCAACTACAGATACTAGAAAGTTAGGTTTAAAAGATGTGTGAAAATGTAGTTTCAAATAAAGAAGATAGCTACAGAAAACAGAGCCTAACTCTGAAGAAACAGAGGTTTTAGGCTCTTCCCACTGCTCAAAAAGAAAAACAAAAGCCTTTGTAATGTGTTGAAAGTAAAGCAATTATGGGAGGAAAGAGGAAGTGGGGCTGGTGCCAGAAAGAGGACGACAGACATGTTTTGGACTCAGAGGCAAAGACGACGACATTCAAGTCCCAGCTGAGCCTCCTACTACATAAAACAAGCTATAACGGCAAACTTGGCCCAATACTGCTCAATTTATGCCCCAAGGACAAGTGGCCCTTTCTGGAAACACTCTAAACATAATTTATACCGAATCTTTCCTTCTAGTTAGCCTCTACCAGTGCCCCTTTAAAAAATGGTATCACAAGAACAAGACACAAAGGAAAAGAGCAAGATTTAAGAAATCTAGGCCCAATACGTAGCCACCGAAAAATCTGGAAGGCAATCCCCTTCTCCATTACTTCTCAAGAAATCTTTAGGAGAGCTCGATCTAGGGAACGCAAAACCACATATGAAGCTACGAGTAAAGAAGAAAGGGTAATGCCACAAAAATGTAGTTTAACATCAGTGTTTGAATACCAGTTAATAATTAGGAAAGGTGGTATCTGCTGCTAAAAATACAGACACTTTTTTTCCGAAGAAAACACTAAGAAAAGCAACTAATCTATTTTTCTCAATCTTTCTTCCTTTTACTTCTACATACATAAGCAATCACACACACAGAAATGTCTAGGTATGTTTATGTATGTCTGAGATGGCCTCAAAGACCAATGAACCGAAACTCATGAGGTACAGAAAGGAAATTTTTTTTTCTGACATCTGATTTTTATGTCTCAATTCATTCTCCATGCTGCCATTTCAAGATTTCCTCTCATCAAGACACACTGTTTTCATTTACTTCGTTTGTCTCTGTTCTGATTACAAAGTAGATATCATTTCTATATTGCCAGACATAAATTTGAAGCCATCTAGAAACAGAACCTAACAGACACTGTACTTACATAATGACAAATGTTATGTTATCTCATAAACCGAATGTCTGAGTAACTAAAAATTTATGAGTACACTCAATGAAAAGATATTTCTCATCAAATAACATGGAAACAAGTCGAAGTAAAGCAGAAATACACTGCTTTATGATGCACACTTCTAACATATATAATTTAACTTCATATTTATGAAGAGGTGAAAAAAGAACTGGCCCCTAAAAATGAAAGTTCTTAAGAATTATGGAACTTTCAACTTAGAGAAGGCACTCACCTCTATAAGTCTATCTCCTGCCTTGAGTCGGCCATCCTGGATGGCAGCCCCTCTTGGGAGGATGTTTTTCACATAAATTGGAGCTGAGCCACCTATTGTTACATCTCGGGAAGTGATGCTGAATCCCAAGCCTTCTGTACCTACACAGAGAACGACAACAGAAAACGTAAATAAAATGAGATATCATGAATTTCACGTGTATGGTACAGAAAGGTTTTGTTATTCTCTTCCTCGGCTTGACATTTTGTAATTTTCACAATGGCCTACACTGCTTTCAATACTTCCGAAGTCTGAATAGCTCTCCCAAGACAGACTAAATCAGGGAAGGTTTAAACGGCTATATACCAAAATTCTTTAAGAAGAAATGGGAATCTAGTCCAAGACAGATGAAAGGTAGTATACCAATACGACTGCCAAAAGTTTTTAGATTGGTCAAAATGTTTGATGTGAAATAAACTTAATATCTCCATGTGGAAAAAAATTCTGTTAAAACCCATAGTACCTCAAATATCAATTAATATTGTGTAATCATGGTATCCAGATTTAAAGAGTAGGAAAAGGAGCAAGGAAAGAGAAAATGTCAGGAAGACAGAAAAAAATAGCAAAAAAAGAGATTTTTCTAGATAACAGAACCTCCCAATACTATAATTAGAACAATTTACTTAGTATATGTGCTGCCGAAGCGAGCACTAGAACAATTTACTTAAAGGATGAACCATATTATATTTGCCTAGTTCTCTTCTATTTACCTTAATCTTAACATGTATATTTCTCAACCAATAAATCAATTGTAAAAATAAAAAATAAATAAATAATTAAAAAACAAAGGCAAATTACCCAGGGAAGACACCACCTCATATCATAGCTACCAAGTGTAAGGACCATGATATTATGTTTAAAGATACTAAAATCAATAAGGCATTTACAGATCACTGTGCTGGTCTGCATAATTTCAATTTTAGGTTCTTCAGCAGCTTTCTTGACAGGCACTCATAAGTGCGATGCAGTATAGAAAACAGTTACATGTTATTAGAACTGACACACAACAAGCCAAAATGAGCCAAGAAAAAAATGTCAAGACTATAACAAATTTCTAATGAATCACAGCATTTTTATAACACTTCTAATAATGATTAATTTCTACCAGAGCTTTTTAAAAAATTACTCTTTAGGATCTTAGGTTCCATTTCAGTCAAAATGACAGTAGGAAATACTTGTTCATGTGGGAAGAACAGAGGGTTACATAAAGGTGAAAAATCTATGAAAGGATACATTAATTTGATACAGCACTCAGTATAAAACTAGAAGCAAGAGTATAAATCTGTAAGCAAATAAATATGGGCAAGTAACTGAATGAAAATTTGGGTTAAAGAAGAAGTATAAAGTTGATATACCTGTAGCAAAACCTACCGTATATATTCTCAAGTTCAAAAAAACATTCATTTACTTTGAGTCTGAAATCAGTTTAATATGCCTAGACTGTTAATTTCTTGAGTCTTCTGTGCTGAAGACTTGAATGGCATCTTGTCTATATGAAATTTTCCTAATTATTCTGCTGGGAGTTTTCCATATGTCTCTGTGCTTTCATGAAACTCTAATGACTTGCAATAACATTTATTAAGAAAGAATTCTAAATTATTCTCCTTTTGCAATACTAATTTTTATGAACTACAAAGACTGATTGTTATATGAACCTCAATACTATTAAAATATCAGCAATAACCCCTAAATCTGTAAGCTAAAAGTTCAGGCAATGACCTTTAAAAGAAAGATAAATAGATATCAATTTTCATTTAGCAAAGCCAACAAAACATTTTGCACTGACTGAAACAGATTACTGACCTTCTCTTCTGACTTTATTAAAAAGCTAATTTCTACAAAAGAGCAGGGTATCTGAGAATGGAAAATGGCAATAAATATTAAGAAATCATAATTATGAAAGCAAGTACATAAGGGCTATTCTATTTTGTCATGTTTCCTAAATTAGGCTTTCTAAACTATGCCTAAGAATCATTATCATGAAGTCTTCTCCATTTAGCACATAGAACTGCTATCAGTTTATGAAAGAACTGTCATTCAAAGCATGTCAGCTCACTCTGAACTTTGCTTAAAGTTCAACATGGACACACCCTATGTTCTTCATGTACTTCATTAAAAATGTTACATGTAACAACTGTAACTAGTAAAAATCTTATGTTAGCTACAATGAAAGCTGGTTCAATTCTCATACAATCATTATTATTAAAATAACTGTCTTCAGTACTAATCAAAGAGAATCAGCATTCTTCACTCTTATGTATCATAAACTTGTTTTTCATATAAAGTATTTGTAAGTATTGACAGAATGTACGGTTGGTTTCTACCTTTCGTCACACATTCTCAAAGTAAATTAAAATCAAGATAGAGCTATGAGGATACTCAAAAGTCAGTAAAAATGTTTAATAGAAAACCAGTTTCCACTTTTCTGATCTTGATGACTGAGCACAGTCTTTCCCAATTAGCTATGTCAGTGTAACCTATCTTTTAAAAGGCTACTAAAATAAACTAATTTCTGCATTTAAAAGAATTCCTCTCTTAATGGCAAGTCAAATTTCACTTCATTTAAAAGTTCATACTGTATCCTAAGTTGTTAAAATAGAATTGTGTAAAAAACTGTAATTAACTAAATAAATATGCCTGTTAGTGTAAAAGGGCAAAGATATTTATGAACTAATATCTTTATGACAATGGCCAAGTAAAATATTTTTCCTCCATTGAGAGATCCCAAGCAGAATTTTATTTTTTCATACAATTCCATTTGTGGTTCTTACTGTGTTTTTGCTTAAAAACAAGGGCCTGTCATTTGATTAGGGAAAGAAGATAGGATCTGATACTTACCTCATTTAGGAATTAACAAAGCTAAAAGGGGTTTATGCTGACATAACTCTGCATTTGTAAGAGGTTTCAAAAATGGAGTAAAGCTGTCAATTCCTGATCATGTCAACCAAGTATTTGGAGCTTAAAAGTCAGTAACCAGAAATAAGGAGTTTGTGGTTCATGTAAAGTTCAATGAAAGAATATGATTAGAAAGGAAATAGGAATCTCAGAGTTTACAACCTTGTAAACCCTACTCCAAATGGAAAGAACGGTCTAAATGTCAGGATATGGAAAATGTTCTCGTAACAATCTGCTGCCAACGCCATGCGACTTGAGGAAATCACTCAACCTCTCTTGGATGCATTTTCACCTAACTGTAGGAGTTGGCTGAGCTCATAAAAAGAGAAATATTCTTTATGACACCATTTTGAAAGAGACGATTTTAAAATACGTATCAGAATCCCAGCTAAAATGGATGATTAACAGCAAAAGTGTAACCCAGTGCCTGGAGAGGACAGTGTTCGGAAATCAGAAAATCAAGCCAAGCAGTCTGCTTTGAGTTGTCAAGAACAAGATGGAAAAGCATGCTTCTGGTACACAGTCTATTGAAAGGATACTTAAACAAATAAATTGATATTAGGTGTACATAGTAAAGATTTAGCAAGGTCCATCAGAATTTCCCTTGCCATCTTAAGGAAGGAAAGCAGTATAAAAGTCTGGGAAAGTAGCAGACAAGGAGCCACCTGCTGGGTGAAATTACTTTCTGCCATGAACCACTGACAGCTTCAAATCAATCCATCACTTGCCCTTACCAAAATGATGGGGTTAAAATGGAGAAGCGCTAATGTCCTCTTTGAGAGCTATGTCTGGACATCAAGTGGTGTGATCAAAACAGTCAAGTCCTAGCTCTTGTTTTGGGTTTAACAGTATATCCTAAAACCAATTTCCTCCTTTACCAAAAATTTTTACCACAGTAGAAACTGCTACCTTCTTCACAGAAACTTATTTTTAAAGCGTTATTTACTCTGAATTTCATACTTTAATTCTCACATAGCAAAATGAATCTGAAAAGCATAAAAACTGCAATTTTAAATACTTTAAATCATTGTATCAGTTCTTTCCTATAATAACAGGATAGCTATTTGATTTTTAAAATAAATTCCATAGGGACACCTGGGTGGCTTAACCGATTAAGCGTCTGCCTTCAGCTGAGGTCATGATCCCAGGGTCCTGGGATTAAGTTCCCACAACGGACTCCCTGTTCAGCAGAGAGTCTGCTTCTCCCTCTTTCTCTTCCCTTCTATGCTCTTTCTCTCTCAAATAACTAAAATCTTTAAAATAATAAAATAAAATTTAAAAATTCCATAAAACAAAACAAGGTGGGTCATACCTTTCTTCAGCTGGATATTAAGCCTCTTGCCTATTTTTTTGGTGTTATAACCACTGCTTACATTTGTACTAAATACATTCTGCGGTACTGGGGCCGGAGCTGATGGTGGTTTTCCGGATGGGTGTGTACTCTGAGGTAGAAGTCGGGGGTGAGAGTCTGTGGGCTCGGATGGGGGGCTCGGTCTGGGAGCTCTCTGCAGGGCCGAAAGTCCTGCACTATGCATGCTCCTGTTGTCAATATATTGGCTGTCCGGACTGAAGCGACTTGAATAGTAATTGTTCTTCTCACTTTGGGATAGTTGTTCGTACTGCTCTTTATTTGCTGCAGGAACCACATGGAACCAAATGATGGGTGTACACATGGCTTGGCGAAACATATGTTGTGCTCTGGGTTTGAGAAAGAATGGAAAATTAGCAAACTGAGACTGGCAGCCTAGAAGATATTATGAGCATAATGACGTATGCTAATTAAGCAACGAGAACTGACAGACTTTGTTAAAAATGAAAAACAAAATTCTAATATCCCATTTATCAATCAAGTTTGCGAGCTCTGACAGAAGCATCGCTGTTTCTCCAAATATAAATTTCTCGTTCTCTTAACAAAAATTAAAAAATTATCTGTAACTACAGATAAAATATTGTGCTCTCAATCACAAATTATTAAGTAATAGTTTTAAGTAAAACAGAGGTACTGTAATTACAACAGGAAGAGAAATTAAATACAGTCTTCTCTTCACATCATCATTCAATACATTTAAGAAGTAACTACATTTTATTACACGGGACCACTTGAGTTTTTAAAGAAATAAATATACTTAGAAAACTAGAGAAATCAGCTATCCATCATCAACAACACGAGCGCAAGTCTGCGTATGCAAAATTCTCAAGAACACCAGGATGGTCTCAGGGACTCAAAATGTGTAGAGTTTTGGTCCCGGTGCACTTCCAGGAGCAGCCTGAGAACCTGCTGCACCTCACGTGGGTTCCCTACTCAGATCCTACACAAAGTCCTTCTGATTTCTGCTCATTCTTGCTTTGTTTGATAGGCACCGGACAACTTTCTTCTTTCCAACTGCATAAGGACTTGAATCAGGACAAAGAAAATCTGAGTAGACCACACACTACGGTTCAAAGGAGCTTTCCCTGCTTATTCATATGGGGAGTCATTACGTGCAATGAAGTTGGAAATGTGAGGCAAAGTATAATAAAACCTAGCATACTGGCAAATTTTCCAAAAGGTGAGGAAGTAGCAAACTGTGAAGTCTAAAATTTGTGCCCGTAATATTTTAAGAAGCGCTCTGTCGGTCGGAGGGCATTTTGAAATACAGTGTAATGGTAGTAATTACCTGGAGTTTGATTAGATTTTTAAAAGCCAGGTAATGACAGAAAATACTCCTCTCTGGTATAAAGACGGAGACGCAGACATGTTGTTTGGGGCATTTCAGCAGACCGCCCTCTCTCACACCGAAAGCAAGAGAGAGCGGTGCAGCCAACACGCACTTACTGTTCAAATCTTCTGTTTCGAAGGTCGCCATCGTTAATCCTGACAATGCAATCATTCTCATGAAAGAGTTTTTCTTGTTCAGCTTTACCACCTTTCTCCAATCGCTTTACTAACAACCCCAGGGTTCTGGAACATTAAGAATGCAAATCATTACACACGTAGTATTTCCACCATGCACAATGCCCTCCTGTTTTAATGCTGGTATTATATTTACAAAGACTTCCTGATAACGGAGCGCATTAAGTTGTTATTAATACATTTGAAAATCACACCAACACCGAAAGCACAACAGTATAAATAAACTGCAGCAAGGGATCCCCTCAATAAATTAAAGAAATTGTTTCTGGGGGTCAGGATTCTGTTTCCAAAACAAACCGTGTCCTTCGGTCTCTGCTTCGAACTGCTTCGGACAGAGCTCTTCTGATGGTTCAGTGGACATCACAGTGTGCAGCAGAGCTGAACGTGTGGTTGTGGACAGCTCTGGCAGTTTTCTGTTCTAAGCCAGCTGGGACACAGCTGACAACAACCCCATCTCCCCGTGAGAGCGCAAGTAACCAGGAAAGGTTAACCTCAGCGCACTGTACACAGGCAAAGAAAAATAGCAAAGTTTCCAATCTGGGCATCTGCATTTGATGGTGCCTAATATTCTGAATTTCAAAACTTGTTAGGTTTCCCAAAAGTAAAAAAATTGTTGCCATTATTCCCAATTGAAGACAAATAGGAGAAAGCCAGGGACAGGTTCAAATGTCAATGGTTCAAATCCTGTCAATGTGTGCTCCAAATGAAGGTCGAAAGGAAAGCCTCAATGAACTTCTAGAGACCAATAAGGAGAAAAAAGGCAAAAATTATCCATGTACCTGGTCTAGAATACTAAGGTCTTGCCTGAGAGAAAGAACATTCTAGATACCCTGGGACAAGCAGCAAACATTATGGGACCACAGGAATCTTTACCTAGTTCTGGTGCTGTGACTAACTTAACAGCTAACATAAATTCTACATGATGAGCCTGTTAAAAATTGTTATGAATCTATTTTGGGCCTGTCCAAAGCTTAGATTTTTCTTTCATAATCCTAATATTTAGAGATAACATTCATATAGATACTCAAATTTAGAATCCTGTCAAAATTAAAGTTGAAGATATTTCCTATTTAGCCCAGATATGGATATACATCTTCCAACAGAATACACTTTGCCGTGTCCTATATAGGCTTTCCGGTTTAAAAAAAAAACTACCCAAATAGCTTCCTCTTTTAGATGTTTACAGTTCTGGGGCCATTCATCTCACTCGTCCGTAACTGTTACATATATACACACCTTCTCTCTACTAGTGCACTGTAAGCTCCTAGAAGAGAAGATGGGACTCACCAATGCACACTCAAGCCTGTAACTAGCAGCAAGGTCTCAACAGACCAACACAGAGTTACTTTAGCTGAGGCAAACAAATCTCTTGTTTCTAACAAGATTTTTTTGCAAAATAGAATACAAGTGAAAGGAAATTTAGATCCAGATCCTTTTTTTCAGACAGATGTTAATTATACCAAATATATGATTGGACTGAAATAAGCAAACCTGAGAGCGAGGGTCTTTTTCACTTGTATTCCTGCAAACTTAAATTTGTTTCTTTCACGAAGAGAGTCATTTTTTAACTTCATTTTAATTTTTAGTATTAAGTATAGTACAACACGTTTTACTAAGGTCAAGTCCACCAACTTGCAAAAATAATTAGAGGAGATAATACTTAAATCACCTTTTGAAATGACGCCATTTGAGGATCAATACCTACTAATGTATAGTGTGTGTGTGTATACACACATACACACACATATATAGTATATAGTATTGTAGAGTCTATACATCTTAGTGACTGGTAAAAAAAACATTACAACATAGGTGATTTTTGGTTACCCACTACCATGTATTGGAATTAAACAAACATAAAAATCCTCTCAGCTCAAAGGTAAGAACAAAGTACACTAACACAGTTGCATGAGCAACTTCACACTGTCAGAGTCGTACGTGAAAGAAAGCGATCACACACAATACACCCAAAATTAAGTTACTGGTAAAATGTCATCATGCCCACGACCTTCTCCCTACACGTCCCTATTGTGTAAGTGTATTTCTACGTGTCATGGATTAAGTGTCCCGTGAGAGGAATCGAATTATTAAGAAACATCAAGGATTCTGCTGAATGAGAAAAAATAATCTGAGAAGGCAAATTAAATCATAGTTATTGACAGTATGGGAAACAGAAGGCATCTGGCCACTTCACCATCGAAGCAACTGCGTAGAAGGACCACATTCAAGGAGACGATGGCCCGGCCAACCACAGGCACTCACAGCACAAGCAGACACGTGGTACCATGACTGTAGCTAAAAGCTACCTCATCGGACCAAGAGTGCTTTTTTGGAGTGCACGCATTCCACGGGCAGCAGAAGCAGGCCTTACTAAGAGTCACTCCAGTTAAGTAGCTAGTTTTAAATTGCTGAAATCATGAGCAGTTTCTCAGTAACATTACAATCTTATCCCTGCAATCTTAAAGTGATGAATAATGATTATGCTTTTATGTATTCTGAAATATTTTATGTATTCTAAAATAGCCTACAGAATACTTTGAGAGAGACATATATATATGTATACATACATACATGCATATAGAGACAGATAAGAGACAGAGACAGACTATGTTTAATGAAAATTACTCACTTAACTAGTACTGAAAATTTGTTTAAATTTATAAATTTACCCCAGATAGATCCTTTCAGTATTTATCACAGTTTAAAATAACACAACCTGAAAATATGTAATTTAAATCTGTAAGTGGCATCAATATTTTTCAGATGAATAAGTCTATGGATTTATATTCATCTAGATAACAATTTTTCTTTTATAATCTACCCCCTCCTTGGAATCATTCTAGAATAATAATCCGAAGTAAAAAAGCATGCCATGCTTCATTTATTCAATGGCTTGTCTTTCTGAATAAGTCCTCACATACAGCTTAATTCCTCAGTAGTCCCAATACACAGTGAAAAATGTTACGAATCATAAATAAATACACCATCACATTTACATGGAACATAAACAGAAGTTTATTAAATGAGGCTTTTAGAATCCAAAGTTGTTAAAATAGATGCAAAAACCTTGAAGTTCTTTTTCTCAGTGCCAGGGACTAGAGAACTGATTGGGGGGCGGTGGGCGGAGGAAGAATTTCACCCTGAGTAACACAGCAAGTGATCAGGGAATCAACGGAACAGACTGAATTAAGGAGAAGTTAGTAGCCTGCTGGTTTCTAAGTACTTGACCACACTATTAGAATCATTCTCTCAAAAAGAATGGATTAATTTAAAAGTAAAGTGGTACAATCTGCAAAATTATCTCATTTGCTTCACTAGGTGAAAATGATTACAACAGGAATGGGAATGAACTATCAAAAAAAAAAAACTTCACAAGAAAATTGAACTGATAACAGAGACTGAGAATGAAAAATACCCTCTGATGGGAAATCAACAGTTAGTTATAACACTTTCATCTTCCTGAAAAACTTGAGTGCAAGCAGATAGATTTTCATACTTCCCACGTTCAATTTAAAGCCATCATAGACAGTATAATTAAAAATAAATTTTAGGTATATATTTTGCAAATTCAACCCACAACTAGTATTTGTTCTGGAATAATAAAGAACTGAATGCCTACGGTGTTGTGGTCCCTAGAACACTTTATTAAAGACATATTTATTATGTCTTTAACACTTATTAGAGACATAATTGAAAATAATGAAGTTCCAAACATTCTGGCATGTCCACGTGTTAGGATAGAGACTAGTTTTTTTTTTTTTTTTTTTAAAGATTTTATTCATCCATTTGACAGAGAGAAATCACAAGTAGTCGGAGAGGCAGGCAGAGAGAGAGAGAGGGAAGCAGGCTCCCTGCTGAGCAGAGAGCCCGATGCGGGACTCGATCCCAGGACTCTGAGATCATGACCTGAGCCGAAGGCAGCGGCTTAACCCACTGAGCCACCCAGGTGCCCCGAGACTAGTTTTTCTTCTAGGCAGTAGGAACCAGAATTTCTTATCAGGGACAATGATTCTCCGTAAGAACTAGAAGTCACTCTGCAAAAGCTATGAAGAGGAAGAGGGAAAAGAGGCAGTGGGGTGAGCTCTGTGAGGGAACAGTCTGGGAGCAGAACTCCAGGGAATGAGCAGTGGTGACAGACACAGGAGAAATGTGGAGGGTCTGATTTATGAAGGTCTGTTTGGAGGGCTGGGGGTATAGGAAAAGAACCTCCTTCACCTTCTGTGTGAATCTAATGTAAACTTCTCAGCACACGTGATTTTAGAGCACACAGATTTTTTTTTCTGCTACATCGGATCCCCAAGCCTAAGCTGTTTCTATTGTTTCCTGTATTTTTTCAAAATTTTGGGAAAAAAATACTACATCCACCAAGTACAATTCTCATTTCTGAAAAATTTTCTTACAATAAAAATATGCAAATCTACACACATTTCTTTAAACCCTTTCTTGGGGCTTTTGAGTAATGTTTCTCACCAAAAGTGGGGGAGGAGGGGCAAAGAAGAAGAATACAGTCACAGAAAGCAAGCCATTGAAATGCTGCATCTTTGTACATGATTTTGGATGTGTAATTAGAAATTTAACTGCTTAGATTATATTAAGGATTGCACCACTACATTTATACAAGGTTCATTAGCCTAATTATACACTTAATTAAAACAAACTCAGTCATACATGTTAACATTTTCAATTCTAAGTATAAATTACAACCAATGATAAAACTGAAAATAAGTAACAAATGTTTTATTGACATCTAAATTGGCTAAGCAAGTCTGAGCTTTGCTTTGATAATGTAAACTCCCACAACTGCCACCCAGCTGTATGGAAATGATCATAATTCATCTTAATAAAAGCTGACACAGTCTAAACACCACCACTGTCATGAAGGCAGAGTAGGAGTGGGAAGGACGGGACGGCGAGAGCAAGACCCTCTCACCTCGCTCAACACTAACAGGGGGCCCACAATTACCTACATTTGATCCCTGAGGACCACAGCCGCCATCAGAGCAGACCCAAACAGAAGAAAGTTCAAAGAAGGTCCAAATTAAAAAAAAGAAAAAAATCTTAAGTTTTTAAAATCTTTAATAGATAAGATGAAGAACCACCACAACACAAAAGTAAATAAAAATAGAGAAATCCTGCAGCTGAGGACAGAAATGACAGGCATCATACTTCTACACTTAAAGAGGCAAGATTTATCTAAATGTAAGCTACATTTTTCTGTCTAAAGCCTATGTATTTATTGTAGTCCATTATTAAAACAAGTCTACAGCTAAGAATGCACAATTGAAAACTTTCAGACAAAAGGTTACAGATTCAGCTGATAAAGTTAAATTGTGTTTTCTCAGAAGTAAATTAAAACGGAACACTGAAAGAGCATATTCATTCTTTGAAAAGTGATAACCAATTTCAAAACTCTACAATGATCTGAAATGAACTAGTTCTATGAAATTCCAACTGGCTATAATTCTTCATTAACACATACATTCAACAGACTAAAGTAGTGTATACAGTTGACCCTTGAACAACACAGAGTTAGGGGTGCTGACCTCAGTGTAGTAAAAAATCTGCATATAACTTTTTGACTTTATAAAAACTTAACTACTAATAGCCTACTGCTCCTGATAATGTAAGTCAATTAACACATATTTTGTATATTATGTGCACTGTATACTGTATTCTTTTTTTTTAATATTTTATTTATTTATTTCATGTAGACAGAGACAGAAAACACAAGTAGGGAGGAGCAGGAGAGAGAGAAGCAGACTCCCCGATGAGCAAAAAGGGCCCAATGCAGGGCTCCATCAGAGCCTGCGATCATGACCTGAGCTGAAGGCAGATGCTTAACAAACTGGGCCACCCAGGTGACCCTGTATACTGTATTCTTAAAGTAAGCTGAAGAAAAGAGAGTGTTAACAAGAAAATCATAAGAAAGACAAAAAAACATTTACAGTACTGTACTAGGAGAAAAATCCATTTACAAGCGGACCCACAAAATTCAAACCCATGTTGTCCGAGGGTCAACTGTTTTTGTGAATCTTGAACTTAAGACAGCCATAAATTCTTATCTTGGATTCAAAACAGAAGGAAAAAAAAACATCATTTTCCACTATTATGTAGACTCATCCGCACCTACCTAACAACCAGAACAACAAACAACACGGAGGGAATTATAAGGCACGTTACAGGAAGATAAACAACAGAAGATGAAGAAATATCATTTCTTTTTTTAAAGATTTTATTTATTTGACAGACAGAGATCACAAGTAGGCAAAGAGGCAGGCAGAGAGGTTGGGGGAGCGGGGGGAAGCAGGCTTTCTTCTGAGCAGAGAGCCCGATACGGGGCTTGATCCCAGGACCTGGGATCATGACCTGAGCCGAAGGCCGAGGCATAGCCCAGTGAGCCACACAGGCACCCCTGAAACATCATTCTTATTAGCTGTCACTGCCAAATACTTCGCTAAATGCTGTAATTTATAACCACATATATTTTCCTATTTAAGCCACATGAAGTCATAGGAGTATCCATCCCTTAGATGAGAAGACTGAGACTAAGTGAAGATAAGTGGTTCAGGCTACACTTTAACAAAAGACAGAGCTGGGTTCCATCTCAGGGATCTCTGGTCTTAAAATTTGAACTGTTCTGAACAACACCTCTGCCAAGAACATGAAGCTGACATGTGGCCAGTTAGTCAATGACTGACAGAAATGTGACACAACATTCCTAACAAGAAGTTCTGGAAAGAAAATGAACTTTTTGTTTTCACTGTTATTATAAAGCAAAAAGTCAAGGGGAAGAAATCATGAAAAGAAACTTTACTACAGCAATTCAAAGTGTAGTGCTGACTCTTCACTTGATACTCTAAATAGGAAACTGAAGAAAAATATCTTCATATATATAAAGTGAGCTTAGATGGGATTATTAAGGCAGAGCCAGCATGAACCGTTAGCAGAAAGCTACACACACACACACACACACACACACACACACACACACACACCCTTAGACCCTCCCTTTCATACCAAGGGCTGCTTTCCCAGTTAAAGACTTAGGATTTTTCCTTAATTCTTAGCCACCTTCTGGGAATTCCTGAGATTTAGGGGGAAATATTGGTGGGAAATAATATACAGTTACAACAGAGAGACTTTTCATCAACCAGTAAGTGACAATGAAACTCTGGACTCTCGGCCACCACAGCACCTCCTCGCTGACAAATATTATGAATAGGAAACAGAGAAGAAGGGATTTTTTGATATAAAAAATACTAGAATAGAAACACCCTGATGACGGGCATTTTTATTTGTTTGGTTCTCTAGAGCACGGCTGGCAAATTACGGCCCACAAGCCAAGTTTCAGCCTGCCACCCATTTTGATAAATGCAGCTTTACTGGAACATGGCCACACTCATTTGGTTCTACGTTGCTACGGTTGCCTTCACACTACAATGACAGAACGGCATACTTGCAACAGAAACTCCATGTCCCACAAAGCAACAAAATGGAATATATGACCCTGGAAAAAGTTTGGCAAGCCCTGATATACCCTATGCATAGAAACAAGAGTACTCCCTGGTAGATACAAGATCTTTAAAAACAACAACAACAAAAAAAAACAAACAATCAAACAAACAAAAAAAAAACCCAAAAACTTCCTGGATAAAATAAACACAAGCGTGTAACTACTATTTGTGTAAGAAAAAGTACTGTGAAAGAAGAGTTCAAAGACCACACATCTAAGAATAAAGAGGAATGTATATATAAATGGGAAATGTCCAATTACAGCAAAGACCCAGAGAAATAGACTGCACTTTGTTAAGAGTAATAATGCTTCGGGGTGCCTGGGTGACTCAGTGGGTTAAGCATCTGCCTTTAGCTCAGGTCATGATCTCAGGGTCCTGGTATCTAGCCCCACGTCACAATTCCTGCTCAGCTGGGAGCCTGCTTTTCCCTCTGGCACCCCACTCCTGCCATCTATCGCTCTCTCTCTTCAATAAATAAAATTTTCAAAAAAAAAAAAAAAGAATCTGCTTTAGCCATATTCCCTGTGGTTTCCACAGGGAAAAGGATGTCTAATATCCACCGAAAGTTATACTGTGGAATCCAGGTAAAAGAAAAACTATTACTTAAAAAAAAAAACAGTCATATTTCTTGAAAACCTTTAACAATTTCTCCGTTATTTACTGAATGAAGTCTCATCGGTCACTCACAAAGAGCTCTGTAACAATCTCTCCAGCGCTATCTCATAATAAATTCTGACTCAAGTCCCTGACTCGTTATTTCTTACCAAATCATGCGCACGTGGATGTGGCATCTTCCTTTCATACATTCTCCTCCTAGGAAAGAATATCGCTCCAGAATGTCATGAGCATGACTCCCATATTTCCTTCACAGAACAGACCAAGCTCCACGGCTCTGCTGAGGGTACCCCACAGCACGTGACACCCATCCTTCTGTTCAATCCCAAAGGCACTTGTGTGTGCGGTTCTTCTGACACATGACACGGATTTTTTTCTATACATATTTTTCCATTGGACTTTTAAGTCCCTTAAAACCCAATTTAAATCTTGTAATTTCATAAACCCAATGTCTGCAGTATACATTTTTCTCTTGCTTTTTAAATACCTAAGATTACATTACGTTATTAGAAACCTCAGAAAAACTCATTAACTATCAAACCAGGATATGTCTTTATTTATCTATATCTAACACAGCAATGCCATAGCTAATATGGATGGTCATAGGTTCATTCACACTTCTACTTTGTTTTTCTTATTTTTGTTCTTAAAAGATTTTATTTACTTATTTGACAGAGACAGGCACACTGAGAGAGGGAACACAAGCAGGGGGAGTGGGAGAGGGAGAAGAAGGCTCCCCGCTGAGCAGACAGCCCCATGCAGAGGCTCAATCCCAGGACCCTGGGATCATGACCCAAGCCAAAGGCAGATGCTTAACAACTGAGCCACCCAGGTGCCCACACATTTTTTTTTTTAAGATTTTTTTATTTATTTATCTGACAGATCACAAGTAGGCAGAGAGGCAGGCAGAGAGAAAGGGAGAAGCAGGCTTCCCACTGAGCAGGGAGCCCAATGCGGGGTTCAATCCCAGGACCCCAGGATCATGACGTAAGCCAAAGGCAGAGGCTTTAACCCACTGAGCCACCCAGGCACCCCAATATTGTAAGTTTTACTGAGCAATACCTATGGGTTAAGTCCTAGGAATATAAAAAATAAAATATAAAACATAGTTTCTCTACCAAAGAAAATGACAATTATTTGGCATAACCTCCCTGTAGCATTTGTGATGTAAATAAGAAGGGTATGTTTGACATTTACATCAGGAGGAAATCAAATTATATGTATGAAGTGAAAACTGATTTCAAGGTAATGAAACTGTGAATAAAGACTTCTGGATGGGAATTAGGTAACTTTATTTTTGAAATACAAGATGTATCTGTTCATGTCTTCTACCCATTTTTTAATGTGATTATGTTTTTTGTGTGTTGAGTTTAAGGGGTTCTTTATAGATCTTGGATATCAGCTCTTTGCCTGTAGTGTCATTTGCGAATATCCTCTCCCATTCCATGGGTTGCCTCTTTGTTTTGTTGACTGTTTCCTTTGCTGTGCAGAAGCTTTTGACCTTCATGAAATCCCAAAAGTTCCTTTTCACAGGGAGATTTAAATCAGAACTACATTGAGATACCACCTTATGCCAGTTAGAATGGCTAAAATTAACAAAACAGTAAACAACAAGTGTTGGAGAGGATGTGAAGAAAGGGGACCCCTCTTACACTGTTGGTGGGAACGCAAGTGGTGCAACTACTTTGGAAAACAGTGTGGAGTTTCCTTAAGAAATTAAAATTAGAGCTTCCCTATGACCCTGCAATTGCACTACTGGGTATTTATCCCGAAGATACAGATGTAGTGAAAAGAAGGGCCATCTACACCTCAATGTTCACAGCGGCAATGGCCCCAGTCGCCAAACTGTGGAAAGAACCAACATGCCCTTCAACAGATGTGGTCCATATACACTATGGAGTATTATGCCTCCATCAGAAATGATGAATATCCAACTTTTGTATCAACATGGATGCAACTGGAGGAGATTATGCTGAGTGAAATAAGTCAAGCAGAGAGAGTCAATTATCGTATGGTTTTACTTGTGGAGCATAAGGAATAACATGTAAGACATTGGGAGCTGGACATAGAAGTGAATTGGGGGAAATCAGAGGGGAAGATGAACCATGAGAAACTGTGGACTCTGAGCAACAAACTGAGGGTTTTGGAAGGGAGGGGGGTGGAGGGGAGTGAGCCTGGTGGTGGGTATTAAGGAGGGCATGTATTGCATGGAGCACTGGGTGTGATGCATAAACAATGAATTTTGGAACACTGAAAAAAATAAAATTAAATTAAAAAAAAAGAAATACAAGATGACGACTAAAGTAAAACAGCATCACAGCAAAGGAAAAAAACAATAAAACTACATGGCAACCTATGGAATAGGAGAAGATATTTGCAAATGACATATATGATAGAGGGTTAGGTTCCAAAATATATAAAGAAATTTTAAAATTCAACACCCCAAAAAATAATAATCCCAATTAAAAATGGGCAGAAGATACGAACAGACATTTTTCCAAAGAATACATCCAGATAGCCAACGGAAACATGAAAAGATGTTCAACATCACTTATCAGGGAAAATCTATTCAAAACTATAATGAGATATCACCTGACACCTGTCAGAATGACTAAAATCAACAACCCAAGAAACAACAGGTACCATCAAAGAGGTGTAGAAGGGGAACTTTCCGGCATTCACTGGTGGGAATGCAAACTGGTGCATTCTACTCTGGAAAACAGTTTGAAGGTTCCTCAGAAGGTTAAAAACAGAACTACCTTATGATCCAACAATTACACTAGTAGGTATTTACCCAAGGAATACAAAAATACTAATTAAAAGGGATATATGCATCCCAATATTTGTAGCAGCATTATCTACAATAGACGAATTGTGGAAGTGTCCATCAACTGATGAATGGATAAAGAAAAAGTGATATATATATATCACATATGTATGTGTTTATATACGTATGTATACAAACACAATGGAATATTACTCAGCCATTAAAAAAATGAGATCTTGCCATTTGCAATGACATGGATGGAACTAGAGAGTATAATGCTAAGCAAAGTAAGTCAAAGAAAGACAAATAAATGCCATATGATTTCACTTATATGTGGAATTTAAGAGAGAAAACAAATGTGCAAAGAGAAAAGAAAAAACATAGCAGAAGAGGAGAGGCAAACAAGGAAACAGACTCTTAACTACAGGGAACAAACTGATGGTTCCCAGAAAGCAGATGGGCTAGGAATGGGGTAAACAGCTGATGGGAATGAAGGACCCACTTGCTGTGATCCCCAAGGTGATGTATGGAAGTGATCAATCACTATATTATATACTTAAAACTAGTATTACACTGTATGTTAACTGGAATTAAAAACAAACAAACAAACAAACAAACAAACAAAAACTTAGGGGCACCTGGGTGGCTCAGTTGGTTAAGCGACTGCCTTCAGCTCAGGTCACGATCCCAGAATCCTGGCATTGAGCCTCGCATCGGGCTCCTTGCTCCTTGAGGAGCCTGCTTCTCCCTCTCCCTCTGCCTGCCACTCCTCCTGCTTGTGCTCTTTCTCTGTGTCAAATAAATAAATAAAATCTTTAAAAAAAATAAAAAAAAGAAACAGCAACAAGGGGAAGATGGCACTGTCTTTTCCAGGCATCTGTCGTCTCTGTGTCTAGGTAGTGAGGCAGTGGTTGGGGAATGAGCTGCCATATGTCAGCTGTCGCTGATGCCTCCAATCAAAAAAGACCATCCAACTGTACTCCAGAAAATAGTCTTTTTAAGTAGGCCCAGCAAGATTCTTATTCAAAAAATTTCATTATCCCTCAGGCCATAATAATTCTTAAGTGGCTTTAAGAATTTCTCTAACACTGACTTCACATTTCTGCCTATTTTTCTGAATTGTATTTGTATTTGAGATATCCTGCATTGTGTGTCTTCTCTTTATGATATATAATTCACATCCCACATGGTTCCTTAGACTTTTTGACTTTGAAATCCAAATCAAAAAGCAATTCTGACATATATGGGTCACTTTTACAAAAATAAGTATTCAGTGAGTGTTATTCAATTAGTCATATCTCCAAAATTGAGAAAGCCCAAGTATGATTGGAATTTTGTAAAAGAGAAGTTATTCTTGGAAATTTCAACTTACATCCCATGAATATGTATTCTTTTATTCCCACTAGATATATATGCAATTTCTTCACGAGTTCCACTTAATTTCTTCCTTTCTGCTATACTCCATTGCTTAATTTGCCCTTGCAGCCACCACGGAGCTGATGTAGCTCCCTTTATAAGCTGTCATCACATTTAAAATCATCTTCGGCAACAGGCCAGCTTCAGTTACATAATTCAGACAATTCTTCTATCAACTCACAGAGTACCTATTACCTATCAACATTTATCACATAGTTATAATTGTGTGATTTCTTGGCCATCACTGCATCTTGACTGCAAATCTCTAGAGAAAGACTATGTTCTGTTCATCTTTGTTTCCTAGCACCTAACACAGGAATCGTCACACAGTAAATACTTGGGAAGGTTTCTGTTTGAATCAGAAGAATCTGCCTATAAGCATTTCTGAGAACAAGGACCATGAGGGTGTCTTGACTTCTATGATTCTGAGCAGCGTGCCTATTTTCTTCTCTCCCAATGACAACCTAACTCTGAAGAACCATGACTCTCGAATCTATGCAGAAGCTTAAAAATGCAATACAAATATTGAGAAAAAAAAACAAAACAAATACTTCTGTTGTTTCCCAATATGAAAACGGGAAATACCTAAAAAGATTTTATAAAGAATCTGATTTTCTTAATCGCCTTGTCCCTTATATAAGAAAGCTACACAAGATTTTCTTCTTTAAATGCCAAATCAACAGGGATTAAAAATGACTCAGTTATAAAACAACTTGTAGTTCTGCAAAGGGATACTTGCCTTCTTGAATGTGTTCTGTATCTCTAAACACCATGGTAACCAGTGTCTGATGGATTCTGTGAAATTGCTTCCACTGAATTAATCTATACTGCATTTACTTTTCTATCTTATTCTCCTTTTGCTCTAGGCTTTTCATCTATTTATTTTATCCTAATATCCTTTCACATTGAAAGAGGAAATGTGTAATAAATGACAGAAAATGTGTAAAAATGACATGCTTGTAACTGAAATACCGGTTAAGTCTCATTTAAGTAGGAGGGCAGAAAGTGGATCAAGAGGGCAGTGTAGGAAGATCCTAAACTTATGTCCCCCTACAGATACAACACACATACAGCTGCATATGGAACTGTTCCACCAGAAAGGAACTTGAGAACCAGCTGAACAGCTACTCTGTAAGAAAGGATGAAAAGACCACACGGACATGCGCTCTTGCCAAGATCCCCCAACATAGTGACCCACAATTGGGAAAAATCTTGAAACATAACACAAATATAAATAGATATATACATACATAAATCACTACATATACACATCTTCTTCCTGAGGAGCAAGGGGTTTGTACTCCACACTAGACACGCACAACTCTCTGGGCCTGAACCAGAGAGAGGAACCCCCAAAATGTCTGGCTTTGAAAGCCAACAGGAATTACATTAAGGAGAACCACAGGGCTATCAAGAATAAAGATTTCCCTCTTAGGGAGCTCACACATTGGACCCAGCTCAAAAAGCAGCAGTTTGAAAAAAGTCTAGACCACAAATGAAGGAATTTCACTTGCTAAACTTAAAGGATCTACCAGAGGGGTAGATGTCTCTTGGTATTCTCTCCAGGGACAGAATGCTGGCAGGTGCCATTTTTATAGGTTACTTCTACATTGCTAGTGATAGTGTTGTGGGTGCCATTTTTTGTGCCTCACTCTAGCTAGCTAACAGCTACGGGAAACCAACCCCTTTTCCCCACTGCCAGCACCTCCAAGTGCAGCAGGTGAGTAGAACCATGCCTTCTGCCCTTAGCTGCTCATGCAACCCTGCCTTAGTTGGACAGCCATGTGTAGAGCACACAGGGCATATCCTGTGAGTGCCAGACACAGGTAGGGGTGGGGGGAGATTAGGTTTTTGACTCCACAGAACTGATACAACTGGGCAAGAGACAACCAAGAGCAAGGGCAAGGTTAAATGTTAAGGTTTATCTCCTAAACTGAACCACTCCTCAAGACAGAGAGATATAGCTGCTGCAAAATACACAAAAATAGAGTCAAGTAAAATGAGGAAACAGAGGAATATGTTCCAAATGAAGTAACAAAATAAAATCCCAGAAAAAAGCCTTAATGAAACAGAAGTAATTTATCCAAGAAAAATGTCAAAGTAATGGTCGTAAAGATGCTAACGAAAGTCAGAAGAAAATGGATGAACAAACCAAGAACTTCAACAAGGAGAAAGAAAAATATAAGTAAGTACCAAACGCCAAGTCACAAAACAAAAGAATAGAGTAACTGCTGTGAAAAGTACACTAGACAGAATCAAAAGGAGGCTAGATGACACAGAAAAATGAATCAGTGACCTGAAAGTCAGGGGAGGGGAAATCACCCAAACAGAACAGAAAAAGATAAGCAAGTTATTTCAATGGGGATAGATTTAAGGATCTGTGGGAAAATATCAAACATATTCCATTCACATTATACAAGTCCAGAAGGAGAAGAGAGAAAGAAGGGGGCGGAAAACCTATTTGAAGAAATAATGGCTGAAAATTTCCCGAACCTGGAAAAGGAAAAAGATATCCAGATCCAAGAAGCACAGAAAGTCCCAAATGAGATGATCCAGAAAGATCAACACCAAGACATGTTGTAAATAAATATCAAAAGTTAAAGATAGGGGCGCCTGGGTGGCACAGTCAGTTAAGGGGCAAAGACAGTCTCATCAACAAATGGTGTTGGGAAACCTGGACAGCTACATGCAAAAGAATGAAAAGAATGAAACCAGACCACCGTCTTAAAGTATATGCAAAATTTGACTAAAGGTGGATTAAAGATTTGAATGTCAGACCTGAAGCCATAAAAATCCAAAAAGAAAACACAGGTGATTAAGTTCCTTGATACCAGTCTTAGTGAGATACCTTTTTCTGGATCTGACTTTACAGGCAAGAAAATAAAAGCAAAAATAAATAAATGGGTGGGATGCCTGGGTGACACAGTGAGCTGAGCATCTGACTCTTAATTTCAGCTCAGGTCTTGATCTCAGGGTCCTGCAATGGAGCCCTGCATGGAGCTCCTGACTCAGCAGGGAGTCTGCTTGAGGATTTTCTCTCTCTAAAATAAGTACATCTTTTAAAAACAAAACAAACAAACAACAACAACAACAAAAATGGGAGTATATCCAATGAACACATTTTTTGTAAGTGAAGGAAACTATCACCAAAATGAAAAGGCAATGTACTAAATAGCAGATAATATTTGAGATTCATACATTATAAAAGCAGCTAATAACATCACACCACCCAAAAGCAAAAAAATAAATAAATACTAAAAATAAAAAAAATTAAAATGGGCAGAAGAGGGGCGCCTGGGTGGCTGAATTCTTAAGCATCTGTCTTTGGCTTAGGTCATAATCCTGGGGTCATTGGATCAAGCCCCACACCCGGCTCCCTGCTCTGTGGGATGCCTACTTCTCCCCTCTCCCACTCTCTCTGCTTGTGTTCCCTCTCTCACTCGCTCTCTCTCTGTCAAATAAAAAATAAAGTAAAATCTAAAAAAAAAAAGAAAGAAAGAAAAATTGGGCAGAAGATCTGAGTAGACCTCTTTCCCAAAGAAGACATACAAATAGGCCAACGGGTATATGAAAAGATGCTTGACATCACTAATCATCAGGGAAATGGGAATCAAGACCACAGCAAGATCCCCTTAGCCTTGTCAGAATGACTATTATCAATTTCCCCCTCACACACATACACACTAAAATAACAAGTATTCTTGAGAACGTGGAGAAAAGGGAACCTTCGTTCACTGTTGGCAGGAGTGATTAGTGCCACCACTATGGAAAACAGTACAGAGGTTTCTCAGGAAATTACAAACAGAACTATCAGACAATCCAGCAAATCCACCTCTGGGTGGATTTTCCAAAGAAAACAAAACACTAACTGTAAAAGATACAGACACCCCATGTTCATTACAGCATTGTTTACAATAGCCAAGACATGGAAGCTACTTAAGTGTCCATCCCTAGATGACTGGATAAATATGCGGTATATCTACAACAGAATACCACTCAGCCATAAAAAAGGATGAAATCTCGCCATCTGTGATAACATGGATAGACCCTGAAGTTATTAAGCTAAGTGAAATGAGTCAAACAAGGGAAGACAAATAACACATGATTTCACTTTCATGTGGAATCTCAAACACAAAACAGATGAGCAAACAAAACAAAGCAAAACCAGACTCATAGAAAACAGACTGGTGGCTGCCACAGGAGAGGGAGTTTGAGGGGCGGGTAAACTGGGTGAAGGGGGTCAAGAGAAGCAAACTTCCAGTTACAAAATAAATAATTCATGGGGATATGATGTGCAGCATGGGGAATACAGATAATAATATTATTAACTTTGTATGGTGACAGATGGTAACTAGACTTACTACAGTGATCATTTCATAATATATACAAATGTCAAATCACTATGTTGAACATCTGAAACTAATATAATATTGTACATCAATTATACTTCAATAATAACAAAAAATGAAACACTGGTTCAGAGCTGGTGTATACACAATTAAATCTCATTTGTGAAAAGTTATATCCCACAGGGAGATAAATGTACACTAATATTTGGAAGCTACAATGCATGTGCTTTACCATATCATTTTTTCTACTCATGAAATAAAATGAAAAAAGGCTTAACTTTTGAGATCATTTAAAATTGTATCCTTTAAAGGAAATAAAGGCAAAGTACATTTTTGAAAAAGAACTAAGCATGTTTACATGAAATCACCTTGAAGAAATTTCAATGCTTCTCCAGAGTTTAAAAATAAACAAAGAAGAGAAGAAGGAAAAAAGGGAAAGCAGTCACAGCCCTGTGAATACAATGCCACCTCAAAATTCAAGGTGAATTTCAAAGCTTGTTATAGGACACTAACTCTCAAGTCTCCTACTCCAGCAGAGTTCTAGGTAAATCAAAGTTTCAACTTCCAGACATCTCATAAAGTAGGTGCTTCGCCAAAGAGGTGAAACCTGGAGTCATCACCATTAGACGTGTTTACCAGGAAGTAGTACAATTGCTCAAATACTCAATTTAAAAAATTAAATAATTTAATCACACACTAATCAGTGACAGCCCACCTGTTTTTTACAACATACTAGACACTTCTAATTCACTGGCAATGGTGTAAACTGTGTTTCACATCCTCAGTCCCTGGTCTAAGTCCACTTTCCAGCTTTCCTCTTCCTTCTCCCAGTGTAAAGGAAGTCTAAAAAAATTGTAATAATGGCAACAATAGAAGAAAGAAGGTCGAAATAAGCCAAATAGTTCGTAAGTATATTTCACTGGGTAACTACTGAATGGGGCTTTAAGAGAGGATACAAGTAAACCTCAGGCCCTGAACAGCTCATTTCTCCAGGACAAGGATGTGAGCACTTCACGGGTTATTGACAGATGCCCGTCAACCATGAGTCGCAAAATCAATTCACAGTATTTAAAGATATTAAAACAAAAATTTTTAATTAAATCCAGTAATACTTTTTTCACAGAACGCAGCACCAGAGTAAAAGTAATTCATACGACATTCGAAGTTTTTAAAGATATGCATTCTAAAAAGTAATGAAGTAATTAATGATACAAAACTCTGACATTTGAGTGTGCAGAGATTGAAGAGAAGGAGCCACAGACCACACGATAGGAGATAAATCAATAGCTTATTTAGGTTTCACACATAATCATAAAAATCTTACAAAAATTTAAGAACTAATTAAACCTAAAAATGAATTTTAAATGAATCATTACCTAAGTTACTCAGATCATTTTTATTAGGTAAGTTTTTCCAGAAAACTGCTTTAAGCTCTCCCTTAATTTTGCAAATTCAGCTGGAGTTCTGACTCTAAAGTGTTTCATCAATACACAGTGAAGTAAAATGTTTGCAGGGATGTGTGATGACCAATAACATTATTAGAATAATTTAAATGCTTGATTTCTTCATCAGCGTAAGTGCTTTCTGTGATTATGATGTATACGTCTGAATGAACGAGCAGTTGGCCCCAAATGAAAATGTTCCTATTAAGCATATGCTAAATCAACACCACTCTGTAGATGGGCATAAATGAAGATAAAACACTCAACATTAGGATTCAATTAAAAACCTCCAGGATACGTTACCTGCCGCCTCGAGCACTGAAAGGCACTACATGGATTCCCAGAGGCCCTCCATCGTTGGGGACTCGTACGAGCTTTACCATATCACTGTGAGACAATGATGAATGAGGGAGCATGAACATGTACTGTAAACAAACCAAAACCGAAACAAAACAAAACAAAAAAAACCTGCTACAACACGGACACACAATCAACAACAGAAGAGAACACAACGAAAATCTCACCAAGCGCACACGCATACACGTACACATTCTGGAACATAAGCGTGAGGATGAGAGCGACAGTAAACAGTACATACCTGCACACTAGCCTGACGGCATGGGGAGAGAGCAAGCAGCAGAAACAATGACATTAAAATGACACAGAACCCTCTCTCTCGGACCACACTCTTGTATGTGTAATACAAGTATACATTTTGTGAGTCAGATCTCTAGACTTCCACTGAAAATGTTCCATCCCCGTATTTATTTCAAGGACAAGGAAGAGTAAATGAATAAAGGGCTTTTGGCCACACAGCACTTTAAAATTTACAAAGTGCTCCTGCCTAGGTCACATTATCAATCCTTCCAATAGTCCAGTGTGTTTTGCCCCCATTGGGGACAGGCCAGATGTGATCCAGCGATCCTTCCTGCCCACATTATCCCACAACAATGCAAAGTCCTAAGCTTCCGGAAATGTCCCACAATACCGGGAATGAAACTCATTCCTCAAAGCCAGTAGATACCTGCTAAAAAATCAAATAATTTCTCTAAGTGTTTGTAACCAAACTTTAAAGTCGTGAAGAGAGATGTAAGTAATATGAAGCTACTTCTATTACATAATGGAAGTACTTTACTATTAAGCCTGAGTTTAATGAAAAGTGGTTAATTTGGAGAAGGTAAATTTTCTAATTCTTTTCAATGAGATTTCATTTTCTTCATAGGTTTCTGTGTGTATGTGTGTGTGTGTGTGTGTGTGTGTAGTGCACAGAAATATAAGCAGGTCTTATCTAACAATCAATTTTTAAAAATAGTATTTCAATTAAATATCTAGTAGAAGCAACCTGGACAACTATGATTACCAATGGATTTGACAAAGATCTCAGTTTAGTTCTTACATAATGGAAATACCAATCCTTCAGTTGTATTTCTTAAATAAAAACCTAAAGTTATCCTAGATACTATTAACTGTCTTCGTTATAAAATACAAAGACTAAAAGAAAAATAAAGACAGTGATATCAAACAAATCAAAACAAAATTAATAATATGTGTATAGATGTAATCACATATGTTAACTCAGAAAAAATTAAAATTCTGCCAAACTGCCAAAATATTTACAGAAGTAATACTATTTAAACGAATTAATTTTTGTATTTTCATAGAATTTCACAACTTCTTATTTTAGATACTGTTATGTATCATTTGAATATCTATTCAAGGATTAGTCTGTCAAATGAAAATAGTAATGGTAACTTTAATAAATTTATTTTATTCCACATTCTTTCTGAAAAGAAGTAGGACATGGCAAGTACTTCTTAACTTTAATAGAGACTACTGGTTGCTGTCTATCTAAACATCCCCAATTCTAGACCCTGTTTAATCTCACTGAGAAAGCTCCCTTGGAAGACCAAGGAAAGACAGAATTAAGAGTTGAAATGCCGATTATCTAGGTTTCCTCAACTTTACCCAAAGTCAAACAAAACTTCAGAATGATTGCCCTCCCCGGTCTAAACTACCAAGCGAAGAAGTCCTGAGAACACTTTCCACTTAAACATGTCAATACATAAGATAATTGTAAAGTTGTGGTAATATAGTAAAGTTTTCCTTGTCCTTTTATACCTAAAGTCACATTTAAATCCCTAACCTATGACTCTAATTCTTCAACAGATATCTTGAGAAATTCCATTTCTTCAAATCGAAAACATATATACTAAAATGACTAATGCTTACATGCTCAAACTGGTTTTTCAAGCAAAGTATATCTACATTTTTTTTTTAACTTAGCAAAGTTGAAGAACAAACAAATGACCAAAACACGGACATAGAAAGCAATTTGAAAACAGTTACAATGCTGTTAACATGACAAACATTTTCAATCAAATACTATTTCATATTATCATTTAATAGTATTTGCCAAGGTATGAAACCAGGACAGGTCCATGGGAATTTCCATGCTGTACTTCTTACGTTACGTACTTAACGCAATAGATGAAAGATGCTTTTTGGAAAACAAACCAATGCAAGGCATGTTTTTAACTAAGCACAAACATTCCGCATGCCATATGCTTTTGGAATACTTGTTGCTATCAGTGATGCTACACGTATATTACAAAATTAGTTAAAACCATCCATAACTTACTCCAGAGAAAAGCTGGGTATGTTCTCCAAACCAGTGTCAGCATGTCCAACGGGTTCAACGCGACTGTTATCTTCTTCTGTCCCATCCTCATCCTAGAGACACATAGCACAAAGAAGAGAAGTGTACTCCATGTTAGGTTTACTTCCATCATGTGAAAGGAAACTGGATAAAACTGGAGTTTGGTAGGCATTCTGATCGTGTTAACTAGGTCCTTCCTTCTAGGGAGTATCAGTGTTAGTGATAAGGTGGCTATGTGTATATGCCAAGCTGTATTTTAGAGCCACAGTTCCCTGAGTTAGCATATCCAGGAGGTAGACAAGACACCACTGCAATAAGGAAAGAACTTCTACTTACGGGAACTTTATCATTTTTATTTCACTTTTCCATGTATGTTTTCAGGAATAATTATACATTACTATGATGTTATGTTAATAAGTAAATGTACAGGGCACAGGCAATACATGTTTAAAATTTTTACTAACCCCAACAGTTGAGACCATTAGAAACCTTAATAACTACCAAAATCTTCATGTTCTTCCTAAATCAATGCTCCCTCTAAATCAGCTCATCAAAATGAGCGTGCAGGAAGTACCACCCTAGACTCAAATCCTTCATCCCCTGAAATTTCACATAAAGACACCCTACGCCAGTTGACTGGTTATTTAGAAGTATCTCTGAAGGCATTAAGATCTTAGCCATAAAGAACCACTTGTTTACATCTATTATGAAGCTTGAAGCATAGGGACAGGCACAAAGAGCAAAATAATCCACCCTCACTTTTGTATCTTTAACGAAGGCAGAATTTTGTAAAACATTATGTTCCAACATGTTGTAGAAACCAGGTAAGTACACTGGTCCTGAAAAAGGTGTGTGTGGAATAAATGAGACGGCGCCTAAAAAGAAATGAAATGGCCACTCAACAATATCCCTCATTTTATAACCTTGGTCACTGTCTTTTCATTAAAGAGTTCACAGGATGGCTTTTCAGGACACTTTGAATAATAATAAACATGAATGACTGATACCAAAGGCCTTTTTAACCAAATTAGAATATTTAGAAAAGACTTGAAATCTCTAATCATAGTTGCTCAGAGGCTCAGCGTCTTCATCTTGGATCCTTTAGTGCCTGGTACCTAGCAGATAGTCCATATATTTTGCTAATAAAAACAAAATCATCCCGAGAAATCTTTGGGGTAATAAGTTTCCGAATACACATAAATAAAATTTATTTAATCTGTTTCTTGGAAGTTTATACATACAACTTATATAAGCATATAATGTGTTAGGTCCATCCCTTTCTACTATATAAATTTGGTAACAGGGATTTTCTATGTGAATTTATTAAACTGCAGAAAAGTAAAGTTTTAAAACTTTTAAAGAAAAAGTCTTCTTTAAAAAAGAAAAAATATTTTAAAGATTTTATTTATTTGACAGAGAGAGACAGTGAAAGCAGGAACCCAAGCAGGGGGAGTGGGAGAGGGAGAAGAGGGCTGCCCCCACTGAGCAGGGAGCCTGACTAGGGCTTGATCCCAGGACCCCGGGATCACGACCTGAGCAAAAGGCAGATGCTTAACAACTGAGCCACCCAGGCGCCCCTAAGAAGAAAAATTTTGTGTTTTTAATCATGTATTTGAGAGACTCATAGCAGAAATTTATATGCCATAAACAAAGTCATCAATCAACAAAATGATAAGCAAAGATCGTAGGTTCAGCGCACTGTTAAAGCAGTATTTTAAATTCTTCAAGCAGTATTAAGCCAACACAGAGCAACTGGTAGCAACCAACTGACAATACCTCTGAGAATCCACCAAAATAAGAAGGTGAATGCACCAAGTTTTTCTATGAGTTGTAGATAGGTTCCATGTGTCTTCAATGGCAGTGCAGTGCATGAAGTGAAGGTACTTGAAGACTGATGATCCTATGATTTAAGAGGCTCTAATATGCACTTCTTAGTCATCTATCTCTTTTAAGCACAAGCACACAATACATTTCAAAGGTTAACCAGCATCTTGAACCTGCCTAAGAACCACACTTTAAATGTAAACAAGAACTCCTAAAATTATGCTTTTCCACTGGCAGTGGGGGTAGGAAGGAGAGCCAAAGAGATTGTTTATAAATCAGATGGAAAACATAAAAATAATCTTTCAAGTTAAAAACATTTCAGTTCAGGATTCATTAATAATTTAAGCACCACTGAAATGCCACCATGATGTATTACCAGCAAAACACCTAAGTTGTACTATGAAACAGCCACATAAATGAAATGCCTCAAACTACAGTGATAAAAGAGTAACTGATAATTTACACATTCATTGTTCCCACAGTGGCCATTATCAGGCCCCCAAGAGCATGTAGGATATTATTTCATGCAGCTGCATATGGTGTTCAGTTTAAATCGCAACATTCACTGCCCTGAGGCAGAGATGCAATTGCTGTGGGAACCACAACTGAAAATTTCCCAACTTTTGGATGGGTAAGTATCAGCTCCTGTGTCACTTTACTTTGTTGTTTTGTACTTTTAAAAAGCTGTGACTGAATCTGGTAACTTTTAGCACAAGTTATATACTGAATTCCATTACAGACACGGAAAATGGAACTTGGCTTTTATTTATGTCAAATCAATAACAAAGGCCTAAAATACTAATTTAAACTATACACTGTTAAAAACTTCCAGATGAGAAAATACACTTTTTAAAAAATATATATTTTATTTATTTATTTGACAGAGAGAGATCACAAGTAGGCAGAGAGAGAGGGGGAAGCAGGCTCGCCGCTGAGCAGAGAGCCCAATGTGGGGCTCAATCCCAGGACCCTGGGAACATGACCTGAGCCGAAGGCAGAACCTTTAACCCACTGAGCCACCCAGGCACCCTAGAAAACACACTTTTTAATCTTTTCCCTTCTCTCCATTTTATAGCATTTTATAGGAGAGCTCGGGTTCAAGAGTCAAATGGCCTTGGGTGTGAGTACCAACTCTACCATTTGCCAATTTTATATCCTTAGGCAAGTTATATACCCCTTCTATTTCTATCCCTTCTTTTGTAAAATACAAACAATAAAAACATCTTCCTAGGACTACTGAGAGGGATAAGGTAACCTGTAAAACAAGTATAACATGGTGCCTGACACATAGTAATTGCCCAGTAAATGTTAGCTGGTACTGAAAAGAGAAATACATGACATATGAAACATACTGCAAATAAACGATTTACGGTAGTGTTACACCATTATATTTTAAGAGAATATATTCATCCTTTCATACTTTGTGCCTTATGAGACAACTTAATATTAAGCATTTGCCCACCTACTAATATTAAGCATATTATCTACTCAAACATAAAATCTACATTTTTGAAACCTTCAAAAAACCTGATTATTTGTTGTGCTTTGCTATATACAAAGTACCTTCATTGTAAAATGTCTTTGAAATGAGAATCCTCATTAAAAAGTGCAAACAACTAAATGCTGTATACAGTCAAATACATGGCACGAGGATGAAAACACTATGGGTTACTGGTCGAGGAAATTTTCAGAGGAAAAAGAAATGTCAAGAACGATGCCTGGGTGGCTCAGTCTGTTAAGCATCTGCCCTTGGCTCAAGTCAGGATCAGAGACCTGACACAGAGTCCAGTATCCGGCTCCTCGCTCCGTGGGGAGCCTGCTTTTCCCTCTGCCTGCAGCTCCCCCTGCTTGTGCACTCGTGTGCTCTTTCTCTCTGACAAATAAATAAAATCTTTAAAAAAAAAACAACTTTGAAGAACCTATGATTTTATCCCAAACTTAGCCTGCACAGTTCCATGGATGTTAGAGGAAAAAAACGAGACCCCTAGGTCAGAGACAAAGGACTGTTTACTACAGCAATAGCCAAAGTATCATTCTTGGCTACGCACATTTCTCCAGCTAAAATTCTTACAAAGTAAGGAACGCTGGTGCACACAGAATAAATCTGAGCTGAGGGAACCCAAATACCTTACATAGGCAAAAGTGTGTCTGCCCACTGCTGTGGCAGGACACACTATATCCATCTTCCAAGGCTGTTTGCTGTACATACATCCTTGCAGGGATAGTCCACAACAAAGGTTTCCGCTCTCAAGGCATAAAAAAATGGAAGAGAACAATGGAGAATTATCTCTCAACAACAGTGCTTAATCTAAGCACTGCCAAATGATAGCATTTGTATGACTGCTAGCAAATGAAGACTAGGAGTATCAGTAACAAAATGCTCTATCATAACAATGCCTTTTAAAGTAACATTAAATTCTACTAGATAACAGAGTCATACCTTCTATATTAAACCAAATTTTTCAGTGGGGATTTCTATGTTCAACCAACCAACCAAAGAAAAATCAAGTATGAAAGCTGAAAAAAAAAATCTTTAGATAGGCAAAGTCTTCACTTCTCATGAATCTTTTCATATTAAGCTATTTTTGGATGTGCTCCAGCAAAATCCAAGAAATTCAATAAAGCAATGGACAGAACCCAAGGAAAGTCCTAGAATAAGGTGAAAAGAAAGCTCAGAGAAGCAGCAGCCAAGTCAGATTAGAACAACAGAACAGAGGAGTCTGGAAAGTCTATCTCCCTGAGAAAAAAAGAAATTAATAACTGGTCTGATATTTTTGAACATTTGGGAAATATTTTGACATACCTGTTGGAGCATGTGGGGGCAAGTTTCAGAAATACACAGATAAAACAGAATAGATTTTTAAAAGGTCAAAGCAATTGACTCCAGGAACAGCAAAGGAAAATGTGTAAGGGGAAAAAAAAGTTAATCAGAGTGCCTACCTGGTCACGCAGTGAGCCACAAACCGCCATCTAATGTGGCACTGGCTACGGATTTCACTTAGACTTCGGATGTGATAAGAGCAAAGAAATGGGAACATGGCAAGTAAAAAAGGCAGAAAAGAAAACACCTTCATCTTCCACAGTGGCAAGTCAACAGATATCAACAACCAGTAACCAGGAATGAGCAACCCAACATTTTATTTAGAAACATGGAAGTAAGTACCAGAATAAATATATCCATAAACAGTCCCTCTGAGGAGAGGGACTGGGACAATCAGGAGGAGCAGAACAGAGTGCTCTTTTTTTTTTTTTTTTTTTTTCATTAAAAGCCATCCAGTAGTATTTTTATTCTGACTACATATTTGAAATTCCCGAAGGACCTAAGGCTGGAAACCCAACCTGCCAGCAAGGCAGGATCCTTGGAAGAAGCAGGCTGTATAACTGTCCCAGAGCGATTCCTGGGTGTCCCAGCTCAGGTGCAGGAAAGGACTCACGTCAGCAGGCTACGAGGGCTCCTCTGGCTTCAAAGCCTCCCTCACGCCTCACAGAAGCAGGCACCTCAAAACACCACAGGTAGAGCTGCTTGTCACATACTTCGTTTTTTGAGCCCACATGCAATTTACTAATCAGAGGTCACCTGTACCATACAAATATAGTGGATGGAAGCTTTTTATCAGGTTTTCAGAAAAAGAGAGCCAAAAAATAACCGAAGCTTAAACTCTCATGCAGAAGAGAGGAAAGATTTTGTTAACCCTTTGTTTACCATATTATATGGATCTAAGTAAGTTTTTAAAAAGATGGAAGAATTCTAGTCAAAGGAGAGAAAAAGAGTAAGAGAAAATGAGTAGATGATAAGCTTGGGTGAGGACGATGAGTTTTAGATCAGGTTAGAAATGTGTATTAGACAAGTAGGGATAAAGACATTGAATTTATTTGTTCTTTGCTTCTAGGAAAAAGTAATCTTATTCTCTTCCATAATATGAATACTATCAAGGCTAACCCTCAACTTAAAAAGCCCTTACAGAACCAAGGGATGACACATTCTGAAATCACATGTACTCACATGACCTGCTTAAGAAAACTAAATTTGGCTAAACTCCTAATTACCTTTCTAATTTCAAAGCTTACCTAATTATATTTTTTCTTGCTTGAGTAATGAATATGTTCTCTATAGTCACAGATTTTAAAATATATATATACATATATATATATCCAAAAACATAAGTAGGTATCATTGCAAAGAAGAAAAGGATCTGTAATTAGAACACTTAAAAATTGAATGCTGCCTCTATCAATCACCATATGAAATAAGAGGACAAATCTGTAACTGGTTTCCTTATAAAAGCAAGGAAATGAAAAGCACACATTCTGCTTTATAGGAACACAATAAAACTTCACCTAGAAACCAACCACCTGTACATCTATATTTAAACTCTAAGCTTCAAGGAATTAAATACTGTGAAGTTATTACCTGAAAAAAATGCCTATAATGTTAAGAAATAATTTATCATTTTAAAAACATTTTATAAAAAATTAGTTGTTTGCCTCCTTAAAATTTCCTACACACCTATCTTTGATCTTTATGTTTAGGAAATGCAAAAGGAAATGAAAGTTCTGATGGTATCCTGTTAAATTTATGATATTTTTCAAGTGTTTTCATTATTCTTAACAATAAAATAATTTTAATGGTTCAATTTTATTGCTACAAAAATGCTTAAGTAAAAGTCTTTTTCACACTTTTTAGAGTACCTCCAAGACCTTCCAAACTTAATGAGAAACATGTTAACTACTAATGAGCTACACCATCTCCCCCAAAAAATATTTATTTGGATGTTCACAGCATGAATTAAATCACTTTTGGGGGGGATCACATTCAGAGAAAAATAATTCCAAGGGGAATCTCTTTCCACATCCCCTAAGTATCACAAACAGGATTCCAGAAGGCTTTTCTGTTAATGTTGCCACGACTTGATTAATTGGCCCAATCACCAGGGAAAAGTAATTTCCCATCACACGTGGAAAACAATTGAAAACATCTAGGGGAGGGGGCCTTCTCAACTGAGAATGGTAAATGTATAGCAGCAACCTTCTAAACAAGTAAAATCAGGAAATGTGTAATATAATTTTACTTCATGGTCTTTATATTCCACTTGAGTAAAAACATTTATGAAAAAAAACCTAATTCAAATCCTTGAAGGATAGACAATACTAGATAATAAGACCTTTTAAAAGTATTTTCTTGTACTGTATTGGGAAATTAATAACCGTTATACTTTTAAATGCAGTGCAGTTCATTATAACATGAATTGAACACCACAGAACCCAGAGCTCAACACCAAATAATTGGGGCTTATATTAGGAATGATTCAGTACTTGTGATGTAGAATATTAAATGTGAGCTTCATCCCCCCAACAGGATTCCAAACATTCCCAGCTCAAGCTAATACTGATCAAATGGAATGGCAAACACAGTATTTAACACAGCCCATGAAATTTTCATTTACCACAGAAATGAAACATTTCCTGTCTTGGAACATACACAACATGACTCCACACAACCCAAGGCAAGAGAAGAGTCTTTAGAAGGAGAACAGATGGTGCTGATTTATGAACGCTATCTCACTACAGAGAACAACAAAAAGTATGTATCTTTGCACCTGTTACATGCAGAGTGGAATCTCAAAATTAAGTTCCAAAATGTAAGTTGGTTCCTCATAATTATTAGAATTTCAGGGCATGGAGGAATCATACAGGAAGACATCTGGCCCAAGATCCAATCATATACTAGAATCTCTTCCTTCACTTAATTCTTCCATTTTTTCCTGTGCCCCCATGATACACAAAAGAAGCTTTACAAATTAATCCTTACTAAGAACACTGAATTCAGTAACTAATCCTGCATCTCACCCGGCATCAGCTGCCTCACTCCTACCCATATTTATGCCAAACAGATGACCAAAGTATCTATCACCACTTTGAAAATACTGAAGCCATGCTTCACATGAGGTGTCCAGTCCCCCCACCACACGAATGGCCAGGCAGCCTTAACAATCTGGTTTCATAGGGGCCTTGAGTATGAGAATAACACCCAATTGTTTTCTTTTGAACATTCCTAATTTATGGATTGTTGAAATGTATGGATTTTTTCATCTGACCATTCTGCCTTTCTAATAACTTTCTAGACCTTATCGAGGTGACATTTTAAAATGTTTTATTTTGGGGGTGAAGTAAATAATACCTGGGTAAGTAAAAAAGAGATCTTATTCAGTGGTACATTAAAATACCATATGTTTAAAAATATTTACACACAACTATTTTCAGTCAAAAAACATTTTCTCCTTGGCTTAAAAATGGTTTCAAAATTAATATTTGATAGGAACTAAAATAATTTAAAAATAAACTTTCATTTAGATCAATAAACAAAAAATTGAAAAATATTTCTTGCCAGTGATCAGTGCAAATCACTTCTTAAAGAGGCAAGACACCTGCAAATTTTATAATATATAACAAAAATAAAAATGATAATTGCTAATATATATACTGAAGACCTACGATGTGCCATTTAGTAGAGAATCTACTGCTTTTGTCTTCGATAAACCTGTTTAATCCTCAGCACAACCCTTAAGCATATTTTAATAAACAAAACAACAGAATTTTATTTTAAAGATTTATTTTATTCTAGAGAGTGCATAAGTATGCAAGAAGGGGGAGGGGTAGCAGGAGAGAAAGAGAGAGAATCTCAAGCAAACTTGGCACGAAGTGCAGAGCCCTACACGGGGCTTGACCCCAGGACCCCGAGACCCAGGACCCTGACCTGAGGCAAAATCAAGAGTCAGACACTTAAGCAACTGAGCCACCCAGGTGCCCCAAAACATATGAGATTTTTCATGAATTATGTGTGAAACTTTTTTCCAAACATAATTTAGCAACATAACCACATGACAAGTTCCCAGTGATGGATTCACAATGCGGTTTGGATAACAGAGGTGTGCTGCTGACACACAAAGTATTTGTCAATAAGGTTTACTAAACACTGTATGAGATATTATGTCTAGAAATGTACTGGGCATGCCCAGATGTGCAGCAGTGCACTGAACGACAGAGCTGGGCACAAGACCCACCTCAGCCATGTCCTTATTCATGTCACCACGCCCTACATTCCTAATCCAAAGAAAGGAAATAAGATGATCTGTCTGGGAAGCTATGATGGACTCAAGGATACTACTACATGCAAAGCGCCTTACATATAAAAGTAAAATTTTTAGAGAAAAGAGAAAGAACCAATTTTACTACACATCTAAACCACAACACAACTGCATATACACTCTGTCATTTAATCCTCACAACAAAGTGGAAATTCTCATCATGAGAAATTAAGCTTAGAAAAGATCTCACTGTTCCCTGCAGTGGTTGAGCTGGGATTTTGAAAACAGCATCAAAAAGGCCCATGGTCTTGAGTTTTGCCATATTTTTTCACTCCATTTTACTCAAGGAAGAGTGACCAAAGCTAGTAAGCAATGCATGTGATCCTAGTCAACTAGTGAGTGTCAGAGCCAGGATATGTGAAAAGAGAAAATAATAATAAAACTTATGTTGGAGAAAAACTTAAATTCTGAACAGATAGTAAATGAACTTTCATATGGAGTGAGACTTACTATTAAAACGGAGGTGGGGCTGTCATTTTAAGAGAAACATAGAAAGAATAAACATCAGGAAATTTAACTTGTGGTTATATTTGGGTGGCAAGATTACAAAGCGATTTTTATTGTGTCTTTATAGAAATAAGTACTTTTACCATGAGCATAAAATCTTCTTACAATAAAGGCTATTTTTATTGATTTTTTAAAACCTTACCATACTTTAATAAACTATTTTTATTACATAATATCACTGTATTATAATTTCTCTGAAAAGTGACTTTGCAAAGAATCAAGGGCTTAAAAATCAAACAGAACATTATAAAGAGGTACAAACATGGGATTATTCATTGATATGTATCATATTTAATCCGTCTTAAAAACCAAGCAGAGATTTTTAAAAACCATTTTTGGGGTGTAGCACTCCAAATGGGAGAAAAGATTAAGATGAGAAAAAGACTTAACATGCCATATAAAATAAATTAAATAATTAGGAGAAATTTCAATTAAACAGAATCAATGGAGTTAGTGAGGAAGAGTCACAGTAAGGCAAGTTCGTCACTGGGTCCTGTGGTCCACAAACACCTAAGAGGACTTTCCGTAGGGACCATACGGACCAACATATATATTTTTTAATCCTGCTTTCCTAGATGATAAACACATATTTCACCATTAATAATTTTGAAGGGCTTACTAAGAAAACATATAACAGTCCCCAAAGTTTTGTATTATTTTCAATTGCTAGTAAGCAAGTAAAGAGTAACACATGGGTCCTGTAACAAAATCCACACACGTAAATATGCATTAGAATGTGTACTGGTTTATTACTTCCCACTGCAGTATTATAATTTCACAAATGAAATGTAGTCATTAAGTTACTTGAAACCAGTAAATAGCTTGAATAAAGTAAGTAGCTTAAAAAAAGTGCTTTCACTCAATTTTCTAGTTGAATTCAATGAAGCAAAAACTAGTCAGTAGATTTCCTAGGGATTGAGAGAATGTATTCTCTTCAACAAAACGAAACCGCTTATATGTTTGACACAAAGTACATAGCAATGATGGTAAGTCTGAATGCTCAATTTTAGATCATGGTTCAACAGCTTATAATAACATTAGAAATTAACATTAATAAAACTAATTAGCTATGCATTACTGCACTGTCTCTAATACCCAGAATGTGATAAAAATGCCAAACAAAAATTAAGATATTAAAGAAATACACTCATCTAAAGTATAAGACATGTGCTGTATTTGGTATAGCACTTCATTCTGTTGGTTAGAAACATAGATTCTGCAGGATCCCGACAAATTATATAACTTCTCTGTGCCTCAGTTACTCACAGGCTGGGAAGAGTACTGTCTACTGAATTTCTATGAGATCACAGGAGTTCATTTATGCCGATTATCTGGAACATTGCCTCGTGATGATTAAGTACTAAGACTTCCCTGTACATAAGTAAAACTAAATCTTGATTTATAAAATATCATTTGATTTTAAAAATAAGTCTGTCTTCTATCCTATACAAAAGTTGGTTGTAATGATTGAAGTACGTCATGCGCTCCAAGAAAACAACGCACTGATCGAGATGAGTCCCAGCTTTTCCACCTTACGTTTGGTATTTCTTTCTAGTGTTTGAAATCTTACACGTGTTCTTTGCTTACATAGGAATCGCAATAAAATATGAATGTTTCACCTGAAGTATTTTATTTCAAATTGTACAGAAAACATTTTCAAAAGATTTCATTCCCATCGAGTCACTCATCACAGGACACTTTTCAACTCCAGTCATCACAGGTTTCTAAATAAAAACATTTCAATATTTAGGATTATGTTCTTTGAAAGCAGTCTAAAACAGAATGCTTCAAATGACATGATCATTTTAAAGAGCTTAGTGCTCACTTATTTTCTGAAAAGACCAAATCAATAGATATTTCTACCAGACTAATATTAAGCTGTCCATTTCACAACTTTTATGGTCTGCACTGGAAGACAATTCTCCTTCAGACTCTGGCATACCTGCAAGTCTTGAGAATACAGGTATTATCTCCCTCCCAAGGGCGGTACCATAACCTCTATAACATAATCCACACAGCATGAAGACCTTATATCTGGGCCAGTGGTGACATTTCCGCGGGTTTGGGTAAGAGGAACTGAACCAAATAAGCTGATGCTCACGCTGCTGGCTCCGCTAACAGTAACAAAATCTTTCACTGCTGGTCCAGGACACTCATCCTCCATCACCATCCATGCAACTGTAGCAGGCGAACTAGGTAGCTTGTAAACAGGGTAAAATTTCATCCCTTTCCATTCCTGACTGGCCACTCCGAGACACACACATACACACACACGCCCCTTAGTTAATCTGATGAACAAGAAGCCTTGCTGTCATTCTAGTTCGAATTCAGTATTACTAACGAGACTGAATATATCACCATTTTTGTGAAACACTCACATAGGCTCTCTGTAGATTTGCTATTCATTTCAATCATTTATTTATCAGGAGCTTATCTTTTCCAAGAATTTTAACAAAATCTTTATAGACTAGTAATATTACTCCTTTAGATGTCATCTAGATGACCGACTTACGGTTCGTGTTCACTTCATGCGGAACGAAGTGGTGATACAAAGGAACAGTACTTTTCAACAGCAATTTTCTCCTTTCACTGCTTTCCCTCTGCCCTTCATAAGGACCTATACTTCACCTCCCTTCACCTTTCCTCTCACCCATGTCCCAAAACAGATCAACCCTCGGCTTGAAGGTGTAGCCTTCAGAAATATTTCCAAGCAAAAAAACGGTCTAGAGGAAAAGATCTGTTTAGGAGCGGTGACTGCCTAGGATGTCCATTTCAACACATTCACTTATTACTAAAATTTCTGGAATCAGAGAAATGAATTAAATGCTGGGAGATCATTTCATTAGATTTAATAACCATATCATTTGCTTTTGATTACACAATTTGATCCAATTATGTCAGTACTTTTGGTTTCCTCAGGTTGTTCCCTTGGGATATAATTAAATTCGGAATTCATGATTTGCAAATGGACTAAAAAACTTCAGCTCATTTTATATGAAAGACGGCCTTATCAATATTTACCAGAAAGAGATGCCTTCAGAAAAGAGAGCCTCATTACAATTTTTAGTATAAAATGATGGAAAAAATGATATGTAGGACAAGTAAAAAATATAAAACACAACTGACACGACTTTCAGTTAACAAAAATAAAAGGTTTATTTTGAAATATTTATTTAGGTCACACTCAGGGATAGAAACTGTTTTATGTTTTACTCTTGGAACATTCTGGTAAAAGAGGATCAAGTTGTCCACTGACCTGTGCTCTAAATGATAGAGCAGGTTGATCTGGGCTACTCGCAATAGGAATGTTCCCTCTGAAAAAAGTTCATCAGTTTCCATTAGTAGGAAACAGACTTTGTAACTAACAACAGATTAAAATAAATTCTAAAACATTCGACAGTAAGTGTCTTTCTAAAAGCCACAACGTCTATCCATTTAATACCAGGACTCTAGAGCGCAGACATGTGTATGCCCCTGAACAATGTGCAGCAGCTTCAGACAAAGACTAAGAACAGGGAAGTGCATTCAGAAGCCTTTCACACTTTTCCTGTAAAGTCAGCTCAGCCTTTGTTATTCAGATTAGCTTTTCAAGGGCCAGAGATACCTTTCTCCCCCCTTATTTGAGAAATCTTTTGAATACCAAATACTATTTCCTATTCAAAACCCTGAATCTGTCATTAGGCAATTTCTAAAATAAGTCTCATGGCTCTTCCATCCTGATTCTTCTCTCTGCAATCCCTGGCTGCCTGATTCCAGGATCTGTATCAGCAGGCTCCATTTCTCCGGCTCTGGCCAAGTCTTGGCCTTAAAATGTGAAACCCACTCCTCATCTGGCCACACCCCTTTGTCTCTGTTCTCCATCACTGTGAAAATCACCTTTACATATGAGAATTCTTTGTAAAAACCGAATTACAGGGGACTGGCGGGGGGAGAGGGAGCTATAAGTATCCTTTAGGGTAGGCCGTCAGATATTAATATAATTTCATTTTTTTTTAAGATTTTACTTATTTGACAGAGATCACAAGCAGGCAGAGAGAGAAGGGGGGGAAGCAGGCTCCCGGCAGAGCAGAGAGCCCGATTTGGGGCTGGATCCCATGTCCCTGAGATCATGACCTGAGCCAAAAACAGAGGCTTAACCCACTGAGCCACCCAGGCGCCCCTCATCTTCTTAAAAGAATCATTAAACCATGAGAAAATTTATGTAATACTGATGCCAAGGCCAAAGCAGTTGAGTCACACATACTGACTAAGTCAAAGAGACATGCACTTACAGACCTCCTTTCTTCTGCCAGTTTAAAGAAATACCACCAAGATCCAAATCGTATTTTTAAAATAGGAGCACATATACTGTACTCCACAAGCCTAAGGAGAGGCTTGCCATGGTGCAGGTGTCTTCCCAATGCACTTAAAATTCTATGGTACCCCAAACACCCCAAAGAACACCCAGCCCTCCCTGGCTTCTCCAATAGAACTGGAAAGTTTAAAAGGGTCAGTTTTATATCACAACCTCAGACAAAATCCCAAGGTTTCTATCAAAGCAATGCCACTACAAAAGCACAGGGAAATTGTAACCGGACCCAGCACCCTTCTGGTAAACCTTCCAGGGGCTCATGGAGAGAGGGGTGGGTAGGCTGGTAAAAGCAGTAGACACACACATGCGGAAATCCATTTGGGAAAGCAGAAGTCTGACCACTCAAGTTAAAGACAAAGATGAATGCAATGAAGGGCTGCCAAAGTAGTGACCTGGAGGGGCCGCCGAAGGCTCCCAGCAGTTGGTATGAAGATGTGATAAAACCAGGAGTGCACTGATCTGTGTCTAACAAATAACTCTCAAAGGGGGAAAAAAAGTCCTAATTTGTAGCACTTGCCAACACCCTGCAGCGTACTCCAAGCTACTGACATGGGGTCATCATGGCAAGGGGCTACCATCAAAGGAGACAACTCCGGAGTGACTACCCAAGTAGCTGTGAGGACGACTAGAAAGAAAGGAGCGTTCTCAGAAGATTAATAAAGAAAATCAGTAATATAAAATATCAGCGCTCCTTCTGATACTTAACCATACTTGGCCAGATTATTGTTTCATTTTGTTTTACATCCTAACAGGGATATTTAATATCTGTTGTTTGTTTCGATCTTATTTGAATCAACAAATGAATTACTATTAACCAATGAATTTATACCAACAAACCACTCTAACAGCAAAAGAACCATTCTTATCTAAAATCAAAGAGGACCTGCATAAAAGGCCAGTGATCAGGGGATTAGACACTGTAGAGTCTCTGGTCACCTCTGTGGCACCTTGATGAGACCAAAGAAAGGGGTCCCCTTACAAGGTTCGTGAAGCTGGGGTACAGATACAGGCTGCATTTTACCCCGACTATTCCCTTCAGCAAAGCACCTACCTAAATGCAAGGGCCCCAAGTGTAATATTCATTTTTGGTGTTTAATAATTACACCCATTAAGTGCATATATTCAGAACAAAGCCTCTTAACTAATGGATATTTTAGTTAAACCCTGAAAAATACGTTATAGGGAATAATTACCTCACAGGAGGAAGATGGGTAAAAAGAGAGAAAACATATATGGAGAGTGGTAATAACATTAAACACCTTCATGAATGTGCCAGGGACCACACACAGGTGCTGTTCCTGTTCTACAACTCGAATTGCAGCTCAGATTGGTTAAGTAACCCACCCTCTGTCACACAGCTACCAACCCACTCCATCAACGGTGTGCATATAAATCCATCACAGTCGAGGGAGAACATCTTGAGAGCAGAGCAGGTGACCTGTAAATACACACACACACACACACACACACACACACGCACGCACGCACAATTACCAGCACCATCACAAAGTGTACATGCAAGATGGAGTTTGCCTGGTGAAGCTCTCACCCCAGGGAAGGAGCAGGGCCTGGGATCGAGCCCCACAACAGGCTCTCTGCTACGCAAGGAGACTGCTTCCCCCTCTCTGCCCACTTGTGATCTCTTTCCCTCTCTGTCAAATAAATAAATAAAATCTTTAAAAAAAAAAAAAAGTATGAATCTACAGTAGGTTTTCCTCAGGCGACTCTGTGTTCTCAACATCAAACTCCATTCCAGATTCCAAGATTCTAAGTGTGAATCTTGGCTCTCCTGGAAGGCACTAGATTACTAACAGTAACAACTTAGAGCAACATGAATTTGAAAACACAGCCAGAACCCACCAAGTATTAACATCAACATCCATGTGTCAGAGACAGAATATGGGAGACTATAAACACAGAGAAGCAGCTGCACATGAAATTACTCTAAGGTCTGTGACCTTCTATTTCTTTAACAGAGATCATAATTGGGGCTGTGAACTATTTTTACTTCATTATCTGAAATGACCACATTCAGGTAACAGTAACTTCACTTTGCCATTTTAAAGAAAATGTTAAGAACCTAGATTATATATTAAAAAAATGGTTTTTTTGGAAAACTTCAATCCTACAGAAAACTGAATAAATATATTCAACCCAATGTACCTTATATCTAAATTCACTAATTACTAATATTTATCTTCTTTCTCATATAGGTTTTCATTTTTGAACTATTAAGATTAAGTTGCCATAGATATTCTTAAAGGTGACTTGAAGATAATGAATTATTTTCAAAAACAGAAAACAGAATACAGTTGTCTTTTTTTTTTAATTTGGAAAAATTTTGTAAGGAACGGATAGGAGCATATGTCTTAATGGTTTTCAATTACCAACTGCATTTATTTTGTTTAGCTTTTCTGATGTTTTACAAAAGAAAAACAAAAGGGGGGGGGGCACCTGGGTGGCTCAGTGGGTTAAGCCTCTGCCTTCGGCTCAGGTCATGATCTCAGGGTCCTGGGATCGAGCCACACATCGGGCTCTCTGCTCAGTGAGAAGCCTGCTTCCCCCTCTCTCTCTGCCTGCCTCTGCCTACTTGTGATCATCTCTCTCTCTCTCTGTGTCAAATAAATAAACAGAATCTTCAGGGGGGAAAAAAAGGAGAAAAATTAAGTTTAAACTTCAAAAGACTAGAAATTTAGGACTAGAGATTCCACAGGTACTTTTCAGTATAGTACAAATAAAATATCCTTGGTTTAACAGATTATGATGTGATTTTAGAGATGTTTCCACATGGAGAAATGACCAGGAACCAACCTAGAAAGGATAAGATTTGGATTTCAGAGTAGGTGAAAAAGTAGCGAGGCCAGCCTAAAAATAATTTTTTTTAAAGATTTTCTTTATTTAAGAGAGAGAGCGCACAGGTAGGGTGAAGGGCAGAGGGAGAAGCAGACTCCCCACTGAGCAGAAAGCCCAATGTGGGCCTTGATCCCAGGATTCTAGGATCATGACCTGAGCTGAAGGCAGACGCTTAATGGACTGAGCCACACAGGTACCCCCAAAAACAAATTTTAAAGTATAACTTTTGTTTACTAAAAGCATAGTTTACTTAAGTTTTCTTAAGTCTATAAACATAAATCTATTTCATAATTGTACATTTTTCAAATATTTGGATGTACTGATTCTAAAAAAAATATTTGTTCTATGTGCTAGATGACTAGATAATGAACTTTGAGATTTCCCAAGTAAATTTTTGGAGTTTATCAGGAAACTCTTCAAGACAGTAAAATACCATGACGGTGCTTATTATATGTGCTTTATTCTGAACACTATCCATATTCCTAATGGGCATGTGAAATAACAGTTATTCTACCAGACAATCTTTTGTTTCATAAATTGGAGCAAATAAACTAAAGGTTCATTTAATATCTATCATTACTATTCCTCAGAAAACTACTACTCTGCTTTAGAAATCTTTAATTTGCTAGTCTTTATTGAGTTTCTACCTTCAAATCATGGCACTTGACACAAAGACATTTATCTGGTCATGTCCCATTTTCTGAAAGCAAGTGATTCCAAGCTTGCCCCAAGACTGCATTCTTTTTAATAAAAGAGACTACACATTTATAAAAATAAATATAAAAATATATTCATTTTAAATATTAAACTATTAATTTTAAATTAATCAAGTAAACTTTAAAGAAGATGTTGGATGTTGAAGAACAAATGGGAGAGAAGTAATGCAAGGGAACATTATTTAAAGCAAAGGAAATCAACCTGCCTCAGCTTTGGAGTGTATGTATTTCTCTGGCAATTTTTTTTTATGTTATAAACAGAATGTCCCCATCATTAAGTCATCTAATAGAGGATTAAACTAGTGCTAAAGTATACAGAATAAAATATAGAAATCCTATTTCACCACTATAATTCTATTCCAAGTTGCTCCCTTAGAATTAATAACAGCTGCAATTTAGAAGAAAAAATTCCTTCAATTTCCTTTTTATATACATAATAGGTCCATATACTCAGGTATAATCTTTATATGAAATGAAACATTACTATACTCAGTGAAACTTACTCTCTTCACTTAACAGCATGTCTCAGAAATCTTCCAATAGTACCTTAATTGTTTCAATGGCTGTAGAGTATTCTATAGTACAAATATAAAATAATTAATATGGCCACCACTCCATTAATGGGCGACAATAACTTGTCTCCAGTATTTTACTACTGTAACAATAACATACTTATCCATGTGCAAATATTGCTGTGGGTAATATTCCCATTAGCAAAATTTTGAAATCAAAGGCAGATATTGCCAAATCCACTTTCAGAAAGGCTTCGTCAATTACATTTCAATCTGTAGTACATGAGCGCAGCTACAGGGTCACATCATTGCAAATACCTGACATGAAAAATATTTTAAGATGTATTCATTTTTTTGAGAGAGAGAGAAAGAGAGAGCACGCACAGTGGACAGGGAAGAGGGAGAAGGAGAAGCAGATACTGTGCTGTGCGCAAAGCCAGACAACAGGCCCTATCTCATCACCTGGAGATCACCACCTGAGCCAAAACCAAGAGTCAGATGCATAACCAAGGGCACCATTCAGGCGTCCTGATATGACAAATATTTTTAATATTTGCTAAACGATAGCCCAAAAAAAAAAATCAGTATCTTAATTTGCATTCCCATGATCCCTAGTGAAGGTGAGCATCTATTCATAAGAAGACTTTTACATTTTCTTTGAAAATGAAAAAAAATTTTAATACAATACAGTAAAGTGAAGAGGAATTTTTATTCCTACCCATTTTATTAAATGATGTACTCTGATCAACAGCAAAGTTTTAACAAACCAGGTCACATGTGCAAGACTGATGGGCAAAACAAGAGTATGTGACTGTCAAGAGAATGAAGCAGATGACCCAATGGCTGGTGGTCATGAGCCCAAGACTCAGTGGACCTGAGCTCTAGGACACATCTGCATATAGTCCTGTTAGCTGTTATACAGCATCACGGCCATTTACATGACTGAGAACTTGACTCTTCTCTTTGTCCAGGAGATGGTCCGTACCTACCAGCATTCATAACATATTACATGTACAACAGTTCTTGTGGAATTGAATCAAGACACATCCCATGTGCACATTCACAGAAAGAAGACATTAGATGACAACTGGTCATTTAAAATGTGTACTTACAGCATTTCGTGTGGTATTAACTCCCACCAATAGGCCTGCTGGCTCAAATGGTGACGCTCAAAGATATACACAGTGTTAGAACAAGGTTATCTTTGGACACAACTTTTGTTACTCTTCAATCTATAATTTTAAAATACAAAACACAATTGATCTTTTCAAAGTGATCCCAAGGCAAAGTTTAAACTGAACTAGTACATACTAGTTCTCTATATTACTGATTTGTATGACTCATATACAGCTGAAAACCTGGTGTCCATTGTTTTTCTTTTTTTCCCAGATGAGAAAGAGCAGAGAGCACTGTATTAGTTTCAGGAGCACTAGAGAATAATTCAGTATTTATATATATTGTACAATGATCAGCACAGTAAGTCTAGTTAAGCTCCATCATAATACATAGTTACAGATATTTTTTTCTTCTGAGAACTTTTAAGAACTACTTTTACCAACTTTCAAATACACGATATAGTATTATTAACTATACTCATGATGCCATACACTGCATCCCCAGGTTTATTTATTTTATAACTGGAAACATGTAACTTTTGACCACCTTCACCCATTTTGCCCAACCCCCAGTCCCGCTCCCTTGGACCACTACTCTGTTCTTTGGATCTAGCAGTCTGGTTTTTGCTTTTCTTTTAGATTTCTCATATAGGTGTGACCATATGACATTTGCCTTTCTGGGCTGGACTTGTTTCACTTACATAATGCCCTCAAGGTCCATCCATGTTGCCACAAATAGAAAAATGTCCTTATTTTTTATGGCTGAACAATATTCCATTGTGCACACACACATACACCCACATCTTGTTCATCCATCACCCAGTGATGGATACTTAGGCTGCTTCCACATCTTGGCTACAGTAAATAATGCTACAATGAATATGGGAAATACAGATTATCTTTCTCAAATTACTGTTTTCATTTCCATGGTGTTTACGAGCATATGAATCACTAACTCATTGGGGTAGACGTTGGGTGCAGTCTGATAAACTGAGAACTTGATAAAAGCAATGAACCCTTTCCCCAGGAATAAGCTCATCAAACAAGGTATTTTCCTTACGAATTCGGGGAGTTCTCCTCCATCTAACCACTTATCAACTCAACAACTGAATGCTTATGATGTGCCAGGCACTGTCCTAGGCATTTGAGACATGAGTGAATAAAATAGACAGTATTTCTTTCTTCCTGGAATTTTTATTTTAATAGGCAGGACAAAAAAAATACAAAAAATGTAATAAGTAACTTATATGAATGTGAGAGAGTGTTATTAAAGACGGAGTAAAGTAAGGGGAGCTGGGAACGGAGAAGGTGGGAAATGCGGATGCAGCAGTTAAAGTCAGAGCTGTACACACAGGTGAGGAGACAGCTTACTGAGGGGAGCAGAATCCAGCAACGATCCATAGGATGGACAGTTAAGGATGGAGTGTCTGGGGAAAGATCATTCCAGGCAGAGGACCAGAGCAAAGACCCTAACAGAGCACAGGCATTCAAGGAACACACCTCACAGACTTCCCAAAACACTCCAGGGACACACCCCACCTTCTCCCAACCCTGGGAGTGTCAGTTCCTAGAGAATCTGTCGCTGCCTATGTAGTTACGGTACACTAGACAATGGCATGGGTTTTAGAGTCAGAGAAACCTACATTTGTATGCAAATTGTTGTACTTGTTTTATAACCCTTAGCAAGTTATAGGACTTTTAAGACCCAAGTGTCTCATCTAGAAAATGGGGATAATAATGTGAAACTCTGTCTCATAGGTCCTGCATAAGGACAATGCATATGAAGGGCTTAGCACTAGGGATCTCACGCACAGCACAGGGATCAGAGTCAACAGCACTGTATTCCAACTTCCAAGTTCCTAAGAAATTAGACTGAATTGTTCCCACCACAAAAAAGAAATGAATTATGTGACATGGAAGAGTTATTATAATTAACACCATGGTGGTGATCACACTGAGAAATATAAATGCATCATATTAATACTTTGTACTTCCTAAAATTATATGTCAATTATATCTCAATAAAAATAAATAGAATAAACAAGCTCCTACTTAAAAAAAAATTAAACAGAGTAAAAATCAAGATACTGTAGATCTTGTAATTACTCTTAACAAAAAATTATCCTATCATAACACTCTCTCTCTCTCTCTCTCTCTCGGGGTTTAAAAAAAAAAAAGCCAACCCATGTTTTTATTATTAAAATTGTTTCTATGAGAACTTAAGTATAAAGAAGTTAAACTATGTAAGAATTACTAAGGTTTTCCATACCACCTTAAAAATCACAAGGATTTTTTTTAATTCACAGAATCATTATAGGGCAAATATTAATGACCTGGTAAATTTATAATCACATGGGAAATTGAAAAGTAACTACAAAACTGGTCCAATTTTTATCTTCTTATTTACAGGGAGTCCTTAAGCAGTATTACTCTACCAAAAAGTAGCTCAACACAGACTGAAGATTAATATTTAAATTCTCCTTTATTTTAAAGCTCATATATTTCTATATTTTCAAATGTTATATACCATAAGATCTAATGCTTTACACATTAATGTGTTACATAATAGTAAAAACAATAACAGATGAGAAAAGTGAAAATTTGATGATAAATAGTTCTATCATCCCATTACATCAAGCAATCCATGTGCAAGGTAAAAAATAAAGTCGTGAGTCATGTCACAAAAGTTCTTAGCAAGAACAGGGATTTTAATAATCAGAATCCTTGGGAAAAGAATCACGCCCAATGCTATTTAATATATTTACAGCATATCTGTTGGAAGAAAGAGACACAAGATATACTCCAGTAACACAAAACCTAGTCAGTAGAAACCAGAAGGGTCTTTGAAAGACTCCAGAAGGAACTAATCAAATATGAAACATGATGAAATCTGGCTTATTAATGCAAGGTAATCCAGGTTCTCTTTAACTCTAATTTTGAGCAAACAGCCCTATCAAAGGAGCAATGGCTTCCTCCCATTAGCAGGAAACTAGGCAACAACCCCTCCTATCATTTAAAAACTGAACAAAACAAAACAAAACACATTCTTCCCATTTCTCTTAGCATTCCATGTTTTATACCTCCTATTTATTCCTCAACCTCCTAGAAATCTGGTACATGGCCCTTCATTCTCCAAAAATTACCACTTGCCACTTTTAAGGTCTTAGTCATAGGAAACCACATCTTGATTATTACCAAGACCAACTGACCCTACCTCCTAGTTTCTATCAGATTTATTCTTTCTTCCTCTACTGCAACAGTCTGGGATTAGGATGTTCTTTCTTATTGTCCTAATGGGGCTCTCTCTTCCCAAATCAGTGGCTTCAATGGTTAAAGACACCTGTTTTCTAAATCAGTGTAACAGAATCAACTCCTTTTCTTCATGACCAATACTGTCTTCTCCGATTTTGGATACTTTCACAACCTGGACTCAAGTTCTGTTATCCAACTGTCTACAAAGGAACACCAAACCCTCAACACAATTTGTCACCAACAAAAATCACCTCGATTTTCATGTTTCTGTACCTTTGTTCTGCGAGGTTCCCACTATACACCTTCAATATCCAAAGTGAATACCATTTATCCAAAGCAGTCCCAGTGATTTGGAGCAGAGTCCCTGAATACCTGCCCAAATGTCACATCCACCTGAAATGTTCACATAACGCCTTTCACCCCTCCTCTGTGACCTAATCACAGGCACGATGATTCTAGTCCTCTTTGACCTCCGAGATCGTAAGTTATCTGACAGCAGGGGTGGATTATGAGTAAATTATTTTAGTCCATACCAGTACTGATGTCTATACTCAATACTACAGAGATATTTAACTAAAAAAAAAACAAAAGGGAAAATTTAGTATTTTATTTTCAAATGTAGAATTAGGCTGGTTTTGAAACCAAAATTTAATGGTAAATATTCATGTTGCTCAAATGAATGCTCTTCTTTGCAAATGTACCTGACTCACAATAATAAGAATGTAGGAGGCTGGAATTAAGTTCTAGCTATAAGACTAATCACACCATGAAGGGGAAGAAAAAGAGAGTGGTCCAAGCCATACAGAGGCTAGGAAGAGGCAGTGGGGTAAGAGTTGGCAGTTGTATGGCACAGGAAGGAAGAAACAGTCAAACACCCCCTACTGGCATGCGGAAGAGGGAGAGCTGGAGAAGGAGCTGGAATATACTGTATCAACCAGACCTAACTAGGAGAGAGAAAGGACGGGCAGACCAGCGTCCTGCAAGGTGGGCAACGGTCAAAAACATGGCTTTAGGCAATAAAACTACCCCTAGCCCACCTCCATGGCTGCCTCAACCTTCAACAGAGGAAGACTTATTAAAGAACCTCTCCCAGCTTCCTTGACCCCAGTTACTATGAAATTTTTAAGTCAGTGTGACTTACAGGATTGTTGGTATGAATTGGCCTAGTAAGATGAGGGACAATGCAAAGAGCCCAAAAAGCCCAACTCTCCTTATCTACTCACAAATACATGTGATTGTTTTATTGTCAAAAATACCTAAAATTCTGTAAGTTGCTTTTATTTCTAACAGTTTAGTTTGGAAGTGAAAGACAGAAATGCACAAACAAATTATTCAAAATAAAGATGAAGTGGTGTGGTCCTTCACTGTTTGGGATGGAAAAGGGAGGCTGTCATAAAATTGACAGGTAGGAAGGTTAGAGCCCAGCCAACAGGACAAAGGACCAAGCAAGAATACAGGGCCAGAGGCTCTCTGATTCAAACCATAAAGATGGGGTGGGTGGTGGGCGGTTGGGGAGGGGGGATTTAGAAAGAACAAAAATTAGTTTATTTTACATCAAACACACACACACACACACACACAGACACAAACACACACACACACACACACACACACACACACACACACACAGTAACTATGGAAAAATCAATGAAAATTTGTTAGCAGTGCAAAATGTTGTACCAAAGAAATTAAAAATAGTAGCCCAGGCTAAAAGTGGTTAAGAAAAAGAACACAGTAAATTACTTCTTTAGAAATCAAAGGATATAGGGCACCTGGGTGGCTCAGTGGGTTGGGCTGCTGCCTTCGGCTCAGGTCAAGATCTCAGGGTCCTGGGATCGAGTCCCGCATCGGGCTCTCTGCTCAGCAGGGGGCCTGCTTCCCTTCCTCTCTCTCTGCCTGCCTCTCTGCCTACTTGTGACCTCTCTCTGTCAAATAAATAAATAAAATCTTTAAGAAATCAAAGGATATATATGGAAATTTTCTTTTAGAAGATATAGTCTTCGTTTCTAGAATCAGAGTAAAATGCTTAAAAATGTAGTTTAATTTGTAAAAGTTCTAAATAAATTTGAAATATATATTGAAATATAAAATGTCATTAAAAAAATGGCTTTATATTTTAGAGCCAAAAAGAGTTACAGTGTAGAACCTAAAAAGACTATTAGTCTGAATGGGGGGGGGGGGGGGGGGGAATATATATATATATATATATATATATAGCCAGCCAAATCTCAGAAGCTGGGAGACCAAACTTTTATACAGCATAAGCACTGGATAAAATATCCATAAATTCAAGTAACTGGAATATATTCATGAATTGAGATTGTAGTTATGTTTACTTCACCTATTTGAATTTAAATAAAAGATCAACCTACATGAGAAGCATTATAGCTACAAGTAGATCAATACTTATAAGTAAATAAAAATCTGCTATACCTACAGACATAATCTTGTGCTTCTTCATAAAATACTGAGAAACACCTTATTTAAAGTGTTTACAGTCCTACTGCAACCAGAAAAACATGCTGATGTATATCTTGGCTACATTTTTTCTTATTGTCAAGGGATTTTAACCATACATATAATTATATGAAAAGCATCACCACCTAATACATGTGGAAAATACAAAGAATACTGATTATAAGGTTCAAAAATGTTTCAAATACAAAAAGCATAATCTAAGATTTTTTACAGTGGAATAGACTGTTGTATGTAATTTTCTTATTATTCTACCTAACAAGGCCTTATATTTAAAGATAAGAAGCAAGTTGAGTTCCTAATGATAGAACATGACTACCAAAAATTTATAGCAATCACTAGGACACGGTGAGTGGCAGAGAATAACAATAAATTCTGTATTAGGTTTTGATTAGCATGTTACATCATTAAAATAACATTTACTGCATACTGAGCTACATTATTTTACTGAAGTGCACCAGATATGTTCTACTGCCTAATTTTTTTTTTACAAATAAGAAAATTAAAACAGGAAAGAATCAAATCCATATGACCAAAGTCACACAGCTAAGGCAACAGAAATCTAAGTTTTCCTGGGTCCAGGGCATAAGCTGCAAACCACTATGAAATGGTCATTAAAATTTCTGAACAATTATACTCGTAAGAGAGAGGGAATTTCCCCACAGTTGCCCACATACGGAAATAGTCGCTTGCAGAGGTCAGCCTAAGAGGGCATGAATTCTAAGCTTTGTGATTATGGGCACACAACACCAATGCTCACTGGGTTTTGCCCACAGAGGAAGCATCAGAACATCTTTTACTTGAAAGTACTGAAAATTGTATCCAAGTCACATGATAAAAACTGGTATTTTGTGGACAGATCATTAACTGAAATAAATTATTTGGATTTCCTCAAAATTTTACCACACTCCCTTTTCCCCAGAGATACTTTTAGAACATTACTTTTCAATAAGTGGCCATTTCAATCCACGTTCTGCTATTCCAAGTAACTGAAGATTAAGAGGCTTATTCAATTTTCCATTTAAGAAGATGAACTAGGATCCGATTTTGGTCTACTTGACTAACTGTCCCACCATTTCCATTTTCAAGCACAGCGATGTCTCACAGCAAGCACCCAAAGCACACATGATCAGAGACTAAGTTAATTAATGACACAATATTGATTCAAGAGGTGGGGGGGGGGGGGACATCTGACCAAAAGGATTGGAATATTTATTTGAAAGGAAGGAAGAACAATCCAACAGAGTTCAAGATAGGCATGAGATCATGGTAGGAGATGAGGCCTAAAAAAGTTAAATTGGATTTTGGATTGCAGAGTACATAGCATACCAAGCTAATGAGTTTAATTTTAAATCAGAGTGCAGGAGGGAGTTTTGTCATGCTTTTAAACTGGTGGGTGATGCAATGTAAGTGGTGGTTTGAAAGATAATGCAAATAGGAACACGCAGAATTCACTAAAGAAGAAACAGATGGTAGAGGGAGATACATATTACATCAGTCCAGTCAAGAGGAATATGGCTGGGATGAGAACAGGTGCTACGAAAGTAGAAAGATATGCATGTATTCAAGAGTAAAGGTATAATATGGCATACCTGGCAACAGATAAAACATGAAGGAGAAGAACAAAATAAGTTTGGATTGTGGGAGATGCATGGCAAAATTATAAGGAATGAGAAGGTCATAGATAATTACAGAATTCTCTAGGTTGAGGAACTATTTGGAAATGAGCAACATGCAATTTCACAGGAGGTGCAGGTCACTGGGGCGTGCAGAGGCTCTGAAATATGGCAGAGCTAGATGCAGAGTCAGCTCTAGAATAAGGAGTTTCCTCTCCCCTGTCCTATGGACTAGGGATCACATCCCCTCTGCTTGGGAAAAAGTATGAAGATAGTTCAAAGACATCCAGAAGAGAAGGAATCAGCCAGTATTCATAGGTAAGCACAGGCTAGAGGGACAGGAACAGAAACTAAATGATCACACCAAGGAAAAGCACATAAAATCTCATCTAGAGAAATGACCTGCATGCACACAGGCAGAGCAAAAGACAGACATTTTTCTGTAAATAATACCAGTGAGCTTAGAAACAGAATGTCAGAGAAGCCAAGGGCAAGTCTTCTAGGGATACAACGATTCAAAGTGCTAGTTCAGCCACTTACGGACAGCAGGAGGAAAACTGCTCATGTACCTCAAGAAAACACCTTCAACCATCAATAAAAATTCCTCATATATTTTTATGATTTCCAGTATATTTAAGAAAATAAGACCCAGGATTCATCTTTTTATAATCCACAACAAAATTAGCTAAATAATAATGTATATGCTAATACAACATACTCTCTAGTCAAAAGTAAAATTTTTTAAAATTCAAATAGTCATTATCTTGAGGCACAGAAAATACCTCAAATCCTCGCTTAAGCCATGTTCAACATTAGACAACTAAATTAGCAAAAAAGTTTGAAACACAGCTCAATGGAAAAAAATCTCTTTAAAATAACAAACACATTATTTTTATTTGAATTGAGACTTATTTTTCTTGGCCAACCTACAAAAGTATGTTTCTCCTTCTAAGAGTTCAGAACATTAATGCCAAAGTCTCAGCCAAAGGTTTATAAAAGTATTAGTGAATTCGGGTCTGTTTATGATTAAAATACAAAGTTCTCAGGCAAATTAGTCCCTCCAGGGACCTAAAATATGAGTAAGTCCAAAAGCCTAGATTTCTGCTGATATAATCTAAGATTCTTTGCCCTCCCCTCAAACTTTCTCCAACTTAATCTGGAAGAGACTCATGAAAAGTAAAACATTCAGTATGTGAAGAAAGATATACTATCTATGGAACGAGATATTCTTCATGCAAGTGCTTGCTATAAAAATGTTTTAGGACAAGTACACTTTTAGATACACAAATTACAGGCAGATAGCTCCTTGTAATTATGAACACACTCAATACAAGGGTAGGGCATGTGGATGCAAACGCCATGAAGATCTAATGCCACCTGCAGGGCACTCATGCCTCCTGAGCAAGACCAGAAGGAAGCCCCGAGCCACAGAGAGCGGCCACACTCTCACAGAGACAGACAGGAACACACAGGATTGTAACGACACGTGAAAGGGCCGAGAGGGAAATGGAAAAGAAAGCACTACACACACTTGACTTCGGTTTTGGCACAGACGGGCATGTGGATCAGGGAATGCTGCAGGAAGCAAGGTGGCAGGAGAAGTGTCCCAAGCCGGGAGACACCCACAGCGAGCGCAGAACAGGACTTAGCCGGAGAACGAGGAGAGCCAATGAGCCCGCGCCCAGGGTCTGTGATGCGCACGTAGGGGAGCCGGCCAACCAGGGAGCAGATGGGAGCAGCAGCTCCACAGGTCAGCAGAGTAACACCAGGAAGACCTCATCACCAGCAAAATCTTGGCATCAAAACTAGCCTTTACGGAGTGTTTACGGTGTGTTAGGTACTGTTTTAAAAGTTTTACATGAATTGTCTCATCCATGCCTCCTGATCCTCTGAAATGCATCTTACAAAGTTATGAAATCTGATCTGAGACTTAAAAACTTCAGGAATTTTCTCAGCATGACACACGCTATGAAATTCCAACCCAGGTCACTCTGACTTCCAGCAGCAAGCTGTTAACCACTTCATCCCTCACCGATGCTGAGGATGGTGTTAAGCACGGCTCTTCCTGTCCCATCACCCTGATCTCAGCGGAGACAGGGGTGACAGGGTGACGGGGGATGGCTGTGATGCTGTTGCAGGGACCCAGGAGAGCGTGGACGGCAGCCTGAACTTGGGAAGGGGACTGCGGGTGGAGAGGAATGGGTAAATTTCTGAGAGACGTTTAGAAAGAGAATCTCCCGACAGGAGATACAGTGAAAAGAAATAGCAAAACTGAGGACTAATACTCAAAATGTCACAGGCTGGTCAATGATGCAAGCAACAAGATCCCAGGCTCTTTTCTTTAGGGAAAATAGTCTCAATAATAACCACCATATTCACAGAGCAACACGTTCTCATATTTACACAAGGCTTTTCTTGGAGAAAATTAGATTCTCTATTAATTTATGTCAACTATGGCATTTAATAAATCATAACTTTATGTGTAAAAGATAGAAAAACTGACCTAAGTATCCAAACCCAACTGTCACAAATGGTGAAAGGCCTTTGAAATAGGGGCACACATTCCACCTTTCTAAACACTTAAATGTGATTTCACAAATTTCACATTTGGTATCTATAATTAATAAGATATTTTACTGTGTGCATAGCCACTCTGGTCTACATATTGATACTACAGATAAAAAATGTGACTAGGAAATCACTGCATTCATAGCTATCTCTGATACTTCCACTTGTAATTGCAGAGGCCAACACCTTACCATCTCAACTTTCTGAACACCAGAGAGAGAGAAGTTTGGAAATAACAAGAATCATCTAAACCAGTTGCTTTGCAAAGTGAACTAGTAAGTACATCCATAAACAGAGACAGTTCTAATCAATCAGGACACCATTAAATGGTAAAACAATGAGAGAAAGGAAGGAAGGAAGGAAGGATGGTTGAATGGATGGATGCCTGGTCCTAATAAGTGAGAAAAGAATAAGAGGATTTAAATTGTCAACAATCCCTCTTTACTGGTGGGAGTATAACTTGGCCCAACATCTACTGAGGTCACTTTGGAAATATCCATCAAAGTTACAAATATTCTTGTACAAATCTACAAATGCACTATTTCATCTTTAGGTATCTATCCAAGTAATACTCAATCAAAATGGCTTATGTACAGAGGTTATTCATTTTGTAACAGGAAAGACAGTAAACAATCCAAATGCTCATCATCAGCAGACAAAGGCCCATCTAAACAAAGGAAAATTATTAAATTCTTTCAAAAGGAGACATTTTTTACGTTCTACCATGGAAAGTCTGCCAAGCCCTATTAAGCAAAATTAATTAATTAATTAATTAATTAATTAAATGCACAGAACATGGTAGATAGCATTTACATAAGTACATGAAAAGAAGATAAATTTTTACATTTTCTCATAAAAGAATGGTAGTATTTGAAAGGATTCTCAAGAAACTAGTACCAGTGGTTACATATGAGGAGGGGAGCTAGCAAGTGGAAGGCAGCATTTTGCAGATTCATGTGAAATATTTGATTTTGGAACTAAGTATATGCTATTTGCAAAAATCAATAACATTTTCTAAAAAGTAAAAAGAAAAAAATCACATTATCAACTTCATCCCCATATAGTCTATGAGTTAAACTGTCATCCAACATAACACGGAAGGTTCTAAACACTCGTCTCATTTAGATATCTAACAGGCCCTGGGGATAGGAAGGAATAAACAGGGAAACCTCTCACCATTAACTCAAAAAAATTTAAATTCTCTACAAGCTTGTGTGGTGTCATCTTCTTGTCAGAATCAATTCCTTTAACTAAAAAACTTATTACACAGTTCCATCAGAAATAAAAGATATTTCTTCTCTCTTTGAAGATAATTTCTAAAACTCAATTTCATATCAAATATCTAATTCTATCAAATATTCATTTTATAAGAAGAGAAGCTTTACTCGGAGAACTGAATGAACAAAATAATATCAAAAAGCTACAGACTAGGCATAATATGCTAATTAATGGCAGATCAGAATTCATCATATTCATATTTTATATATTGAATACATGAGTATCAAAACTCCATTTTTCCTGAAAAAAGAAAATTCATCTCTAAAAGAAAATAAAATTTTACCAGCTTGAGGTCCCAGAGTAATGGTATAATTTTTAGTCATTCTAATGAAAATGAACACTCAGAACTCTCTGGAGAAAAAAAATCTAAAACAGCAAAAAACCAGCTCTCAAATGAAATAAAACTACTCAGAAGAGAATACTAACCATATTATATTCAACTGCCTATAAATTATTAAATATAATCAAATGGTTTGTTCAAGTATTATTTTTCCAATTAAGTGGAAACTGTATTTGTCACTTCAGTTATGAGCAAACTTACTATTTTCTGATAATAGCATATTTTTGGAACTATAACAGAACTGATGGCTATGCGGAGCCCATAACATAACAACATTCTGGGAAGCCCATTCTTTCTTGTGTCTCACTAAGGCTCACTGAAGTCACAGCAGCTCTTGGCCTCGACACCGTCACCTCCTCTACAAAGCTTTTACACACTCAGGTGGCTTCCCTGGGCTGCTGGGCTCAACTGTAGTCCAGCAGAAATCATTAGGACACAACACAGACAGCCTATTGGTAACAGACTGATAGTGTTCACCTTTTAACACTTAAATCCATGTTCCATTACAAGACATTCTCAGAGAAAGATCAACTCGGGCATAGGAAGCCTGTGCTCTCCCTCGTATCATCAAGCTCTCTGAAGTGGGAACACTGCTTTACTTTCATTTTTCTCCCCCCGTCCTTGGTCCTTTAGTCTGAAACAATTTTCCAGTCTTTTTGCCATGAGCAGATGCTAAGTGACAAGCAGTGATGAATCAAACATCAGTGACTCAGAAGTATGACTGTTTCTCAGGTTTCTGTAGGTATGTGTCTTAATATTTAACAGATTTTCTCTGCTTTATTTATAATCTGCAATTTTTAGTTCATAATTAGTGAATATCACAAGATCATAAAATCTCGTCCACCAAACAAAGAATCTACCCATAATACAGGAAACCCGCAAAGTGAGGACATTTTGAACTTTTTCCTTTCAATTTATTGTAACACTTATTCACCTAAAAATTCATTGAGGCTTACTAAGAGCTCCAAGCAAAAGTAAACAAAACACGCCTATGCCATTTCAGTGCCTGGAGACAGACATGAACATTATCAAGAACGGTGAGAGAGGGGTGCCTGGGTGGCTCAGTGGGTTAAAGCCTCTGCCTTCGGTTCAGCACATGATCCCAGGGTCCTGGAATTAAGCCCCGCATCGGGCTCACTGCTCGACAGGGAGCCTGCTTCCTCCTCTCTCTGCCTGCCTCTCTGCCTCCTTGTGATCTCCGTCTGTCAAATAAATAAAATCTTTAAAAAAAAAAAAAAAAAAGAACGGAGAGAGGAGGCGATAATGAAGGCAACAGGGACGTCATCCTCTTTCAAAAATGGGGACTAGGAAAGGTCCCCTGAAGGAGAGGATGTGACCAACACATGAAAGGTAAGAAAGAACCAAAGCCGTGAATTGGGAGGCGCAGCAAGCCAGGCAGAGGTGACAGGAAGACAGAGCCTTGGGGGGAGGGGGAGTTGTGAACTCATAGATCTAGTACAGAGAGACACGCACACAGGACTGGGGAAACAGGAGTTGAATAAAAGAGGAAAGTCCTAAGACTGAGAAGGGATGGCAGACAGAGGAGAGGTAATGGTGGTTAGCCTCTGAGAGGCCTGGGAAGCTTCTCCCAAGTTTATAAAGGGTGGTGAGGACCCAAGGATACTACTAATCCTGCTTCTTTTGCTCAGGGGGCTGTGATGTTAAATCACAGGAGGACCAGCTAATGGATTACTTCAGAGAATTAAAGGGATTGCCCAAGATAGGAAGAGACATTAGGGTTTACCTAGATTCCAATGGATATCGACATTGCAACTTTATCTTAAAATTTGGAAAGTATAATATTTGCAGAAAAATAGAAAAGGTGCTCAGTTTTACAGTCTTATGAAGTCTGATTTACCAAAAATAAAAATATTTCCAAAGTTGTATGCATTTACTATTGAAGAGTATAAATAACACAAAGCATGAAATGAAACCCAAAAGCCTATCCTAACTCCCCTTCCATAACACCAGCGGTATGTTATGGAACCTACATGTTTCTTTTCAGTACTTTTAATTTCTTTAGAATTTACTGGATATTAAAGAAAGCTCACAACAGCCTTTTTTCAGGCACACAGGCAGAGGGGAAAAAAAGATCACAGATTTACAACAGACCCAGTGAAAACACTATGGGGCACAGGCATCAGTGGGGGGAAGAAAAACATAAAACCATTGGGCAAAATGGCTTAGCAGTTTAAACAGCCCATTTTTCAGGACCATTTCAGATCCATGCTGAAGGTAACCAGAAAAAGCCTGTATAGGACTGAATTTAAAAAAAAAAAAGAAAGAAAGAAAAAGAAAGACACAGGTACCTAAATCATAACATTCCAAAATTACAAATGGCTTTTGAGTGATTCTATTTGTATAGGCGGGTTTCAGGATATGGCTAGTGAAAACAACATACCGTTAAGCCAAAAATGTTAATGTAATTTCTTAACCAGTATTTTTTAAAGAGTAGCAGTTCCACTGTTCACCGAACACAGAAATAACAAATTTTCAAAAGCAAATGACATACAGATTGGTGGGAATAAAGAGAGTTAGAGTATAAAGCGTGCATTCTTTTCATCGTCATAGTTAATCGCACAGCTCACAACAAAAATCTTTAAGACTGCCTGCGATGAAAATATGAAAAGGCACCTGAGGGTCATAGCTAAAAATGAAAATGCATCTTTATCCACAGTGCATGCTCTAAACGTCTCGTTCTTGCAGCTGTATTCACAGGCAAGAAAATCATCAGCTACTAACAGATTCCCCGTGAAGGTTAATCCACATACCACGGAAGATTTTTCACTGGGTAGAATTTCTGTCTCACTTCCCTGCTGCTTGCGGGCTTTTAGCTCCATAGGCCAAACAAGCAATAAACAGGGCCAGTCATAAAGGACCAGGAGAATTGATGAGGACCCCCTAAACTGTACAACCCACTCCAAAAGCCGGTGAGTCGAATGGTGGCTCCTTGACTCTGCTCACATCACAGAGGGACCCAGATGCTTAGCCAGTGGCTGAGCAGAAGCCCTTGTAAGACACTTGGCATTCTTAAATGCTATTCTTAAGATTTAATCGCATTTAAGCCACGCAGGCTTGCCAAAAACAAAAGGGAACATAAAAAATGGACACAGACACAGAGATTAACACTAATGTCATTTTTGTGTCAGATTATGTTCTTCAGAAAAGAACCAGAGATGATTTAAAAAGATTAAAGTTTATTCTAATTCTGATAAGATGCCACAGAAGCAAGAATCCAATTCGGAAAGGATGATGAGGGCATTAGAAGTACACCAGGGAAGAAGAAACGAACCGGCCCTGCATACCAAATAGCACCTCCGATATGCAAGGAGAAGAGAACATGTAAGAAAATAAAAGAGGTCCTCCCTCCTAGAGGGAGCTGCGGAGGCGTCTCCAGTAAGTCTATCCTCACCTAAAATAAAGAAAGCAGAGAAAGCAGCCATCACGGACAAGTGTCTCTAAGACACCAGAACCTGGATCCGCATTTCACATCTTCTAGATCACTTAATCCTCACGCACGTCACTATCTGCCGAATGGGTACTATTGTCCCCATTTTGTACACAGTGCAAATGACGTCTGCAGAGTTTATACCTAGATAAGGCCACACAACTGGTGAGTTATGGATCAGACAAAAGGACCCACGCATGGGAAGGACAGGTTTCCAGTCCCACACACACTCTGCAGGCTCATGGTGTCTTTTTGCCACTAAATGGAAGGGTAAAATGCTTCTTGTTGCCCTAACGGAAGAGCCTCCCAAGCGGCCCTGTAGTGGCTGGCAAGGATCCTCAGGAAATTACCGTGTCCTCAGACGAAGCTCTAGCAGGGTCCCTATGCTCTAGTCCCCTTCTTCTGCCTGATGCTTCCTGTCCACAGTTCTCCGATAATAAAAGTAGAAAACATGTAGCGCTGGTGGAAAAGAACACGGCACAGACATACAGGATGCATGCGTGGTATTTGAAAACACAAATAATTTTAAGATGTGTATTACAATAGTCATCTTATTAGAGCACAACAAAATCTACTGGCATTAATATATCCAGGTGACATGAAAATTCTTTTCAAAGGTTGTTTTGGTTTTATTTTTAATGTTATTGGGATTATAAAAGGTTTCTGCTTAAAGAAAATCTCTAGCATTTTATAATGAAAACTAAATTTAATTTTAAAACAATCTTGATGTTCTTAGTTTCTATATGGGCTCTTGCTGAGGTAAAACACAATAATGTTTGCTTCCGCCCAAGTTCAGCAAGTTTACCAATTCGGAACTAATATGAATAAATCCTCTTCCTTTTAACAGAAAACAGTAGAATTTTAGGATTTGGAGGCAGAAGGTTTTGATTATTTTTATCCAGATAACCCTAGCAGTCATTTAGTTTCCCAGTGTTCACGGGCTAAGGAATTAAAGTATAAACAAACACACGCATCCCAGGTACCATTTGGCAGCCCCAGAACCTAACCTTATGTCCCCCATTAACGAGGCAGATGCCATGAGGCCTGGCCTCTGCCCACATCAGAATTTCTATAGCCCTTCCATGTCTTAACAAGATGACCCCATGGTCAGTTCACTGACTGGTCTGCAGCTGTTGTAATCAGATTGCTAAGGAAGCTATCTCCTAACTTTGTAATTTAAAAAGTATGATCATTTCCTATTCGGAAACTGACTACTTACGTCATCAGGATGGTTCTAGGTATCAGTGAAATGAGAAGGGTTTTGTTTTGTTTTTCCACTTAGAAAAGGCTCTTAAATACTTGGGAAAGGAAAAGGATCTCCCAGAGGCAGGCAGGTCAGAGGAAAAAACCAATCTCAATGAGTGGTACGGAAACAGGACCTGATCATCCTGGACCCCCATCGGCCTATCACTACAAGGTAAAACAGGCAACACCCAATAAATACCACAATTACTTATCACCTGGCTTACTTATTCTTTTTTAAACCATTTCCATATAAAATCTGGATAAGCTTAAAAATGTTTTTTCACTACAGTATGTTTAACACATCCAAAATAGTCTCTAATTTTTAAAAATTTATTGTTGCCCCAGATCTTCAAAGATTTGGACTTAATCAAATTATAACGAAAGCAAAAATGAAATCCCGTCACAGAATCTTAATCTTTTCCATGACATGTGAAATGTATTCATTGTATATCACATGAATAGTTATAAAGCATATTTTCACAAGTTTAAAAAGTATCAGAATAAGCCAGTTGCATAAGTCTTTTTTAAGAAGAGGACAAATGAAAGAAATTTATTCTCAAGCATCATTTTGTTACAATATGATTTCCACTGAGAAGCACCCGGCTGGCTCAGTCCGTAGAGCATACAGACTCTTGATCTCAGGGCTGTGAGTTCAAGACCCACACTGAGTGTGAGCTAATTTAATAATTAATTAATTAATTAAAAATTTAAAATACGAAGAAATGTGCCTTCTATTTAACATTCAGATATTTTCCACTTCTAATATTTAGGACCTGACTCGGGCTAATGTAAAAACAGACATTATCCCTATATTAGCCATCTTCATCTCAGAAGGAATAAATAGCGAAAGTCAGGAACGTTCCGCACCACATGAAAAAATCTGAAGCAGAAACATCATAACTGCAGACAGTGACAAAAGTTCATAAAATAGGGATGCCCGGGTGGCTCAGTCATTAAGGATCTGCCTTTGGCTCAGGTCATGATCCCAGGGTCCTGGGATTGAGTCCCCCATCAGGCTCCTTGCTCAGCAGGGGGCCTGCTTCTCTCCCTCCCTCTGCCTGCCACTCTTCCTGCTTGTGCTCTCCCTCTCTGCCTGTCAAATAAATAAATAAAATCTTTAATAAAAAAAATTTTTTTTTCATAAAATAAGAAGAAAAGGCACTGTCCTTGTTCCTTAAACTCACAGCTGTGAGACAACACCAAACGCTGGGGACCAGAAGGCCAGGGGACAAAGGTGAGGACAGCGCACATCCACTGTCACACTTGAACTGTGCCATCACCAAGCATTTAAGGTAGTTTTCCTCACAGTGTAACTCTCCCAGTATAATCTGCCAATTAGACAAAGTTTTTGCCTGATGGAAAAAAAAACCCTAAAACATGGACTTTTCTCTAAAGGTCAGGGCAGTCATTCCCCTATAAGAGCTTAAGTGGGGGCTGGAATGTGCCTTGCACCTCCTGGCTATTTCTGTTAATTGGCTTCAGGCCTGTTCACCAAGTCAAGGTAGTGAAAATGGCAGGCTCCCAATTAGCTTAAATTTCCCTGAAGGTCCCTCTACTTTCAGGCCTTAAATTCCTCCAATAACATATTGTAAAGTTCCTGCCTCCCCTTTTGTGGAATTTATTAGTTGCAATAAACTGTAGGGACATAAGAACAAAGTCAGCTTATGATCTATTATCTACCAATATTAAATTATAGTCTATACAGAGTCAGGGAAATGGTGATGGTTAAAAGGAATTCAGATTTCTTAAAGCATTGCCACACATCAAAACCAAGCCTTTTGCTGATTTTTTGTTGTTGTTGTTTCCTGGGTCTCAGAGTCAGAATTTCAGAAGCATGAAAACTTTTTCAAGGCAATACAACAAACCATTTTCTACTGAATTCTTTGTGCCTCCTCTGAGAGCTCAGAAAAAGGAATTCACAAGAAAAGGATGCTCTTTGAAAGATACACAGTCCTCTATCTTCTGAGAGGACCCTGATGTAGGATTCAGCTACAGGCTATTCTGAGCAAGAATTAGTCACTGAATGGCAGGACTTGTATTTCGAAAATCATGTTGAGCTTGAACCCAAGTGCTTCCTGGTACAAAGTTCTAATGAAATATATCCCCTACCTTTGATGATATGAGTGTGTACCTTGTGAATATTCTAAGAGAGGGAAAGAGTCACTATCCCTTTATAGGGGACCAACCCGCCAAAGAAGCGCAAGCCACCTTCGGCTTCCAGAGATGCCTACAAGCTCAGTGCTTGCTCTAACACACTCTCTTGTCCTTTTCATTCCTGCTGTTTATTCCCACCTGCAAGACTGATGTGGTCATTAATTGCCTTCAAGAGGCAGAGATAATGAGATGAGCTATCTTGCAAGAAATAGAGCAAAAACAAAGCCACCGAAGGCATATAAAATCTAGAACTCTGTTGACCTCTTCAGTCCAGATGGCGTAACTCACAGAACACAGTTCTGCCCTTGTGATCCCAAACTGTAAAGGCAAGGGGGTGATTTTTTGCTTTTTACATATAAAACATTATTTGTATCTATGTGATGCTCGTCTGTTGTTACATTTTTAATGGCAAAAACTAAGAAGGAAAAAAAAGCCACAGAAGAGCCATTAGGCCCTTATAGTCAGATGACTCATGGGAAACAGTTAAAAGAATAAATGCACAATTAAATGAGAGTATCTGGACCAGATTTACAGGATCTCCAACATAACCTCTTCTCCTCTTCTGCCCAAACAATTGTGCCTACTTTTAGGCAAAGTTTTAATACGGATTTTGTGTTGTTTTTGCTGTTCTTGTTGAGTTAAGTAGATTTCAGTTTGGTTAATTATCCTGCTGATGTGAAATCATCAAATTTAGTGAATGGATCATCATTTTTTAAACTTAAGCCAAGGAAGATGTTTTCAGGCTCAGGAATCAATTAACTAATGCCATTTACATTAGACTACATAGACCAAGGAAGTACTTATTTTTTAAAAACCTGCTTATCATGGAATAAATGCTTCAAATAACTTCAGCAGAAGCAAATCAAGCTTGAGTCTTTTGAAAAGGAAAAAAAAAGTATGTGGCTTCTCAATGCAATTCCTTTTGTGTAAAAAAAACTATTTTATACCAAAACTACAAAGAAAAACTATACTACCTCCTTAAAGGCACATCTACAGCCACAAAAGTTAGGAAAAAGAAAGTGTATTTTTAGGATACAATTAAATATATCATACTTTGGAAACTCTGGACTGCCAATTTTTCCTCCTAATCTTGTAATAACAATAATCATATTTAGCAGAGTTAGCTAATCGTACTTCCCCCCTTGTTTTAACAGAACCCTGACTGTGTTCAGTGATGAGCAGCTGTGTTCCAGGGAAGACAAACCACCACACCCACACCCCTAGCTCCAGGAGATCAAGCTCAACCAGTCTAAACCAACAACTCCCTTTGACAAAGTGGCAGGCAAGTCACACAACACGGTATGAAGGGCACCTCTTGGCGGGGGGCGCTTGTGAGGAAACATTTATCTGCTTTCAAGATGAGCCCTGCAGAAGATAAAGGCACGATTTCTCTTCTTCTGTGCCAAGCCGTGATGTCCAAGGCTCTGACAACTTGGGGACACACAGCCACGGAGGCCCTGTGTTGGGCTCCCAGCAAAGGGAGGGTCTGGATCCTCAGTGAGATCTGCTGGGCTGAGGCCACCACCGCCAATCGTCCCTCTCTCCAGGTATCTTGTTAAATGGGTAAGGAGTACCTTCTTCTTCCACAATCTAGAATTTCTGTTCGTGGCAGCCAATTTTTTTTTTCTAACAAATATACTAAGATACACAGTTTTCCTAGGTACCATACATGATTCTACTAACCCCTTGGCAGGCATCCCATCACTGGATAGAGTTATTGTAGGAGCAGGTTCTATGCAGCCAGTCCGACTACAGGCCCATGCTAAACTAACTCTTCAAAATATTCACTTCAAAATGGTAATAATACCACCAAAGAGTTTAAAATCTGTATTATTTTTAGAAAATGTTTTTCCTAGGTAGGACTCCATGGTTTTTTAATTATTTAAAATTATTTCCATCACACAATGCTTCTAATGTATTCTAACATTTATGATATGATAATGTATTCTAACATTTATGATATGATAAAAATCAGTATGTTTGTGATACCATCCATGGTATCAAAGGCAAACTGTCCTTTTTTATTGTTTCATATTCTAACACCCCCGACACACAAAATTGTTTTAGGAGGTGTATGCTATAAAATACAAACTAAGATGAATTAAGTAAAACATTTAGGATTTCTTTTCACTGACATTATGAATCTAAATTGAAAAACAACTATCCCAATATCCAGGCAATAGAATTGTTGATAATTTTAGAAATTACCAGAACAGAAAACAAAAACATTCTCTTGAGTACACTTGTTAAGACTTCCATTTTAAATGAGCTTTTTTAGCAAATAAGTGACAAAGTAAGGAGAGAAGTGTGTTTTTAATACAAAAACTGTTTAAAACTACAAAGAAAATCCTAGAATTTCCACTATGAAGAAAACACTGTGACTAACAATAAACAATTCAGACTTTAAACAACACCACTGGAAGAATTTGTTTTTTATATATCAAAACTTACCGAATAAATCCTTAGTCTTCATGCAGCGAAGGCTTCTCTACCAGTGATGTAACAAGTTTGCAAACAGTTGTTTTTCCCAGGACACAAACCAGTTACTTACACTGAGTGGTAAACGATTCTGGTTTCATGAATGGCCAACCCTGTGGAGTAAACTAAGCACCTCTAAAAACTTAACAAACCTCTAACAGTTCCTCGACATTTATGAAAGGGGAAGTCCCCAAACCCTACAAAATCAGGTAAATTCTGAAATAACACTATCGCATGGATTTCTCCTGCAGAGTGAAGTCAGGTAAGATAGAACATTATAATTTGCCTCTTCAGGTCCTCTGACTTGTTCCCCATCAATAGAGAATCTATAAGTGGTCTTGAAAGTCTACTCATAAACTGTACTGTTCACTTCCAAATGTCTGTGCTTCGGCAATGTAACAAGCTCTTAAGGCAGGATGCTCCAGAATCCACAGCAAATATTCATAACTGCTTATGAGAAACCTTTGATCTGGGACTGCCGCAGAAACTGTCTGTACTCATATTAGACAAACTGACAGAAAGCCTGGTACTTACCTGAAGTCTGTTAGAATAATTGACCTTTAATCATCACAGTGATGGAGAGAAACATGTTTCAGGGTATGAGCTAGAAGTTACACCAATGACACGTGTAGAAGGATTAATTTATGTTACCTGTTCTTGCTTCTCCAGCCACCTGTCCACCATTGGGTGACTGGCACTCAGAGATGAGCGAGCATTGTCTCTCTGAAACTGGTGAGACCAGTTACTAGCATCCCGTGGAAGGCTTCTATAGTTTTCATCTTTCTATTCAAAAAGAAACAAAAAGGTGTCTTGTCAAAAAACAGACCTTGCAAATGAACAATGCACTTGGTCTTTCAAAAGTAGCAGAAAAATGATTTTGCAGACTTAAAATATTTTCCCCAAATCTATACAAAATAGCTGACTGAGGACATTTCACCCAGATGAGGCCTCATGAATGCAGTCATCCGTCTAGGGGAAGGGGATCTAAGGACTAGAGCAGGAAGGCAGACACACGCATATGCGTACAAGAGACGAAAGCATTTTCCCTGCACTCCCTCCCAAATCAATCTCCACAGGCCAGTTACATGCACCAGAAAACGAAAAGTATTTCTCTACAAGACTGTTGTTCTCTCTCAATCATAGGATGTTCTCTTTTCCTCTTCTTTCTAGTCTTATAATAATATTGTGAGATATTTTCTACAATTCACCAAAAATGTTTAAAATAAGAAAGATTAAGGAACTTACTCTTTATTTACAACTTTGTAGTTGTGTGATTTTGGGCAAGCGACTTAAGATCCTTTAGACTGTTCTGTTAGCTACTTCATGGGTTAGTTGAAGCATTAATTCAAATATCAAATAAAGAAAAAAATTAATCTATCCCAATACAGGGTACATAATAGATGCATAATTGCTCGCCCCAACATGCTTATAGCAAGTGAAATCTTTAAATAAAAACCTAGTTAGTTGATAAATATTTATTTAGTATGTTCCAAAGCGGGCACCTGGGTGGCTCAGTTGCTTAAGCAAGTTTGCCTTTGGCTCATGTCATGATCTCAGGGTCCTGAGATCGAGCTCCGTGTTGGGCTCCCTGCTCTAAAGGGAGTCTACTACTCCGTCTATCTACTTCTCCGTCTACTCATTCTCCAATCCCTCTCAAAGAAATAAATAAAACCTTTTAAAAAGAAATACATCCCGGGGAGCCCGGGTGGCTCAGTGGGTTAAGCTGCTGCCTTCAGCTCCGGTCATGATCCCAGGGTCCTGGGATTGAGCCCTGCATTGGGCTCTCTGCTCAGTAGGGAACCTGTTTCTCTTCCCCTCTCTCTGCCTGCCTCTCTGCCTACTTGTGATCTCTACCTGTCAAATAAATAAATAAAATCTTTAAAAAAAAAAAATACATCCCAAAGCCACCAAATGTAACTGGATGTATCTTTGAAATAATAACGTACAACTATCTGCTTTGGCTTTTGGGCTGCAAAACCTAATCTCAATGTCCTGAAGAGAAATGAGAAGGCTAGGATAAGGCAGAGAAGTCAAACATTCTAGCTCAACACGTAAATCTAAATATTTTCTACAAGGACAAATTTAAAATGTTACCATCAGTTCCCCACTTAAGTGAAGGACCAAAACATTCTCCTTAATAACTTTGTTAGGGATAATCTGGCTGTATACATTATACACATGACTGCTTCTTATTCTTCAATTCTTAATCCATCTGAGCAGCATATACAGAGAAACAAAAAAGTATCATGTAATAGGTTTGCATTGCATAGACCATAGCAATAGACCAAGATTCTGTTTTCTGCTCCTTCACGAATTCCATCAGAGAGAAAAAAGCTTCAAAATGGATCGATAGTCCTGAACCTATGCCACTATTGTGGTGCACAGAAAATATTTTTAGATCTGTAAATATTTATCAGTGTAAACTTCAGTATGAAACTTTAAAAGTTTTCTTCTTAGTATACCTAGATAATAAACTAAAACCTCGACAGAATTAAACATCAACAGCAAATATTTTTACTAGGAAACCTCTACACATGTCCGATTACCGCAGCTCAGAAAGCTGTTAACAGAGCACATGACCTCCAGCACAAGGAAACCACGAAGATTACAATGCTGCTCCACACCCAGGAATTAGGGACTGACCTTGGTTGCAGGAACATGGAAATGGGAACATAAGCAAAGGACACAGACAAAGGAAAAGAATAAAGCAACAGAAGAAACCAAAGCCCACTGTATCTCAAAATACTAGGAGCTCTGCCTTAAAACTGCTGCGTGGTAACTTGAGAACAAAGCAGAATGAGCTGACTTACTGCCAAGAAATTCAAATTAGTCATAAAGGGTAGATAAATGTATTAAGGGCAGAATCTTCAATGTCCATGGAGGAGGGACTGGGAGCACGGAGACACACAAGTACAGTTTTTATGCCACGATCTTGGGGCTGCTCCCAGTGGCTGACAACCTGGCTTCTCTATTCATTTTCCACCATTAGAGGTGATTACTGCATCAGCTCTACTTTGAAAAAGGAATAACTGAACACAAGGCATTAAAAATCTATTCTGCCTTTTCACTAGGAACTGTATTTCTGGGAAACCAACAGTGCCAGTGGATGAGGGGAAGCTCGTCTTTTCAGAAGAACGCCACGTAGAGCCAACAGAATAATGAAGAGATTTAGAAAAATCACCATCTTCAGCTCCTAATGAAATAACTCATTCAGGCAAAGATAACCAATGGACGCTGGAGCTGTTAGTGAAGAGTGGACAGTGAGCTGGGTGTTCAGACAAAGACGAAATACAACTTACAAAGGGAAAAGCAGATCTTGAAAACGAAGAAACCAGAAGACACAAAATGCTCACTTTCCTTGGTATCTACAAATCCAGGCTGTGAGTGGTACATTCTTTTGATTCCTTTTGAATCTCCACCATTCTTTTTCTTGCCTGCAATGGCCCTTAATAGCTTATCTATGGCCTGCTCACTCCTGTCTCCTCAGCCAACTCCTCCCTCCCAACAACTTCTAGGCACTGAATTCAGGATCTAAATTTCCAATCGGCCATCACCAAAAATACCTCCAAATCAACAGATTCAAAATGAAACTTGCTTACACTATCAATTCCGGTGCCCTCCTGAAAAATAACCATCATGCTCTGTACCTCTTTCGACCCAATCTCTCATCTGAAGCCAGTACAGCAGCCTTCGAACCCGAGGCTGATCCCCGCCTTAACCTCTCCAGCAATGTTCTCTGCCACCTCCCACAGACGACTGTACTAAAATGTGCGCTGGAGGGGCGCCTGGAGGCTCAATCATGAACCATCTGCCTTCTACTTGGGTCATGATCCCAGGGTTCTGGGGTCGAGCCCCGCATCGAGCTCCCTGCTAGGCAGAAAGCCTGCTTTCCCTCGCCCACTCCCCCTGCTTGTGTTCCTTCTCTCACTGTTTCTCTGTCAAATATGTAAGTAAAATCTTAAAAAAAAAAAAAAAAAAAAAAGTACGCTGGAGCACATCACGTGTGGGGCAGACACCACAGCTAGCCCGGAGGAACCTGCGCACAATCATGCTCAAGGTGCCACACGCCTCTTCGCCTTCACTTAAGCTCTTTTGGAGCCTAGACTCCAATACCATTTCTTCTTGTAAGATCATTTCCCATTTTTCAACACCCAATGCAATCGCTATTTTCTCTAAGAAAGATTCTCGGACTTTCAACAGACATTGGCATGTCATGCTTTTTGTTACCACTATCTTCTAATTTTACTTCTAATTATAGTTCTGACTTATAATTTAGTTAATTTTTAAAATTGCTATTTCCACTATTCCAGCAAAACCGAGGGAGAAGATCACCATTCACCTCTAAACTCAAGCACTTAGCTCAGTGGCCTATACCAACATGAAGGGCTTTTTCTTCAATACGCATTGTATTTCCTATTTTCACATGGTTCAGATGCCCAGAATTTTCAAAGAACACTTCTATAAGTTGTTCTAAAAATTAATAAGTGAATGCTTTCAAAAGGCATCATGATAAGCATCAGTGAAATGCATTTTCACTGAAATATAATGATTGTACTTTTAGATTTATACAAGATGTGTAACTCTGTTTTATGCCCATTTCAATTTAATGTCACACCTACAATATACAATGTCTGTGGATAATGTGATTACTTCCAATTGCATCCAAAAAGCAGTGTGACATTTCTCCATTTTCATCAATTATGACATGTAATTCATGTTTCAGGCCATCACAAAGTAATCAGATTAAAGGAGATAAGAGCTATAGATTTAAAAAAAAAAAATCTGTCCTCTTGAACTCCACCCGAAAAACTCAATTTTATATTTACAGAATCAACTTTGAGTAGTTAATAGATAACAAAAATAAAATTAACCCCTCATATAAAAAAAGTTTTCCTAATTCAATACTATTATGGTAATGTCAATAATGAATTCATGCATTAATTTATAAGGTATGAGAAGCCCAGCTGAAGTATCTCAGTCTCTGTCAAGAAAGCAAAGAATTTCTAAAATGTATTAGGAATCACTATGCAATATATACTTTAGTTTGTGGATAGCAACATGTAGGCACTACTCGCATTGCACTCATGTTCTTCTTCACAATCCTGAGCTTGATCCAAAGTTCATACAAAGACTGGAGTCCTATAAAGTTGTGATTCTGTACTTATGGGTATATCAGCAAACACCATAACATGCAATATGATTTCTCCTTTACAATACATGCTTGGATATTCATGATTTCCAATTGAAATGTATAAAGTACATACTATTTTCAGCTTAAAAATATTTATTTTGGTGTAAATGATTTTAGAAACCTAGTAGTCTTAAATTTGGTGATCTGAAGAGGCACCTGCACCCCAATATTTACACAGCGATGTCCACAACAGCCAAACTACGGAAAGAGCCCAGATGTCCACCAAGAGATAAATGGATAAAGATGATGTGGGTTGTGGGTGGGGGGTGTGTGTGTGTGTGTGTGTGTGTGTGTGTGTGTGTGTGTGTGACAATGGAATATTACTAAGCCATCAAAAAGGAAATCTCGCCATTTGCAATGACATGGATGGAACTGGAGGGTATTATGACAAGCGAGATAAGTCAATCAGAAAAAGAAAATTATCATATGATCTCACTTATAGGTGGAATTTAAGAAACATAACAAAGGATTGTAGGGGCAAGAGAGGAAAAAATAAAACAAGATGAAATCAGAGAGGGAGATAAAACGTAAGAGACTCTTAATCATGGGAAACAAACTGGAGAGGAGGGAGGTGGGGGGGAAGGGGTAACTGGGTGACAGACATTAAGCAGGACATGTGATGTAATGAGCACTGGGAATTATATAAGACTGATGAATCACTGACCTCCACCTCTGAAACCAATAATATATCATATGTTAATTAACTTAATTTAAATGAAAATAAAGTTTTTTAAATAAATAAATGCCATATCCTCTAGCAAACCCAACTACATTGTAAGCTTTGGAGAAAGGACCATCTTCCTACCCCTACCCACGATGTCCAGCACTGAGCCTTTCGGAAAGTAGGTATCCAGCAAATATTTAATGTACTTAACAGAAGAAGCAGCTATGAGAGATCATAATAATAAACACAAAAAAGAATTTAAAAAAAAACTCATTATAAGCATTGCACTGACATTGAAATATTTGAACTCCAAAAGATCTGATGAGCATTTCTCAAAACATTCCCGAACTCATTGATTCTGATTAGCAATGAACTTAATCTTACTACCTATGTGAACTTTGAGTAGGAGTGCCTGACAGGACATATTGATAAACATACTGCTTTCTTCTTCCAAATTATATATGTTAATTTATTTTTGAAAAGAATTTTCCCTTAGTTCATTTGTGAGTTTGCATTCCTATGTTCCCATTTTTAAATAAAAAAAGTTAAAAAAATTTTAAGGACGAAGTATGAAGGCATTTCCTTCATTTGTTTTTGAAAGAAAGGAATGTCTGTAGATGTATAAACAACAACAATGACAAAAAAAAATGGTAGTCTTAATATGTCTATGCAGATTATCTACATATTTAATGGATCAAACTATCATCAGCTACCAAAAAAGTGAACATTTTTAAGTTAAATGTATTTTAAAAACCTGTACTTTCTAACCTAAAGGGAAAAAAAAACCAACAAAAATCTTTGCCATTAATATTTTTGTAACAAGTCAGAGCTGCATTTATTTAAAAAAAAAAAACTGGAGAATGTGACTTTAAATCTATTTCATTCTATGATCAAATTAATGCTTCCGTTCTGTATATTTCTGTTTTCCAAAGTAAAAACAGAAATCTTTTTCATTAGACTTAGAAAAATCTGTCAGTAGTACCAATATGCAAAATCCAAATGATTAAATTTGCTAATGACAAAAATAATCTATTATAGTAAAGCCACTACTACTTTATCTAACAATTTTTATAAGAAAAATACCATAAGGAATTACTCTCCTTTATTTTTTAATTACAATTTTAATCCTTCACTCATGAGGCTGTCCCAAACAGCCATTCAGCTTTGCTTTCCCTCTTGCCAGAAAAAAACAGATGTTCCTGCTGTGATCAGGGATTTTCCTTATCATCTAAATGTACTGCCATATCATCAGGTGTCAAAAAGCCACCCAGGCTGAGAAATGCATATTAATTTTCTGCTCCCTGGTAGCAGTACCCTAGTTATGCAGTAAATCTCTTTCAGGATAGGGAAAGGAACTGTCCTCTCTCCCCCATCACTCCTCCCCAAGCCAATTACAATTCAATAAAAAGAAACCACACAGAACCCACCCAGGGCCTTGGGATAGGAGCTTATTCCTTTCATACTAAGCTGAAACTCCAAAGCTTTATCTCTCAGAAACAGCTACTTAGCTGATGGTCAGATTCCTTGGCAAGCCTACATCCTTATGTTGCAGAAATATAGGAATATTTCAAGAACGTTACAGAAGTACCAGATATTTCTATGTTAGTTTAAGAAACCCAACTACAGCTCTACTTTTTTTCAATGCAAAAATTCCAAACACCTTTTTAAAAACCATTAGGAATTGTGTCATTTTGACATGCCGAACGTTCAGTGCATATAAATTTAACTTTTGTACCCTCTATATAAGCATCCTATGGTTTCAAATATCCCCATGCAGTTTTCAGATTTTAAGTTTACAACTATTTTTCAACTCAGCAATCCTAGAACTCAATTTTCTGTGTTATCATTTCCCTAAGAAATGATACACAGACACCAAAGAAACTATTTTCAGGATGTCTAACCTGAAATTGTAAGACTGAAGTGAAATTAGTAATGATGGTTTAGAATTTTTTTTTAATTACATAAAGTTTGCTAAAATTACCAGTAATCACATTGTTGGGTCAATATAACAGACCCATTCTGGTCTCTATGCCCAGAGTTTACCTTGTGTGCTTCCTGATAGCTATATCAGAGCATGACCTTGGAAGCAAGGCCAAGGCTAACGTGTAGCAGAAGAAAACAACCATAAAATGGTCTGTAAATAGGATTTTTATCAATGTACTTTTCTGACCTTCAAATCGTCCTCTAGTTAATAAATGAGAAAAGAAAAAAAAAGAGAGACATGGGATTGGGAATAAACTGACTCACACAAAAAATAATAGATTCAATAAACAACCTGTAAATGAAGGCAGAAGGTTTGGCCATCACTGTCCATTTAAACCAACTACATGCCTATTAATATACTTTTTTAAATAAAGAAACACAGGGTTTTATTCCAAACACAGTATTATCACCACTTATCCCAGACACATGGCTGTATAATGAACTTTATTTGAAATCCATGGTGACCAATATCCTACATGAAATGCCCCCTGTGTTACTGATCTGAGGTCAAGGAAATTCATCCCCATATTAGCTAAGCCCATATTCTCTGTAATTCCTGCATATATAGAAAAGTATAATCACTTTTTTGGTGGGTAGACAGATAGGTATCTCCTACTCTCCTTTTAGGTAATTGCTTTCTTCCACATTCTTAATCATTTTTTAAAAATTATTATTTGGCAGAAAGAGATCACAAGTAGGCAGAGAGGCAGGCAGAGAGAGGAAGGGAAGCAGGCTCCCTGCTGAGCAGAGCACCTGATGTGGGGCTCGAACCCAGGACCCCGGGATCATGACCTGAGCCGAAGGCAGAGGCTTAACCCACTGAGCCACCCAGGCACCCCACCACATTCTTATTCATTAATGAAAGGGCTAAAGAGATAAAAGAAGGAGTCTGTATCTACAAATCTGTTCTTACTCCGGAACAGAATTATGACAAGACAAAGAGGAAATTCAAACATCCATACGTTTCTGTCAAAATTCTATTAGTAGGCTACATATCATTAGTGATAGTCTACTAAGGTGTGGTACAATTTGTGATGAGACATTGATTATACTGATACTGTAACTTTTTAAAAATTAAAAAATGAAAAAAAATCAAAATGCAGATATTTCTGAATGCCAAAACATTTATTAGAGTACCTCTGTAGCTCAAATTTCATTAACACATAATTTATTTTTACACCTCTATTTTTCCATTCTAAACTGAGTTTAAATTTTGAAGAATTAGCAGCAAAAATTGAAAATGACTTATCCAAGCAGATTTTATTTTTATTATTGTGCAAAATCAAAACTCCGATAATGTACATCAAATTTTACTAGTTTTTTTCCCTTTGAAATATTAAAGGTACAAAGTTCTTAAAATTCATTCTGACCTGAAAAATCTGTCTTTGCAGTCTTTACAACATGTGTTCAGTAGCTTCTAGATCACAGAATTCCATTTAGATCAGTGGGACACTCAAGAATGCTGAATATGCCAGGGGAAAAAATTCTTGTTTGGAACGCTACAGAAAGTACACATTTGAAAATCATGATTAATTTGCAAGTAAGTTTCCTGTCACAGACCAAATCCTTCTGGTTGGTATGCTGACAAAACCAGAAGTATAACATTTTAGTTTTACTCACAACTTGCAACTAACCAGTAACTCAGTAACTGCTGTAACATCAGATAAGAAAAATAACCCCCCAGAGCACGGACCTGCACTGGGTATCAACATTAAGGGATCCGTTATGAAAACCAGTCGGCCAAATATCTCACAGAGATGCAGGCCAACTTACAAAGGCCGTGACATTTCCAGAGGTGACCATGAGGGCACAGATTTCTCTGAAGCCACCAGAACTGGTCATGGAGCAGACAAGGATATCTAAGAGGAAAGAGATCAGCAAAACTCAGCCTCATTCAGGCTATTTATTTGAACCTCTTTCTTCCGTTGTTTTTAATCCATCTCAACAGTTCAGAATACCGTGAAAAACTTTAGATCCAGATTTTTAAATCTGGAAGGAGAAAAGTGAGAGACTATTCAGCTTAACCTCTTACCATCTAAAAAGCAGAAACAGAGGCTGAGAGAAGTTGCAACAAATGTTCTGTGGAGATGAGGGTGAGTAACCAGTTCCCAGGGTTTTATCTACCCATTTCAATGTCCAGTGTCTGAGCAATGAATTCTAACCCTCATGTGATAAACCAGGAACCGTGGTTTACCTGGGTAACGATGGTAATTTCTGAGATCCAGCCATTCCCACAAAATGACCCTCTCCCAACAGAAAAGTATCCCTTGAGTTCTTGTACATAAACTAGGGCAAAGCCAATATATAATCTTGTATCACAAATTATATTTACAAGAGAGATGGTTGGCTCCCTGATAAACACTGCCTAGTCTCAGGAATAATTAGGAGTAAAATGTTTGCTTTAAAATGGTTTTAAATTGGGGCACCTGGGTGGCTCAATCCCTAAGTGACCAACTCTTCGTTTCAGCCCAGGCTGTGATCCCACAGATCTCAAGACAGAGCCTCATACCAGGCTCCATGCTCCACAGGGAGTCAGTCTTGAGGATTCTCTCCCTCTCCACCCCTGCCCCTACACACTCAGGCGTGCACATGTGTGCTCGTATACATTCCCTCCTTCTCTCTCTCTCAAATAAATCTTTTTTTTTTTTTTAATTTAAATGGTTTTAAAACAATCTCTTTCCAGGTATATCTGGGATTATCTCCTTTATCCTTTGAAAACATCAGTAAGAACATAAGGAGAAGGTAGCCTGGAAGGAAAGTTTAGTATTTTTCAAATTACAAAAACATTATCCCCATCTGGATTCTGAGGAACTAAGGAAAATAACTACAAGGGAAGCAGTGATAATAGGCGCTCCCATTTTATTTCTTGCACAGTACTTCATAAAAACCAACATGACTGGGGCACCTCGGCGGCTCAGTCGGTTAAGCGCCAGACACTTGATCTCAACTCATGATCTCAGGATTGTGGGATAGAGCCCCATCCAGCTCTACCCTGGCTGTGAAACCTGCTTGGGATTCATATTCTCTTTCCCTCTGTCTCTCTCAAAGACAAAAAACAAAACAAAAATGTCACCCAATTGCCATATGGCCACAGGCATTCCACAATCAGAAAGTATAAGGAATGGAGAAAAGAGACCACCATTTTTTACCCTGTTCTTTTTTTTTTTTTTAGTATTTTTTTTTATTTTTTATTTCTTTGACAGAGAGAGACTCAGTGAGAGAGGGAACACAAGGAGGGGGAGGGGGAGAGAGAGAAGCAGGCTTCCTGCCAAGCAGGGAGCCCTATACGGGGCTCGATCCCAGGATCCAGGGATCATGACCCAAGTTGAAGATGGAGCCACCCAGGTGTCCCTACCCTGCTCTTTCAACAAAGGCAAGTGTATACGAACAAAATAAATATAAGTATTTCAGGTCAGGTTACATTTTGAAGAGCCTGGCTCATTTTCCAAAGCTACAATAAAAATGAAGAGCAACATTTGACTAATGCTGCTTGACTCTGAAAAACACATTTAAATCTGAAACAATTTTAAAACATTTTAGAAAGTGCTACACATTTCTTATTTTGACAGCAAGAAATACCTATCCACATTTCGTTTTCTTTCAAAAACATGTACCTCTAAACGTTTGTATCGCCATGCTAAAATTATAAATAACAATAGCATTTTGCATCAGGAGCAATTTGCACAACACCAAGAGATGAAGGGAACAGATGCCAGGGAATGAAAGGGAGAAAGTAAAATACTTAGAGTAGTTGCCTAATCCCAAAATATCTACAATCTTACACATTATCTAAATGTGCAACATGAATTTTTTATATTTACCTAAATGTTCTTCATGTTAATTTAAAAGCAATATATATATATATTCAAAGAAATCACTAAAACTTGAAAAATCAAGATAACTAGCTACATAACTAGCCTGCCAATGTAAATATTAGCACTCCCTTCTTATATTTTTCGGTGTACAATCATAACTTCAATGAACTGAGCAGATTAACGAACAACTGGGTAATTTCTGTGCAAATCCCTAGGTACAGTTGACGATTTGACTCTTAACGTTTTTCCCTTACTTGTGAAATTGCCTCCTCAGGTAAATATCTCCACAGATTTTTTAAAACAAAGAAAAAATATTTTCACTTATCAAAATCCCATCCTATTTATGCTCCTCATACAATCATAATGACTTTTCTGGAGAATTCCATCTCCACACAAAAAGCATTTATCATAAAGAAATTGAGAGCTCAAACTTCTAAAGAATTAAGTCCTTCTCTCCTACCTATCAGCAGAAAAATCATGTTCTCTAAGCTGGATATTAATTTTCAAGGAATCTATTTTTCTTCCTGAATGATAACTGAAAATCACAACTTTAAAAAACACGATTCCAAAAAATTTGGAGTACTTCTTATTGAAGCCCCTTTCTGTCTCCCCCTCAAAACCATAACAATTTGAATAAAGGGAAAACAAAACAGCTGTTGTAGCAGAATGACTCGACAAAAATTAAAGACACAAGTGGGAGTACCCAGCCATAAGAATGCAGCAGGTGTAAGACTGGTAAGCATTTCTCAAATTCAGTCCTGTCATAGGGAAGGCTACCAACCATCAATCCCTAGTAATAAAATCAGCTGAAAAGCTTTCATTAGAACTCATTTCCATGGGCACTTGGGTGGCTCAGTTGGTTAAGCCTCTGCCTTTGGCTCAGGTAATGATCTCAAGGTCCTGGGATTGAGCCCCAAATTGCATTCTCTGCTCAGCAGGGAGCCTGCTTCCCCCTCTCTCTGCCTGCCTCTCTGCCTACTTGTGATCTCTGTCTGTCAAATAAATAAATAAAACCTTTTTAAAAAAAAAAAAAAAAAAGAACTCATTTCCAAAGAGAAAAATACATCTCTGACAATGACCAGGTGTGTTCAAGGGTTCACAGAGACCTGTGGCTGAGTCCTGGTTCCACACATGCCAGGTACCTGTGCCTGAACTGCTATCTCTAATTCTCAGCCCAAAATGTGGGTGACACCATATGCTTTGGAAAACTGGGTTTTAAAGACTTCTTGGGATGGAAAAAAATTTAGATTTCCTGAAAAGTTGTGAAAATAGTACAGAGTCCCTACCCACTCTTCACCCAACTTCCTCCAATGTTAACATCTTACATAACCTTGGTATAGTTGTCCAAACTAAGAAATCAACACTGATACAATACTATTAACTACACTAACAGATGTATTTGCAATCCATCTGTTCCCCCCAACCCCCGCTAATGCCCTTGTTTCATGCCAGGATCCCAAATTGTATTAAATCCTCACATCCCCTTAATCTCCTCTGACCTGGGACAGCTTTTCAGTCCTTCCTAATTTTTTTTATGACCACAATATTCTTGAAGAATACTGGTGAGGTACCTCATAGAATGTCCCTCAGTTTTTGGTTTGTCCTGAGATTCCTTACAATTAAACTGGAGTTATGAGTTCTGGGGAAAACTCCACTGAGGTGAAATGTCCATGCCATTGTACCACTTCAAGGGTTCACGATATCACCATGACTTATCATTAGCGATATTAACCTTGGTCACTTGGTTAAGGGAAGTCTGTCACTTCTCCACTATAAAGTTAGTATTTTTCACATTCCTTCCCTCTTCTTAGGAAACAAGTATTAAGTACAGCCAATTCTCAAAAAGAGGGGAATTAAGATCCCCACCTTCTGGAGGGGGACATATTACTTCTACTATTTAGAACTCTTCTGTAAGAAAATTTGTCCCCTTTTTTCCCATTCACTTTTTATTTAGTCATTTATTAGTATCAGTATAGTCTTATGGGTATTTATTTTGGTCTTTGGATTACAGTCCAACTATATCTTTATTTTCTCTGCTGTCACTAATGCACATAAAATATCAAGAAGAAGGCCAAATATATAAATTCTCAATAATAATAATATCAAACACAAGGATTAGAGAAAATAGACGAACACAAAGAATTCCTCAAAAAGGGGGCAGAAGTGGAAATCAGTTAACATAATCACATTAGTAGTACAGATATTCATGAAGCCAGCATACTTTTACTTAAGACTAAGATGTTAAGATATAATACAGACTTGGTGAGGTTTTACCAAAATATGCCAGATCTAATAATAAACACATGCTCATTATTCTTATATTCATGTATAACAGAAAGACTTAAAGGAGATAAAAATAAAAAGGTTATTGTGAAATATTTTACAGTTTAAATTGTTCAACTAAATGAACAATGGCAGGGACCCCTGGGTGGCTCAGTCAGTTAATAGTCCAACTTTCTGATTTTGGCTCAGGTCATGATTTTAGGGTCGTGGGATAGTGGGGAGTCAGGCTCTGCACTCAGCATGGGGATTCTCTCCCTCTGCACCTCCCTGCTCATGCAGGCATGCACACACACTCTCTAAATAAATAAGTAAATCTTAATAAAAAAATTTAAAAATTAAATAACTGGGCAGTGTATAAAGTCTGTAAGCATGTTGAGATGTGGGAAGATACTTGTCAAAAGCAGAATCTGAAACTGCAAAATCGAGATTCACATCACAACTTTATCACTGAACAGCTAGCTGGCTTAACTATTAGGTGACCTATTTAACCTCTTGGCTTTACCTCTTCATCAATAAAATGGGAACACCAACCACACTTATACAGTAGAGGGGGATTAAATGAGATATATCATGTAACACACCAATCACATTCTCTGACAAGAAGTACTCAAGACAATGTGGCTATGATTATGTGAAAATATCAAAAACCTCAAAAATGGATACAGTTTAGGGATGAGATCGATGGAAACCACTTCTACCCCCACACTGCAAAAAACCTTGACTGAAATGCACTTCTCTAAAGGCAGATGGGAACACAAGGGCACCTGGAATCCGTGCAAATTAAAACCAAGTTTGCCAGAGCAGCTAGAATGCAAGTGGCAGAGGGCTCTGGCCCTGAGCAGTCCCATCCTCTACTTCTTCTGTTAACAGCAGGACCTGAAGTGACTACATCTAACTTTGTGACTTGAAGGAACTACGCTTATAAGCCAAAGTATCAAAGATTAAAAACAAAAACCAAGTTAAAAAGATGAAATAAGGCCAAAATATTTTTTAAGTGTATAAAAGCCATGCAAATGTTTGTTCAATATAAGTCAATCAATGTCATTTCCCAGTTATCTCCCCCCAAGTCAAGAAAAACAGGTGTAACGCATTCATTTCCCCCTCTATTCTATGTAACTTTGAGGGTACTCAATAAAGATTTTCACATTACTTAGGTTTATGTTTCTGGAATGGTTTGTGAACTCTAAAAATATCACATCCAGGCTCAAAAATTTTCTCAATAGCACCTTAGGATTTTATAACTTTGAACACAAATTATAATACTCAAAGCAAGTGAAGATAGATTATATCTCTACTGGTGACACAGAAATAGATGAGACCAGGTTATTAACAACTCTTACTAGGTGCGCTTGGCAGTTGAAGCCAGCCTATTGTAGAAATGATTATAACCATCACTTACTAAAAGCACACAACTGTACTGCAATCAAATGAAGATCTTTTAATATGCAAAATAGGAGAGTGAAATTTATAGTTTCAGAGGCCTTTAACGGGAAATACAAATGTTGCAGTAGAACGGCCTAACATTTAAGTCTCAGTTGGATCTCCCTTGAAGCTAATGCCCCAGAAAATTAAACACAGCTATAGGTCTCTCGCAGAGGAAACATGTGGTTTTAGGGGATGATCTCAGCTCATCCTTTGAGGTTTTTAGATGATTACTGTAACTAGCTAACATCTACGATTGGCTCACAAATGACAAAAAACAATGTTTTTCAATAGCCACCTGGTCAAACGTACTAGCTTAAAAATAAAATAGCATACTCAAATGTACCAATATGACTGGACTTATGCGTTAGAAAGCATAAAGGAGAAGCAGCGACTCCGAAGCCGAATGATTGAGAAGGGGGATGAGGCAGCAAATAAAGAGGTAAACACAGACTACAACTCTGTAAAAAATGAATGAATGAATGAATGAGCAAGAAGCGGCTATTTTAGAGTATCATGAGGTAGGAGCCAATGTTAACTAGTACACTGTCAGCACAGAAACCGCCAAAATTTTCTGACTCTGAATAAAACAAGGAGTGGGCACTTTCTGGAAGTCCCTGGTGTCTGAATTAGCATTGGTGACTTCACACATGATAATGGGAACACGATGCCTTGACCCGATGTATTGAAATGCACTTTCAACTAAGATTGGGGGTGGAGGACAATATGCCAAGGAAGGATAGACAGGTACACTATTTGTATCAGAGCTTCTATTTAGAAAAGATACGTCCGATTCTAGTTTGGCACGGACAGGATAGGACCCAACATCGCAGCAAGTTGTTAGATTACTTTTATTTAAAACTCAAAAAAATTTTTCATTTTAATGGACTTTTGATTAAAAATGATAAATTTGAGCAATCTAAGTATGAGAAGTGAAATATCACAAAACCAAATGCGGTAAATGTTCCAGACTCTATTCTGCTATGATAGGAAAATTAGCTTAAAAGAAGACATCTCAAAATAGACATAATATTTAAAAAAAAAAATAGACATAATACTCTTATTTACCCTCTCCGAACAGGCAAACAAACACACTTCCTTTTCAGCTGAACTTCAGTTCTCAAAAAAAAAAAAGACAGTGCCCTGAAGTCAGTAAAGCAGCTTTAAGTAAACACACAAATCTCCTGAAATAGGTAAATGAATCCATCACTACAAGTGTATTTCATCTTTTTAAAGTTCACAGGTGATTCTGATGCAGAGCCAAATGGGAGCCATTAACGTCTTTAGTACGATAGTAAGTTCCAGAACTCAGGAACAGTACCACTTGCTTCTTTTTCTTTATCCGCCCCCTCATTGCATAGCTCACTCCATCTGGGCCTCCTCACAGTGCTTTATACAACATAAGTACTTCACACTTTATTAGTCATGAATGTATGAGAAACAATTATCAGTAGCTTTAAAAATATCCATTCCTTTGGTCAAATAAGCCTACTTCAGGAATCTGTTCTAAGAAAATAATAAGAGATGTCAATATAAATTAATATATTAGGATCTTTTTTGAAGGGTACTTCTAAAGGTTACTTATTAGAGAGAGAAAAAAAATTGGCGAAGTATAAATGTCAAGCAACAGGAAAGTCACCAAATAAAATAATAGACACCAACTACAAAAAAAAAAAATCAGTACATAAAAGAACATTATGCAAGCTATCTATATTTATGACATGGGAAAATGCTCTCAATATAAGACAAAATTAGAAAAAAAAAGTCAAGAAATTAAACCATGTTCACTGAATGATTCCCCACTGGTAACAGGGACAGCCACCAACTATACAGAGCTCTGCTCCAGAGTCCCAAGTCAATACACCAGACTGTCAATAACACTTATCTACACCATTCCAAATTACTTACTTGCTTCTTTATACTTTTCATTACTTTATAAATGCAAAGAGCAAACAGTAGTATTATAAGAAAAAGACTATGGGGAAATCTTAAAATATACTACAGAAATGTTTCTGTAAGTATTTTTCTAAAGTTAGAAGAAATATCTCCTAACTCTTCTAATGAACAGAAAAAAAGATGACAAAGACAATTAAGACAGCAACTCTTCCAGGAGCTTGTGTATATGAGGAGTACTGGACAGATACCAAACATGTCAAGCAACTAAGAAATAATAAATCCAGGGTGTCAGAAATATTCTAAAGTCTCTTAAGAACTTTAAAAATAAAAATTTACAAGACACTGATGCTAATATAAAATGTTGTCTTACGACTTTCTTCCCCTTACATCAAGATATGGTTTTGTTTTGTTTTTTTTTTAAGATTTCATTCATTTATTTGACAGAGATCACAAGTAGGCAGAGAGGCAGGCAGAAAGAGGAGGGAAGCAGGCTCCCTGCTAAGCACAGAGACCAACGTGGGGCTCGATCACAGGACCCTGGGATCATGACCTGAGCCAAACGCACGGGTTTTAACCCACTGCGCCCCTCAAGATATGTTCTTAATGCCACCTTTGTTTTCATCTACCTTTGTAAATTTTCTTTGGTGAGGCAGGGAAGGGGGTTGGTGAAAGGGACAGATTACTTAGAAAGCAACAGCTCTTAGTCTTTGGGGGAATGGAACAATGGCTTACAACGAGTACACAGTGAAATAATGCACAGGCTTTATCCTTGAAACTTCATGGCTGGCTGATTCTGTAAGTGCCTCATTACATTGTTCTTGATGGAAGGAATCAAATGCTCTCCACATACTATTTAGACTTTATTTGCAGGGACAATGACTTAATAAGGATGACCAAAGAGGTGGCAAAATGATTTAAGTGTTCACACTGATTGAAATACTATTTCCTAAGATGAAATATTAAACAAAATCTCAAATGAAAATACATTTTCTAGCAATATACTTTCCATGCTAAGTATGAGTAAAAAATGTTCTCTAAAAGAGTTGAAAAAGGCAGTCAGCCACAAAATGCTGGCCAACAGGAGTGAGTCAGTGTTCCAAGGAACTTTTTTAAAAAGCCAAGACTCTCTTCTATTCTACATGTCACTTCTAAATTAAAGAATGAAGAACTGTAAGAAATCCAGAAGCCCATAGAATCCTTGGTCTCTCCAAGCTCTCACCTGGTTTTGTTGCACCAAAATCTGTCTATGTTGCCCTCTAATTTAATAGTGTAATAACTACATGAACTGGGAAGACTCTACCTCCCACCTCGGTTTTCAGCCACAGGAGCGAGTTCAACACGGTAGCACTTTAACACACCTGAATGGAACTGCCTCGTTCAGAAATAAGAGATTTCAACTGACTGGTGACATCATTCCAAAACTGTGTGTTTTGCTCATCAACTTAAAAAAACAGAGATCACTGGGACGCCTGGGTGGCTCAGTTGGTTAAGCAGCTGCCTTCGGCTCGGGTCATGATCCCAGCGTCCTGGGATCGAGTCCCACATCGGGCTCCTTGCTCATCAGGGAGCCTGCTTCTCCCTCTGCCTCTGCTGCCACTCTGTCTGCCTGTGCTCACTCTCTCCCCGCCCCCTCTGATAAATAAATAAAATCTTAAAAAAAAAAAAAAAACAGAGATCACTTAACCATGTTGAGTTACAGAAAAATGTCAACTTATTTTATCTATTAAAAATCAATGCATTACAAGACTGTGAATCCTTAACTCCTCTATTTCCATGCATTTATATAGAAAACCTAAACTACTACATATTCATAAAAATGTATAGCTTCTTGAGATCATCCAGCATAGGCAAGCTCTCATGCCTCAAGAGAAGGAAATCAAGTTAATACTGATCAGCCATATATACTTTCCTCCAAGCACCCATTCTGAATACTAAAAATACAGGACATCATTTTATAAATGAACATAAGATAGATATACACATACAAAAAAGATAATCTCTCAGATCTTAATACAAACAGCTTAAAATTTTGACAGCAAGCTTAGGAAATGGGTACTTGAAAAGTAAAGCCAAAGATAATTCAAAGGACAAATTCATTATGTCTTATCCTTTATGTGCGTTGTATGTGAACATGATTTCATCTAAAGATGTATATGGAATTTGAGGTCTTTCCAGTGAGAAAGTGTGGGCATTTGGCTACATTAAATACTGTTTCACGTGGGAAAAAGCTTATCGAATGGATAACCATTTTTAAAAACAGAACTACATTCAAATTTGTCTCACAGCACTTACACTCATAATGTGAAAAAAAATGAAAATAGTATAAATAAATGTCTAACAATAAGAGAATGATAAATTATATTCTACAATGAGATAGTCTGCATCCATTAAAAATATTTTTCAGGGGGCACCTGGGTGGCTCAGTCAGTTAAGCGTCTGAGTCTTGATTTTGGTTCAGATCATGATCTCAAGGTTGTGAGACCAAGCCCCAAGTTGGATTCCACACTGGGAATAGAGCATGTTTAAATTCCTTCTCTCCCTCTGCCCCCTGCCCTACTATAACATATATATTTTCCAATAAAATTCACACCAGGAGAAATCCCTAATATGAAACAAAGTAGAAATAATAAAGATACCAAGTATGTTGACATAGCATGACTCCAACTCTGTGTGGGTATATATGTGTGTACGTGAGTACGTGGGTGTGCCATGGGTGCATATTCCTTATTATCTTAATACTAGGTGTTGCTGCATTTTAGCATTATAAATAATTTAACTTTGTATTGCATTAGTTTCCCAAATTTTTTACAATGATAGATATGGGTTTTTTTAAAAATTTTATTTATTTATTTGAAAGAGAGAGACAGAGAGAGAAGAGTACAAACAGGGGGAGCAGTGGGCAGAGGGAGAAGGAGAAGCAGACTCCCCGCCAAGTGGGGAGCCCAATGTGGGATTCAACCCCAGGACTCTGAGATCATCATCAATCCTAGGACCTGAGCCAAAGGCAGCCCCCCACCGACTGAGCCACCCAGGCGCCAATATATGTTATTTAGAACAAAAAACTCAGTGAGGTGACTCACTGGCAGGGTGCCTTACAGTCCTCTGGTAGCTTGCCTCCCTCTGCTACAGCTAGAAGACTAAAATCAACTTCCTAAACCTCCCCTGCAGGTAAGGATCCAGAGGCAAACAGCGTTCTGCGCATCTGGACTCAAGAGCCGGTTGTGGAAGGTGGTGGTTGTGGAAGAGGGAAGAACTGTCCTGGGCTGCTGATGGAGAGAATGGAGGTTGCTGAGACAGTTCTGGGTTCAGTTCCCAGCTGCACAAGTGGCAAGCAGCAGGGTGAGCACACCTGGAGACAGGCTGTTAGCATTCGGTGGGCAGATGCAGGGGAAGGACCCAGGTCACTTCCTTCCCAGGCAGACGTGCAGGACTGCATGGTTCAGGAAGTCCTGGAAGAGGCCCAGCCTACGGCCCGCTCTTCAAGCTCTTCCAATGATTTTCTGAGACTCCAATTCTAAGTATGAAGTTCGTTTGTTTATGTTTAAAACAGCCACTGTAGTTCTGTTTGTACAACTGAAGCTGACTCACCTACCCAAGATGTTGAAGGAATTAGAAAGAAAATCCTGATTACCTCAATGACTTCTGATGTACTCTCCTTAAACCATGCGAAAACCTTTCTAATAGTGCTTTTTTTAAACTGTCAACTTTACTTGTTTATACACTTCTAAATATCAATGTAAATAAAATCTATTCTGAACACAAATTAAATGTCATGAGGCTTATTCATAAATTGGATACTGCTTCTTTGGATGGTTTACTTCATGGTCAAGCATGCTAAAATTCCAAGCTGGTCTCAATGAGAAGACACTCCAACTTGATTCCTCATCACATACATGATGAAGTATTTCAGAAAAGTGAAATCTTTCCTGGAAGATTCTTCTCAGTTAAGGTGTTCTCTACATCTCTAGGTGTTCTCTACATTTCCCCCCCGCCCCGCCCCAGAAATGAACTACTACAAATGAGTGTTTGTAGAAATGCAACAAGTAAGGAAATTTTAAAACTGGCACTTTCCAATAAATGCAAAGGATAAATCAAGCAAACATCAAGCTATACTCACTTCCATATTAACATGTTATTAGTACAATTCAACAAACACATGGTGCTCAATTATTGCTGCATTGAAAAAAATATTAACTCATTCAATAGATGTTTACTGAGACTCTACAGAATCAGCAATGAAAATAAACACAGCTTAAAGCTCACTGAGTGAAAGCACAGAGATATAACAGAAAGGGATTATAAGGGCTCTGTAGGAATACAGGACAAAGAGCATTAAGAAACAAATTGAAAAAACAGAATAAAGTTTATTCTTTTAGACTAAATAAATTAGGTCATGGACTGAACTAAATTGGCTCAAAGAAGAAAATGTTATTAAGACTAGGCAGTACACTTCCTTTCTCTAGGAAGAAAAAATTACCAATAGAGTAGTTAGACTATGGATTCTACCTTTATCCTTAAAAGTCCATAATGCTGTAATTTCTTTAATGTACCTCAGGAACCAATATGAATATCTGCTCACACATGTGTAAAACATCTTTGCAAGGACATGCAAAAGGCTAGTAAGGGGACTGCCCCCAAAGAGAAAGAGGACAACTAGGAGACAAAGTAGGTGAGGGATGTTACATGTATACATTTCAAGTCAAAAAAGTCTTCATTGTTAATCATAAATACATTATCTATTAAAAATGGATAAATAAATACATAACATGAATTTTACTATAAAATGCAAGGGCAATATAAAATAGGAAGTCATCTAAACTTTGAGGGAAAAGTTCACACACACACACACACACACACACACACACACACACACACACAAAGGGCCACAGAGAAGACACGCTAGAAGCAAAGGACCCAGTCAGCAGTTGACATTTACCACTGACACGAAGAAGACACAAAACAGAAATGGTTACCTTCCTGTCACAGGTTTTAGGGCTACCAGCAGTGTTTTGCTTAAGGAAGCCGGCTGTTGTTGACCAGCGTGTGGGGTTTTTCCGTGAAGGCTCTTCAGAAGAAAAATTATTATCACTAATGGAAGTTGAAAGGCCAATTAAAGCTGGGTCACTGCTTCGTCGGACATGAAGAGGCATATCTATAAATACAAAAAAGCATTATATTTTTTTAAATGTAACTCGTGTCTGAAAACTACATATTAGAATAAAGGCAGTGAAACCAAAAATCAGAGTAACACTTAAGGTGACAGTGGGTCACCAGTCTATTATCCCAATATTCTTAAATCAAATATCATACAGGGGCACCTGGGTGGTACAGCAGACAGCATTGGACTCAGATTTGGTTTTGGCTCAGGTTGTGATCTCCGCATTATGAGATCGAGCCCCACTCCTCTGAGCGACAAGTCTGTTTGAGATTCTCTCTCCCTCTCTCCCTCTGCCCCTCGTGCTCACGCGCACACGCATGCTCTCTAATAATACATATTGTACATATTCTAAAATGTAAATAACAATGTGAGCCATGGAACAAATTCTATCTAACTTTTAACCATACTGGGATTAAAAATACACAATCTAAACTTCCTGGCTCATCAATTCATAAGGAATTCTGCTAAATAAGATAATTATTTTGTTCAAAGAAAAAAACGCAAAGCACAATCACATTTCTTATCTTTAAGAGAATAGAAATCTTGAAAGTGATATGTTAATATGCAGGTAGTATCTGGCATATATTCACATATAGGATTCATGAAAGACAGTGTTTCAGCAACTGTATTCACATAAAAGAGGAATCTGTTTGCAACTGCTCTCACATAATCATTAACAAACTCAGGTGAATATTTGTATCAATAGCCCTGAGCATATCTGAACAGATACAATCATTGGTAAAGGAGAGAAGGAACAGAACTATAAAACCAGACCTAAGAACAAAAGCACATGAGTCTGTTAACACTGAAAATCAAAAACCCAAAACTCCACTCATCAACTAAGCAAAATCACTCAAAAATGTAATAAATATAAGATGAAAAATTTAAATTATGTTAGACAGCCTGTTTTTAAAAACCAGAATAAGGTATGCATTTCTTTAAAAAATCTCTAACAGGGGTACCTGGGTGGCTTAGTCGGTTAAGCATCAGACTTCTGGTTTTGGCTCAGGTCACGATTTCAGGGTCATGAGACTAACCCCCAGTGGGGCTCTGCCCTGGGCGAGGAGCCTGCTTAAAATTCTCTCTCCCTCAGCCCCTCCCCCCAACTCTCTCTCTCTCTCTCTAATAAATAAATGAATAAATAGTCTCTAACAAAACAGTTTTCAGGGTGAAATAAATCCATCACTTACTCCATGAAAAACATTTTTGGAACACTGAAGCATTAACGGTATGGGCATACAGATCCTAGAGGACGCTCAACTGAAAACAGACTCTACACACTGAAGGTGATATTTAAACCACTGCTACTCCAATAGTCAGAAAGATGTTAAAGCAAATTAGAAATGATCAGAGGAAACAGAAGCATATAAATATAATATTTCTTTTTAACATGTGCTTCTACATCATAAGGATTTGATAGTAAGAGAACCTGAGAAATACTACCAGAAAAAAAATACGCTGAACATTTAATACTGTTAGTAGTTATCTTAATTTCCTGGGAGAAACACACACATGAAAATTATACAGAAGAATCATTGCCAATTTTTAAGTGTAAGCAAAAAACTCATGGGGCACCTGGTTATGATCTCAGGGTCCTGCAACTGAGCCCTGCATCTAGGCTCTCTGCTCAGCAGGGAGCCTGCTTCCCCCTCTGTCTCTGCCTGCCTCTCTGCATACCTGTGATCTCTCTCTGTCAAATAAATAAATAAAATCTTAAAAAAAACCAAAAACAAAACAAAACTCGTGATGGCCCTTACCACTTATACACTGCACCCAAAAATAAAACACACCAAGAACTACATAGTCACTCTCAAAACAAGTTCACAAAAATATACATCTATGTGTGTTAACACTTCAATGCTCTTGCTATAAAAAAGACTTCCCTCCCAAATAATAAAATTGTTCCCAGATTCATCAAATCAAAAATGTTAGCAGAAAACCAAAAAAAGGAGGGGAAGAATAAAACCGTTCCGGCCAATTATAATACTGCTTCTTGGATATGAGTTCGGTTGCTTTCCAATTACTGGGCTGTTAATTATTTAGTGGTTAAGGAACTATGCACACTTCAGTTTCTCTGTATGTGTGTATGCATCTGCGTGTATGTGTGTGTGTGCATGCACACATGTGTAAGCACGTATGTGTGCATCTGCGTGCAAATCTAAAAGAAGCACTACTCACAAGAGATGGTCTCTAAAAAGTGGTACAGAAGTACTGACCACAATAAACAATCAGATACAAGTACTTCAACCCCAAAATAAATACAAGAACTATAAAATTTCACTGAATTTGCTTAGACAAAAGAAGATGCTTGCTTTTGAAAAATTTTCCCACAAGAAATAAATTGCATCCAGGATGCATCTTCTGATGGGACATGGTCACTGTGTTAATCTGTTCATCAGAAACAGACAAAAACAATTAGCCTTTTACCTCTTGTATCTGTAACTTGAAACTGCAGATGTGGGAGGGGAGAAGGGATTAGAAAGGGACTATGGTGCAGCCAAGACTGCAGACTCTGTGGCGGGAGCCTTCTGGCTAGATGTGGGGCACTGCCCAGGGAACTGTGTACAGGAACTGAAGTATGACAGATGTCCCAGAAGAGGCACTATCAGTTGGCCCTTCCTGTCAGTTCTTCACACATTACACTTTCCATTTTCATTTCATTCTGTTTTCATTTGAGGGATGTCCATTAAAGGAAACACTACAGTCTGGATCTTTCGCTTGTAGTACCTAGTAACCAAGTACCCTGATGCAATTTCAAGGTCCCACAATTATACTTCTGTCCACAGTCACATTCAGGAAGGTGATTTGAGTCCCAGGCTAATGAGAAAATAACAGAACTCAATTTTAAAAGTAAACAATGCGGTCTTCATAAAAGAATGCCAAATGATATCATGATGATCTTGAAATCAAGGTTTTCTTGCAATTCACTGAACTGGAAGAACTGAATTCTAGTGCACACCAGCAGCCTCGCTAGGTCCCAACACAAAGTCTCCAGGCCACACAGTGTCGGTCTACGTTCATGGTGCGTGTGATTCAGACTCCGCAACACAACGATGGTGTGAGATGGGCATTTGTATTGGTTTATAATTCCTTCTTGGTTTTATGAAACTTACATGAAAACTGTAAGACATTTTTATCCAGTTTATACACACACCTAAGTAATCTTGGATCAGAACCACTGATTTAACCTGGAATGATTGTAGTCTTTTCTTGAGTCTCTGCATCACGTCACAACAGAGGAACATGGGACTCACCTCACAGATAAGTAAGCTGAGGCTCAGCGAGATGACAGGAGCTCAGGGACAATTTCCTGGCACCTGGGTCAGGGCCGACTCACTACTCAAATCATGAAATTAGTTCTTTTAATTAGCAGGTCATTGGAAAACAAATTCCATTTCTAGCTACTTGGAGACAGAAATGTGAGTCTCATTTTTATAAAAGGAAAAATGTTTGTTGTTTCCTAAGCAGAATTATATACACTGAGAAGTCATACACTGATTTTAACGAATAGCAACATTCGATTTTAGAGAGTTAAAGAAATATTATTGTTAGTTATGCATATAGATTGAAACAACAGTCATCCCTATTTGAGAAGTGTGAAAGAAAGAAAAACCTCCTGGTTAAGTTTAAGTACAATATATAAGATAATAAAAAATAACCCAAAAGCGACCAGCCTAGACCAGTGCTTGTCAAATTTTGATCTCAGGACTCTTTGACTCTAAAATTTACTGAGGACCCCAAAGAGCTTTTGTTTGTGTGGCTTATAGCTAGGGCTGTTTACCGTATTGGAAGTGGAAATGAAAATAATTTAAATATTTATACCTTAATTCATTTTTAACTTAACAATAATAAACCCATTTACATGTTAACATAAACAACAGAATTTTAGAAAACTCTATTTTACAAAACAAAGTTTATTTGCTGGGAGAGCAGCACTGTTTTCCATTTTGCTTGATACATGACATCTGGATTCTCACCCCTGCTTCTGATTTCAACGTGCTGCCGCATGACAAGCATACAAAGAAAAAAAGCACTCCACAAATATTTAGCTGCAATAATATTTTAAGAATCTTTCCCAAACTGTAGGTAGTCTTCTTTGATACCACACCAAAACTTGACAGATGAGAGTTTCTCAAAGGTTAGCTTGCAAGATGGAATGTAAACTTCTCATTCTTTGTATATTAAAATCTCCTTGTCTGTCTTACACTTTGGATCTTTTACTCACAAAAAAATTCTGTAACATTAGCTACTTGGAATATATTATTGGCTTATACCACTCTTACAAAGGCTGATCTATTTCTTCATATCAGAAAACCACATATGTGAATATCACTACCCATTTCATGACCAAGTCATTAAGTGGTGGGAGAATTTATGTTTTCCAAAATCTAATTTTCACTAGAAGTCTTGCGTGTTTTCTTTGGCAATAAATACTATCCATTATTTGCCATGTAGCAACAGGCTCACTTCATTCATTTTCTGGAAACTCTGCCATACACCAAAGTCTGAAGAACCACGGTTTTCTGTCCTTTTTCACAAAAAAACAAAGAGGAAAAATAACACGTAGTGTTCCACTAAAAAAAGGGCTGGCTCACTTACAACGCACACCCGTCACGTAGTTTTTCTCAAGACAATCTCTGCTCTTCAATACGTACAAATACTTTACGCCTACCTGCCACTTTAATCACACAAAATATTAAACCGGATACTCAAAGGCCAGTATGTAATAAAAGCAATCATTTTTGCTGCTTTATCAAGGACAACAGATGGAAATGGCTTGTGTTTCAAAGTGTGAGGAAAGTGCTGGGTAACGAATACATTTGGTGCCAATGTCCTCACTGGTGCACGGGGCCTGCATTTTACCCATCAGTGCCTAAGCACCATTGGTGCAGATGATCAACCCAGTGAAAAACACAGCATGTATTTGGTAATATTCTGAAAAGTCTTGCCCTAACAGCCTCCTTGATATGATCTGAGTGGTTCCCAAGGGGCCAGGACAATAAAAAAAAACACTGGCCTAGACCAGTGGGCAGCCTGGCGGGTCACTGCCCTCTCCAGGCCTCAGGCTCCTGATCTAGCAAGACAGGTGGCACTGATGGGGTCAGAAATTTTTCTGATGCTAAAAAAATGTGTGATTCTACATATGTTTACCTGTACCCATGACCCCCTACTAAGCTCAAGCCTCATCCTAACAGAACTCATAATAATTTATGAAAAACGAATTAGAGAAAATATGAAAGTGTTTCAGAGAAGTATCAATAGCCATCGTCAGGTGCCTCTAAACAGTTTATTTATTTATTTATTCTTTAAACAGTTCAAAGTATTACAAGCAACACGGGGGAAGGAAAATACCTGAGTTGTAGGGAATGGTGGGGAAGCAGCCACAAACGGCATGCGGTCTTTTGACAAGTTGCACCTGACTTTAAAGGAGATCACTATAAATGTCTGGCCTTATCAACAGAAACCATCATAAAATACAACTGCCTGGCTCCTCAGACAGGTTTCCCACCTTTCACAGTCCTGATAAGATATATACTGTAAAAAGAATACAATTCTGTCTTGGCCTCCGAGGAAAATAATACAAATAGAGCCTTTTCCTCCATGGGTGGCCCATGGCCTATTTCAGCATTCTAATGCGCTGATGTGATCTGTGTTCTTTACAGTAATTGGAAATAATAGAAGCTTCTTGTTTAAGGTAATTCGGTCATTATTATTACAATTCCTCATCCTCAATTTTAGGAAAATCAATGCATTTAAAAACACGAGAATAAAACTTTCTCCATAATCTTCTGATTTATTTAATATATAGATTAGCTAAGTACATCCTCTGAAATATTAAAAAGAAAATTCAAAGACGAGGATCTTCAATAATTAAGCTGCTGGTTGGAGTGCACGGGGACTGGTGCGATGTCACTGGGTCCAGGACGAGAGTGGAGACTGTTTGATGTGTGCATTTCTTTGAAGAGTGGATAAAACAGCAATAAACCCTCATCACAAGATTTCAAATTCCCTGTGTCACTAATGCACTGTAAATATTGATTTGCCTCTCTAGGTAAGGTGCCTTTTAAATAAGTGGAAAATGGCAAATCTAATAATGAATTAGAGCAAATACTAAAAGGGCAGATATATACATTTTTAACTGTTAAATATCACCCCTACCCACTCCTAATCAGTTTTCCCATTTGCTTCTCTTTTTTTATTCTTCTAGTGATTTCTAAATTATTTAACCACTCACGGCAATGAATAAACCTTTTCCAAGAAGATGGGCATAAGCCATCAAGGTATTTCATCAAATCTAAAAATACTATGCGGTTACACAAGTTCTATTAGAACTTATGATGCAAACAGCATAATTACTCTTGATGCAAAATGAAGACAGTCTCCCCGATCTTCAGGGCAATTACACATTTTCTAAAGACACATCTCACAGGGAAGAGAACCAAGTTATTAACACATGCCACGGGGATAAAAACCTGTCATCAATATTGCAAAGCTGACCTTCCAATATATGTTGCCCTTTTTATAAAGGTGCTTCTCAGTGTTTCACAGACTGAGGTGAAATCCCTGGAAGAAATGTGTAGAAGGCAAGGCACAAAATAAGCTCTAAAAAAACAGTGAATAACTCACAAGGATATAAAATGAGATTTATCACCCTGCTATTAACTATCTTTTTATATATACAAGCAATAAATAAAGACTACCATAGCTGGAAGGTGCCCTAGAAAATAAATTGAAACATCACATTCACAGATGAGTGCACGGAGGCCCAGCGAGGTAGTTTAAGGGTTGGGTCAAAGGTCACCCTGCTCCTGGGTGACCCAGCTATACCTCCAGTGCTTGTTAACGGACTCCCTCTTCTGTGCACTTTGGCTATGACCACGCTGCTCTCCTGGGAGAACTGAGGCACGTCAAATCCACAATATGCTTACACTTCACTAGAGATAACAGGTGATTCTGGGGGGGGGGGGGGTTGAGTTTAAAGCACATTTCTATAGAGAACAGCGTGTTTTCAATGGTCCCACTGAATCTTAGACACAAGAAGGGAAAAGCATGTCAATGTCATATGAATGTTTCCAAAGAAAAAGCAAGAATTTTTCCGAGGCATACTGAATTCGTAACATCAGAATTCTCACTTGGAAACTGATAATACAACCACTGTGATCAAACACCCTCCAAATACTCATAGGAGCACAAACGGAGAAATCAGAGTCAGGAAGGTGGGTCGTATCAATGTTCGGATCGGTGTGATGCTATACTACAGTTCTTCAAAATCCTACTACGGAGGGAGAGACACAAAGAATCTCTGTATTACTTCTCACAACTGCATGTGCTTCTGCAATTATCCATATTAAATGATACAAACATACATACACACACAAGCAAACAAGCCAGCCAGCCAGCCAGCCAGCCAGCCCTCCCAAGAGTTAAGCAGAAAATCCCAGGACAGAGGCCTCAGTGTCAAGGCCTACAGCAATCGGGACTTAAGAATCTTCCTAACACTATTTCCGAGAATACTCTTCTCGCCCAAGGGCTCAGCCACCACACACACCCCGCACACCCTATCGGCCACCCCACACGGACAGCTCATCCAACACGTGCGATACCTCTGTCCCTTACCAATGTCACTAACTTAGACTGCCCAGCATCTGCCCTCAATCCCAGCCACGTCCCCATTGCTCAGTGTCCTAACTCCTCAAATCCATCACATCCAGGGTCGGTGGCCCAGCAGCAAAACAGTTGGCTGATTCAGAAAAGGGTCAGTGAGGAAAATCTAAAGGATGGACTGTTTACAAATATATGGCAGAACTAAGGAAGAGCAGCAAGGGGGTCAAATAACTGTGAGGCTTTTAGCTCCCCAAGGCATGGGGAGATGTAGCTTTCACTCCGAGAACACAGCTCCCAGCAAACCACACAGCTGGGCGGGGAAGAAGCCCAGGTGAGAGGCCTGTCCCCTCTCTTCCCGCACTCGGTCAGTGCCCAGAAGGTGCAACCCACCTGAACCCCTGAGGCACGAGCCAGAGAGCCTGGAAACTGACCCCCGTACCAGGAGCGGCTGGCCCAGTCAGCCAGAATGGGCGGGAGCTGCACAACAAAGCTCTGTAGCCCGGGAGGCTAGTGCGATTCCTCCACCCTCCCTCTTTCACTGCACGCTGTCTCCTCCTCTAATGCCGTCCGCCAGCTACTTAACCAGAGGACAAGTGTGCACCCCATTCACTGTAACTGTCCTTCCTCCCTTCCCCCAACATGCACGTGTGCGCACACACACACACACACACACATACGCACACACACAAAACCCCCCAAAGCAGGAACTACAATTTTTTAAAGTTGGTTCAAATACATCAATCAGGAATAAAAACTTCCCAATGGCTAAAGATGCAACCCAGGGGTTCCTTAGTTGTTGTCTTCGAGGGTAGGAGAGAGGAGGGTGTGAGTGTGTAAGAAACGGGTCAGAAGTAAAAAGCCTTTCACATTTACCTTTCTGCATCCTGATGGAGATGGTAGGGCCTAGCCAGCAGTAAATAACCAGCAGCTTATAAAAATACACACTGGCTACTGAGTCCTGTATATAAAGACTTCGTGCCCCAGACCCTTTGCTAAAGCAGTTACAGCTCAGGGAAAATGGTCAGTTGATGCTAGAATCCTGAGCACCTGCCAGGAGCCCATCGGGGAATGTTCAGGCCAGCCCAAAGAGCAGAGAAAAAGCAAAGCTTCACTGGGTGATCTTTTCCCTTTTATCTAATTTTGGTGTCCCTTTCTCGTTTTGCTCTGGCAGGTGTAATGTCTGGCTACTTCAATCAACAAACACGTGTGAGCCTCTACCAGACACTACTCTTCTAGAGATTCTGAAAAATAATGACTATGGAGCTAAGGGGTTTTTGAGAGTCATTTATTGTGGAAAAATCACTCCAAGTGAATCCCACTCTGAACATTCACAAGGGAACAAATACTCTAGCAGACCACCACCTGCCCCGTGATAAAAAGACGCTAGTAAGAGGACGAAAGTCAAGGTAAGAAAGGTGATCTACACAACAAGGTGCCCGGATGAAAATAACCACAGGGGGTAGGAAACTATGTGAACAGCGGGCACCAAAGACTTTCTTTGGGAGAACAGTGTGGCTTCCTTCCATTTGGGGCTTCTTTTTGCACTTTCAGAAAAATACCTCAATGAGCAACGAGGGGACTGGAGTCGGGAACATGAGAATGAGCTAGAAAGAAACAATGAGAGAAAGAAAAAGACAGAGAGCAGGAGTGTGCACCCAGAAGCACGCACAGGGGCAAGAGCTAGCTGAGCTGCCTTCCTTCAAGCATGAACAAGATATTTAGAGATGATTTAAAAAAAAGGGGGGGGGCTTCTAGGTTATCGTTACAGATAATGTTCTCCCTCGCAGTAGTGTGCAGAGGAGTGTTGTGCCCTCTATTGTCATACATCCAATAGCCCCAACTAGAGGCTGAGTTCCAGGAGGGCCCTTAACAAGCAATCCTTGAGAAAGAGCCGGCTGCTTCATCTCTCCCTTTTCCTTTAATGCACTATTACTAGCTTCCTCCCCACCACTCCAGTAATACAGCTTTTGACAGAGAGCACCAGAAACCCCCTCCTCTTTATCAATGCCTCCCCAGGGGGCTCACGGTGTACAGCCCGGAGTTGGCCTCTGCCATGCACCAGAGAAGGCAAATTATCCAGCCCTTTAGAGCATGCTCCCGGGGCTGCAGGAACAGAGCTCTACCAAAACACCTAAGAGGGGAATCTTTCCTAAGAGCATCAGCAAAGACTTCAGAAGAGAAGCCACAGCTCCATTGTTCCTGTTATCCTTTTAGCTTGTCTTTGTTTCTCCTCTCTTAGAAAGCATCTGACCAATTCTTCAGGAGTGAGGTGTTTCTTTTATGGCCTTCCGGTTCCTACCCTCACACTTGCCACACTGTTTCATCAGAAGTTTTAGGATCTGCCTCCCCAATAGCACAGAGCTCCCAGAGAACACTACTGCACTCTTTGCTGACACAACCCTAAAACAGACATTTGTGGAATCAACCAAGACATGAAGGAAGAGGACATCAAAGATGAAGTTTTTGGTTTGTCAGTGTGCGGTTTTGTTTTGGAGTGATGGTGTTGATGTCTGGCCAGTGGGATGAAGAGGAAAAAGGAAGACATGGACTCAGAGAAAACTGCAGAGGCAAAGGCCAAACACCTAAATTCTAGAGAATTAAAAGGACTGGAAAAAAATCAGCATGGCTAAAGTGTAAAGTTAAAGATGTGACACAGGAAAGATAAAGCAAGACAGGGAGACCTGGATGAACCAACACAGGGACCTCGTTAATTTTAGAGCTTCCACCCCTACTTCCCAGCCCAGCAAAAGGCACTTAGGAAATGTCTGTTAAACTGTTACTGTATCTCTATCCTTTTCATATTAATTGTCTTAAATATTAAACAGGCAATCTTTTTAATAAAGAAAAACAAATACTGGATGGCCAGAGAAGACCAAAAAAAAAAAAGTTTTTTGCTCAGAAAGTTCCAAGAATTGCTGCTTCACATATCGGTAAAGAACACTGCAGCTAGAAATCCCACTGACATTTTAGAGTTTTCTTCTGGGTTTTTTTGTTTGTTTGTTTGTTTACTATCAACTTTGCACCACCATCTTCTGTGTAGTGTTTATGGCCCTAGGAGTATGTGAGTACAAGCAAATCTAAATTAATTTTTCACACACAATTTTATATGTATATCTGTATCAAATCCCTCGTATCCCTTTCACTTTACCAATCTAGGTCAACCATCATGTAATTAAATTTTGAAATTATCAACTTCATCTGACAAGTAATTTATCTTTCAAAAATGGATGTTGATTATTGATTGCTTTGAAGATTGTCTCTAAATGCCCTTCTCCTTGGGCATTTGTCTTCTATTATTTTATTAAGGATTTAAGTTTCTCAAGAACTGTCAAGTTAGCTTTTGATAAGCATTATTCTCCCATTCCTTTATTGTTCTAACCTTTATCCCACAATACTATACAAAAGTGTCATATTCCCCCCCTCACAGGGGACTGGAGATTCATTTTTTTCATTAATCTGTTTTCTGTGACTTAAGGATGTAAACTTGACTCTCCCCTACTTTATCACATTTTTAGACTTACTATGCTAGCTCATTAGCCATCACCAACTACCTCACAAAGGCAATCCTCTTCTTAATTCTCAGGCATTAAACCTCGACTGGAGTCTCTATGCTTAATTTTCATCATAAACAGAGTTTTCCTCTTGAACTTGAATCTTCATGGTACTAAAAGACATTATATAAGCATGTACCAGAAGTCATTCATGCAAGACAAGGATCTCTTGAGCCCCTCCTCATATATGGTAGGCATTCTTCTAGCTGCTGGCATCAAATAACCCCTCAATGATGTGAGATTTCGTGGTAAAAGAAGAGCAATGGGTAAGTAATTACAGAGGAGTCACAAGGCAATCAGCATTATGAAGACAAATGAAACAGAGCACAGGATTAGGGACTGCTGTATGTTGAAGAAATGCTATTTGATACTGGGGAGTATGACAGAAACACTTCAAAAGTATTCAAATACCTCATTATCCACTTCTCTATCTTATGTGTTCCAGTTTCAGATTAATTTCTTACCATACAGCCTCGTACATACTGGTTATTAATAAAGCCATTTGGCACCAACTGGTTGCTCCAAGGGGGCAATAAGACTTCATGGCTCTGGAACATATGGCTACATGTCTGTTTATATTACCTTCAAAGTGCAGAGATCTTTCGTAGCTAATCTAATCCATTCAAGGAAAGAGTAATGTAAAAGTAAATACATCCTGATCATTTATAATAAACCAATTAACTCTGTAACCACTAACATATATTGAGCATTTACTAGGGGTCATGCATGTGCTAAGAACCTTAATATATTAAGTGATCATACCTCAGAACAAGCTACAGAATAGGTTCTATTATTATTTCCATTTTTTTGGTAGGGAAACTGGTGTTGCATGGGCAAGATATCCTGGCTAAAGTTTACCTACCTACCTACCTACCTACCTACCTATTTATTTATTTATTTGAGAGAAAAAGAGCACGCACACAAGCAGGGGGAAGAGGCAGAGGCAGAGGGAGAAGCAGATTCCCCACTGGGCAGGGAGCCGGACGTGGGACTTGATCCCAGGACCCTGAGATCAAAACCAGAGCTCAAGGTAGACGCCCAACCAACTGAGGACCCCAGGATCCCTGAAGTTAACCTGTTAATAAGGGGTAATGACAAAATCCAAGCCACAATAATCAGGCCACAGAGATCATGCTCCTCTCCAGAAAGGATGAAATCCTTAAAGACCAAGAACTTAAAGACAGGGGCTCTGATGTATTTGCAATTTTCTCACCAACATCTACCATCATGGTCATCTCACCAAGGGCCAGTAGTAAATGTCCATTAGCTGAATTCACTCACAAGGAACCTCGGAGCTGGGAGGCTAGTCACTGGTAAGCAGTCAGTGACTCATCAGATGCTGGGATCTTTGCAATCATTCTCCACAGGTAAAAAGAAAGCTCATGAGAAGGAGACAAGTTCCCTTTCGCTAAGACTGGCAAACACCCGAGGCTTTTAACATCATCACAACTTATTTTATTTTTAGGAGATTTACGGGAAGGAGTTGGGCAGTAGCACACTGAAGGAGGGTACATCATGGAGAGAGAGAGAGAGAGAAATTAAATGCTTCATATTCCATTTCTATGTAGGGAACAACTATCTGGATTAAACAGAAATGCTTCGCAGTAAGGGTTCAATCTATATCTTCACACAATGTGCCACTACACTCTTGGGAGTGAAAGACACTGTATGTTCACCAAAAACAGTCTAATACGTAGTCAATTCAGGATAACACTATGTCGCATATGCTAAGCACTCATTAAGAACTAACTCTCTTTCTCCACCAATACCCCTCCTATATCCGACCTTAACCAAAGGTCCAAAATCCAGGTCAGTACGAAAAGATCTCCCCATCCTCATTTCACATTATGTGTACACCCTTTGAGTTTCTAAATCTCCACTGTTCATTAAAATAATCTGAGAACATAAACAATGAATTCTGTTATGCTGAAAAGAAATTAATTTTTTAAAAAAAGGAAAAAAAATAATCTGAGAGTAAGGCTGGTTCCCAGGCCCCCATGCAGAAATACTGAAAATTAGGTCCAGGATAAAGCCCAGGGACTTTGACAAGCTCTCTGGGCAATTCAAATATGCAGCCAAGACAGGAGTTGCTGCTCTAGCCAGACTGGAGAGTACTGCCTAACGACCCTAAGATATTTGTTAAAAATACAGATTCCGATTCAGTAGATGTGAGGGTGGGGCCTGAGATTTTGCATTCCGTCAAGTTCCCAGATGATGCTCTGAAGTAGCGACATCCCTATGTCTCACATCATGACCTAAGCTGAAGGCAGTAGCCTAACCATCTGAGTCACCCAGGTGTCCCTATCCTACTTCTTTGTAACTTGAACTTCTTTCTAACTTCAGTTTATATAGAGAGAATACTTTTGTAACTTATCAGACACAGGGCAAATGACCTGCATTTTGTAAGATCTCACTGGATGTTTAATGTAGTATTTTAATGTTTATATTTGCACATTTTAGGGATCATAATATATGTCCACAAGTCCCCAAAGTAAATAAATATTTACAGAAGAATTTTTTTATTGAAGTGCTATATTTGGATCTAACCCACTGTGGCAATTCAAATCCTACTACAAATGTGTCCAAAAAACAGAAAATTCCAGTAATAATCAAGGGGAAAAATCCTCTATTATTTTAAGAAAACCAAACAACTGCTTGGCTGCTTTTTAATTGAGGAGATAAAGCACTTTAACATAGATAAAACATTTCTAATAGTTATTCCTCTTTTACAAATATAACGCCAAGAACTTTACCCATAACTCTGACAGCCTGACAACCAAGCAAACAAAATTCAACCCAGTAGTAGTTTCCTAGGCAACGAGCACAGATACAGGCCAGTGGGAAAAAATGAAAACAAGAAAAAGCACTGCAGCATTTCCAGTAGGCTTGAGAAATACATTTTAATTGTCAAAATGTCACAGAGACAACAATATTGAAAATCATTTCATTGAAAGTGATTCAAAGCAGAATGCCATTTTCATTACAGCAAACGAGGTGTGGAAAAATAGAAAAATTAGATTCCCTTCCTTTGCTCTGAATTAAGTAGGGATGGTAATCAATCTTGTTTGATTTTACAAAATTTATCTGCATTAGTACAGATTTCTAATATGTCTCCTTAGTTTTCTCTGCAAATGTGACCCTACACTGATTCAACATACAAAAAAGGGTCACCCAGAGGTGGGGTGGGGGAGTAGCAGGAGAAAGTGTGTCCCTGGGCCACCACTGTTGCAAAGCTCATACATGCTTAGGTTTGAATTCAAACAGGAAATACTTCAAAACACATTAAGTGTATATTAACATATACACTTGTTCTCATATAAAAGCTATTATAATGCAAGCATACAAGTTATAACAGAATAAGGTGATAATTCAAAAGAGCACTGGGTTTCCTCATCTAGAACAAGAAGGATATGGATTTGATCTTAAAAACCTCTTCAGCTCTAAAAGCTTTTGATTCTCAGAAATAAAACACTGAAAGAAAGACTATACTGTCTAGAAACATTGCCTATAAAATAAATACTCTATCCTAGGCCATTTTAAAACTTTTTCTTTAGAGGACCTAAACCCTGACAGTTAACCTTTAGAAAATAATATTGGAAATGTCCTACTTCGTGGCTATTACAATGTCTGAGTTTTACATCAGCTTTTGTAACCATGATGACATTTGTTCTTATATCTGTGTCAGGAACATATATTTGAATTAACAGAAATGTGTTGGATGCCCTTAATCTATACTTTCATACAACGTGTCACTACAATCTTGTGAAATAGTCTGTATTTTCTCCAAGACTGTCTTGTCAAATGCTTTAGTCAATTTAGGAACTTGGGCTGAATTGATCAAGTAATTCAGGCAAAACTACCAATTTAGTAGCTTCAGTAGCAAACATCAGTGAAGTGCTTTTCTGATAATTCACATCTCAACGATCGGTAAATTAAAGGTATAAACAGCAAAATGGGACTTCGAAGAAAGAATACGTTCATTTTTTTTTCTCTATCTTGTCTCGCCAACAAGCAAGATTAATCTATTATCATTCATTCCCCATTCACCCACCCCTGAGCTCCAGCAGATCCATGCTAACTAACATCTTCATGAATCAGGGGCCCCCACTGGAGTGGTCTTGGATATCTACATGCACTTGCATGTTTCCTCTTTTTTATATACACTTGTTCTCATATAAAAGCTATTATAATGCAAGCATACAAGTTATAACAGAATAAGGTGATAATTCAAAAGCAAAGTAAATGCCCAGAAATAGCAGCACATATGATGGTAAGTTCATTCTTGTGAAATTAGTTTCGATTCACTTACATTTTTCTTTTTTGCTCTTTATCTTCCTCTCTAGATTCTCTGCCTGTTAAACTATTCAGAACAGTGGGCATCAACATGCTTCCACAGAAATGAGCTCTTTCTTGCAGGCATGTCATCAGCTCAAAGAAATTTAAGCAGTATGGCCAATCAGAGAAAAATAAGAAGAGCCAATCATAAAGAATCTCATGGGTAGATGGACTAACATTGTGTACGTCTGCCAGGAGTCTGTCAGAGCTTGTGTTGGTCAGGAGAGTCGGTAAAGAAGGAAACATTAAAAGATATTTCTTATTTCCCTTTACACATTAGCTGCCAGGAAGCAAATGCGAAATTTTGTGCACCAGAATACTATGTGATAAAATGGAACAGACACAGAGAGCATGTACATAAATTTCCTTTACCTTTGTCTTCATTTTTTCAACTTCAACTTATTTTCCTTTTGCATAATCCCCCATTTTTATTAACTACTGTTGTTATTTTAGAGATCAACATAAACCCTTATCTACTAGATAACAGAGTATGTATGTTACTGGGTCTATACAGTATCGACTACATATTTATACAAAAAGAAATGAGCTTTAAAATACCAAAATTAACAGGTATACACAGGTGACTTATTCTAACAATGTTTAGAACTTAAAACTGCTCGGTGTATGTTGAAAAAATTAACTAACTGGAATTTATTTATTCTAAGCAAGTCTTCCAACTATATATCATGCATTCCATAACAGGCTTGGGACTAAACACTGGTCTTCCTTTATCAAGGGGTAAAAAAAATAAAGAGAGACGTCAAATCTTTCAAACCTTTGAAACCTCCAATGTCAAAAAAATCTCACATACTTGAGAGAAAATTATGGGTAAAAATTATCATGACCTAAGTGGAAGATCTTTACAAGGGATTAAATGATGATTTGACAAACCATAACTCTTTTTGTACTTGCACTTCTAAAAGGAAAAAAACAGAAATTCCTTTTAAAAAGAAATAGTATTCAGTATCTTTATGAATTAATCATAGGACTCATTAAGAACATACTGCCTATCAGAGGCTGGCTTGATCTCAAAAACACATTTACTGAGTTAAAATACCAAAAATACACATTAAATATTTTTATATCACAGCTAAGTCACTGGAAAAGCCCAAACAGAGAAAGAATGCCTCCTTTACTTCTCATCAGGTTAAAATCTGGGATGCTGAAGTGCACCACTGGGACCACAGGACGCAGAGCACATTGTCAGCTCTGTTACTGGGAGTCCTGCAAAGGATGACCATCAGAAAGGCTTAGGAAGCTAGGAAGTCACAGCTCGTGTTTCTCTTTACCTTTTCACACATACACAAGCATAGATGTGATGTGAAAATAAATGCCAAGAATGACATGAAAATAAAAAGCCCAAAGGGAGGGCGTGGTTATATATGTTTTTAATACAATCTTGGTCAGAATCTGAATATGCTCTCTGACCCCCTTTACCCAATCTAGTCAGTGTCTAAATACAGGAACTCTAGAGATCTATCCACCTTTTAACTTCTCTCTCCTTCCTCCACGGATCTATCTCACATCTGCTCCAAGTGTCTTTCAATCAGAATTGTCTCCAATAACTACTTATCATACTTACTTTATTCCACAGTTTCTAATCAACTCAAAAAATGTGCCGGATACAAAGGATTTCTAGAGATGGCTCACACCATCTCATGAGAAAAGATTACATTTTAAATTTCTGAGAGTTGCTTATTAGAGTCATTATTAAAAATTACAGAAACTTACAATCAAATAAATTATATTAAAAACAAAGATAACAAACGCTCAAACACTCCACTTCCCAATTATTTTACATTTTATCATTACCTATGCTCATGATGCACCCACTGCCTCTGTCTGGTAGAAATCCCCTGTAATGGTGTGCCACCATGCCTCTCTTAAGGACTCTATTCAGGAACACGACTAACTTGAAATTGGCCACAATAAGAGCATTTAGATGGACAAATGCTACAAAGTCACGTCTTTTTTACTTTTCACAGATTCAGCTGTAAAACGTTTACCAGCACAGCGGTCGTGGAACCAGATAAATTCCCTATGCTCCTGGACTTAGAAAGATTACAAGGTACTCCAGGACCACACAGCAAATCTATGGAATCAGGGCAGACCTATCAGAGAAACTGGGACTTCAGCAGAATCCTGAAGTATAAGATGGGGTTAGCCGGGTGTGCAACAAGGACAGAGAAGCAGCCTTACCACACAAGGAGAAAATAGGGTGCTTGGAGCTAAGGAGGCCTGGACCCAAACAAGAAACTCATCAAAGGGCGCTAGTTACAGGATACAAAGAGAGGCAGTTGAAAAGAAAGACACAAAACGGGGCGCCTCGGAGGCTCAGTGGGTTAATCCTCTGCCTTCGGCTTGGGTCATGATCTCAGGGTCCTGGGATCGAGCCCCACATTGGGCTCTCTGGTCGGCAGGGGGCCTGCTTCCTCCTCTCTGCCTGTGTCTCTGCCTACTTGTGATCTGACTGTCAAATAAATAAATAAAATCTTTAAAAAAAAAAAAAAGAAGACAGACACAAAACAGTTCTCACAAACCTTAATGAAACACACTAATAGTCTTAACTTTGTTAAAAAGTACTGAGAAGCTTTTGAAAGTTTTTAAAGTGCTGGGGCAAAAGAAGAGAGGTAGCTTTTTAAGCAAATGGACTGGACAGAAGGGCTGCTGTGAGAGTTCGGAGAGGAGACAGGTCTGGTAGCTCCATGTCCTGACAATACAGCATAATTAGAAAAATAAAAAAATAAATAAAACCACTTCTTAAGCATGCAGAACTGTAGTGGTTTTATTTATTTACCATCTAAATGCATTCTCAACTCCATTAATATAAATATTATTAAACACATAAAAGAAAGTGTAATTTTTAAAATATGAGATAATAAATTGAAAGTGTATGTTAAGATAGAATCTTCTGTTTCCACAGTTCTATGATTGTATGTCCCACTTCAGACACCACCCATGAGGGTGCCCTTGGAAGATGAAATGTAGAATATAAGATCACCAGGATGTGGTGAAGACTGTGGGAGTGGGAGCCATATGCCACTCTTAGGGATGAGAAAGCTTATGCTAAAACATACCGGACTAGGAAAAACCTCTCCAAAACTCAGCAATCCAGACTATGACCAATTTCCCTAACACGGTGCCTTCCAAAGACATAATAGCTTGGAACAATTTTCTGGCCACTCAGTTTCACCAGGGACAAATATCTCATTAACTGATACACCATTTCTTCTTCATTATTGGGGGAGGGGAAGACCAAAGCAAGGAAACAGAATCTTAAAACACTGGCTACCAGTCATTGTCAAAATGTCTGGATTCCTTTGCGGAGCTCCTCCCAACACCCGCACAGCGGTAGAAGTGCGTTCTGCCATCCTCCTGAAGGCCAAGCAGAACAGCCCATCAGTGCTTCTGACACCTGACACCTGCCAAGTATGAGCTCATCAAATGCACGGTCCTTAGTGCCCATGGGAACATTAGTCTTACAGTTACTAAAACGTTCATCAGAATCCAAATACAGGCAAATTGGAATTGGCATGGAGAACACATTTGATTGATCAGTGCCCTTAAAAAGATTCATCTCTCTCTAGTTATGGAATGAGTAAGTCACAGGGATAAAAGGTACAGCCCAGGGAATATAATCAACGGTGTTGTGACAGTGTTGTGTGGTGACAGCAGCTACCCTCGTGGTGGCCACAGCCTAAGGTATGTACTTCTCTGAAATCATGACACTGGACACCTGAAACTAATGTAACACTATATGCCAAGGAGACTTCAATTTTAAAAAAGAAAAGCAACATATGCAAAAACTGAAAACCTCAAGGAGGGGTAATCAGAGGAAGATGGCCGAAAGGCACACATGTCCAGTTACAAGACAAACAAGTACTGGGGACGTGATATACAGCACGACTACTGCTCACCAGTGTGGAATATACAGGGAAGTTTGTGAGGAGTAAATTCTAATAGTTCTCATTGCAAGCACAACATTTTTCTTTTTCCCTTTTCTTTACTTACTTGGTATTATACCCATATGAGGAAATGGATGTTAGCCGAACCTGTTGTAATCATTCTGAAACATATGTAAATCAAACCATCACACTGTATGCCTTTCAACTTAAACAGTGACATGTGTCACTTATTTCTCAATAAATCTAGGAAAAAGAAATTTTTTTAAAAAAAACAGAACTCTCAAATAATCATGAATAGATTCACTACACTTTCTGGCATGACTTTGAAAATTGTCATTTGACCATGATGCTCTTGATTTTAACTTCCTATTAAGCTTAGCAAAATAAAAACAATGTACCCACACAGTGACTTCTGAATATGCTTTCCTAATAACAGGACAAAAAATGCTTAAAGAAATGACTGATTCCAGGTATGAGGCAGAAAATGTCTAAGATGAGCATGGAATACACTGCCATTGCAAAAAGCAAGAATGCTCGTATCAAAAGCATTCAGGAGCCAAACTAGACAGGTGTCACTACTACAAATATGGCAATTTGAGCACAAGTAAGAATAATAATGTAATAGGTTGAAACAATATGCCAATGTTTTAAGTTCTTAATGACACAATTTTTAAAGGTAGGGAAAGGAAAGAGAAACCAAGAGAATGTTAGCCTAGAAAACCAATTCATTATTCTGAAAATTGGTAAAGAAAGAAATGGAATTAAGCATCTGGTCTGTCTTTTCCTGTGCAGAAGATACCACAGGGTAATATACTAGATGTCAAGGAAAAACTTCTCTTTATAGAAATATTCTAGCTAATAAGTGAAAGACAATTAACACGTTGCAAATATAGAAACAAATAATGTGTACATGCAGTAATCACCAATGCTGCTAATGCTGCAAAATGAGAAACCACCAGAGTACTCATCTCCTGATGGAAGCACAAGCCACCACGTAGAGATACCACTGTTGATACAAACCAAGACTCTGCATCTCATACAGGGGACACAGAAACACGGCTGACACCACAGCGATTGATTCAGCAAAGTTCAGAGAGAGAAAAACCACAGGAAAAAAAAATCCAATTTCAATGAATAAATCATAATGTATGCTTGTGTGTCAAATGCAATGTGAATTTTCTTTGGATCCTGATTTAAACCAGCCTAATATGAAACCATATGTATAAAACAGTGATTTTAATACCATTACATAGCATTAAGGAAATACTGTCTTTTCTGAAACAGTATGGGATTACATTAAAAAGTTTTTATCTTTTAGAAATACATACTGAAGCATTTTCAGAAGAAATTATCTGAGGTAAGGAATTTACTTTGAAATAATCCCACCTGGTATAGTAAACATGAGGCAAGATTGGTCATAAACTAATAATTGTTGGACTTGAGAGGTGGGTATGGCATTTCAGTATACCGCTTTCTTCAGTTTTGCATATGTTTCAAGTTTTCTTTAATAAAAAACTTAAAAGATAAATGATCTCGCAAATAGAAAATTATAAAGACAAGGGTGAAATATTCAATGTAACAATATTGAATAATAGTCTTTTTTCCTGATTAGGGTTAAATTAAAAAAAAAAAGGAAAGCTGTCTAAAGTTGCATTCATCACGATTTCTATAATATTTACTGTGCTACAGTTGAATCAATCTCTTCAGAACAGACTGTGCCAACTTTACAGAACATTCATTCAAAAGTGGCTCAATTTCACTGAAAAGATTTCCTAATTCAAGTCTCCTAAATGCTGTTTTTCAAAAATTAAATGACTTTTAAGAAGCAACAAGAAATTACTTCAATTAATTTAACAACATAATTAGTGGTTATAGATGTGGCCTATACCCCATTTAAATTAGATGTGTCTTGACTATGAAAAGGCAAGCAACAAATACTCCTATAATCTGATTTCTTACATTTTTCAGAAAGATGAAGTACATTTGATCATAATCAAGTTACAGAGACAAAGTAACTGTATTTTCCCACATATACTTAGTAGATCTTTTCAAGGAACACTGGAGTGACACATAGTAAGTAATGATGAAGAAATACAAAAAATATTCTTACATTATTTTGATGTTTTTAAACTATATTATTAGAAGGTACTCGCAAAGACAGTATTACCAATAAGATTAGTGGGTGAGTGGGCAAAAAACTAGGAAATACAACATTTCATTTATTTAAAAACATAACATTTTCATCATACAGAAAAAAACTGTCCAATTAGTTTTATAAACAATACCTTCATCTCAGATAGTGTCTTTTGATATCACAATTATACTCTTTAATATAAATACTTCCTTGAAGTTAAAAAAAAAAAGCCTTTATCAAAACTCAGGCTTCAGTCAATAAAAAGGGGTAATACTTGTGAATATATAAAGGCAAAGAATCACTGCAACAAACACACACACACACACACACACACACACACACCTTTTACAGACACTCCAGGACTGCTGTAATGGCAGTTGTGACTCTTGCAAAAGAAAACAGACCACATACATCAAGATTTTGCATCACCAACGATGGCAAAGCATCATTTACTGCAGATGAGTAAAGCAGAATCAAGATCTACAAAAACCAAGTTCTGGAGAATACAGTTGTGCCCTAGTAGTTACTTAATGGATTAAGATCAAAATTGTTGTTTTATTTTTATTTTTTTCTCTAAGTATATACTCTGTCTTTAAAGTTAGTAAGGGAAAGTAAACACAACTATAAAATTATCTACAGCTAAATCAAACTTCTCTCCTGAAGCAATTAAGCCTTATACTACAAGTTTAACAAAAATGCAGCCATTTAGTATGTCTTCAAATTAAGGAAGCGAAAAAAGACGGATGACGTAACTAAAAGCAGACAGCAATCATTTTAGTTGTGCTTTCAGTAGATATTTTTTCTAATTAAGAATCTCAATTTTCTACACTAATAGAGTTTTACACTGGCCACTAATCACGCATATCCAATTGAGGATATAGATAGAGAAAGTTATTTGTGGTGTCTCCATATACATTTACAATCTTGGAGAAGGTACAAAAATTAAAATACATATAAAATTATAATGAATATAAAGTACTATAAAACACTTCTTCAGTGTAAAAAAACAATTCTGTTAAAGGAATGCCAGCACAGGGGACGCCTGGGTAGCTCAGTCAATTAAGCAAGCATCTGCCTTCAGCTCAGGTCATGATCCCAGAGTCCTCAGATCGAGCCCCTTATTGTATCAGGCTCCCTGCGCAGCAGGAAATCTGCTTCTCCCTCTCCCACTCCCCCTGCCTGTGTTCCCTCTCTCACTCTCTCTCTCTGCCAAACACATAAATAAAATCTTTAAAAAAATAAAGGAATGCTAGAACAATTGTAAATAAAATTGTAAGATCAAGAACACATTTAAACTTGGATAATAGAGAGATTTTATATTCGAAAATACAAAGTCTTTCATCACACTGGATTACTTAGAAATTGAAATGAATAGACTGTCTACCCCTTTAAACCAACTGTGACCAAGTCTATGCTTACACCCTTCCTTGATACCACTGCCATGCTCTTGGGGCTGAGAGGAAAGGGTGTATACTTCTTGAAAGCAAAGCACTGAGCCAGTTTCTGCAGAGTGATGATGAAGATAGTATTCTTTGCTTTATAAAACTTACAGGCTAGAGAGGTACAGAGTGGCCACAAAAATGAGCAGAAGATAAGGAAACACAAAAAGAGAAAAAGGGTGCTAGGTTTAAGAAAATTTTGATTCTTTAAAAGACTGCTAAATGGCCAAGAATCCACTTCTTTATAATCAATAGAAGAAAACAAGGTGAAGTAATGCAAAAAAGGGGGGGGCCCTTTAGGTAAATGCACTCATGAAGAATCATTAGAACTAGTCTTCAGTCATTTCAAAGCCTCTGTTCAAAACAGAATTATTAGCAACTTGTAAAACCACTCAAGAATGGAACCTGATAAATAAAATCTTAAAAAAAAAAAAAAAAAAGAAAGAAAGAAATGGAACCTGATATGGAGGTTAAACAATGAAAATGACACCTCGTATTTGAAATGACACCAATGTATGCAATAATCCCCAAAGCCATCCTTTGGATCCTTTATGGAAAGGTCTAGAATGTAACTAAAATAAACATCGACATGGAGCGCCTGGGTGGCTTGGTCAGATAAGTGTCCAGCTCTTGGTTTCGACGCGGGTCATGATCTCAAGATCATGGGATCAAGCCCCATGTGGGGCTCCAGGCTCAGTACAGAGCCGGCTTTAGATCTTTTCTCCCTCCCACTCCGCCCCTCCCCACCCGCGTTCTCTCCCTCTCACCCTCTCTCTCACATAAATAAATAAATAAATAAATAAATAAATAAATAAATAAATAATAAACATCTATGTGACTTTAAAGGCTTAAGAAAATAAGACGTAAGGAAGGGAAGAGGAAAGCCTGAGCAGTAAGAGAGAGCGCAGGTAGACAATGACACTGTCCACGGTTTTCAGCATTCAGAAATTGTACATAATGTTTCCAATCAAAACTTCACACAGCATGTCAATAATCATTATGAAAAGTTCCTTTAAGTATGCAAAAGAGATAAATATTAAGCAAATTTGTTACTATAGATTATTTTGATCAAACAATAACATAACCATGGCTAGAGTTATATTTTTGCAAATACTGAGCCATTTGGCTTAACTAAGTAAAAAATGGTCTCAAAGAAATGATTCTAATGAGGTGGTTTGCCTCTCTATTCCTTACTTTCCTTCCCTATGTACTTAAATCAAAATGACCATCCCATGGATGTTTTTAGACCAAATGCTCAGTCATACCCAGAGTAACCTGATCAGGACAGATGATGCCTTCATACTGAAACCAACGGCAGTAGTATTTTTTCACTCTACTCTAATATATCTACATCTAATAAATATACGCATATTGTGGTAGGCAACATAATGGCCTCCAAAGATGTCCACTCCTAATCTCTAGAACCTGCTATGTTACCTTACATGGCAAAAGGGCTTTTGTCTGTGATGAAGGTAAAGGCTCTGACTTGAAGAGATTATCGTGCATTATCCAAGTGGGCCTAATATAATTACGAGTCCTTAGAAATGGGAGGGAAGGGCGGAAGCATACCGGCAGAACTGACTGTAGAAGAGCCAGGGTCAAAGAGATGCAAAGATATTAATGCTGGGATAAGGGCTGCCCAAGCCAAGGAAAGCAGGCAGCCTCCAGATGCTGGAAAAGGCAGGAACATGGATTCTCCCCTAGAACCTCCAGGGGAAGCACAGCCCTCACAAGCCCTGGGTTTTAGCTCAGCGAGATCCCCCACAGCACTCTGACATACGGCGCTGTAATAAATCTGTGTTGTTTTAAGCACTAAGTTTATAGGAACTTGTTATAGCAGGAATCATGTATATGCAACAGTCATGTCCATACACACAGACTCACACACACCAGAAAAATTATATACTAATTCCATTTAAGTTAATGTCCCATTTTTGGAGAGAAGAGGTGGCAGATTTCAGGGGAGGAAGAGCAATGAATATGGTGGACTGGTCACTTTTCTCGCTGAAGCAGAGACACAGACGCAGGCCCGTGCGTACCCCTGCCCACCTGGCTCTCCCTTACCTGCTTGAAGCGGATGCGTTACCTCTCAAGCTTTAACCATGCATCCCAGACCTGCACTCAGAATTCAGTACAGTTTCCTCCCAGGATCTTTGATTCATCAGTGGCCTTGTTTATGCCTCCCACTCCCAACCCCCTTACTCTGGCTACAAAAGAATGGCTATTATCAAATATCTGTGTGTACCATATATTCTTATGCAAGCTGACTGCTAGCTGGTTTTTGTTGTACTGTCATAAATCTTTATGCTGTAACATCTCTGCCAAGCAATGGAATACTCTTTTCCAACTCATTAACACAAATTCTATATTTAAAATAAATACTTCTCAAGCTGCTTTAAATAACAAATTAACTAATAGAACAGCCATGGTACAAACTACATTTTAATTAAATTGATGATAGGCTGAGTATACCTATCTTTTGAAATGCCTTTTCCCATATTATAGTTGGTCTGAGGCTTTCTAGACTGATCCCATTATAATCTCCCATCTGTAAACATGGGAATCATCTTAATAAATGCTACATTTTCCTCAAGTTACTCTTATACTTCTTCCACATATAAGCTCGCTAGATATCAGTTGTGTATACGTATACATGTACTCAAACATAGGTATATATGTAAGTTTCTTATTATTACCAGGGTCCCATTCGGCAAACAAGAAAACGCTGCCGTATGATTTGGTGGAAACACAGCTGCTGCATTTCTCTGTCAGTCTGTAAGAAAGGGCTGAAAATGGTGGTTGCTTCATTCCCAGGACTGACAGAAAACGTTCTACAACTCTGGGAGAGAATACAAGTAGAAAAGCGATGGGGCCAGGAACACACAGTGTGAGTATTTAAGGAGAAGCACGGTCAGTGGTTTGGATCCATGAGACCAAGGAGAGAAAGTAGAGGAGGTAATGAGAGCGTTATCCCCTTTTTTGGAGTTATGAAAATTCTAGACTTACGTGCTATCAATTGCCAATACGGGGGAAAGATTTAAAGGAAGCCCCCAACGTAAGACTGGAAAGAGCTGAAGAAGAAAGATCTCTGTGAGAAGGCCCTACTGATCCCCTCCCAGACCTGCTACTTGAGCACAAATACCCTTACGTGCCCTCACACATCTTGAGCCATACAAGGGGCACACTCTGCAGGGAGCAGACCTGTATAAAGGAGAAACACTATCTGCTGAAATGTTGGAATAAACTGATCGCTGAAAATTAATATAGGATTAATTTAGAAGTCAATGTAAGTGAACACAGTAAATACAAAATTACATAATGAATCCACACAGTGAGACAGACCTAAGCTTTTTTTTCTTTCAAGTGTGGCCCTCACAGAGACTACTATCTGTGCGTTCTAAGAAAATAATCAGAAGGGGTTAAAATATCACAGGTGCATTTACCAAGCGCCTTGTGCCTTTTGTATAGCTTCCTCTTGGTCTTTCACTACTTGGGGCTGACACAATGGTTCGGAGATATGAAGCCCATCTCCAGCCGGGCACAGGAACAAACACAACCGGGAATGCAAAGCCACTTCTGACATTAAAAGCAATGAAAAAATAAGTAAGCAAACACAGTCTCAAGAAGTAAACAAGAGATCTGTATCAAGTGCAGCAAGAAGAGAAGAAAAGACTTAATGTGGCAGGCTTTCATGCTGACAAAATAATCCGCAACATGGGTCTCTCTGTGACATGCGCTAACAGAAAAGAGAACCTACATACCTGGTTAGAATGGGAAAATGAAAGACAACTCTTGTTTCCAATCTAATCCTGTCTACTAAAACATTTTCATACAATTATATTCTCCATGTATTACACTTCTGACTGCCATTTGGACATGGGCTTTCTTGCTTTGATTTAAACTTTTTTTTTTCCCCAGATTTTATTTATTTACTTGACAGAGAGAGACAGTGAGAGAGGGAACACAAGCAGGGGGAGTGGGAGAGGGATAAGCAGGCTCCCTGCTGAGTGGGGAGCCTGATGTGGAGTTCGATCCCAGGCCCCTGGGATCAGGACCTGAGCCGAAGGCAGACGCTTAATGACTGAGCCACCCAAGCATCCCAAGGCTATTGGTTTCTATTTAAGAAAAAGATGAGCAGCAGGGACCTGAGTCGAAGGTAGACGCTTAAGGACTGAGCCACCCAGGTGCCCCTGAATTGTACTTTCTTAATATATCCATAGCTACATTACCTTCACAAATTTTTAAGTATCACTAACTATTTCTGTATTTGATAAACAGATAATATATTTGGGCAAATAAGGTACATTCCTATACAAAAGCAAGAGTACAAGGCAAGACCTCAGGGTCAAGTAAAACGTAAGAGCCAAGGGCAAAAAGAAGGGAGGAAGGAAGAAGTGTTCAGGCAATGCAGAAAACAGGGGCGGGGGACAAATCTGTAAGAAGTATTCTTCTCTTACAACTGCAGCAAATTTTGACAGATACCGAGAGCTTCACACAAGAGGGGTCCAGTTCCACATGCTTTGGGTCTCATTTCAAAGGCAACTTCTGGTAGAGTGTGTAACTCACCCCCTCCCAACGTGCCACATGTCAGAGGTGTGGAGATCCTGCCGAGGCAGCACTGTGAACCCCCCTACAGGCAAGCTTTTTCAGACAAAAGCCCTGTCCAAGGATCACCTGCTAACTACAGGCTAAAAGTCCACGTGATTACACGGGGCAGAGAACTTCTAAAAACGAATACTCCTCTGACTAATGACCGACAGTCACTATTACTAACTGTAAAATATTATATTCCATATGTGTAGGGATTTGTTAAAAATTAAGTGCTTCACACAGATATAGTTAAAGAATATTAGGAACAAATATTTATTCTGCTTAGAGGCAGCTCAGAAATACTGATGCCACAGAGGAAGTACAAAGATGCTCGGACTCCAAGTCAGGCATTGGAAATGCCACAAAGGGAGGTTACAGTACAGGTTCAGACATTTTGGTCAGTAAGTCAGCTCATTGATCATGAAGTCCTGAGCCATTGCCATGCCATAACCACAGACTATATTCCTTTACTTGAGACTAAGGTTCTCTGTGGTAAAAAGAGAGGAAGCAGACCCCAAAGTTTAGGGACCGACCAACAGCTACAATTCTACAAAGACACAAGTATCTTTTTCAAATGCCCCTTACACAATGTAATATACTGACAGCCTCAATGGGGGAGAAGCCATGCACCTGTCTAAATGTTCATGCCCTCCATGGAAAGAAAGGATTCTCTGGTAAAGTAAGCAGATATAAATGACAGAGAACACTGAAAAGACTACAAAGTTACTTTGGAATGTTCCAACAAACAAACCACAGATGAAATGTTTCAGCCCAATGAAGCAAGTGATCACTTATATTTTATGAGTATATTTTAAGACCTCATACTACTCATGTTCTGATGTGTGGAAGATACATTTTGTTCGTTTTTTGTGTGTTTTTTTTTTTTAAAGATTTTATTTATTTATTTGACAGACAGAGATCACAAGTAGGCTGAGAGGCAGGCAGAGAGAGAGAGAGAGAGGGAAGCAGGCTTCTTGCGGAGCAGAGAGCCCGATGCGGGGCTCGATCCCAGGACCCTGAGATCATGACCTGAGCCGAAGGCAGCAGCCCAAACCACTGTGCCACCCAGGCGCCCCTGTGTGTTTTTTTTTTAATGGAGGAAACATTTCACAAGTTTAACATACTTTTACAACCAAAATCACCCTATGTTAATTACTGGCTCTTTAATTGGAAACCTGAAGGGCGAAAGAGGAATCTTTGTGATACCAAATATCAATGAAAAAAAAAAAAGATTGTATTTATGGTATTTAAATGTAGTGCTCTGGAACAAAAAAGTTGGTTCGCAGACAGTGTGCCTGCTGTTGATCTGCGGTCGCCTGACAGCCCGTCTTATCTGCCAAATTGCTCATTAGGTTTGGCAATTTTCACCTGCGCCTCCAGTTTATTTTTCAGCAGGGAATAAACATCAGTCTGCTTTTACCATCCTCTGCAGTGAGCTCCCAACTCCCCCTCAGTAGCACAGTCCCCATCCATCTGCAATCCTCCAAACACACTCACCTTGTGTACATACCATTATTTTTAAAATGTCGATTTGGCTTCCAGCTTTGGAAGCTAGCTCAGCTTAAATAAAGCAAAAGTATGAGAGAGAACATGCAAAATAAGCTCCATATTACAATACTAAGTGGGCTAACAAATAATTCACATATTTTTAATACAAGAAAAAAGGATGCACAATCTGAATTTAATTTAAAAAATGCTTATTTCAGGGAATACTTCTGAATGTGGCACAGGTGACAAGAGAGCAGTGAAGACGATCCTTCTTCCAATTGGTTCTGACCCATCCAACCTTTATTATAGGTCTGAAAGGAGACTACTCCAATTTATAAATAAACAATAGACGTAACGTGGCAACCAGAACAAAGAGGTAGCTGAGAGTACTACTCGGCTCTCTGCCTGTGCCTGCTTCCACTGATCCCTTCCAATGAGCTATCTGACATTCAGAGGCAGATCAATACACAAAAAATACAAAAGAGATACTTTGTGGGCAAAAAGCAACAAAGATATAAAACAAAATGTCTGAAACCCCATAAAACAACTTCTGATGGAACACTGTTTTTCATTTTGCAGAAGTAAAATATTCACCACCAACCCTGCAATTAGCTAGAAAATTACAATAATTACAGCAATTTTGTATCCCATCTCCAATCCAATTAATAGATATATGACCTTGTCAACATGTAATAATCAGATTGCATCTACAACAAAACTGGATGAGTTTTATATGCTGAATAGAACTTGCACAGTAAGAAGGTAATTATTTGAAATACTGAGAATACCATTTGTATGCCATGCTCCACTTCACAAGTTAAAAGGAAATACAATAGGAATATTATTTCTGTTTTTCAATATATATTTAAATCAAACTCGGAAAATAGTACTCTAGTACGAGTTAATGTTAAGAGGATAGATCTCTAAAGCAAAGATCTTGGATCTCTTATCAAGGCAAAAGCAATCTCTAAGTGCTTAGGGGTAAGAAAAAAATGAAGAGATTAAGATAGGGGAGTGAGTGCTAACTTAGGACACAATCCTTCTGTAATAATTATTACTATCTCTTTTACTTCTAAAAGTTAGAAAGCTAGTAAAACCTTATCAATTAATCAAACAGCAGTATTTAATAAAATGTTGCCAGCAATGGATAAAACCTGTAAGATTAACATAGCTTAGAAATGTTAAAAATGTTACAAGATTTAAAACACAGTAAACACACACACACATACACACACACAATATCGAACAAATCAGACACTTTCTCAACATTCCCACAGCAATATTATTTCCAGAAATTTTGCAATTACTAGGGCAGGTGGCAGTTCCAAAAGAATCCTGATTCTCTAGTCTGGATCTTCCAGAAGAAATATTCAAAAATTAGATTTCTGGGGCAGAGAAGAATCCTGCCACCATTCTAAGATCAGGCTACCCTGGAATGTCTGACCTCTAAAAAAAAAAAAAAAAAAGTCTTTGAGAATTAAAAAACAAAGAAAAAAACTCAGAGTAAAAAAAAAATCACTAGACTTGAACTCAATGATTTATTTGCATAGGAAATGTGTGTCCCTGAGCACATTAGGTCTCTCAAAGCCTGGATTTGTGACCACTAAAAATAGAGACACTTAAACATGTATCAAAGAATTATGAAGGTGAGAGAAAACAGTTGCAGTCTAACTGGGTATTGAAAAGAGGTAGTGTGTCCTATTCAAGAATGTACGTCCCGTCAGGGCGCCTGGCTGACTTAGTCAATGGAGCAAGTGACTCCTGATTTCATGGCTGTGAGTTCAAGCCCCATATTGGGTATATAGAGTACTTAAAATGAAAATCTTTAAAAAAGAAAGAAAGAAAGAAAGAAAAGTATGAGTCTTATTTACTTAGGTTCTGTAACTTTTCAACCCTTTAAAACATCCATAAAGTCTACACTCAAGAGACATCTTTTATCATCATCACCATTCTATAATCTTCTGTTATCTGTGCTTATCATGTGCCCAGCACTCTATTAGGACTTAAAGACCTCATTTACTACTCACAACAATCCTAGGGCAGGCACTTAGAGACTGAGAAATTGAGGCTGAGGGAGATTACTAATCTTGCCCAAATCTTCAAAAGGAACAGTGCCTGAGAAGACACAAAGACCATCCACGCGATGCCGGGACACCAAAAATTTCAGGGACCTGAAGTCTAGGTCTTCACATTTTTCCCAAAATGGCTCCATTGTCCTTAAAGTGGTCAAGGTGAAATGCTTGCTTTTTGAACCCCTTTTTGCCCTTGTCAACAGCCCTAAGGGCTGATGTATACCCAGGAGGCAGAGGAGTCCCAGTGCCTGGGACCCACAGTGCTTTTAGGAGGCTCAAATATTTAATTTCTTTTTTAAAAAATATTTTATTTCCTTCTCTGGAGAGAAAGAGAGTGTGAGAGAGCAGGGGGAAGGACAGACGCAGAGGGAGAGAGAGAATTTTGAGCAGATTCCTCGCTGAGCGATGTGGGGCTCTCTTAGGACCCTGAGATCATGACCTGAGCTGAAACCAAGAGTCAGACACTTTTTCTAAAATCGTTATTGTGTTATGTTAGTCACCATAAAACACATCATTGGTTTTTGATGCAGTGTTCCAAGAGTCATTGTTTATGCACCACACCCAGTGCTCCATGCAATCCGTGCCCCCCTCCTTAATACCCATCACCAGGCTCAACCAACCCCCCACCTCCCTCCCCTCTAAAACTCTCGGTTTGTTTCACAGTCCACAGTTTCTCATGGTTCATCTCCCCACCCCACCCCGATTCCCCCAGTTCACTTTTCCTTTCCTTCTCCTAACGTCCTCCATGTTATTCCACAAGTAAATGAAACCATATAATTGACTTTCTCTGTTTGCAAGAGTCAGACACTTAATTTCTTTTAAAATCAGAAGGAAAACAAAATGAACTTTGAGAGACACAGTAAATATTTTTTTCTCACATCATATGAAAATAATACTTTTAGAGCCATTGAAAACTATGAAATTTTGCATGACAGAAACAATAAAATACTGAAATATTTAGTTATATGAAATTAATTTTTATTATTGATATTATTATGGTAGGAGGGGTCCATGAAGGTGGAAGTGCCTAGAGTCTAGGAAGTCCTACATATGCTCTGAACAGCTTTTCTACCTCACAAAACAGGTGAAACACCACACACACACACACACACACACACTCTCTCTCTCTCTCTCACTCTCTCTCTCTCTTAAAAAATTATAAAGTAAAAACTAACCATCACCTATCCTGAATCTTACAACTGATGATATATACCACTACACATAAAAACTTCTAGGATGGGGCACCTGGGTGGCTCAGCTGGTGAAGCACCCGACAATTAGTTTGGCTCACGTCATGAGATCAAGCCCCATGTGGGGTTCCACACTTAGCATGGAATCTGCTTGAGATTCTAAATAAATAGATAGATAGATAGATAGATAGATGAAAGAAAGAAAAGAAAGAAAATCTCAAAAAGGAAAAAACAAAACAAAACAAAAAACAAACACTAAACCTCCAGAATGCCAGACAGTGGGACATTTTGAAATAATGGTCTTGATGTTGAGAAAGTAAATGATTCCAGGTAACAAATCCTTTTGCCACTCAATGAGTTTCTAGTTCATTCCTTTTAACAAAATGAAAGGAAGACACAAGCCAGTTGTCTTTCCAATGATACATCAATAAAAATCTTGATGAAGGATCACTAACTCATGTTTGGTGCTTAACTTGACGGAAGGTCGAAGGGCTGATAACAGTACCATAACCGTAACAAACTCCATCTATACCCTTCTACTCACTTCTGTGAACAAGATTTCCGAGATAACAATTTCTCATTCTAGAAAAATTTAGTATTTTTCAACAATTAGAGTGAACTAGCTGGGGAGAAAGTCCCATTGAAAGAGATACACTTAGAATAAAAATAATTTCTGGAGCACCTGGGTGGCTCTGTCAGTCAAGCATCTGACTCTTGATTTCAGCTCAGGTCATGATCTTGGGGTCATGAAATTGAGACTCAAGTCAAGATTCCCCCTCTGCCTCTGCCCCTCCCTCACCCCACTCATGCACACATGCCCTCTCAAAAAAATAATAAAAATGGACAATGACCAGAGTATACATAAAAATGAAAATCTAATCCACAATCTGTAGAAACCAACCTAATAAGCCAGTCTACTACTTAGAGTAACCAGTCCAGGAAATTAGACTACTATCTGCAGCAACCAGTTCAGGAAGCCAAGCAATAATCCCTTTAACAGTAGGCTCAATATAGACAGGATCTGATTAGTAATTGACAGCTTCCCTAATTTCTGACTCTGCTTTCAATTTATGAGGAGCCAGAGACCGTCCCTGCACACCTTTAGCCAATTACAAAGGACACTCTGCTTCCAGGTAGCCCACCGGCAGCTACTCTACGCCAACAGCTACCAATGAGGGCACATCTAAAGCCTCCCCCTTGTTTTACTATAAAGCTTTCCCACTTCCCTGCTTGCCAAATACAAGTGATGGTGGAAGGGTCCCTTGCTTCGGCAAGCTCTGAATAAATAGCTGACTCTCATTTGAATGCTCTCGGTTATTTCCACATTAATAGGCAAAAATTTTATAGTGCATATTTACACTATGTTGATAAATTATGTATTAATAATAATTACCAGTATATTTGCATTATATAAAAATTCAAGAGTTAACATTTGGATGTATTTTGTTTCACAGAAATGGGAAAAGATGACCAATGAAAGATACTCAAGCTTATAAATGTATTAGGTTAAAACTTGAGTTATATTAAATGAAACAATGTTCAAGAAAGACAGGAATTAAGTAAACTTTGAAATGTTAAGTAAGTGCCTTTAAAAAGTGTTTCCTTCAAAAACACACACGTACACAAACACACACATACATTTTTAGAGTAATTTTAAATACAAACAGAAGCAGAATAGCATACTGCCTCCCCACACAGCCACTCAGCTACTATCCCCGCCTGTGTACTTTGAAGCAAATTCCAGATAGATGATTTCCAACCACACCTACTTTGTTATGTATAGCAGAAAGATAAAAATCTTAGAAAATAATTTCAATAACATCGTCCACCTAAAATGAAATAATTCCTTAATATCAAATATTCAAACGGTGTTCAACTCACCAATCTGCATATGACTGCTATTCTTTAGTTGTTGTTGTTTCATTTAAATCAGGATTTATACAAGATTCACAGATTATGATTGGATGTTACATCTCTTAAGGCTCTATTAATCTGTGTTCCCTCTTCACCTCTTTCCCCTACCTTGCACTTGACGTATCGAAGAACCTGGGTCACTTGTCTTATATAGTCTCCCATCATCTTGACTTGACTGACTGCACATCTACGGTGTTAACATGCTTTCCAGCATTCAGGATTTCTTATAAATTGACAGTTGGATCTAGATACTTGATTGGATTTGGGTTTAATTTCTTTTGCAAGACTACTTCATAGTGTTATATTCTTCCATCAGAAAGATCACAATACTTAGTTAACTCTCAATTTACTATTATCTTTTTATATTACCAGTGATTGATGATAAATGCATAGATCTATTATTTCATCAGGAATGACAAAAAAAAGCAATCTTCTTACTCTAGCATTACTTCTATCATTTATTAGCCAGGATACCTCAATAAAAAGAACTTCCCCTTCATCTATTTAGTTACCCAGTAATATCATTCATACACGAAATACAGGAAAGATACCTAATTATTTAATTCTTCTACCAGTTTTCCAAATAGTAAGCTGGTTCACTAGCATCCCTTACCTTGCTTGCTTACTTATTCATTGTCATTATGAACTCATGAACGCACTCCTTTCACTCCCCTTCCTGATGTTCTAATTGTCCCCCTTGGGCCAGTGGGAGCTTCGACATGACTCCTGGGTCCTGCTGACACAACTCCAGTGACCTTTCACAGTTTCCCTTATTTTCTGATATGGCAGGATGACCCAGAATCCTCTGATACATTTCCTCCCTGGATCAGAATTCAGCCATTTCTCCAGAAAGCTCTGATCCCTTTTGATGGAAAATGCTATTTCCAAATCACAGTCTGGATATCAGGAATGCTCAGTTACTGGGTTGGAGCGTTAATTCAAGACATAGTCAGTGAACATATACAGGATTTTCCTTTCCTCCCACCTTCCTTTGTGTGTGTGAAATAAAACATCCCACAGAGTCATTGTATGTTCTGTGCAAAGTGAGGACCATGGAATTTTTCTTTATTCTCTTCTAACTTAAGTCTGTAGACCTTTCCTTCTATATTCTGAATCCCAGATCCTTGATGGCACAAGGAATAAGAGAATTAGAATATTACTATAATTCTTCATTTGCTCCATCTCATAATATCCACCGAACAGTCCAAGAATAACAGGACCAGTATTACCAACAAACAAACTGCAGTTCTTTCCCTCCCCCCCATCTTTCTTTCATGGTACAAATTACTAGACTTTACAGTAACACAAAATAGCTACTCTTGGATGCATGAGCTACCAATTGGATATATAATTTATATGCAGTTCTATTATATGATTTTTTATTTTGAGAATTACTATTTAACTACTAATAATCTTACAGTTTTTTAATTAAGATTTGATTATAATTATATAAAACATAATATGGTTTGAATGCCAAATATACAAAACAAGAGGTTGTGAGTCTCACTTCTACCCCACTTCATCCATCCTATTCTCTCTGTTCCCCATAGGTACCTATTTTTTATAGTTATTCTTTTTTGTTTTATTTCTTCAACATAAGAAGCTTTACATAAATGATCTCTCACTGTGTGGTCTATTTTATTCACTTTCTTATTTTTTTAAAGCACATTTTTTGGAATTTAAGAAAATATGTATTTTTTTTTTCAAATAATTATATTTACACCAGTAAGTTTATGTAAAACTGCCCATAATTCCCCCATTTTTATTATTATGGTCTACTGATTACCTTCTATGAGCAAGATCATTATTAGCTGGTTGTGATGTCTCATCCTTTAAGGGTATTATTCAGAACGTTGTTCAACATACAGGGCTCAAGAAAATATTTCTCAAGTATCAGTTTAAGCTTCTCTCACATAACTACTATTTTTGACCATAAGGACAATGATTCATTAATTCAGGGTTTCTCTACCTCAGCACTATTGATATTTGGGGATGGAGAACTGATACGGACAACAGTCCTATGCCTTATAAGATGTTTGGTAACATTCTTGGCCTTAATCAGACACTCATAGTATCCCCATCTTTACCAGTTGTGACAACCAAAAATATCTCCAGATATTGTCTATTGTCCCTCATGGGAAAATATCACTTATATATGAGAACCAATAATTCAACTAAATCAAGGTTCTCAGTTTATATGCACTACAAGGGCAAATTCACAGTAACTTCTAAAAAAGCATAAAAAGCTTTTAAGATGAGAATTCTGTGTATTAAGTTCACCTAGGCTTTATCTTAATTCTCAGACTTAATATCCACTGTTCTATTGACAAAATAAATTGCACACTTTTCTTAGCTTCCATCAATTCTTCATGCAAAAGAGGAGAGGAGTGAATTCAAACATAGCAAGACTTGGAAAACACAGCAAAGTTAACTTTCTTTCTTCAAGGAAAGCATCAGGAGTTTACCTAAAATCTCTTATGAACCATGCCCCTAATTAGAGTTGATTATCCCTCAATTCAGCAAATTTCTACATACTGTTGGCTTCTTTATTTTCCTATTGGTAAACCAGAAAGACCACTAACCATAAACCCCTTTTGGACAAGGACTAGGCCTTATGACATCAACTCTGGACTCATCACATATCGCAATGCCTGGCCCAGCACTGTCCAACTCCTGTATTAGGTCTGAATCAGTGGTATTAAAACAGTATGAAAAACCATCCTAATAGTTAGGGGAGTCGTATACAACACGTAACTTTTACACAGCTACCAAACCTTGCGTTTATTAGATGCTTACCATACACTTACCCAATGGCTGCCAAAGCCATGAAATCTAAATAAACCTAGCATATAAAATTTAGAACTAGAAAGTAATATTTATGTATTCTCCCACTGATGGCTACAAGACATTGCCAAAGCTTCCAATATAAGTTCCCCTGCTCATGATAAACAAGGTAAAAGAGATCTTTTGTGTTAAAAACAGCACTTAAATTTAAACACACAGGACCAGCCAAATATGGGTGGTAGTGATGAAGAAATGTTGCATCCAGAACAAAAGACAAAACTTGATGGAAAGTACACCATTCAAATTCTTCTTAACATAAAGACAGCATTTACCTTTCCTCTAACACTTTTTTAAGGTGCAGCTAAATTAAAAGTACATCCTTTATAAAACATGAACTTAAAACTACAACAATAAGACATAAAAAAAGCTCTGTATTTAATTCTATACCTTAGAGGGTAATTATTCATATAAAGATACTATTTCCCAAATATCAGGCACCTGAATATCTGTACTCTTATTTAATTAAAATTTACTGTAAATCACATTTAGAAGTAAGTCAATCAGAGAAAGATAGTTACATGATTTCACTTGTAAAACTCATGGAGCATAAGAAACAGGGCAGAGGACCATAGGGAAAGGGAAGGAAAACAGAATGGGAAGACATCAAAGAGGGAGAAAAACCATGAGAGACTCTAACTATGGGAAAAAAACTGAGGGTTGCTGGAGAGGAGGTCGGAGATGGGCGTTAATAAGGGTACTTGATGTGATGAGCCTTGGGTGTTAGAAGAAACTGATAAATTATTGAACACTTCATCAGAAACTTCAAAAAAAAAAATCAAATTTAGGCAATCTACATTTATAAGTGAGATTATTCCAAGCAGAAAAGGCATGGGCTTAATGAGCTGGTATACAATAAAAGAAAGTAAAGTAACTAGTGTACCCACTTACGTATTACCTTGCATACCATACATGGTACACACCTCACATTTGGAAAAACATTGCCTGAAGCAAATCCAAGATAAGATTTTTAAAAGAGCATATCCATGTAGTAATCAAATGCTATTTCCACAAAATTAGTTTAAAATATGTTTGTACATGTGAACAAACCGATGTTTTGTGAGAATTAACTATAGTCTAAATATTATCTAACTATACTCTATAGAGAATTTCATACATTATTATATACTATTACCTATTTATATAAAGAAGATCTTCTGATAATTACCAATAAAACCACACAAGACTACCAGTAAAATTAGGGGAGCCCGGGTGGCTCAGTCAGTTAAGCATTTGCCTTCATCTCAGATCATGATCTCAGGGACCTGGGATAGAGCCCAGCATCAGGCTCCTTGCTCGGCAGGGAGCCTGCTTCTCCTTCTCCCTCTGCCTGCTGCTTCCCTACTTGTGCACTTTATCTCTCTGTGTCACATAAGTAAATAAAAATATTTAAAAAAAAAAAAAAAACTACCACACAACACTGGAAAAACTGCAATGTTTCTAAATAAAGGTGACTAAAAAATAAATGATTTCTGACTTACAAATTTCTTGAAATGGACCTTCTTATTCTTAAAAAGTGCTTAATTATAAGATTAGATCATTACAAACACTAAATTTATTTTTGCAAAAGTACTTCACTTTTCTGTGTAAACCTCCCATGAACAGCCAACAGAATTCTTCAGGCAAGTGTCCTAGAATTTGAGTATTCTAAGTCCCTGGATTCCTAATATAAACTCACTAAGCCCTGTATTTTCTCTCCTTCAGAGGGTATTTGAATAGCAGCTCTTCCGGATCTCTGACGATAATTCTGGCCCCGAGGTCTCTTCACCACTCTCTCTCTCAGATAAAGTTGAAGTAATGACTGTATCCAAGTTGATTATCAATCAAAGATACTAAGTTTGGGTTTGGTATTAAGGTCATTAACTATTTCCTATTTGATCTAGCATTCAAATAAAAAACATGAAAATAAAAATCTGGGAATATAACTTTAACCGTCATCCTTATTTACCTTTAGGGAGCAATTTAAAAGTCTACCAGTCTAAAGTGAAGTAAGCCCAATGTATTAAAATGTGAAGACTCTTGCCTACTTCTCCAGCAAAAGACATTTGCCCAGGTTCTAAACTTAATCAATTTTTGATAAAAACAGATAATGAATTCTATTCACAGGAGCATGGCTGGATAACAGGAGTTGGCATCCCTGTAAATTAAGATGAAACACGCAGAGAAGAAAGAGCTTTCACTTACTTGCACGAAGGACCGAAGGTGTGACCTCAATTTCACTTGTTGCTTGATAAGGCTGAAAGGCTGAAACATTGTTGGTGCCAAGTTCACTGCCAAATATCTCCGGGCTCTGGGTACCCGTGGAGCTGGCACTGGTGCCATCACCTCCATGATGTGGATCCTGCTCATCAAACACGGCTACCAGCTAGAAATGAAAGGTAAATCTGCATTTACAAACAAAGGCATTTAAAACTGCTAACAATGGGTGCCTGGGTGGCTCAGTGGATTAAGAGTGGATTAAAACTGCTAACAAACAATAGGTGAATCACTGAACTCTCTACCTCTGTACCTAATACACATTATATGTTAGTTAGTTGAATCTAAATAAAATTAAAGTAAAATAAAACTGCTACCAAAGTTACACCACATTTGACATAAATCTGCAGAGGAAAAAAACTGACATTTAAGCACCCAGGAATATTATGTTCTAGGAAGCAAAGCTTCAAAGACCTAATCTTGCCCCCAAGCTTTGATGCTTTACTTTTATATTTCTAAGTTGTACATTTAAATCCAAAATTCTATTGGTAAAAAATAATAAATTGGTTTTATATCACAGAACATTAAGAGAGATGGGGCAGATATAAATCTTTTTGTAAATAATACATTAAGTGGAAGAGAAAATGCATTTCTATATATAATGCATATATGTGATCTGTAGTACTACATATTTAGCAAAACACACAAGGTACCTTTCACATAGGAGGAAGGAGTATTTAAAACTATACATATGTCTGCCCATTTGTGCATAAGAAGGATAAAAGATAAGGTTGTCTCCTAGGTGTTGGTAAGAATGGAATGAAAGAAAAAAAAATGGGAGCAATGAGGCTGGTGGGGAGGAAAAGACTTAAGAATTTTGGAAAACTATTTTCACCATTCAATGTAAGACTAGAGACCGAAAAACAAACAAACAAACAAAAAAAACCCTGTCATATAAATTTGTTTCTCACAAGCGTATGGTTTAGAAATCCTCACACCACGACACACACACATACCAGGAATGAATGAAAAAGAAAAATATCTTGGATAATGAGAGTCAAAATTCTCCCTGTCAGAAAGAGAAGTTACAAATAAAGAAATAAACTCTGTGATATCAGATTAAAATCAGAGGCGTCAATATGAATATGCGGTTGGTTGTTTTTTGTTTTTGTTTTTTTAATGAATGGGTAGGTATGCAGACAGACAGGTAGGAATGAAAGTCAATGCGTGTGTGGTTCTTAGCTCCCCCCACTGAGTGGTCCTAGAAGCAACCACACACAGTATGAAGGAACATAAGCACCTGGATCTTGGTTTCTGTTACCATTTTCCAACGAATAAACAAGGGCTCCTTAAAAAAAAAAAGTTAATTCCAGGGTTGGGGCAGAGAAAATACATGATGGGCCTGGAACACCCTTGATGCCAAAAAGGAAAGAGTACTCAAAAGTGAAAGAGGCACATCAAAGGGAATCAGTGTTGACCAAAGGAGCTCTCAATGGCCAAAGCTGGGACAATTCATAAACAAGTCAATAATGACACAATGGGATTTTAACCCAAAAACAAACAAACTAAATATCTGTAAGTCCACAATGATACAAGTAAATAGTTAAAGAAATAATTAATGGTAGAAATGGACAGCTCTTCCATACTGTAGCATTCCAATTAATAAAAAGAGAAGGAATGATGGAAACAGAAGTCATCACAGGCCATCATGACAGAACTGCTGCAGGTGAGATCACCAATGGAAGCGGAAATCACTGAGTGAGAATATCACGAGAAACAGGATACTTGCAAATCTCCAAATATCTCCCCACACAATACCTTTTCATTAAAAAAGAGAAAAATAGTATCTTTGCAGGGGAGAAACTTGGCAGAAAACACTTTACCAAGGTTAACATCACCCGTAATGAGTCATAACACCCTCAGATAAAATGCACGGAGAAGGACATAAAATTACTTCAGTGGTATTCCTGCTAAAAATGTGTATCTTTGATCTAATCATGAGAAAACATCAGATAAATCCAAGTTGAGGGGCAATCTATAAAATAACTCACTCTTTAAAAATATTAAAGTGATGAAAGCAAAAGAAAGGCTGATGAAGTCGTGTAAATTGGAAGAGACAGAGGAGCAACGAGAACGACATGCAGCGTGAGGTCCTTGCCTGGATCCTGGGCTAGAAAAAGGACATCAGTAGAAAGGAGGCAACATTCAAAAGATTGCGGTAGATTAGTTAACAGTATTGACTCAATGTTACTAGTTCTTCTATGTTTGATAACTGTGCTACAGCTGTATGAGATTTTACATTACGGATGCATGAAGAATATATGCAACTATTTTTGCAACTTTTCTCAAGTATAAAATTATTTCAAAATTATACTTTCATAATATAGCATTACAAAAGGCCATGAAAATTAAGATGCAATCTATTTATTCCAATAACTAAACAGTGGAAGCACTTTAAAATCTCAGAGTAATAAAGTGCTAAGGGCCAGCACCACCTTGATCATTCACCCTACAACCCTATGCCTGGTAAACTAAGCGTGGCATTCCAAGGAAGGTAGAACCATGACTAACCCTAACATTCCTACCTACCTCCAATTCAAGCTTCTCCAAGCTTGAGTCCTATCAGTTAAAGGATGCTCTGATAAATTTACAGAACATGAGAAGCACTTATAATTACAATTCTCGTTTCATAGTTGGTTTTGTCATTTTGAACAAATGCTATTTTCACGAGTGTGTGTGTGTGTGTGTGTGTGTGTGTGTGTGTGTGTGTCGGCAATCAATTCGTAAGACAAAAACAAAAACCATCATAAGGTCATAGAGACATGTAGACAAACAGGAAGCTCAGAACCCTGCTGTGGCATCATCTATAATTAGCTGATTAAACAACGTGGAAGGAGGTTAAGTGGTAAGGAGAAATTAACGTAGGATGGATAGCTGGGCCACTCAACCTTATAATAAGCAACGTAAGTGGGATAAGAAATCCCCAGCAGTTATAAATAACAGAAAGGTGTTTGTATGTATACACTGAAGTTCCCATAAACAGAAAAAAAATCAGTCTGTTTATCTGACATCAACTGGCAAGAATCTCCCGGAATTCATAACACAGACATTCTGCTAGACGAGGGGTCAGCAAACCTCTGGAAGTTCCAACTAGTAAGTATTTTTGGAGCTGTGCAATCCATGCAGCCTCTGTCACAACTATTCTACTCGGCCACTATGGCACAAAAACAGCCACTGGCGATACACAAATAAATAGCACAACGAGGTTTAAATAAAACTTTATTTACAAAGCAGGTGATGGACCAAATTTGGCCCATAGGCCATAGTTTGATAATCCGGCTCTAGAATGCTCATCCACCCAGTAACATCCAATTTACAATCTTCAACTTGGGAAATAAAATGAAGAGTCAAGGCACCTTGGTAACCCTGATAAATACCAATATCCATTTCAAACTCTTCACTGAGATTTTGAATTTCCCTACTTGATTTTAATATTATCAAACTTCTCACAAGGTATGCAGCCTAATATGGATTTTGAAGATATTAAGTTCTGACATTTGGTCTTTAATTGGAAGAAAATGAAAGGCAAGTTTTGTTATTAACTTTTTACAATGGTGTGTTCTCTCAAGAATCAAGTCCTTTCTGCAAACTGAAAATGGAGACTGCAAATTACAGAGATCGTGTCTTTAAATGCCACACATGGAAGAACTTATACATGTATATTAGTTTCAATAATTATCTCCAGCATTTTTAGAAAACACAAGTATTATGAAATCTGGACTGTGTCATGAACAAATGCTGTTTGAATTTCAGTGGCAGAATCACAGTTGGTGATTTGCAATATGCCAATAACATACAATTTCCACAGCTTTCTTTTAAACCAAAATTTAACTGCCAGGTGCAGATATGAAGTAATTTTGTGTTAAATTGGGAAGGGTATATAATTTTAGAAAATCTACTCTACAAGAATGCATATAGTAGCACAGCAAAAGAAAACGAAACCTTCACAAAAACATCACATATTAAAAATCTCTATCATGCCCTTCAAAAAAATAAAGGAAATGTCTGCTTTTAAAATTTGTGAAACATGACTCATATCCATGCTTTAACAGATGGAATCTTCACTGCTGTCCGTGAAGCAGATCATTTCTGAAAGTTCATTTTTACTTTCAATAGTTATGACTTAATCTCTCTTCTGATTCATTTATCCATCAAATCTCCATGAAAACTGATATGTTGAATTTAGGGTAACACCCACAATTTAAGATAAACCCACATTCAAATAAACTCCAAACTTGGCCATACTTGGTCATACCATTCCTCACCTACCTCGGGAGAAATCATTTTAACTTTCTGAGATATCAGAACCCTCCGAACTGCTCTTATTTTCTTTTCCAAGTTATTTTTAAAACATTACATGCAAACACTTACAAACCACTGGGATAGAGGGTAGCCCTTTTAATGGTTAAAATTATGTGCTTAAAGCCCAGAACTGTGTGTAGCAAAGTGTCTAAGAGCCCAAGATTCAGAATCAAACAGATCTCCAATCAAAAATAGCTCTGATCTTACTTCATGGATGGGTGTTGGTAAATCCACTGGCCTCTCTACCATCTCTTAGCCTTACAGTCCTCATCACAAAAAAAGAGGATGATGGTTGTGGTGGGCAGAATAATGCTCCTTGTTGTCTATTCCCCAAACCGCTGGAACCGGGGGTGTTAACCTTCATGGCAAAAGGGACTTTACACTATGATTCAGATTAAAGACCTTAAACTACAGAGATTATCTCAGATTACCCTGGGGAGGAGGACATCTGATCATCCAAATCTGGAAAAGTAGAGAACCTTTCCCAGCTGCGGTCAGAGAGAAATGTGACAATGGTTAGAGAGATATTATGTTGCTGGCTTTGAAAATGAAGAAAAGGAAGCCATCAGCTAAGGAACATTAGGCGGCTCTGGAAGGCAAAGAAATGGGTTCTCTCCTAGGACCTCCAGAAAGTATAGGAACTCTGCTCACACCTTGATTCTGGCCCATTGAGACCCTTGACAGACTTCTACCCTACAGACTCCATTCCCCCCCACCCTTTCACTCAGGGATATACTTTTTAAAACTTGTCAAAGTACATCAAGTACTTGGGTCCCTGAATTCCTCTTCATTCGTCTCTTGAAAAACAAAAACAAAACAAAACCTTTCATTTATAGTGGTCTCCCATATAGCTTACCTAATAACCAATAGCACATCTATAAAAGGAAAATTACCAGATAGTAGCATGATTATATGGATTAACATAGTATATAATCTACACATACGCAAAGGAATCTAATGAGGTAAATATTTAATAGTGCTATTTCAATGTAGTATATCATGTAGTAAAGAGCAAGACATTCCCATTGCTACCTGCACAACCAAGGAGACCAACACCATAACACACCCCTATCTGTCAACAGTCAAAGGTCATCTGTCCCCTAAGAGCTAATAAACATCCTTTTAAAAAGTCACAGATACCTAAAAAGGTATTATGCATCATCTGGAAATCACAGTGAAACATATTCAGCTATGCTCCCCAGCTTACACTACAGAGCTGGGATTTCATTCTGCGGTCCCTCAGGATGATACACTCGATCACCCACTGAGCCTTCAGACTAATTAGATTCCCAACTGAAGAGTAATGTTCAACTAACAGCTCTGAATATGCCATCCACAATCCACAATATGCAAATGCTGCAGCCATAAACTAGCTGACCCACTTGTCAGATACAATGTAAACCCCTCTTCCTCCCATCCCCATCACCAAGAGCCACTGTTTCATTTGTACCTATCCATGAAGTTACGACTATGTTACACTACTGTTTAAATGTTAATAAAAAGTAAGACCACAAAGTCAGATAAAGCAAAATAACTCTGAAATTGGCTAATCACATAGAGATAGGCTGACTCCAAACTGGAGAAGGCAGCATTTCTTATGATTTTATCATGAACACATGCAGCTTTCTCTCAAAGAGATGACAGTAGATAAAACTGGGAGAGAAGCAATATGAACCTCAGAATCAAAATGTAATGATGTAATAACTATTATACAGACATGGGTGAAGAAACTATTAAATCAATTTGTAAGCTTTCTGATGACTGTTTCTATGCTAATGACATAGAGACAATACTAAATCCTTAGTCATTCTCTGAGCCTTACTTGCAATCATGGTTCATTAAAAACTCATTTAAACAGAGCTACTGTTTTACTGGATGAGTAAGCAGAACAATAGCAGAAGAATATATTTGAGCCAGTGATGTTTTGTAATAGTAGTAATACAAGCTATACCAATGAAAACTCACTCACTACAGAAGGAGCATCTCAAACTTGCCGTTGAAAACCCTTAAATGTCACATTCACTAGATTAATTCTGTGCCTCCTCAGCATTTCAAGAATTATATATATTTTGTCTGACCATCACCCCACCCAAAAAAAGACCCAAAGCTTAGCAAGGAACTCTAAAATGACATGAGCACATGGAAAGCTAGCCACCTTTCCTACTGGCTGTGCCTGGAGGCCTTACCCTGCCCTGCTCCATGAGAATGGATCTCAAATCCAGCCCAACTGCAGGCTCCCCGGCTTAAGAGTGGAGAGGCAACTGTTCCTCATCTATGCTGCCCTCCCCACCTTGTCACTCTGCCAACCCTCCAACAAAACCTACCTAAAAGCAAGTAAAATGTGGAAATACGATTCAACAGCAAGGTATTTCAATCGGCAGACAATTTCATGCTTAACTATTAATATGTGTTACATATTGATTCACAGATAGCTTTTCAGGAATAACACTCAGGCATAGACCCTCAAGAATAACTTCTTCTATGAATGCCATAATCTGGGAATTAGGGATCTAAATTTGAAAAAAAAAAAAAAGTTTTATTAATCAAAGTCCAACATCATGTAGGAAACAGGCAATAAGGAGACAAGCCAAAACCATACACAGGTAGCCTTTCAATGTCTTGCTCTAAACTGTAACCAAAACCCACAGCACCAATCATGATGTTACTTGAACTTTACTCAGACAAAGACATTTGTCCCACAAATGTCCCACACAAAGACATGCCATTGCCACCCTCACTCACAAGTCTGTCACCATGCTCCAATCTCCCTAACTCCTGACCCAAAGGCCCAAGGGTCAGAAGCTGCCATTGGGATTCCTCAGCCCAGAAACACAGCACCATAGTTACACTGCAAAAGATCACAGAGTCTTAAAGGCTCCTGCCCTGTCCTAGTGTGCATCTGCATTTCTGCCTCCATTTGGTGAGTCCTCCAAAGCAGGGTTGAGCCCTGTGCTTAGGAAGGTGCCTTTTAGTTTACTTCCTCAGCAAGCCAGGTAAATTAAGCCAGGGCCTGCTCCACTGACCTGAAAACCTTGTCTCAAGATGCCCACAGCACCCCCAGCTCCACCTTCTACCATCCAACTAGCAAATTACCATGTTTACATCAGAGAAAAGGAGCAGTCCAATGTAAGCCTCCAGCTGCTACGGCATTCTCCTACCAACTTGCTACGTTGGTACCAGGGGCTTTCAGGCACACAGAAGCAATCAGGCCCAGTCAGTCTCTCATCAAGTAACACCATCTCACAGAACTTAGACAATCACCTCCTTTGCCTAATCAACCCATCACTGACTCCATTGTTGAGCATATGACAAATGACTCATCACTAAAATTTCTTGCCAGTCAAATCTGGTGAACTATATATAGCACTTTATTTTTTTGGCAATCAGTAGTGGAAAACTTCCCATCCTAAAATAGAAATTAGAAGGACTGCTTCCTTAGTTCTAAATGTTGCAAATCATGTTTAAAATTAAAAGCACGAGAAAAGAAAACTTGGCTGTGGCTCCAGTCAATCAATCAGTACTAGAAGTAGTGAAGCAGAAAACATCTCAACACAATGTTAGACCTACAGAGGATGCAACAGAGGTAAGCAAATCATCCTCTCTGGCATTTAAAGACAAGATAATATTTCCAACTCAAATAACTAGCCTTGTTTCCAAGGCAACTTGGCATTTGTACAGGGAACTCACTAGGGAGTTAGTAAACCCGTAACTGCTGACTTCACGATTTGCACCAGACCCCCACTGACACCTTAGCTTCCATCTAAGAGCATCATCAGAAAAAAAGAGAGTTTAACTGCTACAAAAGAATAAAGGAATTCAGATGACTCTATTAAGACTTTGGGGAGTGGAAGGGGATATAGGAGAAAAAAGTGCCCTAAGAAAAGCACCCTGGAAGAAATGTGAGTTATTTTTTAACAGTGATTTCTTTTCCTATGAAGGTGCATAAAAACCTAATACTTCTGTTCACTCCAAGTTCTGAATGAAAGTTCGGGTTATACTGAGGCATAATAAAAAGTCACCATTCCTTCTGACAGCCACAAGCCAATATTAGCAAAAGATCAAAGCTCAATAAATTTGTTTTGTAAAATATAAGGATAATGTTACATTACAAAATGCCTTTCAGTTTAATTTGCATGCAAAAAGGATAAGTGTGATTTTTAAATATCCACCCAGAGGCAGAGATGAAAAATTTCAAACATTTTCTGACTCCTTTTTGCTGCATTCATTATTTCAATACCTTCTACAAAGGAGAGATAAAGGTGTCCTTGACATTAGCCTAAATTATCTTCAGTATGCAACACAATGCTGATTAAATTAGGCTCATTTTAATCACCTGGCAGGTTTATTCAGAAAGTAACTAAATAATGAAATTCTTTATAACAACTCTTCATTAGTATAACCTGTCTTAGCAATGTTTTTTTTTTTTTAAGTGAACACAGAATAAATACTAATTGTGTGTCAATCCTTTCTCCCTCATATTTGACAGGTAAAAGAAAGAGCAAGTTAAACATTGTCCCCAATCCACAAATAGCTTTAATACGGAAACTTACTGCAAATCTTTTGAAATCTAGTACCATTTAACGGGTTTAGGTAGCCAAGCCCAAAGAGTTTGGAAACCTTAATTTTGATGAAAATATATTCTGAGGAAAGCCAAAGCCTCTGCCCTTTCAGGTACTTCTCACAAACAAGAAATGAGCCCGTCTGTGAAGTGGAACAGTGGCCATGGAGTCCCGGGTGCGCCGGTGTCTGCACTGCATTCCAGCCATTCCGTTACCACGAGGCTGCCAATGTTGAACTGGTCTCCCCAAGTGAGCCCAGCTCAGAGAGGATTCACCAGTTGCATCACCAGGGACAGCTCCAACATTCTGGGTCTCAGTACTTTGTTGTGCTTTGTTGCACATCTGCCTTAATCCTGACAGATGGCACACAACAGCCCTACAAACAGCAAGTACTCAATAAATGTCAACTATTATTATTATCTGGGAGTTTCAAAAACTATCAACCTATCAAGAGGTTATCAACAGAGGAAGATGAAGGGCATAGGGATTAAGTTAAATCCTATGAACTTTAATCCTAAAAACTGTGAGGCATCCTTGAAGGCATACTGGTTTAATTTGCATGTATTCTGCAGGTTTCAAGGACTATGAAGAAAGGACTAGAAGGTTAAACACAGCTCCTTAATCCAACAACGAAGAAGTCATGAGGCCCTAGACCAAAAGAAAAGCTACAGAGTGAAAAGAGATGTAAAGTGTATAAGCATTAAAATGGAGAACTGAGACTTATTTAAAAGGATTTGGTACATGGTTAGGGCTGGTACTATGAAGAAAGGGATCAATCCAAAATGTCTAGGTTTGTGGTTTGGGTGGTTGGGCTGAGAGCAAGCACAAAGAAAAGAAGCTGGGGACCAAAAAATGATACATTGACTTTGAGGTCAAACTATCATATATTAAGTATGATAGAGAACTGGAAATGGGCATCTATCATGCAAAGGGGAGTTCATGGCTAAAGAAATATAACAGAGCCATGTCAGTATGTCGGTGGTAGTTGAAGCCACAAGTTTAGTTAAGGACCCCAGTCTGAAAGTGCAGCAGGTACAAAACTGGGGATCAAAACCGGAATGAAGCTGAGATGGCAGCTTTTTCTTCCTTCCCTCCAACTCCACTTCTGAAGATACTTGAGAACAACCGATAAAACAATGTTAGCAAACTCAAGGCAACATGGTTTCATAGAAACTAGTAAAGTAAAAGTATCACGAGTAGGGACGTAGGATTTAAATACTATAAAGGAGGCATATTAAAACATTTTCAGGAAAGTTACATCAATATATAACTCAACAAACAGGACCTAGTTATTTTACACCAGTACTAAACTAATTTCAATAATAAGGATATTTTAATATTTTAATATATGAATAAACTTAATTTTTAGTTCACTGATATTTGTGTGAATAGACACACAAATATCTGTTCCAGGAGCACTAACCAGATAAATTCATCTTCACAATGGTAGGCTTATCTTCACAGATGAGGATTCCATAAACAATTCTTGATTCTCCTGTGAAAGGGTCTATTTCATTAATTTTCTGCTTCTGCCTAATAGGTGCCCTGACAAATACATGGTGAATTACTATCACTTATTGTATCTATTTTGCAGTCCCTCTGAAAAGTGTAGGCAAGTGAACACAAGTAGCTAATATACTACAAGTCCTCTGGGCACCATTCCCTCACCTCACCCCTGTGCTTATACCCAGAAAATCAAGCTCTTTTCACAGCCCACAAAAAGAGAGAAAGAGATTGTGGCTCATACCTCAGTTCAAGGAATGATACCAATTACCCACATCATAATCCTCCCACTTCTCAACACTCTATGATCCAGATCTTATTATTCTCTCAAGCCAAAAGTATGCTTAAAAGAGGCTGAGCCTAGGAAATAGCACATCAGTGCAAAATAAGAGCCAGCTCAAATTCCTGCAGTCCTTGACATCTCTGGCCTCTGGTTTCCACTTTTCCCTGCGGTGCCACAGCTTTCGTTTCTGATTAGATAATTTTACACCTGCTTAGAAGGCTACAGTTCATGACCTCTTTCATTTACATCCTTTCAGACCCTATGCCAAGTAAGTGCCAAGAATTGTGTGACATACTGGCTTTAGACCACTTTGTAACTTTAATAAAGGCATAAACCTTCACAGAAAAAAAGCACAGAGGCACTAAATTCTGGACATAGTTTCAGCAGCTTCACAAAGCCCTGCTCTAAGAAAATGTAGAGGGAATTAAGAACACATTTTCTGATATTCAATTAAATATCAATACACATTTCTTAAATTCTTTTACATCACTCTGTTACCACAAAGTCTTTCTATTAGCCAACTATAAATCTCTTCCAAATATCCTCAAATTCTTTTTTTCCTTAAAGTATTCATGTTAGTTTTTCTGCTCTGTCTTCTTATTTTACTATATAAATATTCAATGTTAAAACCTAGAAACCAGGGTGCCTGGGTGGCTCAGTGGGCTAAAGCCTCTGCCTTCAGCTTGGGTCATGATTCCAGGGTCCTGGGATGGAGCCCTGCGTCGGGCTCTCTGCTCGGCAGGGAGCCTGCTTCCTCCTTTCTCTCTCTGCCTGCCTCTCTGCCTACTTGTGATCTCTGTCAAATAAATAAAATCATTCATAAAAAAAAATAAAAGAAAAAAGATAAAAACCTAGAAACAATGAATCCCTCTATATCAATTAGAAGAAAAGGAAGAGGCCTAAAACAAAAATCCTATTTACAAATGTGATTATGAAAACAGCATAGCAATAGCAGTTGAGTAATACAAACGGGAGTAGCTAACATTTCTTACCACTCCTGTGTTTAGACCTTCTACACATTATCTTTTTTAATCCTCATAATATAAAGACTACTACCATCATATCCATTTAATACCCAAGGAAACTGGAAACAAACGCAGAGGGCTAAGGTAATTGGCCATGGTCTACCACTACGTCTAAGTGGTAGAACTGTGCACGTGTACTTGAAGTCAATGGCTTTGCCCAGAATAACTGCATGACGCTGTCCAGCATACAACCTCCATCGTGGCCAACAAGCAGAGGGGTCATTCAAGGAAGGCTGAGTCAAGGAAAAGGAGAACCACAAGTCCTCCTGTAAAGGAGACCTAAAAGAGAAGTGCCAAGAGACACAGTCTACCCAAAGTGTGTCACTTCTCAGATAAACTCAGGCTTCCCTAAACATGTAAACCCAAGAGAATAACAAAATAGCCATTTATGACATTACTTCTCTGTACAAACGCTCAGCTTCAGAAGGCACTCAGCAGGCTGTCATGAGATGGCAAACACCCCAAATTCTATGAGAAACCGCATTTCAATTTCAACCAAGCCTACAAGGTAGCTTTCAGAGGATGATTTCCCTAGACTAAGCAACAACACCAGTGTTCGGAGGTATCGAAATACCAAAGTGGAATGAAAGCTGTGAGAATCTGGAAAGGAGTCAGTGTAGGTATACCAGAAGGAAGAGCAACCATCAAGGATGTGAGAGCTTTTTCCACTGAAGAGTGGCAGAAGAAAGCTAAGAGGGCAGCCCTTGAAGCCTGGGAGCCATTGGTTCAAATACAAACTACCACCAACCACCTGGGTGGCCCTGAGCGAGTTACCTCTCTATGCCTCCATAGGCAGAGAGGCAGAGAGGATAGTAATGCCGGTCTTGTGAAGCCATTAAACCTCATGAGGCTGTCATGAGCAAACCTGAGCTCATATGTGCACACGCTGAGCAAAACAAGCAGCCCAAACCCAGTGAGAACACGAACCAGGGGCAGCAGAGTAGTGGGAGTGGTGGGAGTGGAAAGGGCTGGCTTCATTAGGATCCCCAGATTCTGTTTATTTTGAAGACAAAGTGCATTACCCAGCAACATACTCAAGGCCTACAATAATATGAAGTTCAGCACAAATATTATTTAACAATTTAGAAAAATGATATATTACTAGCTGCTTTGAACACATTCCTGCATTTCTTCTTTGCAAGTTTTGAGGAAATCTAATGGCATGAGTAGAAACAGGTAAAGATTGGAAGAATGAAAAGAAAAAGAACAGTTTCTAATATGGAAACAAAAAATGTGAGGGGCTGGGAAAGGAGCCAGGCAGTTTATCAGAGAATGCTGCCTCAGTACATGCCAAATCCAGAGCCTACAGGACAAAAAAGACTAGCTATTTCCTGTAACAGGGCTACAAAAAGAGCTATGAGACAGTCCATGCAATGAAAGTTTCTCTCAGTATCTTACATGACCAAGGACAGCAATAGCAACAGATATTAGAGAGCAGCAGACTTAAAGTAAAACCATTTTAAGCATATGACTCTTGATTTCAGCTCTGTTCTTGATCTCAGGGTTATGAGTTCAAGCCCCACACCAGGCTCCACACTGGGTGTGAAGCGTACTTTAAAAAGAAAGGAAAAAGAAAAGGAAATTTTAAAAAGCTAATATTCAATTTGCAATATCTTGAAAATATATTTAGGTTTTAAAAAGCCAAATCTGACCACAATTAATTCAAAATGCGCAATATTTTCTTGATATTGAAACAAAAATGGTTTTCATTTACAGAAACTAAACCTGCTGGACAATTATCCTGGTTAGGGGTATATTTAAAATTTAAATTTACAAATTTAAATGTTAAATTTTAAATTTTAAACTGGTTAGTTTTTGGTACATGAATCACATTAGTGTTGTTGCTAAGTGTGTGAAAACAATGTGACAATGAAGTGTAGGGCATTCTGAAGACAAAAGGACAATGAAACATTCCAAAAATAACCCATCCTAGTTTCTTCAACACTAATTCAATTTGGTGTCTATCACAACATTTAGTTCAATCCCTAGTTAAAACCTACGATTCCATAAATCAGAGCCAATGACTAGATCTTTGGTATAGCCAAAAAATATTTAAAGTATTCAGAGAGTTTTCACTGCCCTCCTCAAGTATATAAATATATATTAAAAGGTATTTAAATTGCTGCGTTATCATCTTCAAGTCTACAGTGACTCATAAATTTACTAAGCATAAGCAAATCTGGCGACAAGTAAAGCTGCATTAACCACCCCACCCCACTTCCACCCCACAATCTATGGAAGGAGTAACAGAGTGGTACTATATGTCTTCCCAATGCCAGCATCTCAAACACCATTAGCCTATCAAGGAGACATAAGGAATAAAGACTTAGCTCTTTAAATGGTTAAGCATTCAACCTTCTAAAGACTTTCTTAAAGATTTTACTTATTTATTTATCTGAGAGAGAGAGAGAGGGAGCGTGCGCACGTACAAGCAGGAGGGCAGGGTGAGGGAAAAGCAGGTTCCCCGCTGAGTAGGGATCCGGACAGAGGACTCGATCCCAGGACCCCAGGATCATGACCTGAGCCGATGGCAGATGCTTAACCAACTGAGCCACCCAGGCGTCCCCTAATGATATTATCAGAAAAACTACATAGAGACATGGCAAGAAAATATAGGACAGAACCATTATTTCCGACTGATCACCACATTTCCTTGGACAAGATCCTGAAGACCTCCCAGCATCTTTTGGAAGAACAGTGTCCACACCAGAAAACCAAACACCACTTGTGGAATCCTGAATTCTGGATCCCACTGTTTGTGGTTAAACCTTTGCAGCGACACTTCTGATCCCTCTGGGAGGGCACAGAGGTCTCAGAATATCACCCTGCTCTCTTCTGAGGAAGTCAACATAGTCAATCCCTTGGACAGGACACAGGAAATTTAAAACATAACAATATGATGGCCAAAGGACTGAAAGAAAAGGTAAGAGAGACCACAATGCAATAAGTAAGAATAATACCAGAAGAGTTACCACAGGAAACTATAAGGCAAGCCAAGGAGACACTGGGTATTCACATCCTCGATGGAAGACCAACCCAGACTGACTGCTGTGGGGTCCACACTCCTCATCAACAATTTTATCTCTGAAACCATAAAAAATGATGGCAATGTCTAAATGACCCAGAAGCTGGGAACTGCTCAGACAATAAAAATCACTCTCACACAATAGAGACCCCACAGACCTTACCAGAGGCACAATAGCAAAGCAGGAAAGACTACTGCTGGGACATTTAAAAACAGTTCTTTTATCTTTATATACTAGCCTGCAAGAGAGAACAACAGAAACTCAAAAAATGGTCAAATTAGTATTTATTTTAAAACAGAAATCTGATTAGACAATTAACATCAAAACCGCCAGAAATAAAAACAAACCTCTTGTAAACAAATCATTAATAGACTGTTGCTATTTCTTTGGAAAAAGAACATTATCTATAAATTGCTGCTACCTAAAAACTGACCTGATTTGGTACTGTCAGACAGTGAAATACACTTAGGCAAGTGGTAATTTATGAGGGAAAAAAGTCACTTCACAAACTGTGACATGTTTCCAAGTATAATAAATGAGTAAAATAGAATACCACACAACAAAACTGTGAAATCTTTAACGGTATTCATGCAGAAAGGCTGAATTAAATGTCTATGTAATATCAAAATATGAGTTAAATTCACTCCATAGTTTCCCCTCATAAAAAGGTATTATTAGTGGAAATCCCTGAAATTAGTGATTCAGAGTTCCTGGTATCAAAGAGTCCCAGTGGAACCTTAAAAACTACCAGAGAATCAGGAAATCTGTGTGCCCAGCATGTTTGGGCACTCCAGGAAAACTGGCTCATTGCCTCTTGTTCCCTAATGTGGCTTTTATTTCTGGATACTAGCACCAGCTGAAGTCCCTCAGATATATGCTCACTAATAACATAGACACAAGAGGTGTGCAAAGAAATGGGCAATGACTGACTGATTATAATGTACCTGAAGTACTGGATAGGGGGAAGGAGCTTTGCAAAGACACAAACATCAACATCCCAAACACTGTGTGAAAATGCATCTCCACTGCTAGAAATCGCTATTCAGACATCGCTTAGCTTAAGTCCCATTCCACTTCCTGGAATATGAGTTTATGAAGCTGGACTTGAAAATTTGTGGCCTCTGTATCATGACTGCATGGCAGGATACAGCAAACACAGGGTAAAAAGAGCAGCAACAGAAGGTTGGGTAGCAAAAGGAAGAATCAGGATCCACTGGGGTGAAACACTAAGGTGAGATGGGGCCAGGAAACTGGGAAGAAAGAATGAAGCCCAAGATGAGTGTGGAAAGGTGGGGGGAGTCACATGGCAAGAGGCTTCTAGAAAGAAGAGCAGCCACACAAATGCAGGGACTCTGGGCATCTCCTGCAGGGCAGCCATGATCCCACAGGACAGCACGCTGAGTTCATTCTCTTTCATATTGAGAAAGCAAAACCAGACCTGAAATAACAAATCTTGATTTGCAAACAGAAAATACAGCATCACAATGCCTTGTCCACAATTCCAAAATCAAACAGCTCCAGAAACAACCCTTTTCTTCCTAAGTTTGTAAGAAAGCACATTTGCGGGCAAAACCAAACCTGAACTAATACAAATTTGTAGTATGTATTTATTCACCTATTGGTGAACAGTCACATGTTTTGCTACAGAAATAGCAATGATCTGATTACAGAGTTGTGCCTCAGACATCAGAGGAGGTATTATAGATTACGGTACACCTTCCAGATTACTTTTCTAAAAATTAGAAAAAATCTCGACTCTAAAACCTGGCCATAGAAATTTCAGGCAAGGTACTGTGGTGCTGCTGTGGTCACAGCAGGAGCTGACAAATACTCTGGCTCTGGAAAACAGATTGTTAAATTCCCAGGACTTCTGTAAGTCCCCTGTTAACAAAGTCATCATTAAAAATTAAACTGTGCAAATTTGTAATTAAATGAACGAGATTAAAATCAAATGCGGGAAATCCTTCAAACTCACATCTTCATTATGTTACTGCAGTCTCATATGTGCATGGTCTTAAAGTTCTTTATATCCATTGCTTCTGTACAGTAGAAATACTCCAGGAGGATATGTGACTGTGTTTCCCAACTCGACACTCAGTGATGTCCCACTGGCTTCTTGCAATAGAACCCGGCAGAGTATTTACACCACAGAACTGCCAAACACTGCATTATCAGTGTGTTGTTAAACATTTGAAAATACATCAATGCTGAAGGCTCTCCTGAAACTATGAAAACAAAGATGAATTCACAACTACCTTCAGTATCTTCTGTTTAGAAGGGGTGTTCCAAGGGCACAACAGATAGACAGAGGTCAAAATTTGGGAGCTAGAGTCCACAGAGCAGAAGCTTCAAGAACCACGGCACCCCTTTCCGGTTGTTTGGTTTGCCATTGGGCAACAAGCCACACAGGTAGACTGCTGCATGCTAGGGTCTTCTACCCTAGTCGCAGTACATTAAGGTAGAGGTTAACCTCCCAACCACTATGAGTATGCACGAGAACAGGGACTGTTGTCCATTTTATTTATTTATTTTTTTAAGATTTTTATTTATTTGAGACAGAGAGGGAGAGGAAGAAGCAGACTCCCTGCCAAGCAAGGAGCCCAATGCAGGGCACGATCCCAGCATTCCAAGATCATGACCTGAGCCTAAGGCAGAAACTTAACCGACTGAGCCCCCCAAGCACCCCTGTTGTCTGTTTTATTCAGTGCTCTATCCCAAGGGCCTAGATCTTATACATGTAGATACAGAGTAAATATTTACTGAAGGAATGTATTAATTCTCCAAAGCACCATGTGGTTCAATACACATTATATTTCAAGTCCCATAAGGTAAGAAAAACTGCCAGTCAAAGAGACCATCTGCTTAACTTTTCTAGTACAAGAACTCATTGAGGGTGGGGGTAGAGGGTAGGGGTAGGTAAGGAGGATGAGTACTCCATTATTTCATAAAGACAGAAGTATATAATATTTCTTTTACTTTCTGGTTTAAATAGGGTTTTTTGATTGAATCTGAAATCCATCATTTGCAATACTTCTTCTATGAAAAATAACGCTCCAAACAGTTTATTTTAAAATGAAGTGTTAGAACACAAATCCATTCCTAAGTTGGAGACATCAACCATACATTTACAGTCACCATAGCAACTTTTTCCTAAAAGCTCACATAGCCTTAATTTTAAACAGAGGTAAAATTTTAAAGCAAAAAATAAATAAATAAATAAAATTAAAAAAATAAAATTTTAAGCCCACCCCAAAAAAACCCAACCAAAAAACCAAAAACACGACTATTCAAAACAATCCAAAAATCCCAAAAACACGTATTCAAAATAATATGGAAAATGCAAAAGCTTACTTTTAGAAGATAATGTTTCTTTTAATCTGAACACATTATTTATAAGGCACTTGGAAGATTTCTTATTTATTGCCCAGGAGAAACTTCATCCTGCACATAACTGCAGTTTAATTGATATTTCACACATGGTATTTGCATAAGAAATACAAATGCAAAGAGAAGTGAAGGGCTTCCAGTGCTTAAGCACCTAACATTATAAATGCTTCTTTTGGAGAAAATAAAAACTTAAATCTCTCTAATCTGTAGTAGGAGACTCAAAAAGCCTTCCCTTCAAGATCCAATCTATATTCCTAAAAGAATAACAGAATTCTCTCACTCTCTCAATCCTCTACAAGCAAATTCCAAATTTACAGGCAACTTTCAAATCGCATCTCATACAAACCCCTAGAGCCCAAGGTGGCACAACCTTCTCGTGCAGACAGCACAACCTCTGTCTCCTAAACAAAGGAAACCATACGTTTAGACCACACCCCTGACAATCTGTCCAGTGTGCACAGTGTCAGGTAACTGGAAGAAGGGCCACAAGATAATCCTGGTGCCTCACCTGCGCTGTTTTCCAGAATCACTGCTACATATGGCGTCTACAGGAAGCCTGGGATAAATAATGTTCCTCTGCCTTAGTGAGCCTCACTTTAAGAAAATCCACATAAAGGAGACAATAAATCTTTACCCCACATACAGTTCTGGGTGACTACCAAGTGCCATAGGCACCTACTCTACCCAGAAAAACGTCCTTACAATATTTTTAAAATAAACTTAAGTTATAAAATGAACAAAATCGAACAAATGAGAATAGAAAATATCAATGTACATTTCAAGCACTGAAGCTGTTTGAGTGCGTGTGTGTGTGTGCATGCATGAATTTGTTCACTGGGCCACCAAGTCAAATGTACTTCTTACTATAGGGCAGTGGTCTCCAATGAAGGCAAGTCTGCCCCAAGGAACACTGGCAATGTCTAGAGACACTTGGCTGTCACAGCTGGGGGAGAGTGCTATTGACATCTAGTTGGTACCGCTAAAGCAAACTGCTAACCATGCTGTAATACACAGGATGCTAAAGAAGTCAAACTCATTCTTCACAGATGACATGTACTTTATATGGAAAACCCAAAAGACTCCACCAAAAAAACTGTAGATGTCATACAGGAATTCAGCAACGTGGCAGGATATAAAATTAATGCACTGAAATCAGTTCCATTTCTAAGCACTAACAATGAGACAGAAGAAAGGGAAATTAAGGAATCAACCCCATTTACATTTACACCAAAAGCCCTAAGATACCCAGGAATAAACCTAACCAAAGAGGCAAAGGATCTGTACGCAGAAAACTATAGAACACTTATGAAAGAAATTGAGGAAGACACAAAGAAATGGAAAAATATTCCATACTTATGGTTTGGGAGAATAAATATTTTTGAAACATCTATGCTGCCCAGAACAATCTACATATTCAATGCAATCCCTATAAAATACCATCAACATTTTTCATAGAGCTGGAACAAATATCCTCAAATGTGTATGGAAAAGACCCTGAATAGCCAGAGGAATGTTGAAAAAGAAAACCAAAGCTGGTGGCATCACAATTCCAGACTTTCAAGCTCTATTACAAAGCTATAATCATCTAGACTGTATGGTACTGGTGCAAAAACAGACGCATAGATCAATGGAACAGAACAGAGAGCCCAGAAATAGACCCTCAACTCTATGGTCAACTAATCTTTGACAAAGCAAGAAAGAATGTCCAATGGAAAAAAGATAGTCTCTTCAACAAATGGTGTTCAGAGAGCTAGAGAACCACATGTAAAAGAATGAAACTGGACCATTTTCTTACACGGTACACAAAAATAAGCTCAAAATGGATGCAAGCTTATATAAATAAATATGAGACAGGAATCCATCAAAATCCTAGAGAAGAAGAAAGGCAGCAACCTCTGTGACCTTGGCCACAGCAACTTCTTGCTAGACATGTCTCCAAAGGCAAAGGAAATGAAAGGGAAAATGGGCTATTGGGACTTCACCAAGATAAAAAGCTTTCACACAGCAAAGGAAACAGTCAACAAAAACAAAACCAAAAGAAGCTATGGGGCAAACTGGGAGAAGATAACTGCAAATGTCCTATCAGATAAAAGGCTAGTATCCAAGTTCTATAAAGAATTTTATAAAAACTCAACAGCCAATAAATAAATAATTAAATAAATAACCCAGTCAAGAAATGGGCAGAAGACATGAACAGACATTTCTCCAAAGAAGATATACAAATGGCCAACAGACACATGAAAAATGCCCAACATCACTTGGCCATCAGTGAAATACAAATCAAAACCACAATGAGAAACAACCTCACACCAGTCAGAACGGCTAAAATTAACCAGTCAGGAAATGACAGGTGTTGGCAAGGATGCAGAGAAAGGGGAACCCTCTTACACTGTTGGTAGGAATGCAAGCTAGTACAGCCACTCTGGAAAACAGTATGGAGGTTCCTCAAAAAGTTGAAAATAGAGCTACGCTATGACCAGCAATTGCACTACAAGGGATTTACCCAAAGGATACAAACATTGTGGTCCAAGGGGGCACCTGCACCCCTATATTTATACGTCCACAATAGCCAAACTATGGAAAGAGCCCAAATGTCCTTCAACAGATGAATGGATAAGGAAGATGTGATATGTATGTATATATGTATGTATGTATGTGTATCTATATATATATGTATGTATATATGTACATATACATATATATATCTATATACACAGAGAAAGATAGATAACACACACAATAGAATATTGTATTCATGTGGATGAAACTGAAGAGTATTATGCTAATATATTATATATATTTACATATACATTAGCTATGATATATATAGCTAGTGAGTGATCACTCATTAGCTCATCACTCATTAGCTATATATATACATGAAACAGTGAGTACTAGGTTTATGCAACTGATAAATAACTGGACTCTACATCTGAAATTAATGGTACACTCTATGTTAATTAATGGAATTTAAATAAAATAGGGCAAAAGAAAAAAGAGGGAAAAAAGTGTCATTATGCCAACATTGAGAAGCCCTGTTTTAGGAGACAAAGTTTAAAGGCCACTAACTGATCCTATACTTCACCCTATTGAGCAGTCACTCCTATAAAACATATTTAACTTTAAATGTGCATTGCCTTAAGTGGAGTCTGCTAATATTTAAAAAAGCAAATTAACAACTGCCTCTCAAAGGACACTGTTACATGTCGGAGACCAGTATTTTTTTCTAAATATAAAAATGCTGAATACTACTGCAGAAAATAGTGAAACCAAAAAAGAATAAAGTATTTTGTGGCAAATTTATGAAAAGATAGAGCAAAACAAGACAAGCTCACCATCTATAAATTTTTTGCCACAAGCAAAAGCTCCCCAATATATGTGGATTACGCATAAAATGTTCATTTTCAGATTTTGTTTAAACTTTACAAGTCTTCACACAGGAACTTTAACGATGAGACCATTCTTGCTCCTATCATCAGAAAATGCCAGCAACAGATGTTAGAGTTGACTTTAAGAAAAAAATCTTAAAACAAAAGATGGTTAAGTGAGCAGGGGAAGGCCAGGAAGAGAACAGTAAAGAAGGAAAAAGACCAAAACAGGAAAACATGAGCAGAAACCTACTTCTATTCACCATGCACGCTTTTCAAGCCACAAAGCAACCTGGGACATTTTTTGTTGGAAACTGCGAAGCACCCCACCTGCAAGCAATTTGCAGGCAGAGGCATTACTACAGAGAACCTCAGACGGGTTAAGAACTGGACACAGATAAGCTGTCGTCTGCTTTTCAAACTGCTGAGGAAGAGAGACCACACAATAGAACAACAAACTGTAAAGTTCTAAGTTAAGGATTTTGTCAAAAACTGGTGTTTTGTTTTTTTTTTAAATCACAGTCTGACAAATTTTAGTCATTGTATTTAAGAGAATCCTAATTACATCCAGACGAAAAGTGGATATGCTTGCTGTCACTAATGAGATCTCAGAGCATGTGAATTATTCCAGAAGCAGCCGCTAGTATCCTAGCATGCATTTTTTTCACCATTTGCATTAAGCAGAAATTTTATCAGAGGCCAATTAATAGTCAATTTAATAGCTTTGTGGAAGAAGTACTAAATTAAGTGTGTCAACACCATATATTCGGTGCCTTTCCCCGTCTTGCACTCAGCAAGAAAATTACATGACTGACACTCCATTCCCATCATCTCGATGCCATCATCTCGATGGCCAATCACTGGCAACTCACAATACCTGGTTGACAATTCCAGTTGTTTTTAACATCTGGTCGAAATAATGCCATTAAAAGGACCTCAGCTCCTGATCTTTCGCAAGTAAGCTAAAAGAGATATTGACTAAAGCTCTCAGCCTGACATTATATAAAATTTTGTATTTTACAGTTCTGAAAACAAATCCATGCTCAAATGAACTACTAAATCCACTAGAAACACATGCAGAGAATCCTCAAAGGAAAACCACCTTTATCAAACAATTTTCATTAAAAGTAAGCCAATGTAATACACGTATACCGAAACGCTATCAAACTCCTCAAAAGTTCCGGTCACTCTAACTCTAAAACAACTAGCTAATTCTAGCTTTAAATTTCTGTAATAATCCAAAACAATTAAGATTGACTACTTGGAGGAAAGGGAACTAGAGGATACCAACTTTTTCCAAGAAATTATTTCAATGTTATCCATGCAGGTGGGTAAAAAGAAAGGGCGATATATGTACTGGTTGCAAATAACCCCTGTCCTTCTAGTGGCCTAACCCAGAGGTTTTCCAAGTGCAGTCCCTACCAGTATCCTCAGCTCCTGGAAACTTGTTATTAAGACAAATATTCAGTTCTGCCCCAAACCTATTAAGTCAGAAACTCTGGGGCTGAGGCCCAGAAACCAGTGTTTTCACAAACTCACCAGGCAATTCTAACACAAACTCAGGTTTGAGAAACACTGCCCTAACCTTCTAGAGATGGTAAAATGAGACTAAAGAACAAAGAGGAACTGGAGTGTTTCATAAGACGTATTGGACTAATCAACATCCATGATTTATTTTATTTAACCGTAATAACAGGTTTATGATACAGGACCTATTATTCTCATGTACACTGCAGCAACACCGGCTTGGTGAGACTAAGGAACTAAGTCCAAACTCTGAGAGTCAGTGTAGAGCTGATCCACGAACACATGGCCCCAGGCAAGGAGCCCTCTCTCCCTTCCTGCCCTCAAAGCACTGAGCTCACCTGCTTCATCAATTACCGAAAATTTTAGGAAATGAACAGATTCCGTCAGAATTTCATTTCAGTCTTGATTACAGGGGCGCCAAAAGCCCACCTGTGTTGATGCCATTCCCCTCCACAAAAAATAGGTAGGATGTTTACTCCAGATGGCCCCTTGGTCTCTCTCTCAATCAGTTCAAACTTTTTAGTAACTGCCTCACTGAGGCACAATCTGCCACACAGCCCACCTCGCTGGCCATCTTTGCCAGCAGAGCGCCCCTTCCCAAAGCCAGGCAAAGTGTCCATGGTTGGCCCATCCCTAAACAAAATCCCAATTTTCCCCATCTAATGGGACCACGTGGGAGAGAAAGACCTTAACAAGCACTCCAGGAATAAATCTTTTACAGTGGCATCCTCTCATATCCTGGGAATGAGAGATCTTAAGGCCCAAACATCACCGTCTGCTCTTGTCGACAGGGAAAAACACACAGACAAGGGGGCAGTAAGAATCTATCCACATAGATGTTGACAGGAAAAATATTTATAATGGTTCTATTAGAAAACTTGGGAAAAAAAAAAAACCAACCCTTAACTGTATACAATAGAAGCCACAATAAATCACTGTAAATCTACAGTATTTTAAATGTATATCCAAAGGCATGGAAAAAAAATCAAACAATACACACCAAAATATTAACATATTATATTAAATATTTAATACTGTAGAATTAGAGGGGATATATTTTCTGCTTTGCACTTTTTTTCTCCACCCCACAATATAAGCATGTTTGTAAAGCAAAAGCATATTTATAGTACATTTAAATTAGAAATAAATACAATAAATATATTCTATACTTTTAGAAGCTAGCAAATTATCAGCACATACATTAATATTAAAGTAATGATGAAAAGCTGTCTTAAGTTTGAAGTTAGCAATTTATATTAACAGTCAAAATGTGGCACACTTTAATGAAACTCACTATTGGAAAACACTGAATATAGCAGATAAATACATTTTCATACAAAGAAGAAAAATAAGTACTTTGCAGATTATACCAATTACCAATATCCATCTCATCAACAAGTTTCAGGGTTCCCCTGGGAATAAATACATAGCTTTTATTTTTACGGGAATTAACTGAGCTGCTTTCCTCTTCTTTCATATTGTTTTAGAGATTTAATTTATTCTTGCGGCTCAACACAATGAATGAATACATTAGAATTTAAGACCATCCTAGAAGGACCCCTGACAGCCAGATAAAACACAGTTATTACTGTCAGAACACAAATGAAATAATCTGAAAAGGCAAAGAATTATTAGCCTGCTGTCTAGTTTTCAAACACACAAAAGCAAGAAATAGGGTTTATTTTAGACTTACTCTAAAAAGTTATTTTTGTGAAATTTTGCTCTTCAGTGTTTGATAATCACACATAAATTTCCTACTAGAATGGCTATTATTGAACAGTTCATCAAAAAGTTGGAGGGACATTCCCATTGCCAGCCACCTCCCTTTAGCAGGTCAGTTAATGAACATGAGCAACTAATAGTAATTTACAAGAGGAAATATACAGAAACAAGGAAATACATAGAAAACAAGAAAAAAATACATAGAAACAAGACTTAGAGGACTCTAAGCAAAGTACTCTTAGTTTCTTTATTTTCATGCAACCATTTAAAAAATAGAATAGTGGGGATTTCAAAGTCAGAGATGCACAGCATTTTTTACCATACATTTAAAGCATAAACAACATAAATAATCTGCCAGAATTATGCCACATCATTTTTCTCCTTGGGAAGATTATAAATGCTACACATACCGTATGTATTAAATAATTATGACTAGAGATAATCACAGCACACATAAAACGTATGCATCATTGCCAAGAATTTGTCTAGAGATTTATTACATCGAGACATACAGCTTTTAAGCTCTGTAAGGAAATCACATGTTTAGCTCTTAATATTACCTAGAAATGATAATAAAGACTGGGGGAGGGGACAGTAAGCACCTGGGGGAGTCTGCTATCACATGGGTTAGGACTTAAAACTTTCTTCTTACAGTATAACCAGACATCTATGGCTCAATTGGAGACTCAAATTAATGATGAGGAAGAAAAGAAAGAAAAAAAAAAGACACTGTGCAGATGGAAAAACGTATTGCAGGCAATGACTATGCTTAAAAATGCTAATAAACCAGTAAATTTTGACCATTAGGTCAAAATTAGCCTACGTTAAATAAAAAATTTCCCGTGACTTGATAAATGTTGTACTTCTTTTTTTTTTTAATTTTTTATTTTTTATAAACATATATTTTTATCCCCAGGGGTACAGGTCTGTGAATCGTCAGGTTTACACACTTCACAGCACTCACCAAAGCACATACCCTCCCCAATGTCCATAATCCCACCCCCTTCTCCCAACCCCCCTCCCCCCAGCAACCCTCAGTTTGTTTTGTGAGATTAAGAGTCACTTATGGCGACAAAGCAGGAAGAATGTCCAATGGAAAAAAGACAGCCTCTTCAATAAATGGTGCTGGGAAAATTGGACAGCCACATGCAGAAAAATGAAATTGGACCATTTCCTTACACCACACACAAAAATAGACTCAAAATGGATGAAGGACCTCAATGTGCGAAAGGAATCCATCAAAATCCTTGAGGAGAACACAGGCAGCAACCTCTTCGACCTCAGCCGCAGCAACATCTTCCTAGGAACAACGCCAAAGGCAAGGGAAGCAAGGGCAAAAATGAACTATTGGGATTTCATCAAGATCAAAAGCTTTTGCACAGCAAAGGAAACAGTTAACAAAATCAAAAGACAACTGACAGAATGGGAGAAGATATCTGCAAACGACATATCAGAAAAAAGACTAGTGTCCAGAATCTATAAAGAACTTAGCAAACTCAACACCCAAAGAACAAATAATCCAATCAAGAAATGGGCAGAGGACATGAACAGACATTTCTGCAAAGAAGACATCCAGATGGCCAACAGACACATGAAAAAGTGCTCCATATCACTCGGCATCAGGGAAATACAAATCAAAACCACAATGAGATATCACCTCACACCAGTCAGAATGGCTAAAATCAACAAGTCAGGAAATGACAGATGCTGGCGAGGATGCGGAGAAAGGGGAACCCTCCTACACTGTTGGTGGGAATGCAAGCTGGTGCAGCCACTCTGCAAAACAGCATGGAGGTTCCTCAAAATGTTGAAAATAGAACTGCCCTATGTCCCAGCAATTGCACTCTTGGGTATTTACCCTAAAGATACAAACGTAGTGATCCAAAGGGGCACGTGCACCCCAATGTTTATAGCAGCAATGTCCACAAGAGCCAAACTATGGAAAGAACCTAGATGTCCATCAACAGATGAATGGATCAAGAAGATATGGTATATATACACAATGGAATACTATGCAGCCATCAAAAGAAATGAAATCTTGCCATTTGCGACAACATGGATGGAACTAGAGCGTATCATGCTTAGCGAAATAAGTCAAGCAGAGAAAGACAACTATCATATGATCTCCCTGATATGAGGAAGTGGTGATGCAACATGGGGGCTTAAGTGGGTAGGAGAAGAATAAATGAAACAAGATGGGATTAGGAGGGAGACAAACCATAAGTGACTCTTAATCTCACAAAACAAACTGAGGGTTGCTGGGGGGAGGGGGGTTGGGAGAAGGGGGTGGGATTATGGACATTGGGGAGGGTATGTGCTTTGGTGAGTGCTGTGAAGCGTGTAAGCCTTGTGATTCACAGACCTGTACCCCTGGGGATAAAAATATATGTTTATAAAAAATAAAAAATTAAAAAAAAATTAAATAAAAAATAAATAAAATAAAAATTAAAAAAAAAAAAAAAAAAAGGAGAAGAGTCACTTATGGTTTGTCTCCCTCCCAATTCCATGTGTGTTGTACTTCTATGGTTCTAAAGCTAACGAGATGGTGGCAGACAAGTTACACAAAAGAGCCGGCGTCCTCAGGCAGCTCAGTTTCTACTGAATAAGCACACAGACTTTCCATTTGATGTTTCGGTTTAGCCAACCTGTGCTTGAAGAACTTGTTTGAAAGCAGTAACATGTATTAACCTTGGAAACTCAGTGTTCTGTAAATCAAAATGCACTTTAACTCTGCATATTTATAATTCATTTCCTACAGAAGTAGTTCCACTATTTAAAATATCATGAAATTCATTATCCAAATAGAATTAGAAGTTTAGCCTGAACACAGCAGTCCGTCACTCAATGAACGTGATTTGTGAACAATCCCCTCCACATTCCAGTCTTCTAAATAGGAAGTGCCATTCTTCTCTCATATTCCTAAACCAATGGCAAGAACTGAAGAAGGGGGCAGCCTTTGACTGGCTTTCCTTTGTAAATACTTGGAACAAAATGTCTGTCACTTCCCACAGTTCCTTCTTTGGTCTCTATTGCATCCCAAATCCAATTTCCTGTTCATCACTCACGAAAGTTAAGTGATATGAAGCAGTCAACATTCAACTGCCGCAAGAGTATTGTTGGATAATCCAGGTGTACCCATTCTTGGACCTTGCTTCCGTTAGGCCCAACTAACTTAACTACCCAAGCATCTCTACAGAGGAAGAGCAGGAGCAGGAAAACTAAACTCTAGCAACCATCAGATAACTCAGATCTCAATGGTTACTTCTTTTAATGTTTTAGCTTTTATCTTTCAACAACAGAAATTTCAAACCAATGCGTTTTTCCATCATTAATTGTGATACCTTTTAAAATCCAGTATGTTGGACACTGCTTGCCACAGTACAGATCCCCACACGAGAAATCCTCTGAACTAGGAGCCCTGGGGGATGTGCTATGGTTTTGTGTCTCAAAAGGTCTTTCATAGTTGCCTCTGACTTGCAGCACTTGATAACAAAGTCTTATTTATTTATTTATTTATTTATTTATTTATTTATTTTTTTAAAGATTTTATTTATTTATTTGACAGAGAGAAATCACAAGTAGATGGAGAGGCAGGCAGAGAGAGAGAGAGGGAAGCAGGCTCTCCGCTGAGCAGAGAACCCGATGCGGGACTCGATCCCAGGACTCTGAGATCATGACCTGAGCCGAAGGCAGCGGCTTAACCCACTGGGCCACCCAGGCGCCCCAAAAGTCTTATTTAAATAATAAACAAAGTCCGCTCTAAATAATTTTCTCCTCTGAAGGTCTTAGATTTTATGATACAACCCACTGCCTAACATTCAAAATAAATTAAAACTTCTCTTAGCCATATAGCTCCTGCCTTCACTTTACACAACTGAGATCTCTTCTCTTCTAAATCCTTAAAACAGTCCACAATCCACAATACAAAGATAAAATGATTCACAGTGCGATGAGCTTTTTTGTTGTTAAGTTGATTTTCCGCATTATGTCAAAAAGCTAGCCAATCCTTGAAATCCACTGATAGAATTCTGCCTTTATGTTACGTTGGCTGCTATTTTAACAAAAAATATCTCCTTAAAAACACACTGAACTTAAGCACTAGAGTTGTGCTTAGAAGGTTTTGTAATTTTGAAAACAGGAAAACATTTCACTGAAATACCATAGACGGAAATTTTATTTCAAGAAGTAAGATCACTGTGTATCTATCTTTGGTTCGGTAATGTTCTTCCACTCAGTCCTTCTGTAAATAAAGAAGCCTGTGGTACTTTGACCTCTCTATAAGAAGGTTCTAGTGACAGACTGGACAGCACAAGCCTGAGCCAGTCAAAACTTCTGCTCCTTCTGGGTGATGATCCCCAGAGAGTTCAATAAGCAGATATCACATGATATTCAAAAGTACACCCCATCAACACAAATGACACCGTCTTCAATCAGTGCTGCCAATGATCTAGTAATAAGGCAAGAACTTTGCTGGACCTTCTCACATTTACGCCAACTTGGTAAAAATAAAATCCTGGGAGCGCTGTGAAATAAGCCGTGGTTCATTTGCTGATCCATTAAACAAAGAGTTGGCGTACCTGTCTGTGCCAAGGCTGGAAGACACAGTCCATGCCTATCTCTGTATGACATGCAGATCTTTGCTGAGCACTCGCCCTCTTTAATGTATCAGAAATCATAGAGAAACTGAATCTTTCCTTTAAAAGAATACATTATGGTAAAACATGAAAAATTTCAAGGAAATCACGTCCACAGAGGCTTAAGAAAAACAAATGTCTCTCCTTGGGGCTTATATATTTTACAATCACTCCATATTTGGAGATAATTAGGATTTTTTTTTTCAACTCACAAAAAGGAAATCTTTATTGTGTCCTTTTAACTCTAAGTCTAAAAATAAAACAGCAGGAGTACAATATTAAAAGTTTTCACTTCAAAAACAGTTTTTTTCATTAAATAATCTACTAATTTTTTACCTATTCATTACTCTTAAAGAAAACATGTCCGCACAACTGCAATCTAAAACATCCTAAGGACAAAGTATTGTATTACACACCCCTTCACTTCAGGACAAGAACTCTACTCATGTCTGTCAATTCAATGCCATGAGTACTAGAGAAATTCTCTCAAGATTATCTAGCTCTCCAGAGCCCCACCTATAAAAATATGTTAGAATTGAAAGTCTTCTTCAAAATGCATGCAAAAAAAGAGTGCTCCTAAATCAACTGAAGATATTTTTTAAAGTCCCATATAAATTATGTAACCCACATTGAAATTTTATAGCCAAGTATTTACAGCCAAGCTAAGTCACAAAAGTTTGCATAAACATACCCAAGAGGAGGTAAGCAATATTCCTGTTCTTTTTTTTTTTTTAAAGATTTTAAAAAAATCTTAAAATCTTTAAAAAAAGATTTTAACTGACTGAGACACCTGGTTGTCTCAGTCAGTTAAGCATCTGCCTTTGGCTCAGGTCATGATCCCAGGGTCCTGGGATTGAATCCCACATCAGGGTCTTTGCTCAGCAGGGGGCCTCTTCTCCCTCTGCCTGTCATTACCCACCTTGTACAAGCTTGCTCACTCCCTCTCTCTCTTTCCCTCACAAATAAATAAAAATCTTTAAAAGAAGTTAAATTTAATTATTTTAAAAAGTGGCAAATATTACAGCTATGGCTTTGGTCAGCTAGGGATGATGGGCATCAGCAAAATCAGCCATAAATGAGGAGAGAGGCCAAACCCGTCTGCTCCCTAAGGCCTTCCGGAAGTAAAGCAAAACCACCACAGGCAGGAGGAACTGTGACCTCACCAGGACTTTTTAACGCATTTGGGAGAGAACAGCAGAGCAGCAAGAGAATTTTATCGTCACCCCCGAAGGTTGTTTTTTTGTTTTGTTTTGTTTTTCTTGTCTTTGGCCTTGCTACAAAAAAGAACTATTCAAAACCGGGGAGAAAGACACCTTATAACCGAAACTGTATCTTGGGGGGGGCGGGGGGGGCCTGGGTGGCTCAGTGGGTTGGAGCCTCTGCCTTCGGCTCAGGTCATGATCTCGGGGTCCTGGGATCGAGCCCTGCATCAGGCTCTCTGCTCAGCGGGAAGCCTGCTTCCTCCTGCCTCTCTGCCTACTTGTGATCTCTGTCTGTCAAATAAAAAAAATAAAATCTTTAAAAAAAAAAAAAAAACTGTATCTTGGGCAACCGTGTCTCTAAAAACACCTATAACCACATTTCAGACCTAGTGTTTCAAAAATAAATTTCAAAAACAAAAAGACCCAGAAATAATACTGAAGCAAATTACCATTTAAATCTTAGTTTTAAGGGGCGCCTGGGTGGCTCAGTGGGTTAAAGCCTCTGCTTTCAGCTCAGGTCATGATCCCAGGGTCCTGGGATCCAGCCCCCCCACATCGGGCTCTCTGCTCAGCAGGGAGCCTGCTTCCTCCTCTCTCTCAGCTTGCTTCTCTGCCTTCTTGTGATCTCTGTCAAATAAATAAATTAAAATCTTAAAAAAAAAATCTTAGTTTTCAGGAATCAAATATTTTAAGTTTTAAGCTTTAAAGGAGCTTAAATAAATGGACTGAGGAAGCATTTAAAATGTTCAAATAACTATCAGTAGAATAGAACAGTAAAGCCTAATGAAAGTTTAGGTTAGTGATGACTTGAAGGGACTCCTTGCCCTTAGCTAAAACAGCACTTCAAATACTCAAACCCACTATCAAACAATGCCACATAACACAACTGAACAACTCTAGTATGTGACTGCCCTTTAAAAGAGATGGAAACCGAGGCTGGGTGATCCAGTGAGAATTTAGGAGAACGGCGGCAAATCATCCCTAATCAACCTTCCAACCCTTACCTGCAACCAGGTCCAGAGCCATAAAATGACAGGCCGTGTGCCACACTGGTGGCCAGACAGGGTTCCTGGGCCAGAGCCACTGCGGGTGCATGGCCAAGGCAGGGCCACGCGGATGGGCCTCCTCTCCAGTCCACTGAACCTGCGTCCCCAGAGTGGGATTCCGAGGGAGCCAAACAAAAACACGGCCTGGTGACTGTGCTTCCCAGCCAGGTTTTACATTCAGAGAAAATCAGGCCTTTAATGCCTCCAAACAACAATAGAATAAATGCAAAAACGGTGGATTGGATAAATGGGGAATCTCAGGTTAACTACAAAGAGGTAAAAAAGGGTAAATGGATGAATGTGAAGGACACCTGGCTCAGTGGCACGGGCTCCGCGTGCCAGCAGGCGAGATTTTATGGAACATGCAAATTACTACAAAAGGAAGGAAAAAAAAACGAACAATAAGCAAAAGACCCAAAAGCTGATATTAATCAAGTATTTGGGGTTTAGAAAAAAAGTCTGGGTTTTGTTTTTGTTTTTTTGTGTTTTTTTTAACCCCACTAGGGCCAAAAGAGCTGTAGCACATCAACAGGCAATGTTTTGTATAAAAGAGAAGTAAGACCCTCACTGTAACATTTACAACACGACAAAAGACTCCATCAAATTCTGTGAAGGCAGCCCGAGGCTGGCATCCTCTGGCTCTGGTGAGGTGATCACTTAAACCGCCTACTGCTGTTTTATGTATTTTACTGCGAGACTATTGATGCATTTAACACACAAATGCCAGCCCTTCCAGGCCAGGATACAAAAAATTTATTGTGGGTGTGCTTTACGTTAACGTTGATTCCAACGGTTTACCATCCCTCAGCCGTTCTCGTGCCAATTAGCACCTTAAAAATCATGTATAAATATTTGAAAAACATGCTAGCAATTAAAGGGAGGAAATATTCTACATTAAAATCAGGAAGAGACTTTAGGTTAAATACTAAAAGGTAACTGCATTCTCAGAAAAAAACAAGTTTCAGAGCAAAACACAAAATGCTGTGTGCACTCTAAACAAAAAATGTAGATCATGTAGATCTATTTAAAACTCAGCAAATGCCAATTATTATTTACTGCTTTCAAAGCTAATAGGTCCTCTAATTGAATATAAGAGGTTTTAAGCTCTGTGCATCATTAACTTATACTCTGTGTTAGTAATAAAGTGTTGACAAAGGTTTCCAGTGAACTAAGAACATGAAAAATTCTGATTAAACGCAGCTTAGGATCACTCCTTGTACTAACTTTCTGATGTCTGCGGTTTTAAACAATAGGAAAAGTTAAAGTGACTAGCTTGGTTTAAAGTCAAGCTTTATTCTTCAGTCATCTAAAAAGAAGAATATAAAGTTCTCATAGTCTAAAGACTTGCCATTCTAAGCAGAATAATCCTAACAGTTAAAAAAAGAATTTTAATATAAACTCAAGGAAACTTAATAGACCAAGTTACCAAGTTATAATTACGGCCAATGACAACAGCTTTTCTGAGGAATCAGAGCCTCACGCTATTAGGGCCATTTTTTAAAATTAGTGAGCTTTAAAACTGGAACAAAGGCCATTAATAGCAGGAATTGATATATTCTTATTAATACCACACCAACTGTCCAAAATGAGAAAAGTAACCCAAAGCATTCATTCATGGGGTAAGTCTAGGAAACTAATAGTAAAATAGTTAGATGGCACTGAGTAAAGTATTTGAGAATCTATGAATTGGCTGAAAATGGATACAGTCTTTTAAAAACAGTAACTCGAACGTTAGCTTTCAAGACATGAACAGTGTGGTCCCAATCCATTCAAACAGAACAGCAGTGGCACTAAGCTACGTAAAGAAAATATGGGAAAGTTTTAGTTCTACTTTCAAATTCAGTTAGAAGGCAAAACCTTGTACTTTGCATATTTGGGAAAATGATCTCAGGAAAAACTTAAATAAAAAATAACCAAGAAACAACATTTTAGGATCACAGAATAATAAATATTCAATTTTTGTTTTAACTATTTGAAAATATTGAACCGAGGAAGGGAATCATGTAACTTCCATGTCTGAATGTGTATCTTACAAAATTATTTCACTTTATCTTTCCTAATACTCTTAATATGTTCATCTTTTGTACTTATATGCACCTTATAAGGCCAAATCATCCAAGTTCAGGTGCCCTCCCCATTCTCCGAGAAATGCGTCCACTCATCTGCACACCTACCTTTGTCCCATCCATCCAAAGGGGCAGGCCCTCAGTCAACACTGGTGTTCTGTGTGACTATGTCATGATCCCCAACCACTGCCATCATCACTGCCACCCCCCTGCACCATCCCCTTCCAGCCACAACTGCTGAGATCCAGGTTGGACCTCTGATCCAAACTGGACCGACTGCAATATCTCCACAGAGAATCTGCAAGTAGGACCAAAAGCACAGGGAGGCTAGAACTTCATAAGGAAACATTCATGTTGTGAGCTAGACAAATTAGAATATGGAAACAGAGGCAAAGAAAGCTGCTCTCTGGGAGGAAGAATAAACAGAATTCCAAAAGAAAGCAAGAAATCAGGGACTGAGCAGAGGTACTTCTGTGGTTCCTAACATAACACCTTTTTAATTTTGATTCCCATTGATTTCCTATGCTAGTTGAGGCCATGAAGAACCCCTGTAGTATGAACTACAACTTCATTCTTCTCTACTTGGCTAACTTGATTTGGCTACTGTTACATGGACATCGACTGAATATACCCTAACATCCTATGTGCAACAAAGATTTAATATATACAACTGTGCTACAACTCTTCAATCCCTTGGCTTGTAGTAATTTAGATTAACAAAATTATAGGGTTTATTTGTGTTCTATCCATAACTATTTTAATCATGAACTTCAAGGATTATTAACTAACCCTCCCCTTGCACTCCTTCCCTTCCAGTAGTCCACCGTACTGTGCTAAGTTCAACTCCTTAAATATCTATAATAGGATACTTCTGGCTCACAAATTCTATTTCATACAAAAACTCTCTGGGCACAAAGATATATCTGATCACAACCAACCACTAAGCACTGATGGTTAAGGAAGGTTATAGTATTGCCTTAAATTTCTCTCTCAACCATGAGTACAGCAACAACCAATGGATCCAGTGGTTCAACCCAGACAGAGGAATATCTATAAACAAATGATGCTAACTCTTATGGTATCCTTCTCTCCACTCTTTCCAAAGTGAGTCAGTGTTCATATTTGGCTCAGGTCATGATTCCAGGACCCTGGGATAGAGCCCCACATCAGGCTCTCTGCTCAGCGGGAAGCCAGCTTCACCCTCTCCTACTCTCCCTGCTTGTATTTCCTCTCTCACAGTCTCTCTCTGTCAAATAAATAAATAAAAATCTTTTAAAAAATGTGTATTTATCTGAGTAGTTTGAGGGCGAAAAGTAAGTCAAGGGTCTAGTAAGTTCCTTGAAAAAGAGGGATTATGCTTTATTCAGTTTTGTATCCCAAGTGCTCAACACATCATACAGGGTAGAGTACATGCACAGAGAATAATCAGCAATCAGAATTAACTAGAAAATATAAAAGGTATGAGGGAAGCATGGTTATTACCTTGCCAGGGCTGCTGCACAATCAACAATGTAGAGGACTGCAGTGTAGCTGGCTATTTATAATATGCAGGGATAAAGTAATAAGGCCTTCCAAACCCGCATCCCTGTACAAGCTGCCAAACATTCCTTAGCTCCTTCTTAATTCTGCGTGTGGACTACACATCTACACGTCTCTTTACTCAAAAATATTAAGTGAGCCATTGTATCTCTCAGTGCTATGACCCCCACATGATCTAGCACTGCCATTTCAGAGGCTCATTAATACTGGCTCATTCGAAAACCAAATGGAGTGGATGTTGTTATGAAGTTTTTGACAGCTATAGGTCTTAATGGAAATTCGGCTTCATTGTATTAGCCATATGAATTATAAGCAAGAATCACACAGTAAACTGTCAAAATTGCACAGGTCTCTAGAACAACCGATAAGAGTTAGCACTCCTACAAACTCATTTCCTCCAAGTGTTAAGTCATACATAATTTGGGAATGGGTTCTATCTCCTTTCAGACAGTCCCTCTGACTCCAAAATACCACAATGCAATGGGGTAAAGCTAACCTACTACAAAGAAAGGGTCTGCCTTAGCTTCCATTACATAATGTCTCCTCCCCCTGAAATGCAGAAACTTATTTTATTCCAATTATGATAAACTAATGATTAATTTAAAAGGTATGCTGCTTCCCAACCCACACAGTTGCTATTCCCTTTGCCTGGGATAAACTCCTCCCTTAGAATTAAAAGCATCTTTGGGGCACCTGGGTAGCTCAGTTGGTTATGTGTCTGCCTTCAGCTTGGGTCACGATCCCAGAGTCCTGGGATCAGTCCTGGGATCAACCCCCACGTCAGGCTGTCTGCTCAGAGGGGAGCCTGATTCTCCCTGCTTGTGCCCTCTCTCTTTCTCTCTCTGTTGAATAAATAAATAAACTCTTTCTAAAAAACAATTAAAAGCATCTTTTCCTTTTCTTTATCAAAGTCTTAAGTATTCTTGAGCCCCAATGCCAAAGCACTCCCTCTTTCTAATTCCTCTGTTGTGCTTCTTGTCTTTTTAGTGTCGGTACCATACTCTGCCTTCTATTTCAGTTACTCATACACATCTTAAAACAGCTCAGTTTGACTGAACTGATCTTACTGGCAAATTAGTATTTTTCATTGATCCGAGATGAAAGGACTTGCAGGTTAATACAGAACTGTTACACTTTTGATAACCCATGCCCTAGGTGGAATGCCTTGGCTGATGACTGGAACTGCTAAGTACCTGGAATTACCCATGCATTTTTAGGCAAGGGTTATGAACTCTACAGAATTAGCCAGAGATGTTTTTCAAGTCCAATTTCATTTTAAACTGTAAGCCTCTAGAGCTTTCACAATACTTTCTGAAAGAAAAGAGCAACAATGAGATATGAAATCGACCAGAGTCGATTTTGCTCAATTAGTTACCAGTCAGAAGAAGACATGTATCAACAAAAGAGAAAACAAGATTGCTACCTTTTTAACATGCCAGCAAATCAAGATTCCTCAGGTGAATGCCACTCGTCAATGCCACAATTTCCTCTGTAAATCATTATTCCACAGTTTAATAAATAGAGGTACTCACCCAACAGAAAGACACATAATAACTGACGAAAACGATGACTCCCAGGACAGCAATAAAGTCTGACCTTCCTTACTTGATGAGAATAGAAGTGACTATAACAACAAAAATGCACTTCCGAGGGTTCTGCAGCTCCCACTTGTCAAAGTGAAGAAGGGCACAATGGATGTCATTTTAAATGATCTTGTGAGCTGAACTCAGATTGTTTATGTTATATGGAACCAAGCATCTAAAATGAGTCTGTGAAGAGAGAAGTTTCCTTTCCTAACAGAGTATCTTTCATAAAGTAAATGATTTTGAAAGTTTGAATTAGAAGCGGACTTGGGTCCTGTGCCTTAATTATCAGCATCATAAAAACCAGGACATCCTCCCAAGCATATAATGTCAGAGTAATTCAAAATCCTGGTAAGTTTCTGGCTTTCCAAGAAAAATGAGTTAATTAAATTTGAAGGCTTAAGTATGAGAAACCATAGCTAATCACAATTCCTCAAGAAGGAATCAGCATCCAAAAACAGCATCTGGGGAAGGGTTTCCTTGACTATACAATGCAGACTTTACCATGCTCTGAATATTTTTCTCAGTAGGCTCTATACTGGGGTCCTGGTACCTACTGCTATTTCTCAAACTGAGAATGGCTGTTGTTCAAAACTAAGTCACTCAGAATGTTAGATGCCATAGATACTTGTCAAAAGCAGATACTTTTATGTGTGTTCTCATTCTAATGCTTAAAGACTTTATGGGGCTGTTATTTGCTTAGTACTTAGTAATGAAAAAAGGACATCAGCCTAGTACAGACGATGTCTCACAAAACCAAAACCATAGGGGCGCCTGGATGGCTCAGTCATTAAGCAACTGCCTTTGGCTCAGGTCATGATCCCAGGGTCCTGGGACTGAGCCCCACATGGGGCTCCCTGCTCAGTGGGAAGCCTGCTTCTCCCTCTCCCACCCTCCCTATTTGTGTTCCCTCTCTCGCTGTGTCTCTCCCTGCCAAATAAATAAATAAAATATTTTAAAAAGAAAGAAAGAAAAGAAAATCAAAACCATCTACTAGATGCAAATACGTTTGTTTTTTTGTTTCCTCCATGTTACACATCTTCACAATTTTACTTTGATAATGCCTCTAGCAATAACAGCAATTCCTATGTTTGAAAGTTAGCGTGAACAGATGCAAGATCTTTATTTTAAAAATTCTGGGGAGACAGAGGCCTTCAAGCATAAGGGCCTACATTCTATAATCTGGTGTGGGAGAGGGAGCATGGGAGAACAAACAGGAGCACAACATATCCACTAAGTTATTTTTAAGGCTTTTTCTTTGGAGACGATGGTGTTAAATTATGATCACGTTTTCATGAGTTGCTAAGGACAGCTAGGGGAACCAAATGTCAGCACCTCATTTCGACTGCGGGGGTATCTGGAACGAATATAGCATTCTCATGCCAAAATAACAGAATTCTAAATCAAATTAGTCTTTGTCCTTTCCCTCTGGGCATGTACTCAGGTGAAGGCTCCCTGAAACCACTATTTGGGGTAAGATTTTAAAGCAAAAAAAAAAAGTCTTGGTGGTGCCACTGCTCCTCAGCTTCAAGCACACAACAGCTGAGGTGCCAACCCTACGAAGGGACGAGGGGCCAGGAAATACTATTCCAATTACTCCAGATTCTGGTGCAGATTACACGTCCCTGCAATCTCGGGGGTGGAGAGGTGGAAGGAGGAATGATGACCCGAAAAATCCCCTTCACCACACGCCGAATAATGTGCTACTGGAGTAAAGTAGCACCATGACAATCACAAAGGTGCAATGATGGGAACCTTACCTCGCTGAGGCTGACCAACTGCTTTGCATTTGTCCTTGAATCCCAAACTAGATTTAATTTGGCACTTTTAATTCCCATTTATCCTTATCCTAAACTGTATTCATTAAAACCAGGTACAGTGCAGAAGCCACGTTAAAATCATTTTCCTCACCAGACGTTCTAGTAATCAGTGAAGTACAGTAAAGACCATTGACGGGGGTCTCAAGGCCAGGCATCGAGGGCCTCAAATACCTTCCCCATGGCGTCAGCGCCACCCTTCACACAAGTGTTTACTCTTTGTGTGTACCCTGTTTTCTGTCTTCCAAGTCTCTTGTCAGAAACTCTACGGGAGGATTACCAATTTAATTTTTTTTAAAGTCTACCATTCCTACAAACCTGAATGCCACTTCTGTTAAGCCAAGCAGAACGTAAATAATTTCAACCAAACGAATCATCATCTTGTGGAGGGAGGAGAGGCACAAAGAGGAACATGGTCTTTATGGGCCATGAAAAGTCATGGTGTTTATTTAATTCAAAAAAGGGAAAGTCCACCTTTCCACGAACACCAGTTAATTCTATTCTATACTAACCGCACACTACAACCATTCGCCCTTCTAAATACAATCATACTTTGTACCACCACTCTTCCACTCACCCAGCTTACAAACCTAGTAATATATTAAGTTTAGACAAACAAGGAGCTTTTGGGATTTTTATTCTAGCCTCTTGAAAATTATAGAGTTCAAAACAGGTGTTTCGGAAGGAGCTGCTAGAGTCACAGGGAAACAAATAATTAAACATTACTGCATAAGGTATTATGAAGCATTTTGCAAATTCTTATATCAAATTTATATTTAATGAGAGAGTTGATTCAAAATTTTGCTAATATAAAAACAGAACACTGCGTCTTACATAGAGTCTGTTCATACCTGTCTTCAAAAATAATTAAGGTTGGGCGCCTGGGTGGCTCAGTGGGTTAAGCCTCTGCCTTCGGCTCAGGTCATGATCTCAGGGTCCTGGGATCGAGGCCCGCATTGGGCTCTCTGCTCAGCAGGGAGTCCGCTTCTCCCTCTCTCTGCCTGCCTCTCTGCCTGCTTGTGATCTCTCTCTCTCTCTATTTCAAATAAATAAATAAAATCTTTAAAAATAATAATAATAATTAAGGTAAATCAGTGTTATAATAAAGATTAAGAACAGCATCTAATATCCTGATGCATGTTGGGAATAAGAAATCGCATGTTGTAATGGAAAGAGCTTAAACTTTGCAGGATCACAAATCTTTCAGCAATTACTGGTTCTATTACCTTGGACTACTGACCCTCTCCATCCCTGAAATGAAGTTAATAATTTCTATTTCAAAGGCTTTTTATGAGGAGAAAATATATACTATATACAGCAATTAATACACCTTCTGGTAGATAAGTTATATAGACGCAAATATAGGCTTTTTACTGATACACAAATGTCATGTATCTATTAAAATGTTATTATCTATTAAAATACGACAACAGAAAATGTTACTTAATTGAATATCCATTCCACCCTCCTTCCTCACTAACAGATTCTTCATTTTTTTCCAGGGAACTATTTTTTTCTGCATGGCTATGTGACACTGCAATTTCATTTCATGTTAGGATTTGCTTAGGAAAGGGCAAGGGACTCAATTATAGCCCACAAGTCATCAGCTGAAATCTTCTGAGGGTTTTGGGGTAGGTTTCCAACTCACAAAGCTGAAACGTGTAAGATGGAACTGCTATAATTCTCTTGTGATTCTGAGAATAAGCCTACATGCTGAGAAGGACAGGAACCAAAAAAAAAAAAAGGAAGGAACTAGGTCTCCGAAAACGTTATCAAATTATATAACTAATAAAACCTCACACCCATGTGGGGATATGTAATTATGCAAAGTATAGATTCCCTATTGTTTGAATCTCTTGAGTGAATTTTCTATTAAATGTATATTTTGATTGAATAGACATTTGGGATGCTTATATTTTGTGAGCATATGTAAACACATTTTATTATCTCAGTCTATAATTGCAAGCTATCAATATGATAATTTTCATGTATTTATGGAATAAAAATAAGCAACACTTCTCAAATACTCCCTGTAATTCATTTCTTACAACAAACTTATGAAGTAGAAACATCTCTTACCCCACTTTGGAGACATGTCAACTGAGGCCCAGAAAAGCCAGGTAACTTTTCCCATGCACACGGAACTATTACCATAGGGAGCCAAGATCAGGCTCTGGCAGAATGGCTCTCAAGCCCACTCTCAGAATGTTAAGCAATACTGTCTACCAAATACGTAGCATTAAATTTAGACCATCAGTAATATTAATTGCTGGCCAGAAACCTAAGACAATTTATTGTCCAATTAGACCCAATTATGAGAGCTAGTTTAATTATATCAAGACAGTTCTTCATCTGGTCACTACTGAAGACCATATGGCCAGATAAAAGACATAGTATTAAAAGATTTAATCACTTTTTAAATCACAACTCAATAAACAACTTGATCTTTAGCAACTTTATGTTTTAGACCATTTATTCTCAGTTCTTAAAATCTGGGTTTTTAAAAAGTGACTTTGATGCACAGTATGCCTGAGAACCTCCGCTTTAGATAATTAAGTATTTGGCATTCACTTTTCAAACACAGAAGGACAGCAACCCTTTCCTTTAAGATCACATGTAAGCTTACAACAGACACTAATCGCATCACCAGGTTTGGGGCTGAAGGAGAAAGGTGGGTAATTACCTCCCAAAAAAGGCACGATTCAAATTATTATGATAATTAGATTTTCATAATTCGTCAAAATTCTAATCACAAAAAGAAAAACAGAAAGTCGTGATTCAAATGTTTTTCCATCTTACCAAAAAGAAAATAGCAGTCTTGGTTTTCAGCGATTAAACATAACCCAATTAACTGACCGTTGACAATCCAACTCAACACATTCCACGGATTCAGGGGTCACCCCAAGAAGAAGCAAAGGGGGTTATTTTTACTACATGGGGTCCAAGGCTTAGTCAACAGCAGGAGGTTGGGGGCAGGAATAATACCCAGCTCTATCAATACCATAGCACATAATGAAATTTTCTATTTTGCAAAAAGCTTTGAACTTTTTCTTCCCAGAGACAGACAGAGCACATGCATTCCTGAAAGTGACATGAAAACAACATGAAGCACGTCTGTGTACCATTTCTACAACAGGTCATTAGAAGCCTCTGTAAAGGGGAACACAAACATCCCCTCAGAGGCTTAATCTTATAGCAAACACAGATTTTTTTACTAACTCCAATAACAGATTAAAATCCTTAAAAACCAGGCCATGGTCGTGACTTGGCCCTTTCTGACAGGCAAGTACACAGATATCCTGGGGGTGGTGGGGTTCAGGGTGGGGACTCCAAGAAATACGGAATAAAACGTTTCATGAATACATTACTAAGGAACTGTAATAAGTACGTCTCCCCAAAAGTGGTAGAGAAAAGTGGTATAAAAATGATCATAATGCAGACTTTACCTGTCACCAAAAAAGGAAAAAGCAGGTTTTAAACCAGGTATGTATCTTCGCTTTCCTAAATGCACCTTTGCTTTTAACTGGAAAATACTGCATAAAAGTTCCGCAGTACTTCATCTATAATATTCTATGTAGACAGTAATCAAACAAATGAATACAAGTATTTCTACAGCTGGCACTTCCCATTCCTGCAGCTGGCCAAATAAAGCACAAGAGGCTGAACCGATTGCTAAGAAGGCCAATATTGCTTTAAGAATATATCTTTAAGTGTTATTATTAAAATTCTTTTCTGTGGGCACCTGGGTGGCTCAGATGGGTAAGCGTCTGTCTTTGCTCAGGTCATGATCCTGGGATCCTGGGGTCCTGGGATCGAGTCCCGCATCAGGCTCCCTGCTCAATGGGAAACCTGCTTCTCCCTCTACCTCTCCCTCTCTTTCTCTATCCCTCATGAATAAATAAATAAAATCTTTTAAAATAAAATAAATAAAAATAAAAATGAAACTTTTTTGCATGTGCTAGTTTAAGGGATAAACTCTAAAGTGAGATACTTCCAGGATTTTTTTAAAATGTGTTTTAGGGGCGCCTGGGTGGCACAGTGGGTTAAGCCGCTGCCTTCGTCTCAGGTCATGATCTCAGGGTCCTGGGATCGAGCCCCACATCAGGCTCTCTGCTCAGCAGGGAGCCTGCTTCCTCCTCTCTCTCTGCCTGCCTCTCTGCCTGCTTGTGATCTCTCTCTCTGTCAAGTAAATAAATAAAATCTTTAAAAAAATAAAATAAAAATAAAATAAAATGTGTCTTAGGATAAAATTTAACTTTTCCATTTATCATCACTTCCCCCACTAACTAGTCCAGAACAATCGCTACACAGGAAACTAGTAACGGCACCAACGCTGTGAGGACAGAGGCCCACTCAAAAACAAGCGAAGTGAATGGGACTTCGTGGAGACTGGGCGGATTACAAGTTCATGCACAGGAGAGGAAAAGGACATCAACGAAGCCTAAGTATGAATATCTATAACATTTCTATTACACTGTGTACTGAGTTAAAGTATGTTCTGGAAATGAAATGTCCATCCACTGAAGTATTTCTTTAAAAACAATGTCAATATAGAGAAGCACTCACTTTAAAAGAATGATAAAGAAAATGGGAGATGGGCATGGAGGAGGTACTTGTTGTGTGATGAGCACTTGGGTGTTGTATGTAAGTGATGAATCCTTAAATTCTACTCCTGAAACTACTATTACACTACATGTCAACTAACTGGAATTTAAATGAAAACCTGAAATATAAAAAATTAAGTAAAAATAAATGATAAAAAATCAGAACACTTTTAAATTAAAATATTGAAGATATATATTCTGTATAGATACAAACATGTATGAATGTTTGCTTGGGTTTAATGAATATTACTGCTACTACAAAATTATAAATCACCAAGTCATTTCTGAAATACTTTAAAATGTTGAGAAAACTTTCCTCTGGCAGCATTTTCTTCTTACACCGATATGACTTAACATTAAACAGCTGGTCTGGTCGGAATTCCAAACATTCAGAGGTTAAATTCATCCACAGAGCACTTCTCACAAATCATTAATTAACACAAGTACAGAGAGACACAAACATCCGTTATGTGCTTTGACAACTTCATCTAATTTAAAACTTTTCAGTGACCTTAAAAGCAGTACTAGCATTATTCATTTAAACAATAAGGTTAAAATAGGAAGACCAGAAACCAGCAGTTACAGCTGGACACTAAGCTATCAATATTTTACCAAGAAGCGTCGTACAATAGACTTGACACTACCATTTCCAGATTTATGCTCTAGCCATCTGTCCTCAGAATTGTGCGATGGGTGTGATTGTTGGAGGATCTAGCTAGCGAGCATGATTAGTCTACTAAAGGCACATGTTACAGAGTTCTATATCCAACAAAATATAATGGAGTTCTGTCCACTGGAGAATTACTGATAGCTAGTTAAGGAGGGAAACCAACTGTTTTCCATCCACTTTGCATTTTTCTTTCTGTGGGGTAATCAAATACGCCTGCTCTCACCTTTCCCTTCCACACTCCATCTGTAGCCGCCCTGAGCAAAACTCAAGTCAGTTATCTCTGGTTCCTAGAGAACAGAAGAGTCTTCGTAGGCAGTTAGTAACTGCCTTTGAGAAATCCACTGGACACGACAGTTGAATCAAAATTCACTGAATGGAAGTTAGCATTATAAATGTGAATAATGTTCTCTATTCTGATGATCACACTTTTATATTCAACCAGTCTTATAGTAATGCTTCCATTATTGGTAAATGAGACCGCCTTTGAAGAGGCTTTAATTCATTACGATTTTAAAATAACTTTTCTTAGGACTCAAAACCTTGTTCATTTTGAGAGTGCCTCTACAATAAGGAAGAAAACTGGTCTCTGATAATTACACTGAAAAGCCACAAATCATATTTGTAAGATTTTAAAGGAGGACAAGATTTTAAAGAAAGGAAAGACAAAAATAAAAGGAATTTTTAAAAAACTGTTCAGCTTTTCATAAATAACAAAACTCTCGGGTCTAAGACTGAGACCATTATAATAATTAATAATTTAATAACAGTCACGGAACTAAGGGGTGGCAGAGCCACGGGATGACCCACTCTGTTCCCAGATGCAGCAATTTGCAAGTTAAAGAACAGAGACACTAGAGCCAGACAGGGGAGAGCTGAACTCCAGCTCCCGAACTTGCTCCCTGTGTGACTTCAGGCAAATTAACCTCTCTGAACTTCAATTCCCTTAACTGTTAAAAGGACACACTCAGATGTCAATTGCCCAATTCCCTTTCTTAACTTTTTTGTCTAATAGTATAAAAAAGGAAATGCTTTGACTGACACAGACTTAATTACATTTACAGTGTGTATTATCTCCAAATAAAAATGTTAATACAGTCACCCAAAAAAACAAAGAATCACTCCTATGTGTGGTTAATAATTAATAGGTATTAATATTCAAATCTAAACTCACCACACTATTCCAAAGTTCTCTTCATACTACCTAAAATATATATACAAAACCTCTGAATGCCAGATAAACAGTATTTTATAAATAATATCTGAAGAGTAACTACCTTTTCCTTTAAAAAAAAATCATTTGTAGAGTTCTAAAAAAAAATCATTGTAGAGTAAGCAAAGATACCACATGAAACCAAATGCAAATAAGAATAAAAACTTTATTGTATTAAGGTTTAAACACCAGCATATAGAAAGCTGTAGAGAAATGCAAAATCATTCTTTATAAAAGTGGGGATTTGGGGAGGGGCTGATCTTATTACCACAATAAAATTTACAAAAGACATTTAATTTGGTTTTTATTTTTAAATATTTTTAAATTATGAGGGAGAAAAGGACAAAACAAATTTGCCATGATTACATATCATACTGTGTTACAAGTGAGCTGTTTCAAGAAGGTCAACACAAGCCAACATCACTGCATGCCATCAGAACTTCTAAAAAAACTGATACTATCAGAAAAAATGGTAAAACTAAGGTCATACATAGCTGTTTAAATGAGGATTAACTGGCCACTGGTTAAGAAAGCCCTTCCTTCCTACTCAAAAACGAGTGACAATAGGTGAGATAATAAATCTTTTCCACATCTTTACTGAAGACCTCACTACAATAAAAATAGGAATAGGTGATATCAATGCCACAAATGGTTTTTTTTACTTGCCCTCAAAAAGAGACAATAGGATCAGATAAAATTTTCTAAAAATAAGAAAACGAAATAAAACATATGAATCTAATCTTGTTGTAATTAAAGAACGTTCAGTTTTGGGATGCTGGGGTGACTCAGTGAGTTGGGCATCTGCCTTCAGCTCAGGTCATGACCCCAGGGCCCTGGGGATGGAGCCCCGAATCAGGCTCCCTGCTCAGTGGGGAGTCTGCTTCTCCTTCTCCCTCTGCTTGTTCTCATTCTCTCTCTTTCTGACAGATAAATAAATAGATAAAATCTTAAAAAAAAAAAAAAAAGGGAAAAGAATGTTCAATTTTGAATTCCACAACTTGCTTACAGGAGAAAACTCTATTCAAATTTCTACCTGTGTCATTTCATAAATACAGTACTGTCAACTATGTTGGGTCACAACACTGCCTAGCAGTGTTTTTCTTCTTCTCACTGGTGAAGATGGGGTACAAAGAATTACTCAAGAAAATTTAAGATACAATCAACTGCTTCTGTTTCCATTCAAAATTCCAATTGCTTAGTAAGTCCCACATTATGAGGGGGCACAGACACTTATTCTTACAACTAAATGAACAGGAATTAAAATTGGCACTCCTCTTTAGATATGAAATCTGGGAATCTAATGGTGGGTAACAACACAAAAACAGGTTTATGATTTTTTATCCTCACACCTCAGTGAGCAAACCGGATTGTAAAGCTCGACCTGCCACATGGGGCGTAGGACTTGCTCCTCATAGTAGTGATTTGCTCCTCATGAGGTTAGACTCAAGCTTAGAAGCAAGCTCCAGTAATGTTTACATCCTTAAAAATTACTGAAAACTCCATGGAGCTTTTTTTTTAAAAAAAGATTGTATTTATTTATTTGACAGAGAGATCACAAGCAGGCAGAGAGGCAGGCAGAGAGAGGGAAGCCAGGCTCCCTGCTGAGCAGAGAGCCCGATGTGGGGCTTGATCCCAGGACCCCAAGACCGTGACCTGAGCTGAAGGCAAAGGCTTAACCCACTGAGCCACCCAGGCGCCCCTCCATGGAGGTTTTGTTCCTATGGATTATCTCTGTCCATACGACCTATTTCAGAAACTAAAACCCAGAAAATCTTTAAACAGGACAAATCCACATCATCACAAGCACACTTGGGGCAACGATGTCACCACATGCATGTGGCTTCTAGAAAAATGCACCCTGCACTCTAGAGAGAAGTAGAGTGAAAACGCAAATAACATTTTAGCATTACTATGAAAACAGCTGTGACCCAAAGAACCCCTAAAAGGGGTCTGAGGCCCCCGGTTGTGCCCAGACCACACGAAGAACTGCAATACTTTGCTGCTCAGAAGACACACAGAATCACCCTCCTGCACCAACAGGTGGTCCAGCAGGAGACGGGCAAAGCACCTCTAGTCCCGTTAATAACCAAGGTTTTTAAAAAGTATCTGAACTTACTAAAAATTCTGTAAAGATTTACTGAGAATCTGAAATTTCTTCTTCTTGACTAGAAAGATAATAATGATAAGATGACGATCTTAACAGGTTGATGATGGTGACGATATGACCTGCTGACAGTCTTGATACTGTGCCCAGTACAAGCCAAACATTGTTCCCAGTCTTTATGTATCCAATTCATTTGGTCTTTACAACCCTGTAAGGTAGCATTAAATACTGTAAATCAGCTGCCATCAAACAGTCGCAAGGCTTCCTCTTCAGCATGAGGTAGCAACACTAGCAATAATTCTAAATGACAAGCAAAAATCTTATTTGGGAAATAAAGCAAATGATGCTCCAAAGAATAATAAACCAAAAGAACAGATGGAATTGAAACTTTTGTTACAGAAAGCAGTGATCAAGTCAATTAAGAATGCTAATGTCCTTGGTATAATTGAACCGTCAAGTCAACTTTTTGGAACACTGGCTTGGGAAATCACTCTCCTATTTGGTGTAGGAATTCAGCTTGAGACCGACTCGACGTGCACCGTTTACACAAGGCTAGCTATTTAGGTAAACAAGAATATTTGCATTGGGTTTTTCTAAGTTACCTATTAGGAAAAATAATACAAGACTCTAGATTGAGTGAGAGAATGCAAACAAATACCATTATACTCGATCCAGTAAGAAATTATCTGTCCTTCCATTAACCCAAGCAAATTACAATTTCTACAAAGAAAAAACAGTTTTCAATTGTGATAATCTGAGTATGTAGAACTATGAATTACTAGGGCAAGGAACTCTTAACTCTAAAGGCCTTTTTGGTTGGTTGGTTTTTGTTTGTTTGTTTGTCTTTTGAGAAAGAGAGAGAGGGTATAAGTGTGCCCTGCAAGCAAGGGGAGGAGGGAAAAAGAGACAGAAAACCCTCCAACTGGCTCCCCACTGAGTGTGGAGCCTGACATGTGGCTCTCTCCCAGGACCCTGAGATGGTGACCTGAGCCAAAATCAAGAGTCTGACACTTTTCCAACTGAGCCTCCCGGATGCCCCCAATTAACTCTGAATACCTTCTACCAATTTTGGGGTATCTTGAAAATATCACTGATATTCTGAGTAAGAAAAAGATATGTTTTACTAATAAAACTAACTGATACAGGGATTTTTTCAAAGAATGTGATTTGAAAAAATACAATACAGTACGTAAGGATGAATTACTAAGTAGAAACTGACTAGCATCACATCTCATTGTGACTCTTACCCTCCTGCCTGTAATCCCTTATACAAGATCTTTAAAAATTATTTTCTTTCTTTAAAAAAAAAAATAGAGACAAGATCAAACTACCAGTTGTATTAATAGTAAGCAGCAATGAAATTGCTTAAGCTAATGATGCAATGTAATATCACATTTATTTGGGTGGCAGAATTTTTTTTTAAAGATTTTATTTATTTATTTATTTGTTTGTTTGTTTGTTTATTTGACAAACAGAGATCACAAGTAGGCAGAGAGGCAGGTGGCGGGGGGTGGTGGTAAGCAGTCTCCCCACTGAGCATAGAGCCCGATGTGGGGCTCAATCCCGGGACCCTGGGACCATGACATGAGCCGAAGGCAGAGGCTTTAATCCACTGAGCCACCAAGGCCCCCCAGGTGCCAGAATTTTTTAAATAATCATTTGTTTTCTATTCTACTAATATCCCAAAGGAATCATCTAAAGTTTTTTTACCTTATTTAACATATTTTGTGAGGGTACATCATATCATATACTGGTATTAAAATTTCAGCCGTTTAAAATAGCCCCCATAGTTAAAATCAGGAATTCAAGGCTCTGTTATACTTGTGGCTTGGAAGGAATTCACCAAGTCAGCCTCCACACGGTTTCTGAATTGCATCTGTTTCATGCATATACTTTCCATAAAACGCCATCAGGAAGGATAACTTTAAACAAAGGGTGCTTCAAGAGGAGCTGTGCCATATCCTGGGGGAAAGGGGGGTTGTTGTGAGATCATGAAGGCATCTGTTTTCCAGTTAGGTCAAGCCTGACGTCTACAGTTTGAAATGATAGTTTTATTATAAGTCATTTCCTTTATACTTAACTTTTATTTTGATAGGTCACCAATCAGCCTCAAATATATCCTATAAATGTTAACATTTATAAATCAACATATAATAATTGAGGTATTTAATTTTTCTATTTATTTATTATAATTATAATTAGGTTCTATTTTCTAATGAATTTCATCTCAGGATACCAAAAGGAAAAGTTAGAGAACAGTTATTATAAAAAGGGGATACTGACAGGGCTCCTGGGTGGCTCAGTGGGTTAAAGCCTCTGCCTTCAGCTCAGATCATGATCTTGGGGTCCTGGGATCAAGCCCCACATCAGGCTCTCTGCTCAGCAGGGAGCCTGCTTCCCCCTTTCTCTGCCTGCCTCTCTGCCTACTTGTGATCTCTCTCTCTGTCAAATAAATAAATAAAATTTTTAAAAAAAGAAAGAAAGAAAGAAACCTCTGTTTTAAAAAAAGGTGGGGATACTGAGTCTGAGAGTTAAAACTACTCTAAATAATAAAAAATCATGTGTTCCTCAAGATCTCAATTATGTCAAACCCTCCTAGGTTCCTCCTTCAAATTCAGTTACAATAATGGACACATCTGTTCTTCCAAGCTTCTAACCAGATCATCATCAGAACAAGATGTTTGTCCATAATTCCTATGTGTCCTCTGGGTCCTTGAGAACACAATACCACATGATCCACTCACCAGTGTCCCCTCTACACAGAGGAAACAGGAAGTCCTGAGCATTTTCCAAGGATCAAACACGCATGCAAAATTCAACATTATGTAACTCCAAAATGGGGACCTACCCTATTTTTGGGTTGGGTGGAAGATGGTATAATGTGGCTGCAAGCTCATTAAAATAGGCTTTGAGACTCTGTTTCCTCAAATGAGAAGTGAGGGAGTTCAGTCCAATTAGCTATAAGACTTTTTTGACCTTTATTAAACTATGACTCTATGAATAAAGTACTTATGCCAACGCTACCTTTAGACAAGGAATAAAAGAACCTGTCTACTCCTGAATCTGAATGTTCCCTCTCCCTTCCTGTCAGGTAATTATTCTCTCAAAACACAAAAGTGATAAGCCTAGAGGATCACTATGAACTTCGGAATAAAACATTTTCAAAGACTATCGGCAACCAAGAGTCAAGTTCCTAGAGAACCCACGCAGAGCCATCGGCCATTCTGATACCACTGGCACTAATCATTTTATCCACAACAGTTTCTACATGACTCCTTACATAAGAACATGTTCATAACACAAAAAGGATTACTTAAATGCATTTTTTAAAAGATTTTATTTATTTGACAGATCACAAGCAGGCAGAGAGGCAGGCAGAGAGAGAGGAGGAAGCAGGCTCCCTGCTGAGCAGAGAGCCTGATGCAGAACTCGATCCCGGGACCCAGGCTTTAACCCACTGAGCCACCCAGGTGCCCTAAATGCATTTTTAAAGAAACAAAATTCTGAGAATGCACAAATTCTTAACAAGTCAAATTCAACCTCCCAGAATATTAATTTTATGAGACAGCTTCCTTTTCCACTAAATCAGACCCTGCAGAGTGCAAGCCAAGGAATGAGCACTGCTTTTTCTTTTTCTTTTTCTTTTTCAGATTTTGTATTTTATTTGGGAGACAGAGAGAGAGAAAACAAAAGAGAGAGAGCATGAGAGGAGAGAGGTCAGCAGGAGAAGCAGACTCTCGGAGGCCGATGTGGGACTCGATCCCAGGACTCCAGGATCACGACCTGAGCCGAAGGCAGTCACTTAACCATCGGAGCCACCCAGGTGCCCGAGCACTGCTTTTTCAAGCTCCACAGGTGACTTTCATGTGTCATCTTGAATAAATAAGAACGAGAATTAAGGATGTTTGACAAGAGTAAAAGGTAAGGTCTCCCTGCCAAATCTTAATTTCAACAAGAGTCCTGGATAAAATATATTATGGCAGGAGACGCCCTAAATACACAAGCTGGCTTAGGCGCTGCAGAGGACCGGAGCTCCGGATCCAGAATGAAACAGCACCGCTTGCTTCCTCTGGCCTCTCTTCCTTACCCCACTTCGACCCACCCCTACCCTCAGAGAGGTGTTTTGTTTGTTTGCTTGTCTAACTTTTTCTCGTCAGCCACGTTCTCGTTTCTTTCAGTTTTTCAGAGCTCCTAAGAGCCAAATCACAGCATCTCTAAAAACGAATCCAAGTCAAATGAAACCATCCACAGACACATACTGCATTCATTACTTTATATTTTAGGGCAAGACATCTTGGAAGACATCTATCTGACAAGAAGCTGCGAGGCAGGGGAGGGAAAAACAGACAAAAGCATCTTTTGGACCATATCAAATTGGAGGTAACCAGATGGTGCTGGTTCCCATTTCACCCCTCTGTCCACCCCCAACAACACGAGTCACCCCCTGACTGCACTAATCAGAACTCTATTGAAGGAGATGGCTATGTGCATTTATTAGAAACCAAAGAAATCACTACAGAAACAGTCTCCCAAACCCAAAGATAATCCTGTAAACTGACCAGTGTCAAGATCTGAATATTAAAACATACAGATCCAAATTTAGATACCTCTATGATAATTTTAGTTACAGCGGAACGTGTTACTGTTTAGTTTCTCTGCATCTAATGCATAAAAATGAAAGGAAATCTAGTTTTCAACATCATACTCCCACTAAAACAACCCGCAATCAATTAATGTTGTCAGCAGCAAAACTCAATTTTCTCCCCTGCGTGTGGAGGTGAACGTACAGAACAGATTGATAATTCCCGTTGCGAGTGTGGCTAAGTGTTCCTAAGCAACCTTGCTCCATCATCTTCTCTGACAAAAACAAGGGAAAGAGTTTGAACTGCAGGCTGATGGAGCTCTGAATACTAATGACGAGGCAAGGAGGAATGCTTCATTACTGACGTTGGAGAGGAAAACAGGAGCAGCTTCTAGCTGTAAATAAATTCTAATTAAACTTGGTGTGCAGCTCGTACAGCTGAACCCAAGCCTGCAGAGGAAGTTCCTTCACTGACTGGCCATTCATGTGAGTTGGGCTCATTAATACGCTTGTATTTTCAGTTTAGCAAATGATTCGTGTGTGTTTTCTGGAAATTACTTGGAGGAAAAACCTTCCAAACATGTCCATTTATTTGCTGTGGAATTTGTTTAATCCTCTTAGGAGCATTTAGACTGACAACATTCTTAAATTAGCATCTTTGCCCAAGAGACCTTTCTAGTCCCATGCACTGAACTATAAGACAACCCAGAATCAAAATTAAAAACATTTCCACGGCTGGCCATGCTGCTGAACACCACAGAGCGCAGCAGAATGAATCCAATTTGAGTGAGAATCAAGGATGTTTTTCTTCTTATACCCTTTTCCTTCTCTGCCCAAATCCATCACTGTTTTGTAAGATGAGTATCATGACTCATCTGACTCATCTTCCCTGTCTATAAAACAGGAATGAGAAATAATTTTTCCCAATAAAAACTCCATTGAACTACTAGGGAAAAAATGAATAAACATATATACGTATTTCTTTAAAGTTTTTAAAATCAGAGTATTATGCTGTTCGGAGATAGAAATCATTACTTAATGTGTCATTGATATCAGAATTAACTTTTAAAAAACAGAACATCTCTTCAAAATACTTCAACTATTGTGCAATAAAAATACCACAGAAATTCCTGAAAAGAAAAATTTTAAAGAAAAATGTTTTAACTAATCATTCTAGGGACACCCCCCAAAAAAATCTATTGAGAAGAATTCGGCAGATTTTTTTTTTTTTTAAAAACAAGCTATAAAAATTCTCCCAGTATTGTGTAAATTTTTATTCTTTAAAAATTCTTAAAACATGCCATTTTTCTTAAATCAAATGAGAAGGTATTCCCTTGGCAAAGAACAATAAAATTATCAAAGAATACATTTTAAAAAACAAGAGCAACCAACACTTTACCAAGCACTAAGCTTGTCATCCAGATACAGGATCTCCTTTTAACCTGACGAAGAAGGGGAGTCCCAACAGCCCATTTAACATATGAAGGAACCAAGACTCCAGGGCTCACATATCAAGTACTTGGTGGAGCCAGGATTCAAATCCAGATTCTATGTCTACAAAGCCTGTGCCTTTACCCACTCACACTCAATGTTTCCAACTTTCCAAACACACTCAATCCCTGAGGTAACACACATGCCTTACATTCCTAAGAGTATCAGGAGGTACTGAATTACATATGCTAATCAGGCTATTATGTGAGCACAATTTTTATTTTCTGATTTCTCTGAATCAGTTTAGGGTGAATTTATACTATTCATGGGGAAAGGTTCTGAGGTAGATAGAAAGGGGGAAATGTGCTAAGCATATACAGTTTCAAGAGCTCTGATTAATCAGGAAAGCAAATTATTAAACTACTTAAGCAACATCCTTTCTAATTACCCCTGATATCCCTCAGTACTCTCTTGAAAGGGTGTAAGTCAAACCAGCTCTAGGGTCCCTGGAAGCCACATGCAACTTCGCCTTTCCACAACTTACCCTGGATGACCTCGGCTTCCTCACCTGTGAAACAGGTATTCTACTTCAAAGTCTTTGTAAAGATGAAAAGAAAAAAATAAACGTGAAGAGGCTAGTTAATTGCCAGACAGTAGCCACTAAGTAGTAGTTACCATTTTCACCAAAGAAGTCAATTTTCTATCTCTCAATTAAGCCTTCTTAATAAAATCTCAAAAAAAAAAAAAAAAAAAACATGCTTCAGTCTATTTACTAAGAACTGTAAAATGAAATCTCTTTTTTTAAAACTGTATGTAGGGGACACCTGGGTGGCTCAGTTGGTTAAGCGTTTACCTTCAGCTCAGGTCATGATCCCAGAGTTCTGCGATCAAGTCCCACATACTTCTCCCTCCCCCACTCTTCCTGCTTGTGCTCTCTCTCTTGCTCTCTCTCAAATAAATAAGTAAAATCTTCTCAAAAATAAAATAAATAAACAAAAAGTTGTATCTAGTCCCCTTCCAGTTTCTAATCCTGGCTATTATCTTTAAAACCTATTCTAAAAACCTGGGTTCTGCCATACTTAAATTCCTTAAGTTTGAAATCCTGATCAAGTGTGGGCACATATTTACACCTTAATTCAAAGAGTAAACAAAGATTACAGTAGTGGAGCCACTTACAGATACAATGTGTTCAGGTCACTTTCCATAACTTCAGAACAGTGGCAGCTGCCAATAAAATGATACACATACTATTTGAATATAAATAAAATGGAATATTATGGAAAAGGTTGACATGATTACATGCTGACTCAAAAGGTGACTCCATCACCCCTTCTTGTCTAGCTTAAGTGATCTAACACACTTACCATTTAATTTCTAAAGGAAAATGTAGAACATGGTTCTATAGTAAAAGGAACATTTTTCTCTTTCAGCTTTCTCCCCCTCGTAAAATCTAAGTATCATGTTAAAAATTAGCTTATGTATCTGATAATATACCTGATATCAACATTTCTTGACTTAGATTCCTTTTAAAAAACTAATAAGCAAACACTTCTTAAAGACAGCATTCTTGGGGCGCCTGGGTGGCTCAGTGGGTTAAGCCGCTGCCTTCGGCTCAGGTCGTGATCTCAGGGTCCTGGGATCGAGTCCCGCATCGGGCTCTCTGCTCAGCAGGGAACCTGCTTCCTTCTCTCTCTCTCTGTCTGCCTCTCAGTGTACTTGTGATTTCTCTCTGTCAAATAAATAAATAAAATCTTTAAAAAAAAAAAAAGATAGCATTCTTTTTTTTTTAAAGATTTTATTTATTTATTTGACAGAGAGAGAGAGAGCAATCACAAGTAGACAGAGATACAGACAGAGAGAGAGGAGGAAGCAGACTCCCCACTGAGCAGAGAGCCCGACGCTGGACTCGATCCAGGACCCTGTGATCATGACCTGAGCCAAAGACAGAGGCTTAAGCCACTGAGCCACCCAGGCGCCCCAAAGATAGCATTCTTAAATGTAAACTAACACTTAGGTGGGATTCTTGAGAAAATATGCTCTCTAGAATTTTTTTTAAGCTTATTTTAAAAAGCCATTGCACAGGGGGCCTGGGTGGCTCAGTGGGTTAAGACACTGCCTTCGGCTCAGGTCATGATCTCAGGGTCCTGGGATCGAGTCCCACATCGGGCTCTCTGCTCAGCAGGGAGCCTGCTTCCCTCTATCTCTCTCTCTGCCTGCCTCTCTGTCTACTTGTGATCTCTGTGTCAAATAAATAAATAAAATCTTAAAAAAAAAAAAAAGCCATTGCACAGAAGTTTTGAATTTCGGAAGTAGAAGAAAACAGTATTTTAGCTCAACCTCTTATTTTAAATATAAAGATATTGAGGCCTCAAAAGACACATCATTTTGTCAAATTTTCATAGGAAATCGAGAGTGAAGATCCAGGGTTTTGAGAAAACAGGACTTGCTTGCCACTGATGTACAGATGAACCAAATAAGAACAGATTGTGGGAAAGAACGGGACATGCTGGGGGTCTGTAAGAGGCAGCGGTGGAAAGGAGGGATTTTACTGGTTATGGATGAGAAATAGAATCTCACAATAACATTATGGGCAATCCCTCAAGTGCCTAAAAACTACTATTTAGCATGCCTGACAACCGAAACAAGCACGAGTTGATTCATTGGCTCACTAGAAGGCGTTCTTTGTAACACAGCAAGCTGTTTTCTCATTAGCTCTACAACTAAAGGAATATAAAGAATACAAAGCTGATATTAACTATTTAAAAATTTACTCCAAGAACCAAGGAATTCCCCCAAAAGAAATATAAAGACTTGCTGGATGTTTCATTATGTGAATTTATTGCCAATTCAATTGTCTTAAAAGTTGTGCTATAAAACATATTGTCCTTTGCTGTTCCAGATCACATTTGAAAGAAATAATAACTTTCTTAAGAGGGTTTCTGGAATTTTCTTTTACTCTCTAAAGCCAAATCTTAGACCCTTAAAGAAATGGTAAGCTGGCACTTTGCCCATTCTTCTCTAGGCAATTTTTAGTTTGTTTAAGGAATAAGGGGGGGTGGGGATCACATAGAAACTACACTAGCATCAAGTTGCTTACATCTCCTCCTGAAGACTTTGGAAATTTAGTGTGGTAGTCAGAAGCAATCCAGAAATCTAGTGTTAGGGTTATTGGTTAGAAAGAGGGATTGTGAGGGGCGCCTGGGTGGCTCAGATGGTTAAGTGTCTGCCTTCGGCTCAGGTCATGATCTCAGGGTCCTGGAAGCCTGCTTCTCCCTCTGCCTGCTGCCCCTGCTGCTTGTGCTCTCTCTCAAATAAATAAACAAAATCCTAAAGAAAATAAGAAGGAAGGAAGGTAGGAAAGAATGAAGACAAGCTTGTGAAAACAAACTCGTTTAAATAAAGACATACATAAACTTATGTAGATATATATATATCTAATATATATACACATATCTAAATATATCTGCATCTATACATGAAGAGTAGTCAGTCACAAAATCTTACTGATGCATCCTCACTACTAACTAACCTGTTGTGTCATACTGTACATGTGACAGAGACTGAGGCATGCTTATACCAACATCTATTCTTCTCTTCCTCCATGCTAAAGAAACCCTGATTTTTAGCTGAGGAGTCATGCACTTGCCTTACAACAAGCTGCCCTACAACTAGAACATGATAAAACTAAGAATGCTATGTGGCACTTCACAAAACCATCCTTAAAAGGCAAACCAGGTGCCCTTTTTCTTCCCTTCTTTATGCTGCCTGGAATGTGAACATGATGGCTGATGCTCCCGCAGCCACCTTGGACCATCAGACAATGTATTAAGGATGACACTGACGTGATGGAGGTATTTGGTTCTCCAACACAGGGACTATCATTCATACCAGCACGGACTGTTGACTGCTTGGTTCCTTTTACATAAGAGACAAATGAACTTTTAGCCTGTTTCAGCCACTATTACTTTTATTTGGGGGATTTGGGGTTACACACTGCCATACTTCATACTAACCAATAAGGTAAAAGATTTACCAAAAAATATTTATAACAAGAAAGAGACCAGAGTTTTTGTTTTAATGCTATTAGATTTAAATCAAGTTTAGGGACATGCCAGTAAAGCAACAAAACTAAGAAGAAAGTATAAAGCTGTTCTTGTGAAAGAGATATTCAAAGTATTCTGCTCTCAAAAGTTAGTCAAGAAAGCTGCTACTCGAAGCGCCTGGGTGGCTCAGTGGGTTAAAGCCCTGCCTTCAACTCAGGTCATGATCCCAGGGTCCTAAGATCGAGCCCCACATCGGGCTCTCTGATCAGCAGGGAGCCTGCTTCCTCCTCTCTCTCCCTCTCTCTCTCTCTGCCCGCCTCTCTGCCTACTTGTGATCTCTCTCTCTCTGTCAAATAAATAAATAAAATCTTAAAAAAAAAAAAAAAAAGAAAAAAGAAAGAAAGAAAGCTGCTACTCTAAGTGATGGAATCAGAGACACACAAGCTCCCTGCTTCCATTGTTATCTGTGGTTTTTGTTCTGTTTTCAGCCTTTTGAAAAATGAATGAGATTGCTATTCATTAAATTATGTCAGGAGTAGTTTTTATTATTTAGAATCCTCGTCACTTCTTCCCCTCTGCATTCTTGAATGTTCCACCAAACAGTTAATCAGTCAAACCTTCTAAATTGAGGAAATAGTGCTCAATCAATCTGCTCTTAAAGTTAAGAAATAGACCTTAAAAAGCATAATTAGGAAACCTTACCTTCCAGAGGTCATTCAGAGATGAAATATGAGGATATATGTGAATCCACTTTGTAAACACTAAAGTACAATACAAAGGATATTAGTATTGATTTTCTGTTAAAATAATCAAGAAGGGAAAACAGAGCATTTCCCTACCAGGAGAACACACTTTGCAATTTTCTATCACTTTAATTCTTCACAGGTTTCTATAAAATTGATGTTTTTTTAAAAACAAACCATGCAAATTAGGGGCTAATTTTAGTTCCTTTATCTCCACCTCTTTAATTCTTATCAGTAACACTACCATTTCTAGATATTTTACTGATTAGAGCCTTTAACGTACATAAATCATACAGTATGACAATCTTAATATTACTCAGGTTATAAAATCTATGCTTGATAAACAAATTTAAAGATGTAAAGATGCCTGGCATGCCTACTCACTTTTCTATTATCTTTCAAGCTATTATTTCTTCTTGATCTAAAGTGAACATGCATTTGCTGATGTGAGGCTCTTTAAGTCAAAAAGGCAACCCATTATTCTTTATAGAGACTGAAATCTTATCCTCCTCGTTGTCCATGGAGACATAATACCCCTTATTAGCTTCCAAAAATGAAGAATGTCTCAGAATATTCCAATGCAAGGTTTTTTCCAGTGTAATAAGGATGGAAAAGCAAAGACCCATGGGTTTCAATTCCATTTCAGCCACTTACTATCCATGATACATTTTTAAGACATTGCAACTTATCTAAGCTTAAGCCTAACTACACGGAAAAACAGGGACACTGTCTGTTGCGAGGTTCACTCAGATGCTAGTTCCTTGGTCCACTTCATCTCTTCTGAGCAGCTGTGCTCAACATAAAAGAGATACATGGTGCCGAGGTCATCTAAAGTTGAGTATCCTAGTAATTCATATGAAAACAAATGTCATCTAGCTCCACAAATTTTCATGTGTATCTCTACAGTGTATATCTCCTTTTTCTTTTTTCCTTTTTATTGCAGTAGAAATTCTTGGTTTGCTCAATCACAATGACATCTAATGACAGATGGCTGGGTAACAAAGCTGAAAAAATATGTAACAGTATTCCCAGATTACTACTTGATTTTTATCATATAAACTAAAAAACTTGGGTTGACTGTACTTTAAGATCATATCTAATTCACATAATAATCAATGGTCATTTCACTGCCCATTTCCTAAAACAGTTATCTAGTCACTAGATTTTCCCCTCCCCAATCCCATGGATTTTATGAGTTCTCTCCAGATACAACAGTTAGCTTTTTGCAAAGAAGTCTATTACACCTTTTGCTGTTACATTAAATTTGCATGTTTGACCCCAGAGCACTCCTAAAAAAAGACAAACAAAAGGTACCCAATTCACCATTATCTGTAGATGTCATTAATATGCTGCTTAGCTAATTCTTTCAGATCATTAAAAAATACATACACATTATCTTGTGGTTCTCTTTAATTTGATATGTTTTCAATAATCATTATGTCTTTGGACAGTTTATTAAACATTCATAATTTCTTTATCCAATTCAGTTAATTTGGTATGTGAGAATTCAAAAAAATTACTTTCTCAAAATCATGATATTTAACATCTATAGCCTTTTTTTAATCAAGTTAATTCTATAAAGCTATCAAGGAAAGCAATCAGTTTTTGTATGATGATTACTACTTTAAATCTTTGGTCCTGCTTCCATTATCTTATAGATGTTTACACATTCTTAATAATGTTATTTCATCAGTCTATTAGGAATTGAAATTAAACTAACTGGATGCTAATTTTTCTTTTTAAAAACAATACACTAAATTTCCCCTGCTAATTCTTCATTATTTCTAGTACTAAAACCCAACACTTTTTCCTAATGTTTCTTGGGGGCGGGAGGGTGAAGTCTGCAAAACTCTGAAAGACTACAGATAGCACCGATTCTACTGGAAGATGGAAAAAATGACCATGGCCTATGGGTATGATTTCAGATCACTGAGCACATATACTACCTATCATTCAAATTGTTCTGCTTTCATTGTTTACAGTCTTGACAGTTTTTGCCTTTTGTAAAATCCCGTAACATTACCTAATTTTTTATAAGGTGTTTAACTATGAAAATTGTTTATTGTTTGTATAAAATGAAGGAGAGGTGCTTGCCTTTGTTCATTTAAGCCTAAACTAACTCAAGGGGACATAAGCGTGTGTGTGGGTGCACACACACACCAACACACACAAACACAGTCCCTCTACGTAAAGAGATGAATAGCTTAGAGATACTACTTATAACTTTTAAATTTTGAGCTGTGTTAATACATTATTTATAAAAAATTCCAGACCAAGAATCAGAATCCTCCACAAGATGTTTATCAAAACAACAACAACAACAAAAACCCATGTTCCCTAAAATCCCATGATATTCAAATATTCATGAGAGGAAAATAGATTATCATCATCAAGTAACAATTACTCCCATAATGCAGATTTGTTTTCAGCTCCAACTGAAGGATACAGAAATAGGATACCTGGAAATGAAGCTAGGAGAAATAAGGTAGATGGGAACCAAGACTATAGAGGAAGTAATGACCCTATGGAAACCTGATCATTTTCTTTGATATAATTACTTGATTAAAGGAATTCAATATCAAGGATCTGGAAAAGCACCAAGAGGCAATCAGTCTAGTAGGATGAGTGGGAATAAACCTCAGACCACTTTCATCATACCTCAAATTTCTCCTTGGGCTAATCTTCTTCTTCTTCTTTTTTTTTCTTTTTTAAAGATTTTATTTATTTATTTGACAGAGAGAGATCACAAGTAGGCAGAGAGGCAGGCAGAGAGAGAGGAAGGGAAGCAGGCCCCCTGCTGAGCAGAAAGCCCGATGTGGGACTCGATCCCAGGACCCTGAGATCACGACCTGAGCCGAAGGCAGCAGCTTAACCCACTGAGCCACCCAGGCGCCCTCCTTGGGCTAATCTAAATGAAAAATATTTCCTTGGCTTCCAGAATTATATGCCTGCACAGTTCCCCTAAGGTAGGGAAGGGAGGGAGGAAGGAAGCAGGAAAATGGGGAAACAAGTCCAGTGATATATGACTCGGCACTGAGGTATACTTGTCTCCTATAGAGAAAAACTGACAAATACATGTGTCTGTGTAACCCAAGCATTTTAAAATCCATTTCTGTATTATTATTAGTATTATAATGACCTTCACTTCAGAAATATGGAATGAATTTTGCTCCCAGAGTTAAATACTACCATTAAAGAGCAAATACAGTGTTATCTCAAGGACAAAGAAGAAGCATCATCATTTGGCAGAGGAATTCACGTGTCATGGCCCAGATTCCTTTGAAACTTTCCAAAGGAAGGACAAGTTATATATAATAACCACTGTGGCTGGTAATATTCTGTTTTATACACAAAGATAATCAGAGTGACAGGAGCAACTCACTTTATTTATAGCGCCTGCATACTAACACTTCCCCATGTTCTGAGAGGAAGCTTTGTGCAAACACTATGTAAAACCATGATTAGTTAGAAGTAGAAGGATTTTATCACTGGCCCATAAAAGTAATCATTTGACAAGCCAGTGTGAATAAGTGCCCCAGGATGATTTCCTTTAGCACTCTGACACCAGCTCAGCGCTGACTCCATGGGCTTGCCACTGGAATTTTCCAACAGGGCTCCCTACACTTGGCTCAGTGTTCTGCTGTGTAGTCTCAAAATTCTTAATCATTTTTGAGCAAGGGATCCACGTTTTCATTCTACACTGTGACCTGCAAATTGTGCAGCCATCCTGTTCCTGCTTCTCAAGGTATGATATGAGAATCAAAAGTATCAGTATCACCTGGAGAACTGTTAGACTCTGGTTCTCAGGCTCCATTCAAAACCTACTGAATTGACATCTGTATCTTGAAGGGATCTTGACAATATTAACACCGAGGTGAGAGCAGGAGGAATACTGTTCTACTGGAAGTAATTCTACATTAAGACACAAAAAACTTTCAAAAATACCATGCTGTGCAGGGTACATGACAAAAATCAACCAACCTGTGATATTAAACAGTAACTAACGAAGTGAAGTATTTTGTTTTACAGAAATTGATACAGGGGCAGCTGGCTGGCTCAGTCAGTACAGCATGCGACTCTTGATCTCCGGGTTGTGAGTTCAGGCCCCACACTGGGTATAAAAATCACTTAAAAATAAAATCTTAAAAAAAAAAAAAATCAATATAAAATGTTTGGTCTATTCCCTTAAGCGTCCTTCCCTTAAATTCATTTAACAAGCGTTTCGAATCACTTAAGAAGTATAGTACTGTTAAAGGCTATTTGTTCTCCCCCAAAATTCATACGATGAAGTAGTCTTCCAGGGTTTCTGAATATGGTTCATTTGGAGAGAGGGTCTTTAAAGACGAAATTAGTTAACAGAGGCTTTCAGGATGAGCCTTAATCCAATATGTTAGGTCAGCACTAACAGGAAGAGGAAACTGTGACATAGACACCCACAGAAGGAAGATGGCCAAAGAGAGAGGCCTCAGAAGCAACAACCATACCAAAACCTGATCTCAGACTTCCACACTCCAGAACTATAAGGAAGTGGGTTTCTGCTGTTTAAGTCACTCAGCCTGTGGTACTTTGTTGTGGTTGATCTAACAAACTAATACATTGGGGGGGGGGGGGGCATGTCAAAATATAGTTTCTTTCTCTTTCTGACAAAGTCCATGAACTATCAACTTTCAATTCATAATTTCATTAATGGAGAAATCATATATCCAAGTGCTGTTTTTCAAAATTCGCAACTGGCCTACATATCAGAATCCCCAAATAAGTCCATGCACAGGAGTCATGTGTCGATACAGCAATACAGATTATTTCCTCCTAATTCCTAATGGCTGAACACCTAGAAACTGTAAGCAGAAGGAAACAGGAAAACGACAAGTCATCTTAAGATGGCCTAATAGTAACCTCTACTTCTGCCGTTTAGACAGATTGTAAACATCACCCAACCAGAATCCCTTCACTTACAAAATGTATGCACAAACTTAGGAAATTTCATACACTTAGTTGTCCATGAAAAGCCAACTGCTGTTCCCACTCTGGGTTTTACTAACATAGAGATAATAATGGCTTATATGAAAAACGATCTCAGCAGAACGCCCTTCTCAATCTTCTGTTAATCTTTTCTCCATCACTGCAGACAGCAGTGGGTAACATTAGTGGGGGGGTGGGGGCTGTCATATGCTCATGGCAACTGGGTCTAATGACCAACCATTCACGAAATCTAATTTAAAATTAGTGCTAAAGAGGGAACAAGGCTCAGAACATTCATTCAGAAGGACCTAGAAATTGCAAGAAATCTAATGTTACTTTGTATCTATTTCTTTCTAGAATACATAAAGTGCTGCCTGGATGGCTTCTCTGTTTTCCCCTCATTTCCAATTTTCTCCTTGCAGAGCAGAAGAAAGGAAAGACACGATTCTTTATTTGAAAATTGTGATCATAAGTTACCCATAGTTGACTACATTTTCACTGTCTCACAGTATAATTGTTACTTATAATTTTAAAACCAGGGCATTGGGGTGGGGGGGGGGTATAGTTGGAAATTCAACTAAATAAGAGCAAGGAAAACACTAACTTTCATTTTTCCTATTAACAAAGAAATAGTCATCATCAAGAACAGACCCAACCTTTAGGAACCCTAGACTATCCACCAAGTTAAGAAGAAAACTCCTTATCCTTAATTCAAGGCTCTCCACAAAATAGACGCAACTTACTGTTCCAGATCCATAATGCACTACTCCCAGCGAAGCATTATACACCCACCCTTCCTGCATACTACTTAGAACTTGCCTATATTCCGTTACCTGAAAGAGAAGTGACACAACCTTCCTACCTTAAATCACCTGGGACATCAATTTTATCTCTTTGGGTGGCAACAAAGGTGAGGATAAAAGTTAAACACAGACTAGTAACTGATATACCCCTTCAGCTAGAATACTAGGATGCATTACATTCCACTAGCATTCTATGAGAATGCTCCACATAACATTCAAATAGAGCTTCCTATGCAAAGCCTACTATGAAAGCCTACCATGTTCTAGGCAACACATAAGGAATGTCATTTATGTAATCATATTTAACTTTGTCGATTCAATGACCTAAGTGTAAAAATGCATATTCTGTAAATGATGAACTAAGTTTCAAGAGATAAAACTGGTCCAAAGTAACACAAAAAAGACAGTGCCAGAAGTAGACTTCCCTGGGATCATGGACACTATTTCTCCCCATTCCCATCATACTCATTCAATAAGTGGTTATTGAATACCTACTCCGGGCCAGAAACTGCTCTGATCCTGTAGATTCAAAAGGGAATAAAAGGAAAGACAAATGGGAGTTGCATCCTACTGTATCTTTTTAAAAGAAATGTGCAGAAAGAAAGACATGATTATGGTATTAATGTGGGTTTGAGGCAAAATGCTATGGGGTAGAGAGCAGGGGTTGGATGATGAGTAAAAAGCAAGATAGTAAAGCAGGGAAATGATGGATGGGGAAACTAATGTTTGCATGATGGAGGTTCATAGCCTAAGTAATCAAATTAGAATAAATTCTGAACCTGCTTCAAAAAACATTACGTGCATACAGATATATGTGCATATATATTTGAAGGTTTTTTAAAATTCAACAAGTAGTTCTTAATCAATCACTACCTTTCTTATTGGTTGTGTAAATAAATGTTACAATGACAGACACAAATATGCCATACTGAGAGTCACCATAGAGTTAATATACACTGTTATGATATAGAATGTGTATCACTTGTAATCAGCTTTTTAGATTAACTAGCACGTGCACACACACATACACCTTCCAGCACTGGAACCTATAAATCACTGAATACCTCAGAGCTATTAGAAAACATTAATTCAATTCCTCAAGCTAAATTACATTTCACAATTTCCATCAATGGGCTTGAATAGAACCTTGAGATGATTAATGTTTTATCAGCGATTACCCAGACAGGGGAACAGAGAGCCTGCCATCTCGAATTTAGGATGTTAGTTCAGTACCACTGATGAAGTAAAGACCTGAGCTATCATTTGTACGAGCATTATTATTCAAATTTGGTAAAAACTTGAAAAAGTTTAACTTATTTAGGAATTCATTTCTGTCACTTAAGACTTGATATTACTGTGGGGGTTTTTTTTGCTAAAAGCCAAGAGATGAAGATTTTGAGAAGCCTTAGAAATCTCAAGGCTAAAATAGGTAGATAATTCTATGATCTGAGCTCCAGAAAGGAATATTAGGGCATGGTTTCACAAGCTTCTGAGACTCAACTGTTTGAAGCTAAGCCATTCTTCATGGATTTACATTTATTACGGCCTTCAATTATGACTTACACCTCTTCCCAAACCCTCAGACTATAGCTTTCTTTTCTACCTCATGGAGAGCAAAGAAAAGGTTTATTGCTTTAACAGTCAACCCTATGCCCTAAGGACAATACAGAGCACAGGGACATGTTTTGTTAGTAAAGACTTTCTGTTCAATCAAAGCATGCTATTTGAAGGACCTAATATGCATGTAATCAATTTGTAAAAACAGTGTCTTTGAAATGACCCACAATTTACACTTAATTTAATGACTATTACATTTATACTCATATTTCCAACTTCTAGAAAGCCTTGATAATACTGTATGCAGTCATTTCTGTTACACAAAAATTAACTTAGGGCTTCTCTGAGATCTGTCTTAACTTCATGACCCATTTATACAAATATACGTATCACTGTAGCCTGTATAAAAAGCTCTTCACTCTCTGGCTTTCCTAGAGACCAGAAAAACTCAAGAATGTAGACTAAGTAATCTCAGGTGTGATGAAGATAGGATTCGCCTATCCCAAAATCCTGAAGGCAGAAGGGGACAGTAAAAGGACGATGGGCTTTAAAACAAGTCAGATGTACGCTTTTATCCACTTGGATGTGGGGCATCTTGGCAAGGTGACTCTCTTGGGTTTTAGTTTCTTTATTTTAGTTTCAGCACCAGTGAGCTGTCTCTCTCTTGAAAAAGAGAGCAGTGTTTAAAATACCTAGGAAAGAGACATACAAATAGTAGAGGATATGATCCTCTACTATGATCCAAAGGTAGTAGGATATGATCCAAACAGTAAAGGATATGATCATTATTGTTACTATTAATTTGCTTATCAAAAACACTAAACTTGAAGTTGGAGTTCTACAATTCAGGAATTTACAAGAACTTCTTAAGGCGTAAAAATCAAACTATTCCTTAAAAATATCAGAATGTGGGGCACTTGGGTGGCTCAGTGGGTTAAAGCCTCTGCCTTCGGCTCAGGTCATGATCTCAGGGTCCTGGGATCGAGCCCCACATCAAGCTCTCTGATCAGCGGGGAGCCTGCTTCCTCCTCTCTCTCTGCCTGCCTCTCTGCTAATTGTGATCTCTGTCTATCAAATAAATAAATAAAATCTTTAAAATAAATAAATAAATAAATACACACACACACACACACACACACACACACACACACACACACACACCAAGATGTCAGACTCATACCACAGTTTATGAAATTCTGTTTCTCTGTTCTAGCTTTAGGGAACTCAAAAGGGCCTCTGATTAAATTTGAAAAGCTCATTCTTGTGGGATCGAGGAGAGGGGTAAGAGATTTATTTTTCTCTCAGCATGGCAAAGATTAATAAATTGAAAATACTAATAGAAATTTCTCTTGCAAAATACTGGCATAAGTATTCACTAAATGTCTGTTCAGAGTTTTAAAGAAATCCTTTGGAAACCTAAAAATAAAAATTTTTTTGCTTGCAACTAGAATTCTTAAATCTACTACAAACTATGACTACACTCAACATGGCACCCTACAAAACATGATGTCTCCAGTTTGGTTAAATTTCAAGTTGATTTCACTACATTTTCTTACTTTTTTTTTTAAAGATTTAATTTACTTATTTGACAGACAGATCACAAGTGGGCAGAGAGGCAGGCAGAGAGAGAGGAGGAAGCAGGCTCCCTGCTGAGCAGAGAGCCGGATGCGGGGCTCCATCCCAGAACCCTGGGATCATGGCCTGAGCAGAAGGCAGAGGCTTTAACCCACTAAGCCACCCAGGCGCCCCTACAATTTCTTACTTTTGTTCATATGTATGTATGTAATGGCATTCCAAATGCCAATTACAGTAATGCTTTTCAGTCTTGTCCATCTAAACTATTTCAAGAAAGGAGGGAGGTTGATACCACAACTTAGTCACCTTTTAGGAGAAAAATTAATTTATGTATGCTGTAGTGTAATAAATTGATGTTTTGCAATGAAACAGACACAAAATAAAACTTTATTTTTCACTTAGTTATTTCTTTTTTTTTTTAAGATTTTATTTATTTGAGAACGAGAGAGAGAGAAAAACAAGGGAAGGGACAGAGGAAGAGGGAGGGGCAGAGGAAGAGGGAGAAGCATTTGGGGAGCCCCCATGCAGGGCTCCATTCCAAGACCCTGGGGAAGACCCTACGATCATGACCTGAGCCAAAGGCAAACACTGAACAGACTGAGCCACCCAGGTGACCCTCACTTAGTTATTTCAAATAAAAAGAGCTCAATATTTAAATTAAAAATATTCTGTCTCAGTTTATACATTAGACCTATCTTGGTTTTCTTTTTCCTATCTTGTTCAAATGTCAAAGAACTGATGAGGATAAAAACTTTATTTTACCCTTATGATGCATACTAATTCTTCCCATAAAAAACAATTTATAAGTGGAAACACATACCACATTAACCTTTTAAGAACAAAATTTTCTTCCAATTATTGCTCTTGTTCCCAGCATCTAATACAAGTTCAATACCATGGAGTCACCACAGCTCAGGTGAGATTAGGCCCATCAGTGCAGATGACCTCAGGGACACTCAAGTTTGCATGCAACGTTCATCTATCCCTAGTCTTTAACAACCCCCTTTTTTGGAAAATGTGCTCATGTGAACATAACTGGATGCAGACTTTCCTTCTCTTACATATACACAAATTGACAAAGCCCTGTAGAATATGTGAACTCCCCCCACAGGTGCCTAGCCCAATTCCAGAGCTGGGAAGATGACAGAGGAGAGGGCAAGGGAAGGGCACGTCGTGGATCCCTTCCACACAGCAATCTCCAAGAGCTCCAGCCGCTTGCCGTGCAATCTTTAAAATATTATCTCAATCTTAAATCTAGAGAGAGACTGCTAAAGAGAGTAGGGACTTAACTAGCTTTAAACACATAAATAAGAAATCATTCCCAGCTGTAGAGCTTAAATAAAGAGAGGACAAATTTTACACCCCTGGAGCCAAAGAAATTCCAAGAATGTGCTTTATCAGAGAAACACTGAAAACCCCCGAAGTCTCTAGGTTCCTAATGGGATGATCAGGGGAAAAGTCCTGGAGTATTAAGCTCGAGTAAGGGTAAGTTAATAGCTGATTAGCATTCAAGATCATACTAACAGAAGAACAGCTGGGGAAGACTTGGTCTTCTCAGTGGCTCTGGATATGTGGTGACAGCAGGACAGGGCAGCAGAAGGGGCTACAAGAACCGAGACCCTCAGAGGCACAACTGTGTTTATAATTTCCTAATAATTTTTTAGTTTTGCTTGTAATTTTATAATATTGCTATATATTATGCAACATATTATTTGTTTGTATGTTTTGGGGTTTGTTTGTTGGTTTTTCTTAAAATTATCCTAAAGTTTTAATGAGACAAACACTTTGTTTAGAAAAACAAATTTTCACTATGCTCTTCTTTAAAACTCTGTTTCTCAGGGAAAATCAGTGTAAGAAATAATCTAATTTTCTAAGGGTGGGGAAGATACAGTTGAGGCGAGTTGGAGTACACATGTGGCGATCAGAAAAGCAGAAAACAGTCTTTGGGCATAGGGACCGGGAAAGGCACTCTCCCCAGTCACCCTGTCCCGTAGTTGATTCTCTGGTGAGCCAAGCTGGGAAATCACTGTCTCTGGAAGCATGGAAGCTGACTGTACCTTCATAAGCAATTAATCTTAAATAATTGCTCTTGAGGGGCGCCTGGGTGGCTCAATGGGTTAAAGCCTCTGCCTTCGGCTCAGGTCATGATCCCAGGACCTGGGATTGAGCCCCGCATCAGGCTCTCTGCTCAGCGGGGAGCCTGCTTCCCTCCTGACTCTCTGCCTACCTCTGCCTACTTGTGATCTCTGTCTGTTAAATAAATAAAATCTTTAAAAAAAAAAATGCAATTATGAAAAACACACATCACAAATGTAGGGAAATTGGAATTTTAAATACGAATAAAACATTGGAACATGAAATCAGCACCAGATGTCAGACTGAAATTAAATTTTCAGCTGTTTTACAAGGAATTGTCCACCCTGGAAAAATGTATTTTAGTATTCAAAAGTAAATAGCGGGACGCCTGGGTGGCTGGTCCGTGAAGCGTCTGCCTTCAGCTCAGGTCATGATCCCAGGGGTCCTGGGATCGAGCCCCGAATCAGGCTCTCTGCTCAGCAGTGAGTCTGCTCCTCCTCCTCCCTCTGTGATTTCTCTCACCCTCACTCTCTCTCAAATAAATAAATAAAATCTTTAAAAACAAACAAAAGTAAAAAGTAGAACACTCAATTCATGGAACATTGTAAGTGTTCAAACCACTTTCTCAATAATATGAGGTTTAAAAAAAAAAAAAAACTGAAGTGAGGGAAGAAAGAATGTTCATTCGTGGGGCTCTTTTTCCAAAATGTGTATTTTAACTGAACCGTTATGGGCATGCTTCAGTCTACAAAAGAACTTCAGGAATAAATTGAGTTATACCCCAGCACCAAAAACATTTGAAAATTGTAAAAAAATAATAATAATAATAATAAATAAAATAAATAAATAAATAAAAACAAATTTAAAAAAAAAAAAAAAAAACCTAGGGCTGAGACAGCAAGCTGTCACTAAGCCCTGGGGTTACTAAGTCAAGTGTTATGAAGAGCTTCTAAGAGAGGGCACCATGCCGTGGCCATGATGCTCTAAACACTCCCCAGAATGCCCAGCATGGAAGTCTAAGCTCCTCAGAGCAGCTCGGAGGGCAGGCTTCCAGGATCCAGCCAGCCCGTCTGCCCTTCACAACCAGAACCGCACACTGACTCACCGGTTTCCCACACAAAACCATGTCACAGCTTCTCCCTTCACCAGCAAAATCCCCGCTCCTCCTCCTACAGCAAAACTGACTCCGTCCATAGTCAGCGGTCAAGTTCGAAGTCTTCCTCACTCACCATCATCACCGACCTCTCCCCTCCTTCCACAGGCCCCCAAACAAACAAGTCCCACAAAACCACTGTACTACATACTCCTTTACGGTCACCATCACCACGCTCTGAGCACGACTCCATCAGTACTCCCAGCCCAAGTACGGTTGGGAATGATCACAGCTGTAACTAACCCCCACTAAATCCTAAAGCTCTGTCTTAGCCTAAACTATACACCCAGGTCTGAGTCTAGTGTCTGACACATTAGGGGTGAGTGAATAATGGCTCATCTGCATTCAGGCCACATCTGAATCCACTGTTCACACCATGATCCACTTCCAGTTACCACCTGGCTTGTCAGCAAAGTTACTTATGAACCTAATCATGGACATAAGTCAATATGACATATATTAGCAGTTAATACTCCTCAGCCGATTATACCAGAACAGGCATTTATAACTAAAGTCTAAACTACCAGGTGCCTGGGTGGCTCAGTCGGTTAAGCATCTGCCTTTGGCTCAGGTCACAGTCCCAGGGTCCTGGGATCAAGCCCTTTGTGGACACGACTAAGTGGCTACCATCATGGTGTTCAACACTGTGCTGAGGTCCTAATGAGGGGGACAAAGCATAAAGAAGAAATAAAGGTATAAGGACTGGAAAGGAAGGGGAAAACTCTTTACAGAAAACATGTGGAATGTCTAAATTTAAAAAACAGTACTGAGTGCTGAGGAGATAATAAGAAAGAAACAGCTATATATTCACCAGTAGGCATGTATAAGAATGTGAACATTCTTATGGGACATGTATTCAGAAGAGCACTGAGGTTCCGGTCCGGTGAAGAGGAGGGAGACAGACTACCCCAGGTACTGGCAATAAGGAGTAGAAGCAAGAGAATTTTGAAACAAATTTTTTTTTTTTTTTAAAGTAGGCTCCACACCCAACATGGGGCTTTGAACTCCCAACCCTGAGATTAAGAATCACGTGCTCTACCAACTCAGCCAGCCAAGCAACCCAAAACAACTTTAAAAAAACAAAACACAAAAAACAAAAAAAACTCTAAAAGTTAGGCTCCTTTTTAGTATCACCAATTACTAACAATTTCAAACAGTATCAACAATAAAACCTCCTCGCCTGAAGAATCCTTTTATTGGTCAAAGTTCTAAATCATTGTTACAGTTACTGTTAAGTTTTTTCATATAGAAATTAGCATATTTTTGTTGCTTATGCCTTAATATAAACACTGATTTTCACCTGGAGGTTAAACCAGGGACCTCTCCTCACGGAGTTGTCCCACTGACTCCCGTGGCCTGCCACCGCACGCAATTCTGCTACACAGACCCGTTTTGAGTAAGTTCCTAACAGTGTGAAATCATCCCACCTTGCACCAGGCACACTGTGTTTCTCCAACCCCTGTGGTTTTACATGGATCTGAATGTTTAAAATGACAGCAGAGTGGCTGCAGTAACAAATATGGTAGTTATTTCAGTTCTGTCATTCTGCGCAGGCCCTTGGACTTTTTCTTGGCGCTTAACATTTTTCAACTGTGGGGACATCATGTGAAACTCACTAGAACAATTCCCCAAGAAACAAAGACACTGTAATTCTTGGAATTTATCACAAAATGGGATTCTTAGGACTCTGTGCCAAACGTATACCTCTGTTTAAAATTTTTCCTAAACACTTACTTATATAGAGGTTGGTGCTTTCTGTGGAAGAAAATTTTCAAAATTAAAAATTATAAGACGTATTTTTTGTTGAACCTCCTACAAAGACAGATCAAGAAATCTGGCTAGGCTAACTACTGAACACAAAAATGGGGCCTAAATTCTGTAAAAGGGACGAAGGCAAAAACAGCAACAGGCACTGCGCTCCTCAGTGCTGTGATGGACCATACAGGGGCAGGTATACAAGGTGCACTTTTTGGGAAAAACACTTAAATGTAAGTAAAACCTACTCATCTATTTCTCTCTTTTTTTCCTTTTTGGTATTGTAGTCTTTTTTTTAACTGCCATGATTAAATACTGGAATTTACTAACGGAAAATTTTCACCTCATTTCTTTCCTGGCAGTTATTATTATGTGTCCCATGTCATGAATATTAATGAGAATAATTTGGTTGTCTAGTAAGGTGGTGTGAAACTGGCCTGCACTGGGGTCGCATACATTAGGCACACCACTGATGTGAAGGAACCCTAACATGGAAATAATTCAAATGTCCACCAGCACTAGACTGGTTTTAAAAGAAGTGCCATAATCATATAGAATGCTACACAAAAGTAACTCCTGCCATATCAAACCACCTAGATAAATCTTACAGACATAATAACGAGCAAATGGAGTCGGAAACAGGGGCGTGTACAACATATTTTCCCATCTACTCCATAGTGATAGCGAGGGGACCAACTTTTGGCAAAATGGGCACAAGGAGTCTTCTGGGCACAGGTAATGTTCTGTATCTTAATCTGGGTGGCAGTTATACAGGTTTAAAACCTACATGAAAACTGTTCAATCTACACTATATATACATTCTTTTCTTTTCTTTTCTTTTTTTTTAAAGATCTTCTCTACTGTCCATATGTGCCTATAATTAACAGAAAGAGACACTAAGGTTCAAAAAATGTAAAACATGTATCAAGATCATTAGTACTTAAAAAACTGTCATCTATAGTTAAAAGTAGTTGACAAATAGTATGCTGTGGTTTTTTAATTTCAAAACATTGTGTCCTTTAATGTGAAGGACAGTTTGGTAGTGAGAGGTTAATGCAAAGGAGAAAGCAGTCAATATACCAGAGCAGCAAATGGCTATCAAAATTAAGCGGAGTGTATAGGACTTGAGAGAGTGTATCAGAAAAATAAATGTGCTTTGAAAATTATTCTTTGCTGGCAGCTTGTCAAAGTGTCCCGGAGTGAGGCAATGGTGCCTTGGTGGGCTGTAAATTCAAATTAGAAAGGACCGCCTACCTAGTATTTTGCAGCTCTGGTATTAATAAAGTTGCATTCTTGTCTCCCTGAAGAGCTCATCTTTGTCCATGATGGCACTGTGCCCTTGGCAGAGAAGATCCGGCACATTCCAAGAGTCCCGGGGGTTAATACTCTTTGCCCAATGACAAATCTGCAGAGACTGTCCCTTCTGCCTAGTTGCCTCCAAAATAATGCAAAAGGAATACAAACAGTAAAGGAACACACTGAAAAGCGGATACTCCGTTCAGGATGGATCACTTCCCTCTGTCTTTAGGGAAAGGACCTCCCAGTCTATCAGAGTTCAGAACTCAGAACAGAACCACAATTACCAAAGCAATTAGCAAAGACAAAGAACTCCAACAGCTCACTGCTCTGCCAAAGACTTCATGACCAGAAGCCATGTGAGACGTAATTTATATTCCAGAACAGAAAGTAGGAGAAGGGGAAAGTGAGGACAAGACAGAAACAGGAAAATATAAAACATACATGTAGCTGTTATGGGGGAAAGAGAAAGGCGTACAGACGCTCAGCCCCTGTAGCCATTGTTTGGACTTCAAAGAAGACAACAACCAAAAGCATGCTACACAGAGAAAACCATCCACACACCCTCAGTGCCTTCAAGACCCAAATCCTGGAGGAGGGCGCTAACATTCAAAGGTCCGAGACATATTCAAGAATAAGAAATTCAAAAACTATCTCATCTTCCCCACAAACCTGCTACCTTGAAATCTTATCAAAAGGGTTGATTCCCTCATTTCACAAAAAGGACCCCAAAAGCAAAGGTCAAATGTCCAAATGCAATATACTTCTGAGGGTTATGAAGCTGTTCCTAGTCAGTAAGGGCAAGTAATTTCTCGTTAGTCTTGCCAGTTTTCAAAGGAGATTATGTACGGACGGATAAGCGTGTGGGTGGGTGTCTAAAGGTGGTGGGAGCAGAAGATACAGGGGAGCCCCCCAAACCCAGGCAGAGTAACCACGAGAAAGGAGAGCAGGAGATAGATGAGGCTGGAGTAGAAATGCACGCCTGGTACAATGTCCTTCATCAAGGTAGCATACTGTGGAATGGGATTTCCCAGGATTTCTTTCAGCTTACTGTTTTTTTATGGGCCTAAGGGGGTAAAGAAGCTACATTTCTATAAATGTTAACATTATCAGTAGGACAGCCCTACCACAGCTGGGACATGTAGGGAGTTGTCCAGATTTATAGATAGATGCATTATTTCTGTGGTAAAAAGGCAAACTTGAAAAATGTACTTCAGCACACATCATAATCTTTGGGGGCCAATCTAAGTTCCTCAGAAGGCTGACCAAATTTTCTGCATTTTACAGATTTCAAAACTGACAGCTTCGCTCCATCCCACCCACAAAGTCATTACTCCAGATACATTAAAACCATAAAAATATTCCATCTTTTTCAGATAAATTCACAACACATGCAATCCCAATTTGCAAACAACCCTCTGGGGTACACACAAATGTGCTAAAAACCGCAACGCTTCATAGTCATATCAGAAATAATAGATGAGAGCATTCCCAAGATGAGGCTTAAGTGATGGGTTTTGTGCCAACAATAGGAATTCTTAATGCGTAACAGCTAGAAGAACAGTTGAATAATTAAGTAACTTCCTGGGATATTAGGAGAGAGAAAAAAATACAAGTGGAAAATCAACAGATTAAAAGAAACAGATACTCTGTGTGGTACACAAATTGTAAGAATCACACAAATTCTGAACCTAGGTGATGCCTGTGTTTTTATAATCCTGTTTCGGTTCCAAGTATGTTGAGAACATAGAGAAAAGCGAAGTGCAGTTTTCGACACCTACCAGACATTTCTGTTTGTGTTCTGTGGCACCCCTCAGAGCTCAGTCTGCAGTTCATGAGAGGGCCGGGGGTTAACCAGCAAGGAAGCTTCCAATTCGAAGACGTAGGACGCACAAAGCTAGGTCAATCCTACCCGGCTCTGCTCTCTAGTATTAGAATCAAGACAGCGCCATGAGAGTAGGAGCATGGCAGGCTTCCCGGGAGAAACCCACTCGTGCATTAGCACAGAGCCTCACACTTGATTAAATCGTTGTTGTCAACATCTTCAAGTTCCAAATCACTTTTTTTTAAACAAAGTATCCTGCACAGTCCTTCTGCACCGTGCCTGGCAAGTGATGCAGCCAGTCCTGAGGAAGAATCTGATTTGTCTGTGGGCGCTCCCTGGTCTCACTGGCCGCTACTTGGGAGCTGCCATGCATGCGGGTAGGGCACTTTGGGTCTCTGCTCCAAAAAACAACAGAAAAAGGCCATCTGCATCAAACCCTGGCTGAGCACTGCAGGAACAGGACACTCTTCAAACAACAGAACCTTCCCGCAGACAGTATCAACAGAAATCCACCCTGAGAGGACGGCGAGGAATATGCCCAGCTAAGCCAAGCGTCACGCACAGACTACCATCAACATTCGTGGGAAAAAGGCGCTTGCGTACAAAGAGTAAATATGAGGAAACTAATAAGGAATATAATGATCACGGCCGAACTACATTCATTCGCTAAAGAATATTTATGGCGTTCCCAGAATACACTAGACAGGTCAGAAACTGCTTTGTTGTTGTTGTTTGACAATGCTGGTGGTGCTGGCATTTTGTTTTGTTTCGGTCCATAACCTTTACTGATTCTGAGTAAAATAAAACTGCCAAACACTTACATGATTAACTCCAGGTTTTATTAAGTGTGGTACCCAACAGGACAATGAGCAAATACTCATAGCTTTTAGTGGTTCAGTCAGTTAAACATCTGACTCTTGATTTCAGCTCAGGTTAAGATCACAGGGTCCTGGGATCCAGTCCGGCTTTGGGCTCCATACTCAGCGGGGAGTCAGCTTGGGATTCTCTCTTTTCCTCTCCCTCAGGCCCTCCCCACCCTGCACTCACTCCTTCTCTCTCTCTCTTTCTAATAAGTAAATAAATAAATAAATCTTTAAAAAAAAATACTCACTGCTTTTGATTACTGAAAATATACAAAATTCATTTATATTTGCAAGTTGAGTTGACTAAACTATGTGTGTGTATGTGTAGCAAACTTGAAAATTTCCAACACTTCTATGATCTTAGAAAGTAAGCAGCACCCACTGAAATACATTCATGCCATAACAGGAAAAAATGGGTAATTTTCTTTTCTTTTTTTGAAGATTTTATTTATTTATTAGAAAGAGAGAGAGATCACAAGTAGGCAGAGAGGCAGGCAGAGAGAGAGGGGGAAGCAGGTTCCCTGCTGAGCAGAGAGCCTGATGTGGGGCTTGATCCGAGGATCCTGGGATCATGACCTGAGCCGAAGGCAGAGGCTTTAACCCACTGAGCCACCCAGGAGCCTCTTTTTTTCTTTTTCTTTTTAACATCCTCAATGCTAAAAACATCCTATTCCCTCAACAACTTAAGAGACTTGAAAACGGGTCCATTTTCATATTGCCAAACTCAGTCCTAAAACTGGAAAAAAAAAAAAAAAACATGAATCTGGAAATGGGCAAAATAAGGACCAGTTTATTCTTACATTCATTAATGCTTAAATGCCTATGTAAAGTTAAATTCTGAGATGCGCGGGGAAAATAAAGTATAGCTTTCAGAGGTGTCCAGTGTTTGCTATTTATCTGTAAAATACAAGGCGGTACAAATTTGAATGCTCTCCATCCCAACTCTGTACCTTATAGTAGACATGTCAGTGTCATAACCATGCCTAGCAGCTGAGTTCCTTCACAGTTAAATAACCACAGTCCTCAAACTAAAAATAAGCTAGTCAAAATGTAAAAATTTCCTGGAAATACAAAATATTTTATAAGAAACATTATCTAAGGGAGCATTATCTGAACAAAACTGAAAGGGGGAGCAGATTAAATACCATGCCACCAAAAGAAGCATAGAGAAGTCACACACAGAGGAAAGCTAAGGAAAGAAGCAAAAGGGAGGAATTTTAGGCTTTCCTAACAGTCTTTCAACTGAAGCTCAAATACCGCCAGAAAAATTAATTAGGCAAATCACAAAATTAATACCATTTTCAAAATTCCTTCTTCATAAATTTCTAATAGAACAAGTCAGAATAAAATTATAGGAAATCCAGAGAAAAAACTGGATCTTGGGCCAATCTCAAGAATTCTACCACTCCTTAGGTTCAACATACAATTTTTCACAAGGAAATCATGTGTGTGTGTGGGGGGGGGGGGGCTGTTGAAAACTTACAAATTTATTTTAATTCATGTCCATGAGGATGGAAAATAAATTTGATGTCTGACATTTAAAATAAAGAGGCCCAAAGATGGTATGTATCCATAAACATAGCGTGTGGGATGCCTGAGTGGCTCAGTCAGTTAGGCATCTGCCTTTGACTCAGGTCATGATCCCAGGGTCCTAGGATGGAGTCCCACATCCAGCTCCTTGCTTAGCAGGGAACTTGCTTCTCCCTCTGCGTGACACTCCCCCTGCTTATGATCAATCTCTCTCTCTGACAAAAAATAAATAAAATCTTAAAAAATGTGTGTGTGTGTGTATAAACATAGTGTGTAAGCAATATCTAAACACAGGCGTAAGCTAGAAATGTGTGTATATGCCCAAGTATTCCAAAGCTACATTGAAAATGCATTAAAAATGCAAAAATCAGAAATTATCCAATATAGAAAATCCTTTTCCAAAATCCTTAAATATAGATACATCCTCCCTATCAGTCAGTGATATTGTCCCTTAGGAAGAGGACAGCCATGATTCTGAAACAAACAAAAACAAAACAAACAAAAAAATCCAGCCTAAGACAATGTAATGTTTTTTAAAAAATGGGTTTTGGCTCTTTCTGGACTTCCCCCAAATGATCATTATGGATCTAGAACAATGACAACACCCTGAGAGGGATGCTGGGTGCTCTGTTCGCACTGTCCTAACTCAACTTTTTAAGAGCTGTGTGCAACCTGGGACAAGCCATGGAACATGATGATTCATTTCCTAATCTGGAAAACTGGGCCAAGCATTTCTACCCCAAAGGGCAGGAATCAGATAACGGATACAGAAAGCTTTTTAATTCCGGTGTCCAGCACTAGACGTGAGGAATGGAAACAATTACGGCTAATCATCACAGCAACCCAGCAAGGTGGGTATCATTCTTCTCCTGGGAACAGTAAGAGAACAAGACACAGGCAATGGTGAGTTGGGGAACAGCTGAAGGGGAGGTGAAAGTATTTGACCAGACAATCAAAGAAACGATTCTAATTCATCCTAAATAAAAGTGAAATTAAGCTTTTAAGGTAATGTACATAATTCTCCAAGCAGCTATACAAACCTAAGCCCACACAGATGACAATACACCGACCAAAGCTACCTGTAGTACAAACGTTAGTAAACATGCATGTGTACCTCATGTCCAACACACAAGGTGACTTGTTTTCCCCTAAACTTAAAGGCATGCTCAGAATAAACCCATAATTGCGCCACCACTCCAAGCATTTTAAATTAATTTATAATTATTTTTGCACTTTTGTAAAACAGTATAAAAACACAGTAAAGTGAACAATATACAGGAAAGCAAAAGTGTATCCTGATTAATGTGTGTGTACATGTGTGCTACTGACCCCCTGCTTTCTTTGTGATTGGCTCTTAGTCTCCACCTTTCTTAGGTCTAATTTGTGAAGTACCAAGATAAATAAAATCTTATTTTCATTAAAAAACAGTCGCAAAACTTTTATGATTTGAAATTTGAGCTCAACAACATCTGTGCAATAACAAAGTATTATCTTGTAGGACCAGAGCTCTGTATCACAAATACATACCAGTAGCACAATGTTAAAATGTTAAAATCATTAAGTTTTATTTCATTACAATCCACTCCCTGAAATGCACATGGTCCGGCTTACAATTAATCATAATTATTCAACCCCACAACACAGTACCACATAGCATCAGGAGGATTAGCAAATGTGTGGCCTTCTTATTCTTTCTGCCTGTTATAAGACAGAAAGAAAATTCAGACAATATGGCACCACAGGAAAAGGGCAAACAGCTTCATTTCCTGTAGAATAAAGAAAAGGTTTAAAAAATAGTGTTCTGTCCAGTATTCTACAGGCTCAGCTTCCAAGTTTCTGAGTTTATGGAGGAAATCATTTCAGGTCAATGTGCAACAACCATTTTGCATCTTTCTTTTTTTAAGCTTTGTTAATTTTTATTTTAAATTTGCTTTTTAAAATTATGTGGCATCACAAGCTGCAGGTTTATAATGCCAAGCGGACCCTTTTATTAACCAATTTATACAAGTTACTGGTATAGCACTAACGGCAAGCACTAACAATACACTGCTAGGCCATCCTTACAGGAAAAGGTGATATGCACGGGAACGTGAGAACACGCACACTCACACACACACCCCCATATGTGTGTGTTTGCCAGCCTCATCTCAGTTTCAAAGGCAAACAGCTAATTTGGGAGACAAGAAAAAACAAAAAACATTCTTCCCCCTTTAAAAATTGTTTCTTGGGGCACCTGGCTGACTCAGTGGGTTAAGCCTCTGCCTTTGGCTCAGGTCATGATCTCAGGGTGCTGGGATGGAGTCCCCGCATCAGGCTCTCTGCTGGGCGGGAAGCCTGCTTCTCCCCCCCCCCCCACCCTCTCTGCCTGCCTCTCTGCCTACTTGTGATCTCTGTCTGTCAAATAAATAAATTCTTTTTAAAAAAATAAAAGATAAAAATAAAAATTGCTTCTTCTTGGAAACAGTGCTCCTGATATTTTAAGTCAACCGACTAAGTCATTTGAGTCTATGACCTCTCTCCTTTTGCTCCACTGCCTGGGACAGAAGGACTAATTCTCTCGGAGGAAGGGGCAGGAACCTCTGGGAAATTATTTCAGAACTGGCTCTGAAGAAGAGTTAATAAGAGCTGAAACTCTGGAGATTGCAAATTTAAGAATACCCAGAAGTTCTCTATGAGTATCCAGAAGACTAAGAGAAAAAGAAAGAAAAATATTCTAAGGTTCAAAGAAAACCAGGGTGAGACCTCCCCCCAACCCCTGCAAAAAAAGCTTAGTGTTCAAGGGTAATAAACTCAGAATGACAGAATTTATTAACATTATCTAAATGTCAAACAAATATTTAAAACACTGTAATATGGCTGATATTTTATGTAACTTTTTAAAAAAGAAATTATCTTAAGTATATTTCAATTTGTCTATAAATAAACTAGTAATGTGACCCACAGACCAAATTAATTGTTTCACAAACTGAAAGACCACAAAAGTGGGTCTGCAGGAGGAGTTTTAATAGGATGGGCTTTAGAAATGTAAATTCACAAACGGGGCAGCCACCTTCGAAGACATCCCGGCTATACTGCAGGGACTCTGAGAGCCTGGAGAGATCAAAATTACACTTATAAATAATTATTTTTAGACACTAATTTCTTAGTTTAGATGACATGATGGGTAAAATGTGTAAAAAATGCAAAAGATGTAAAATGTAAAAGGGCAGAATGAAAAGAAATGTGATTTGGTTTTAAATTTTCTAAAAAGGAAAAGATTTTAGGGGTGCCAGCCTGGCTCTGTCGATAGAGCCTGCAACTCTTGATCACAGGGTCGTGAGTTCAAGCCCTACACATGGCTGAGAGTTAATTCAAAAATATATTTTTTAAGTCATTAATTCAAAGGGAAAACATTTTAAAGTATTAGCTACGCCTCCTCTACAAACATTGGTACTCAGCTACATTTTCTTGTGCGAAAATTATATTATTACAACAGAGGATCCTCAAAACCATGACCTCTGTAACTCATAATCCTGGAGCAATCATCTGTCAATCAATAAACACAGCTCCTCTATCAGTTCCTTTAATACTCAGGCTTCCTAGTCTTATTTTAAAATGTAACGAACTTAACAGACAATTTTATTTGCTTACTAAGTGTTCAGTGATTAACAAAGAAGAGAATAAAATCCAAAGCCATTTAACCTATGACCTCCCAACATTAGAGAACACACAAATGTCCAAGCTCTACAGAAATCCTTCGCATTTCTGAAAATCCAGTGACTCCTTTAAAAACTGAAAATTTTCCACCCCACTTAAAATAGCTTTTCACAACTCTTGGTGACATCAAGTGACATTTTGCACCAGTGAAGCCAGCATGTGAGAACACTTCCGTAACGGTGACAAAGTAGTCACAATTCATGTAGAAATGAGAAAGTGACATCTCAGAAAAGGAAGAATCACACTCTGGTAAATGCCTACGAATCCATTTTAAAAGAAAACGAACCCAGAACAGAACAGACCCAAAATGAACCAAATGCATGTTTAAATCAGCAAATAGATGAGCCATTTCAAAACAGGTAACATTTCAAAACTTCAAATGTCCTTTTAGATGATATCTCCATGACTGGTTATTTCCAATTGGACCTCCAAAATATCCAACTCCACATGTCTAAGAGTACATCATTTTTTACCTACTCAACATTTGTCTGACAGAGGCATTCGCTTTCAGACTCAGTAAAGCCATACACACCTCTCCCTCCAAACTCAATTACACCGTTCACACCTCAAAAGGAAGCAAATACTGCAGGTCAACCACAGTAGGACTCCAGCCTCCTTTCTGTTTTCACCTACTACCACTTCCCCAAGGTCTGCTACTGTCCAGCAGCATGCCCCACCAGTCCTGTAACCTAGCTCCTCCCACTCCACGCCCCTCACTGTGTTTCCATAAACACTTTATGGTGTGACTCAACCCCAACCCCTCCACGGTTTTGCTGTTCTCTCCAGCTACAAAGACAACGCCGGCACCTACAATGTTTATTGGCACTTGAATATTTACTGAATGAACAAATGGCTTGAATATTGTGAATTTCATTATGTATTTATAGTCTGTTATTTTCCGAATTTTTTTATTTTACCACCAAAATGATCAAGCATATGTAGGTATCTCAATTGTGGAGAAAGACAGAGAGGGAGACAACAGGCTCAAAATGGAGTCACTTGTGCTAATAAGCCCACATCACCAGACCAAGACTTAATATCTTCATTTAGTTTGCATCAGTTAGATGGGATACTGCCCAATTCATGAATCACTGAATAAAGCCAGTAAGATTTTTAAAATTTACTCAGTTGAATTTTGCTTTTGTTTTTTAATCACGTTCCACCCACTACCCATCCTCCCATGACTCATACATCGTTACAAAAACGGTAGATGCTCAACTATTTAATGGAATCTCAGAATATAAGTAGCATTTTAGAATCATCCAGTTTAACGACCCATTAAACGTATCAGAGTGCCCTCTCCAGGATTCCCACCACACCCTCTGCTTGATCTCCCTCCCTCCCCTTGCTTCCTCCAGCAATCTTTGGGAGCTCTGACTTTAGGAAGCTTTTCCTGACACAGGATCCTGGCCTCCTCCTTGCCACTGTACTGAACATGCTTATCTCTGCTTCCGCATTATAGAATGAACTTCTAGGTTTATCACTTCATTTATTCATTCAACAAATACTTACTGAGTACCTACTATGAACAACCCCCTCACGCCAGGCACCAGAAGTATAACATACACACATACACCACCTCTGTTACCACTACCATGGTCCTCGCTCACATGGAGTTAAACACAAGTAGAAAACATGGACACTGTTCAGAAACCCACCCATGAAATACATCCCCAGTTCATCTACCACTGGCACACAATATGGTCTTGCCTCCCTTCGATCAACTTGACTCCTTGCTCTCAAATGCTACCAATTTATTATCAAAAATATTTTTGCAGGAAACACCGCCTGCATCCCCAACAACCAACGGATGACTCTTTTAACTCCATCAACAACCCAAGCAGCTAACCTCGTGTCCATCTGTAATCTCAGATTCCATTTGTATGCTCATGGTTCTTTCCCTGATTTACTTTATTCCAAATCTGCTGTCACTAGAGAAAGCAAGAGGTTTGGGTAAAGCAGCTCTCACTCTTCCTCCATTCAATATGAACCAGGAGGAGAACCCATTTTATAAACAAAACCTTTCACAGACTCACCATATATAAACCAAAATCAGTATTAGCATAAATGGATCTCATCATTCTGGAATATATATCATTTCCTATTAGAAAGACAACTGAAGAGAACAGTGAGGCTGTCTGGGGACTAAAACAGTTAAGCCGAAATTGGGATGGAGCATTGTATCAACCTTGGAATCCAATTCGTTTCTGCATTTCTATTCAGCTTACACATTATCAGCTCAAAACTCTCACAGATAAACAGATGAAAGTTCTTTTAACAATTTCAGGACACTCTTTAATTAAAGTAACTCAAAAGCCTGAGAGAGAAGTGAGAAAATTCTGGTTCACTAACAATGAACCAGCTCTCATTCCTTATTTAAAAAAACAAAGCAAACAAACAAAAAACACCCCCAACCACATCCCCATACAGAATCACCTGAACCATCCCTAGACTTACCTGAGGTACGTGTGCGACCACAACATAGGGAACAGCACGTGGGTACCAGAGGGCGCTGGGGCATGACCTCAGCCTTCCCTCAGCAATGATACACTAAGGAAAACCTTTTGAACAAAGATGGCAGGAAAGCCCCTCTCTTCTAAGGTTTGAACACAAAGATCAAAACTAGTGGAACACAATGAAGATGAAGAATGAGTTGTTTCCAACACGTAACACTGGAGCATGACATATTCACACACACCCTTGACAACAGTGACAGTACCCCAACACCTGGTATACAATATGACCGGAAATAATCAGCAGCTTTACCGTCACACCCGTTCACAATCATCATTAAACTGATTTTTTACTTAAATACTGTACATTCTAAAGAGGTACATGCACTATGTTCCTACTCTCTAGAAGCCTTTGGTGGCAGACTATTCCGATAAGGACGAATACAATCCTATAATGTGCAGAAATAAAAAAAATTTAATGTCAGATTTTTTTCTTACTAAACCTAGTTCCGAGGGGATGCCTGGGTGGCTCAGTCGGTTAAGCATCGGCCTTCAGCTCAGGTCAGATCTCAGGGTCCTGGGACTGAGCCCCATGCGGGCTTCTGCTCAGCCCGGAGTCTGCCTCTCCTCTCTATCTGATCTTCCTAACTGCTTTTCCTCTGTCTGTCTGTCTCAAATAAATAAATAAATAAAATTTTAAAGAATTAAAAAATAAACCTACTTGCCAGTACCAAAGCTTAATAAAGATTTTGTACCTAAATATACTCTTGTTTAAGATGCATGTTCATAAAGTAAGTATCCAGACCATAATGCTCAGGTTTCCATCACATTCTGTGCACGTTGAAGAAAGACTTCTCAATTAGCAAGTGAATCTCAATCATTTATTTAAGCATTACTTACTTTTCATACAGTTCGTAAAATTCACTAGAAGATCCATGTACCTCTAGTGGTGGCCATTCCTCTTCTTTTCAGTTAAGAGAATTTTACTTAACCCAATCCAAGCTCATATTACATCTGACCACAACTCCTTACTAAAAACAAATAGAAATCCTCTAAACAAGGCAGCATTACACATCTATTAGAAAGAGATATAACGAAAGATACACTATGGAACTTAACTGGGAAAACACTCCAAGAACAGAAATCACTTATTCTGAAGAACTTCATTTTTTCCAATTTATACATTTTGTATACATTGTATATAAGTATCAAATTTGGATTTGCAGACCAATACTGTTTAAATTAAAACCCAGGGTCTCCAGATACCATGAATTAACATATAAAAAGGATAGCAAATAAGAAAATTATATGTTTGAAAGGAAATAATGTGTTTCCTTGTTTGAAATTTCTGAAAACACCTCTACACTCTCTCACCTAAAAAGCTAGCCATTGCAATTAAAAAAAAAAGAAAAAAAAAAAGGATGAATTACATTCTACCTACCAAAAGAAAAGGTATTTTCCCCTTTCTACGGTGCAGAAGAAAAAGTCACATCAGAGATAAAAATGAGTCTGTCTCTGTAAGCAAGCTATCAACTACATTAGCCCCGATGGGCTACATAAAAACGCTGAATACGCGATGGTTAAATGAATTTATTGGATAAACTTCAGTTCGTTGTTTTTAGCTGGCTTTACAAAAACAAGCAGCTTCTGGAAAACAAGATCATTCTGCTAGGACAAAATGCCAGCACTAGTCCTGCACGGGCTGTGCCTGCTTTGTTTTGTTTCGTGTTTTCAGTGCACAGGACACTGACATACTAATGTCGCATCTTACAATCCTCCTGAAGTAATCCCTGGCGAGGAGTGTGAATTCTGCTCTTTCAGAAACTCTGTCATTCATCTGATCTATTTTTCTCCCCTGACAAACGGACCACGGTGTTTCCCTCCTTCCCGCCACCAGCCGCGGGGAAGCAGCTTCAGCGTCCGCAGCTCACGTAGGAAACTTCAGGGCGTCTAGCCCCGAAGGCAGACTAGGAAAAAGAATGAAAGAGGAGAACTCTACCCCAGGAACACAGACTCACATAAGCATATGGGAACAGGACTGGGGCTTCAACAGCCCGAGAGGGAAAACTGAGACGTGCAGGCAGCTGTGTTGTTAACACAGGCTGCCACACAACGCCCCCCGAGGCTGTTCCCACAAGAGAAGGAACCGCATTTCACCCCCGTCTGACAACAGCTATTTATAGCGGACCCCCCTTCTCCAGACACAAGATTACGAATGCACGTTAGGTATGCATTACTGAACAGTGTGCAGAACCAAAAGAGGCATCTTTTCATAGGTTATCCGAGTTTTTCCCCCAAATAGTGATGTCCCATTTTAAATGATTTAAATCTTCAACTTTAGCCAGAAACCGGGCATCTGAATTTAAAAACTCTGGGACAAGAGTGTTTTACCATCTTACAAAATAGGTGGTTGAAAGGGGGATTAAGAGACTCTGCTTCCCAAGGTCAACCAAAAGGAGAGAGAAAACAAACATTTTCACGGGGCCCTTCTCAGCAAGCCACCCTCCACCCCCCAACTCCATGCCCGCCTCCCCGCACAGGCCTGCAGGGCAACCCTGGCCCCTACCCAGCCGTCCTTTCTGCATTGAAAGCCACACACTGTCTGGCGCACAAAACCCGCATAGGACCGTGTGCCCACTGCCACCAGCGCCCAGGGACCCACCATCCTTTAGTGGCAGACTGTCTCCCAACTTCCGGTGCCATCCACTGTCATGTTTGTGCCCTCTTGGTGTAGGTGGGAAAAGGTATGAAAAAAAGGTAAAAGCCTCTCTGCTGGAAAAGCAGCAGTTGGAATATAAGCCACTGCCTTTTTTTTTTAATTTTTTTTAATTTTTTAAAGCAGGCTCCTTGCCCACCCAGCATGGAACCCAGCGCATGGCTTGAATTCATGACCCTGAGATCACGACCCCAGCTGAGATCAAGAGTCTGATGCTTAACCGACTAAGCCACCCAGGTGCCCCTAAGCCACAGCTTTTATATAATAAGCATGATATTTTGACCCCTGCCCCACAAATGTGAGCAAAGAAGAATATTTTTTAAAAGAAACTGGGTAGAAACCACAAAGAAGGTCTGTGGGGACTGGGGGCAGAGTCTTCTCACATGGATTTATTTCTGCTCAAAGCCACAAAATGAGAATAAACAATCCCAGTTTGGATACCCAAAGCAGAAACAGAGTAAGCCACGTCACCCCTGGGCAAGGTGAGGCTTTCTGGAGGCCAGAAAGGTGCCCCAGAGGCCAACAGCGTCAGCAAGACTCAGATGCTGATGATCCGCATTGTGCCCAGAAGGAATCAGCCCCCACCCTGCCCCAAGAGGTCGGCCAGGGGAGCCAGAGAAAAGAAAGATGGTCAAGAGGCTAGCATGCTGACACCTCACCCTGTGCAGGAAGGAGGCACCCAGAGAGACCCCACTCCACCGCACAAAGTGGCGGCCGTGAGGGTTCCACATCTTCCTGAGCTCCACCCCCACTGCAGTGAGGCAACACGCCAGCCAAGCTGGGGTAAAGCCTCCCGCACGGTACTACATTAGACACAACCCAGGCAGAGGCCCACAGCACCCTGCTGGGGGCGGTCAGCTTCTCGGGGCTCAGGCCAGGGGTGTGGGTCGCCAGGGGTGTGGGTCACTAGCCTTTAACAAACACGTCTCAACAGCTCTAAGGTCTGGGCTGCAAAGCCATACAAGAGCCACGAGGGGTGACCCCTCATGGGGTCCACAGCCCTGACCATGCTGAGCCATTAGGACTCCACTGAGAGACCCTGCCACGTATTTCTGAATTTGGGGAGTGATTCATACACATCTGATATTTGACCATTCTCATGAAGGCTCCTAGTGTCTCTTACGAGTAGGCATTATTCTTTTCACATAACATGACAGTGGAACTGAAGGTCGGCATCGAGTTTATAGAACGTATCTACTGAACACCAACTACATACCTGGCCTACTTCTCAGTGAAAGCCTTGCTTACTAGTGAAACCCAAGTCAGGGAGAGCCCTCTCCTAGGCAAAGGCCCATAACAGGTGTCTGTGCTCACTGTCTTGCAGACTCACACACACGTGGCTTTTTTGGTCTAATACCCCAGTTAACATGATGTAGCTGGAGAAATCCACATTTAGTTGTATCACATTAATGAGACCTGAATGGAAGGGTTAGTCAACTTCAAATTTTGAAAATAATGAAGAGATTCAAAGTAAAATTAAAAGTCAACTTCACCAGAACTCTATCTGAATTTGGGGTAAGTTCTTAAGCCTAAGAGAACAGATGGCTAAGATTTTTTCTATTTACTACTATGTTTCAAAATCTCTTCAAACTGCCCAGTAGTGGGACAGATCGCTTTTAGTTTGGTTGCTAAGGACCAATAACAGACCACTTCCTCCCCCACCAAAAAAAGGGAAGAAGGCAGCAATGTAAATATTGAAATTACTTTCAATGCAGCAAGGTGCACACCCTTGGGCAGCCAAGGGGAGCTGGGACCAAAGCAAGAGCAGACCCACAGTTCCACTAAATACTCATTTTCAGATGTGTTCATTGAGGGGAATGGCAGGTGCACCTGGCAAACCTTTTGAAATCACTCTCTCTGTGCATTGCTTCCTTTCTCTCTTCTCCTCCTCCTCCTCTATGTGGGAAAGTGTCCTCTCTGTGCACCTGTTTGTTTGTCTGTCTCTGACTCTCATGGACATAAAGCTTTCCTTTTTAATCTCTCTTTCTTTCTAAGGAAGACAAGGGAAGGAAACAGAAACCAAGGAAACACACAGAATAACAAGACATTATTCTGTGATTAACTCGTAACTCTACATCTTGGCAGGGCACAGTCTCACAAACCACTCACAGAGCATGCATTCTATGTTATGACTAAACTGTAAAATTAAGAAGAAAGTTCTGACTGGTCAGAGGGCCCTGAATCCTATATACAAACATCTGAAAATTAGCCAAGGAAATGACAAACGCAGGAGAAGAACGTGGCCATGATCCTCATTATCTAACACACTGGTGTATACTGTCATTTCAGAGCACACTTTTTCCAACAGTCTCTTCCTTCTAACCACATCCAAAAAAATAAATGACTAAAAGTTCATATCCAGAAAAAGTCATCACAACTCTTGTAATCAACACTTAATGCCCATGTACGAAGCCCAAGTAATCATGTGAAAGACTTTGTAGGCTCAGATAATGACATGTTGCCTGACCTTGGCCACAGTTTATAAATAGATTTCACTTCTTGAGCCAAGTATCCTTCTGAATTCCACTGATCTGAGATGCCTATTTATTATGGACTGAATTGTAGACCCCAAAAAGACATGCTGACGTCCAAGCCCCCAGCACCTCAGAAAGTGACCTTATATGGAGACAGGTTCTTTACAATGAGGAAATTAAGTCAAAATGTGGTCATTAGAGTTGGCCCTGACCTGCCATAACTGGTATCCTTATAAGAAGGGCAAATGTTGAGTACATGAACAGAGGAAAGAGGATGTGAGATACACAAGGAGGACCCCCCCATGCCACTGGAGGGCTAGAGACACAGCCACAGCTCAGGGACCCCTGGGGCTCCGAGAAGGAATGATCCCTCCCTGGAGCCTTCAGTGCCCCACTGACACCGATTTCAGGCCTCTGGCTTCCAGAGCTCTGAGATTTGTTGTGTGAAGCCACCCAGTTCTTGGTCCTCTGTGACAGCATCCCAACAAAACTAACCAGCCATCCAGAAGCACTATGACCAAAATAGGTTTCTAAGTTTCATGTGGGAAATAACTGATCTCAGGAGAAAATGAGGGGCATGCGTCGGCCCACACAGGCTGCTAGTGCAGTCCTTTGAAACATCGGAAGCAGCATGTACACACATTAGCCGGCTCTCAGTGGCGGTGGGGGTGGGCTGCCTTTCAATCTGTAGCCCAGACAGAAAAGGGTGCTGGTCACATTCTCTGCCCTCATCTGCCTGGCTCTCCTGGGACCCGCACAGCCAAGAGTCGGGGACTCATTCTTAAGGAACATGGCGTGTTCATCCATGCAATTTGGGAATCTTTTCCAAAGTCCAGCAACTTTTTCCCCAATCCTTCCCCCTTCCTCTGGAGAGGTACTGCACAGACGCTGACACAGTATTTGCAGGTACTGAATGTGACCGAGTAATACATCCTATGGACTAAAGTCAATTTCATCCTCTGATGCATCTTCACTCCAGGGTGTACAAGTAGCCCAAGCAGCAGGGACCATTGGTTTTGTGTGTATATTAAGTAAAACCTGGGTGGGAAACCCTTACTATGTTAATTCATTCAACATTTATTGAGTACCTGCTACGATGTGGGTCAGGGGTCAACAAACTCTTCTTGTAAAGGGCCAGACAACAGTATCTTAAGCTTTTTAAACCATGCAGCCTCTGTCACAAGTACTCAGCAACACCCATGGCGGATGCAACGAGAAGCAGGCATGGACGGTCCATACGGGGATGGGAGTGGCTGTGTTCCAATAGTGGCCAGATCTGGCATATGCGCCACCGTCTGCCAAGTTAGTTTAGACGATGGAGGTACAAGGCAGCCCTGCCCTCAGGAGGCTCTATCCAGCCTGAGAGACACGGACTAGGCAAGCAAAGGGCTTTGACAGTCCCACTACCCAACATTCACAGGCATCTTGCCAATGAAAGAGAGGGTCCTAAACTTTTAATTTTGGTAAGGGAAAAACTGGAGGCCAACAAAAACAAAAAGTGAAACAGAAAGGAGAGGAAAAACGAAGAGCCATAAAGAAAAAAAAAAAATGCACCACAGATGAGAGGGAGTCAAGAGACACCATTCAATGTCACAGGAAACTCTGACATCACTTGCCTATGTATTTCAAATGTGCTTTGTAAAAATCCCCATGAAGAGCCAAATGAACTACAAATGTGTAAAAGAAGAGGTCTTTAAACCTTCCCCCAAAAGGGTTAGAGCGAGGTGCTAAATCCCTCCCTCACCACAATCCCTACCAACCATCGAACATGGCCGAGTTACGAGGTGAGAGTACTGTGCGTGATTGATGCTGTAATGAAAAGTCCCCGGGCAGAAACACACGCTCCCCGCACCCGGGCACTGCGGACATCTATTTTAACACGGCTGTGTGTGATTTACTGCCCCTGATTCTCGTATTAAACATTTTCAATATCTTTTAGCAGTTTGATAAAATCTGTTAAAATTAAATTCCAACCGCAATGCACTCATCCACACCTCAGAAGCAAAGGTTATACTAATGTGATCTCTCTTTATAGCCCTTGCTAAAGAAAAGAGGAAGTCCTTTGGCCAACATGTACCAAAGTAGTCATAGGAAAGCACGAAGGGGTAATTCTCCCTTCATTTACACATACACACACATGCACACGCACTCACACATGCACATACACACACAGGTTAAGGTCCACAAACCCTGTATTTGGGAACATGCTCCACTGGTCAGAAAGAACATCACCTCCAATCTGCTACAGGAAAATGTCACAGAGAGCCCCCAAGCTGCACATATTTCATGCACAGACTGATCAAAATTAATACTGCATTGCATTATTTTAGACCCATTAAAAAGAGACCACCCAGTAGCTCAAATGTTTGAGATAAAACACCTCATATGGTTGTCATAACCTTCTGCTTAGTGACTTATTTAAAACTACAAGTGCCAAAATATGCAAGACCCCCAGCTTTCCTTAGGAGTTTGAAGACTATTTTTTGAATAACTTGTTTTCCCTAGGTCCACAGTCCAGAGTACGTACACACTCACCAAATACTACAGACAGAGAATATTTAGATGTAAATACCTAATGCATGAGGTCATTGAAAACAAATCCACAGGAGAACGTGCCGCCGTTCCCACTGCGGTCAGCGGCACATGACGCATTCCCCACGCAAATGCGCAGCTCCCACCGGAGCTCTCTAACCGACGAGCCTATCGAGCTGGACGAGGGTGGGGAGGGAGGGGACGGGCGAGAGATACACACTGGCAGGCACAGCAACGACAACCCAGGATTTTAGAAAGTAAAAGCATTGTGGGCCCTGAGCTTAGACGATACGGAACTGATCCCCAGAACCAGAGAAACAGACTTCCATCTGCATGTGCTCCAGGCCTTTTCGACTTCACGGAGTTAAGTTTAAGCCCCAGTCACAGCAGCCTGCCCGAAGCCTGGGCCCCGCGGCAAGAAGGCGCCTCTCTCTCAGGTCCAGTCCTAACCTCCAAACACATGGCCAAGGACAGCCAGGAGCCATCACGGCCCACGCTCAGCCTCTCTCTGCAAGGGCCCATTACAGCGAGCAAATGAAAACCTTCACCGTCCAATATCCCAATAACTGGCTGAAAATCTCTGAGGCAAAATGCCCTTGGGATCAACTTTCCAAATGTACTCGCTCAGCCTCTCCCCTGCCGCCCTCCAACCACCCATTCAACACTTTTTCTTCTAACTTTGGCACCAAAACACAATCCTACGTGGCCTGAAAAGGCAAATGATGGCAAGGCAAGTATATGGACCGGGCTGTGGCGAGAGGCAAGGGGCAGGTGCAGAGAAAACATTCTGGGACCAATGATGAGCCTGCACCCTGAGGGGGGCCAGCGGGAAGGTGGTCTGAGAGCTCCATTCTGCACCTTGCAGCGGCAGGGAGGGACCTGGCCCCACGTGCCCACCCGCTGCCCGCCCAGGTCACTGATACCCACAGCATCACAGGAATGGCCAGAAGGCAGAAAACACATCTGTTGCTCTGACTTCCCATGACGCGGGGCTGGTACATGTCTGGGAATACTGGGCACGTGTAGGTACGAGACACTTAAACATTCACAATGCTCAGTTAGAAAAAGCCAACACAGTAACGTCAGTAAGACCTCGGCAACTGGCTCCTCACTGAGGTTCCCTATCCCATGTCCCAAGTCTCCTCCTCCTGCCCCCGCTCACCCATGCCAGACTCCAATCCCACAGTCCAGGCCACGGGGGCCAGCACGGTCTGCACGTCCGTTAGGAGTCTAAGGTGCTTGCGGCTGGCTTCGAATGAGGGGACCAACTTTAGTTTCAAGGGCCAGTACAAGACACACCAGGAAGCGGTATTGAAAGGGGGGAGGGTATGAATAGTTTCACACAGACAACCGCAGAAAAACAGTAGCTTCTCCAGCACTTACGCCAGGTAGATGAAACTCAGAAATGGTGCTTGTAGAGAAAATTAGAAATGGGTCGGCCAAAAATGCATATTTTAAAAACGAGAATCTCAAGCCGTCAAAAGCTAATTACACCGATTACACACAAATACAAACCGCTGATAGCCTCCAGTTCTAGAAGATAAACCTAGCAGGCTATCATGTCATAAAAACATTTAGGGTATTTACACTGATTCAAATCTAAGGAGCCAATTATAATTTTGTGAATTTTTCAACGCATTGTTTGAGTGCTATTACATGCAGAGGTGGCTCCACGGAAGACAGCTCGAGGCGGCAAGACAGAGGGACAAGAGGGGAGTCCGGGTCATTGGCAAAGTAACTGGGCAGCGCCCTCATCCTCAGCAGTCCTGAGACGGAGCTTCAAGATCCTGAATAGAAGATTATTACCGCATACCTGGGGTGCCCGGCTGGCTCAGTCAGCGGGACACATGACTCTGGGTCGTGGGGTCGGGAGTTTGAGCCCCACAGAGATAACTTTTAAAAAAATATTTAAAAATATTTTACATAAAAAATTTTAAAAATAAAGTTATTACTGTATATCGTCACCCCCAATTCCAAATTCAACCACACTGGCCTCTCTTGTTCCAGGCTGAATTCTGTGGCCTGCCCTTTTCTCATTAAAAACGTCACTGGTAACACAACAGGAAATCGACAAAATGTTGAAAGTGGAGGAAGTAAGCAAATGAAACTCTTTCCCGCACCGACACAGACCTGGAAGACCTCGGCAGAGAGGAAGTGGCGTGGGGGAGAACCACGGGAATATATCCAAAGGATCCTTTTTGTAACCAAGAAAATAAGGGCATTTTAAGAAATTATCCCCTAATTACTAAGGAGCTGTTAACAGATGAAGTCAATCTATATTTGCTGATGCATAAACATATCCAAGATATACTGGCAGAATGATATGTACAGCAGGAAACCATTTGTGTGTGTGGGTGTGTTTAAAATGCTCATATATGTGCAGACAATTTCTGGAAGTATGCAGAACCCCCCCACACCCCCCAAAAAAAGATAATTGTGTTTTCCCTCCAGGGGAGAGAAAGGGTGTGGTATTCAGGGCACTTTTACTTATTTTTCCACTTTATACACTTCTCTACTTTCTTCTTCCATGAGTATGTACTACTTTTCTATTAAATTTTTTTTAAAACCTCGGACTTTAAAGGAACAGAAAGATTTGACAGTAAGGCAGGTGCAAGATATTCAAGAACTGTTCTGTTTAATAAGAAGGCAAGAAACAAAAACATGGCTAAAAGTCTCTTCACATGCACAATAAATAACCGAAAACAAAAACATCTCCAAATGAAACATGGAGACAGCCCCATTGTTTGCAGAAACCCTAAAGTTGGTGCTTTCAAATACATGACGGAGTGAATGAAAGCCGCCAAACACCATTCCAGGATTGCGAGCTTTTTCAATAGGTTGGGTGATTTCTAGTTAAGATTGAAGCTGTAGAGCTGGGAACAAAAGCCATCAAAAAGCAAGGAGGTGACATCCTGAATATGAATGAGGTGAGGGCAGCACTAAGAGGGCATCACTAAAGGCAACGGTATGCGCCCGGGAACACAAAGGTGCTTTAATGTCTCACGCCCAGCTTGAAGAATGGGTTCCTCCACTGGGTGCCCAAATCCTAACTCCTAATTGCAGCTCCTGAGCACGCTCTGGGACTTTCACAATGTCCCTATTTAAAATGCTGCTCCAAACAGGAGAGGAAGAACTGAGGCCCACAGAAGGGAAGGACTTGCTGAAGCCCCACGGACTAGATAAAGGTTTCTCCCCTGTGGGTGCCTGCTCTCACCCATACGGCCCATTCTCAGATGATACTCGTTGAAAAACGTGAAAGGCACAGAACTTCAAGGTGTGACAGCCAGAAAGTATCCATGAGTCTATTTCAGCTTAGGTCTGCTCCAGGCTACGTTTCTGAACAAGCCATGCTGGCTGCTGAGGGCCTGGGCCCTGGGGCCGCCCAGGGGACATTTGAGTCCTGACTCCTCCTTTTCCCAACATGGGAAAGTTTCTTAACCTCCTCGTCTGTCCTGAGCGACCTCGGGGTGAACTGAGGAGAACAGCTTGGAGGGAGTTCCAACTTGAGAGGGTTGTTCAAGGTCTAAGTAAGATAATAAAAGCATTTAGAACATGACTGGATAGAGTCAAGACTCAAAATGATGTTACGTATCCTCTGAAGACATCAGCCAGGTCTCCTAATCTGCTCATTCCTTGAGGTTAACTAGCAGGCAGATAATACTTCTCTTTGCTATTAATTCAACCATAAGGGATGACCGAATGGACGGGATGTGGAAAGGGAAGCAAACGAGTAAGCACCTGCTGGGATGTACCAGACACTGTGCAGGACTTTTAGAAATCCAGTGAAACACCTTCCCATGAGCTCTGTGAGCAGCACTCAGATCAGTAGACAAAATCTGGGAAGGTTCTGGAACCACCCCAGATCCCTGTGGTGCTGGCATGTAACAGACTGGACTCCCAGAGCCCATACACACCCACCACGTCACACTCCAACAGTGGATGTTTGGTTCTAGTGAGGATCAGGATTGCTTTTCTCAATTTACTGTTGTTCTCTCTCTCTCTCTCTCTCTCTCACACACACACACACACACACACACACACACACACTCTCTGCCAGTCTCTCTGTAATTCCTGCTCCAGTGGTTGCTCTTACTCGGCCTAAAGGATAAACTTAAGTGTGCATGTGATAAAGGACTTTGCTTCATCAGCTTAAGCCAAAGCGATGATGAGCCTGAACTGCCAGGACATGGACACACAACCTCTCCTGTCCTCTCCAGCAAGACCTGGCATCTGAGCACTTATTTGGCCTACACTCCCCTCATCTCCACCTCGCCTCAGGGGTCCAGGGCCACATCGGCCTGTATACCACGCCACGTGAGCTCCACCTTCTCAACCAGGGCCCCCGGCCAGCCCCTCCTCCCTTGCCGACGCTCCCTGGCCGTCCATCCTCGGGCACCCCTGCACCACTGCCACTTCACCTGACCTCGCCCTCCAGCTGGTGAGAAGCTCGGAAAGCATCAGACAAGTAACGGAGATGCTTCCTGCACAAGCGCTTCTGCCAGGAAGAAGGAAAAAGAAAAACCAAATGGTACCTCAAGTAATCTCACTGAGAATCAAAGTAAGAGGAATGCTGAAGATACTGTGCTCGTTCCCATCAAGCCCGATGCTGTCAACTAGCTAGAGAATAACTTAATTCCTCTCCTAACAGGCTATGTCTCCACGGTAACCAGCCTGATGCTGTGATGGAGGGTTAGTATGTAAAGGAAAGGTAGGGCTCGGTGGCATGGCTAATCCAACAGGTCCTGCTCGCTGTGACGGACACACAGGAGCAGCAAGAAGGGCGCATCCATGCACGGTTTGGGAAAGGTACGTTAAATGTGAAAACCAAGGAGAGTGGAGGAATTTTGCAGTTGCTCACAGTATAAAAACTTATCAGACAAATGTTTGCCAAGCCTTATCGCATTCAAAACTCAAACCTGGGCAATAAGAAAGTTGAAAAAAGGCATGAAGGCCAAAAGAAAAGGACTTGAAATCAAGATGGCAATCAAGACACAAGTCACACAAATGATATGAAAACAAATCTAAGACCATTCAGATCTGCAGAAATGCACTAGTTTGCGAGGATTTAATATGGTCCAATTCTGTGTCTGCTTTATCTCCAGAAATCAATTAGTAAAATAAACCTGTTAGCAAGGACTCAGTCAGGCACTGTGAGCAGAGTTTCTTCCACGATGGATAAAGTAATCCACATGCCTTTATTTGCACGTATTTTCCACTATATTCAAAAACAAAAATGAAGCCAGAGAGCAAGTTTTCTCCCAACTACCTTATTTTTAGGCCTCAAAACTCTTCAGGGGATTTAAAAAAAAAAAAAAAAAAAAAAAAGCCTGCTATCAAAGGCCTGACAGAATGTGAAAGTTCTACAATGAGGCATCCATTAACATTATAGCTCACCGCCATTCACAAGTGTTAGTCTTATACAAGTGATCGAGTGCAGCAGGCCTTGCCGTGGAGACCAGTCACCAGGATTCTGAGAATTTCCCGGATCGTGTATTTGAATTCACTACAATGCTTTGTCACTGGGGGTTTCTGTGTTCAGTAATAATGTGCTTTGTTCTCACAAGTGCCCCTCGCACCTGCCAACTGAAAAGAAAGCCATAGAGACTTTTGCTGGACAGTGCGCAGTCGTGCTGCCCTCTAGTGGATCCTGCGGGCACAGCATTTCTAAAGACGGACAGGGTGAGGGGGCGTCAGCAGCAAGAGTATAAGAAAACCAGTGGATACAAAAGTTAACCTATGAAAATATATAGTGATCTCTCCTAAAAATTCAACGGTATTCGATGGGCACTGAATAATCAGGTCTGCAGGCAAGAATTGTACTCAAACTCAGAAATGTATAGATAGGTCTACGCATGACTTTAAAATTTTATATACTGAAAAACTTATGCAAAGTGTATCTGTATCTATACATGTACATACATAGATAATACACGCAAACACACATACATTTACTGCACCTTACCAATCTCACACTGAACAAAACAGAGACAATTCAATGTCCATAGGATATACTGGCTATGTTAGTCTGGTAGACAAAGAATACAGAAATATAATTCAGACACTGTGGGAAGGAGGGAAGATGGGAGAGTGGACTTAACGAGGCTGTGTGAGTCTGCACTTAAGGTGCAATCATTTGCCAGGATTCAGAGCAGAAAAAGAAATACTTAAAATTTAAGAACAATTACCAATCATCAGGGAGTCATGAAGCCACCAGTTTAAAAAAAAAAAAAAATGCCTTCTTTTTTGCTACATATTAAAATCACACCAAAAATTAAATGTCTCTTAAATTCATAACTAGTAAGATTTCCCTTATAAAACAAAAGCAAAGGGGGGAGGGGCAAAGTGGAAATCAAGCCACATTTTCATAATAGTCCCCATAGTATGTTAAACTACGCTAAGTAGCTAACTGTAAAAATATTCAGTACATCTAGGTAGCAAGAACCGTTACATCTTCTGAGATACCTTAAAAATGCTATTATGACACCTATAATAATTTTCATGACAACATTCTAAAATAAAATCTAACTATTTTCACATCACACTCAGACCTATTTCCTCTGGAAAGCACTGCAGGCTCAGCTGCCAGCAAGAGCATTTAATGACAAACTGGCAGTGACCTCTGCTGGCAAGTCTGGGAATCACACCCCAAAAAGCAAAAGTCTTGGCTTTCATTTCTGGGTATTTTGAAATAAAAAATATCACAAAAGAGCTCAACTATTTGGTCTTAAAAACAGTCCCCTAACCTGGCTTTACAAAGCACTTTAAAAGCTTACACGTTCAGCGGGTGTGTTATGATTTGGAAATTAGTTATAACTTGAGTTCAATCATCTACAAACATCTTTGTCTTTGTTAGTATTTATGATTTATAGTTCTCCCTATAGGGAAAATAAAATTAAATTCTTTCACAATTCTTGGGAGAGCAAGATAAAATATGAACTAAGGCTATGTGAGGTTATTTCAAAGAATATTTCTTACTAAGCCTAGAGTCTTCATGCCATTAGCATAATACTTAAAATTGTCTCCTGTTTCAAATTCATCCTCATCTGTGAAACAAGATATGATCAGGCATGAAGGTAGACAGATAAAGATGATACAAAACCTCCTCGTGGAAAGGTGTGCATGGGAAAAATACCGTAGTTATTATGACAACCCCCCGTTTTAAAGCACATAGCACATTTTTTTTTCCTTGTAGGAAAAAATAAAAAAGAACACAAGCTGGGTTTTTTTCTTTAAAAAAAAAAAAAGGACTGAAGCAGCCTCTGCAGCATGTCTCCTCTCAGGACGGCGCAGAGGGACCAGAGAGAGAACCAGATCTCAGCTCGACCGGGGAGCAGGTGAGGGGTCTGGAACTTCAGCTTCCAAGCAGCCAACCCAGCAAGGTTCTCAGGAGAACCCAGGTACTGTATGTACCTACCACACAGACTCGATAAACACTGGCTTTTATATGAACACACATGCAGAAGAAAACAGTCATTCCCTCCACTTCCTTCCACAAAACTGTCTGAGGTTCTATATTAAGGGCAGAAGAAAACCCCAACTCCTTGGGTCAGCATCTTCCTGCCTCTTGTTCAGGTCAGGAAAGAACAAGGAGGGCCACACAATGAGCAGTGAGGGTCCCACAAAAGCTAAGCCGCACCCTTGCACCCTCCCTAGTCCCATCCTTTGAAAGATTTCAATGTTCTCTGAAGCCAGAACTGAACCTCACCTTTAAAAAGGCATTTTTTTCCTATCTAAATTTTAAATGTGCACTCCCTCTGACCTAGCAATTGCACTGCCAGACATATACTCTGTGGTATATATTCTAAAGGGTTCACCACAATGTTGTTGTTTTTATAAAGAAGGGAAGGAGGGAGATGAAGACAGAAACTATGATATATTAATAAATACGGAATATTTTGCAATCATTAAAAAGGACAGAATGTGTCTAACATGTACTTGTCAAGAAAAAGACCCAAATGACACATTATATTTAAAAAGGAAAACTGCATTAGACAATACTTTTGTAGGCTTCTCTGTACATTTAAAATTTAAAATTTCTGGAGGTATCTGCCCAAATACCAAAAAAAAAAAAAAAAAAAAAAAAAATTATTCGTGATTAATTCTGGGGAGTGAAATGTGGGTAGCAATGATAGGGTATTTCTGGTTTGTTCTTATCATTATTCTGTGAGGTATGACTTCCCTACAATGAGCATGCTATATTTTATAATTAAATGAATGCCGATATTGAATTCTTACTTACGTTAAACACACATCTGAGGCCAATGAGGAAACCACAAAGGCCAGAGCTGCAGAGCAATTCAATCAAGCAGGTCTTCCTGCAGGCACCTGCCAGCACTCTGAGAATCAGAGGAAATCCTGGAAAGCCTAAGGGGTTGGTTTGGGCCTATCTTTGCTTCTCAGCAAGAAGACATGGTCCTACCCACACTACCTTCTGCAGAGGTGGAACCTAGGAAAATCTGAGTTCTGAGTTCTGTAATTTAGTCCAATCTGTCACTTAACTGAAATCTTTCACTTAACAGTTACTGACGGGGCCCCTGGGTGGCTTAGTGGTTTAAAGCCTCTGCCTTCAGCTCAGGTCATGATCCCAGGGTCCTGGGATCAAGCCCAGCATCGGACTCTCTGCTAAGCAGGGAGCCTGCTTTTCTCTCTCTCTCTCTGCCTGCCTCTCTGCCTACTTGTGATCTCTGTCAAATAAATAAATAAAATCTTTATTAAAAAAAATTTACTGGATTGTGTACTACATCCAAGTCTCCTGGGCTCTGGGCCATCCTCGAGGGACACATCCTGGAGACACAGCGCATACAATGTAAAGAAAGAAGGAAGCACCAATAGGGCTATTCAGTCCAGGACCCTGCTACACCCCCCCCCCATGCTCCCAATGGCCCTGGGGTCTCACAAGCCAATGGGTGCGTGGCCATGAGGAGCCCTGAGCAAACCAGGACGCAGTTCTTCACCTCTAAGCCCACCCCTCGTCTGTGCAATGCAGCAATAATTCACCAGCTGGTAGTAGGTGCCTGGTGAGATCAGCTCAGCAGGTGCCTGCTAACGGCAATATTCAGCAACATAACACTAACTGTATGTACATGGTGTGTCAAGAAGGCAGAGGAGGGAGACGTACCCCTGGAGTGCTTCTAGGGAAAGAGGCCCCACCAACCAGCTGCAGCGGAGTGGATGCCTCCAAGAACAACAGTTCGAGCTGTCCAGTGTACACATACCTTTTCCACGGAGCCTCAAAAAGGATTAAGTGATAGCCCATACAAATAGGAAAGGTCAGCTAGGGGGTAGGGGTGGCGAAGGGCCAGGCCCCCTGTGCTGAGGCCCCTCCCCCCACCCCACCCCAGCCCCCATGCAGGCCCAGGCCGTCCTGACTCCTCTACACCTTGCACGCTGCCTTACCTTTTGCCATTTGGGTATCCTCTACCTTTCCTCCACCGATCGGTCCGACCACCCCATTTGTGTGCACAGTTGTCACCATTCTTCCGAAAAATGTCCTTTTGCTTTCTGACCCCTCCCTAAAGAAACTCTCCCGGGATCCCCAGCCACAGCCCTAGCAGCCCTATCCGGATACTTACCTTCACCACCCGCCCCACTCCTGGGATCTCAGGTTCCTCCCCTCCACTCACTGGGAACCCTCCCCCGCCCCAGCCAGGCCCCCAGCCTGTGCATCCAGTTGTCCACAGGCCTCAATCCCTGCCCCCAGAGACAGCCGTGGGGTCCCAGGCTCTGCTCCACAGCCGTGGCTCATTTCCCACCCCCCATTTCCCCTCCCCCATCCTTCCTCCTCTCTGGCCTTAATGCTGGAGGCTTGCACAATACCCCAATTTCAGTGCCACACTCCAGATCCACTCGAGGTCTGAAATTTCCCCAATGATCGCCCCGCTCCTGCCCAAACTTGGTCCCCTTCTCTGCTGCACTTGCCAGAAACCCTGTCACCCTCCTCGCCCACACCCCACAGTGAGCTGTTCACTACAGCCCATCAACATGTCAACCTATCTCCTAAACACAGTCCTGCTCAAATCTGTACGCCCTCCCCTCTCCATTCTGGCCAGAGCCACCTTCTTCTCTCCCCTAGACTCTAAAAGCTCTGACCCGGCTTCGTGACCCACAATGGAGCCAAACTGCCTTTTTAGAACACTCATCTGCTTATTCCCCCTCAGTAACTTCCCCACTCTTATAATTGATCCAGAAACCTTAATATGCTTAGAAAAGGCTTTGTTGAAATGTTGCCCCATCAGAGAAGGGGGGAAAAAAGGACTATGTAAAACAGCACTCCACACCCTGGGTCACTTGGTCCCAACCATTTTCTCACACTAACAGCACTTACGCCCTCCTGACATACTTTATTACTATTAACTGTCCACTGCCCGCCTCCACAACATGAAGACCACAAGCACAGAACCTTGCCTTTTTTGCCAAACCTGGAAGCCTGCTGAGTGGACGGATGGGCCCACCACCCTCATTACCTCCCACTGAGCCCTCTCCACTGCCTCCAACTCTGAGGGGTCCTTTGCACCCCCAGAAGGACAGACTCCTCACCTTCCCACGCTCATCTCCCCTTCCCAGGTCTCCCTTCCTTAATCCTTCTACCTGGTGACTCCTCTCCATTTATCTTTGGTTGAAAAGCAGCCATGGCATGGACGGCTTCCCCAATCATCTCTCCCAGGATGAAGCCAAGTAGGCCTTTACCTGCCCTAATGGCAGGCCTTCAGCTCCAGAACAGCAAGATTCAGCTCTGCAACAGTCCAGGTGGGAACACGATTGTGGCAGGTACCACATGCGTCCTTCGCACTGGTATCTGCCTAGTCGTAGCCCCCTCCCTGACCCAAGTTCATGTATAGAAAGAGCTCAAAGCAACCAGTCAAGAAAAAGAAATAAAAAGCATCCAAATTGGAAAAGAAAAAATAAAACTGTCTCTTTTGAAAATAGCATGATTTTTCTATAGAAAACCGTAAAGACTCCACCCAAATAAGCAGAATAAACAAATCTAGTAAAGTTGCAGAATATAAAATCAACATACAGGGGCACCTGGGTGGCTCAGTGGGTTTAGCCTCTGCCTTCGGCTCAGGTCATGATCTCAGGGTCCTGAGATCGAGCCCCGCATCAGGCTCTCTGCTCAGCAGGGAGCCTGCTTCCTCTCTGCCTGCCTCTCTGCCTACTTGTGATTTCTGTCTGTCAAATAAATAAATAAAATATTTTTTTTAAAACCCCACCTATAGACTCAGTGCAATCTCTAAATAAAATCTTTAAAAAACAAAACAAAACAAAACAAAACCCACCTATAGATTCAGTGCGATCTCTACCAAAATTCCAATGGCACTTTTCACAGAAACAGGAAAAAACAATCCTAAAATTCATATGGAACCACAAAAAATCCCGAATAGCCAAAGCAATCTTGAGAAAAGCTAGAGGCATCACACATCCCAATTTCAAACTATACTACAAAACCATAGTAAGCAAAACAATATGGCACCAGAATAAAAACAGACACATAAAACAACGATAAAATTGAGAGCCCAGAAACAAACCCTCACATACACAGTCAACTAACATCTGACAAGGGAGCCAAGAACAGTCAAGGGGGTAAGGACAGGTTCTTTAATAAATCATGCTGGGAAATCTGGATATTCAATGCAAAAGAATGAAACTGGACCCCTCTCTTATACCATTCACAAAAATTAACTTGTAGGAGGTTTAAGACTTAAATGTTAAGGCCTGAAATCATTAACCCCCTAGAAGAAAACACAAGAAAAGAGCTCCTTGATACTGGTCTTGGTGATGATCTTTTGGGTATAATATACAAGTACAAGCAACAAAATAAAATATCAACAAGTGGGACTACATCAAACTAAAATTCTACTGCACAGCCAAAGAAACAATCAATAAAAGGAAAACAATGTACAGAATGGGAAAAAATATTTGCAAACCATACATATGACAAGGGATTAATATCAAACATATAAAGAAATTCATATGACATAAAACAATGCCTGAACAGACATTTTTCCAAAGAAGATATATAGTCAACCGGTATATGAAAAGGCACTCAATATCAATAACCATCAGGAAAATGCAAATTAAAACCACAGTGTGGTATCACTTCATGCCTGTTAGCATGGCCATCATCAAAGGGACAAGCGGTAACAAATGCTGGTAAGAATGAGGAGAAAGTGTCCTCCTGGCGGTAATGTCAATTGGCGCAGTTATTATGGAAAACAGTATGGAGGTTCCTCAAAAAATTAAAAACAGAACTACCATACAACCCAGTAATTCCTTTCTTGGACATAGATCCACAGGAAATGATGTTACTATCTCAGAAGGATTCCTGCACTCCCCTGTTCACTGCGGCATTATTCACGAGAGCCAAGACACGGAAACAACCTGAGCGTCCATTAATGGATGAATGAAGAAAGAAAACAGCGTGTCTATGTGCCGTGCGGTGCTAGTCAACCATGTGAAAGGAAATCCTGCCCCTTAAAAAAAATCGGTAAACCTTGAAGGCATCATAAATGAAGTTAAGTCAGAGAAAGTCGCATACTGTAGGATCTCACCTATATGTGGGAATCTAAAATAGCAAAACTCTAAAACAGAGAGCGGACTGGTGGTTGTCAGAAGCTAGGGAGAGAGGAAATGAGTGAAGATGGTTAAAGGGTACAAACTCCCCGTTATAAGACGAGTAAGTGCTGGGGATCTCACGTACAGCACGCTGACTACAGTTAGCAATGCCACTGTGTATCCCCGAAAGTAGCTCGGTGAGCGGATTTTAAATGTTCTCATCAAACACACACACAACATGTCACTCTGTAGGGTGACAGATATGCTGACTGCGGTTAGTATAATCATTACACAATACGCAATGTATCAGATCATCAGGCTCTGCACCTTCAACTTACACAGTGTTAAACATCCATTATATCTCAATAAAGCTGGGAAAAAAGAGGTCAAGGGACATCTGTACAGTGAGTGAATAAGACAGTCTAGGCACCTGACAGTTTTACAGAGTCTAAATCTGTAAGTGTCCACCACTAACTGAAATAAAAGTAAACAGGCAAAAAGGCCCTCCCCGATTCTGTTAGTTTGTGCTTCAACGTTCATAAATACAGCAGCACTACAACCCCCTAAATTCAGGGCTCTGTATTTTAAAAAAACATCATTTCTCAGGCAGATCTCAAACGGAATGATGAAACACAGGAAAGGCTTAAGACACCGTGAGGACGAGATACGTAGGTGCCGGGTGTGTGGTTCAGGTTTTTATTCCATTTACTCTTTGCATACCTTTTTAGGCTGCGAACACCACAAAGCTGTCCACGGTGACTGGATATGGAATTCTGAGACAAACAAAATTCAAAACCATTTCTCTGTGCCTCTGAGGGCTTTCCGAGCATGAGCCAACAGCCACCCAGGCTCGCAGCTCAGACGTCAGCCCAGCAGAGACGGATGCCCTGCAGCCGGACGCCGGTAAGACACGCAGGGAGACCCAAAGGACATGAAGACTTTACCCTGCTCCGCGGGAGCTTTCCAAGCTTCCTATTTTCAAAACTGCTTCAGACAGGCAGCGGCTGAGTCCTGAGGGCCCAGTTCTGCACTACGACAGCTGACTGCGGGGACATGAATGCAGGTTGCTGGGCTGTCATGGCCACTGGCAGCTGAAGAAGGGCGTCGTCTTCAAGGGTCCAGGCACCCAGTCTGCTTCACACATGCCTGGTGCCCACAGAATCCCGGAATTCCTCCTGGCAGCTCGTTTCAACAACAAATCAATAGAATAAGGATAAAAAGATGCAGCTTTTGACTGTGCGACCCCAGTTTCTGGAGAACGTTGCTTCGGGGGGACAGAAATAACCGCGCAGTCTTTGCATGTGTTGGGCAGGAGGCATTCATTCGGCCTCAGAGCTCTTGCTCCATGGCAAGGAAACTGGAATTCTAGTTCTTCCACAGTTTATGAATTTTAAGAAATCTGTTTGCTGAGTGAGAGTAAAAATACACATTTTAAATGAGTACAATAAAATACATTTCCTTGCAGTACTGGGATAGTCACCTAATTTTCTAAGAGGGACATCTGTTAGGATCGGACCAGCAAGGGAATGCGGTTTAAAGAAAATGGCATTAAATGAAAAAGCAAAACAACAGGATTCCAGACTCAGTGCTGCCACTAAAAGCAACTAAGAATTTTTTGTGGGCATGTGTTTTCAGTAGGACATGAAGAAAGCCAGCGTTTAGAAAGTAGAAATCGTGGCCCTGACAACAGGCCTGCGTCGGGCTCCTGGTCTCTGTCTCTGGAGCTGAGGAGCCTCTGTCCAGCCCCTCCGTGTTACCATGCCATGAAAGCAGAGGCAGAACTGCTCACAGGAACCTGGCACCACTCAGCTCGCCCCGACAGCCAGCTTCCTCAGCCCCTGGGAGGGACTGGCAGGGGGATGGGGAACAGCAGGACCAAGACAACCAGTTAGAGTCCTCCTGTTCCCAGAGGGCCTAGTGCCAAGGGACAACAGGCCCAACACTGCCTCTAGAGCTCAGGCTACACACACAGCCCCATGGCCTCTGCCAGATGGCTTTGAAGGTGATCCAAACAGTCCCCTTATCTGTACACAGTGACGGGGGTGGGGACAGCTGGCAGGCGTGGCAGCTGCCCCTCTCTGCACTGAGCACAGGCTGAACCCTCCAAATCCTGTAAATATTGCATCAATGGATGAATAAAACTTTCCTAAGAAATGGAAAAGGAAAAAAAAAAACATAGAAATGCAAATGGAGGTTACCAAATGACAGATTTTTAGAGCAAACTATAAAAATGCATTATTTACATCTGACCTGTTCTGATGCTGTTATTTGTCATAAACCATTTTGCTACTAAGAATAAAACTAGAGGCTAAAACCTAAAATGGAAAGGAATTAATGGATTAGCTTTCTGGAGAATCACTCGGATAGTATCAAACCCTCATAAAAGTATACAATATAGTGACTAAGTATAACTAATCCCAAAACACAGTAACAGTGCAAAACAAAAATAAAAGTTTTTATGAAAGAGGCAAGAATATGGTTATAATATCTAAATATTTACAGTCAAAAATAAATTATGCTTTTCCCAAAACTAACATCAAAAACTTTCCATTTTTGTTTTTAGATTAGTGACAGGTGAGTGCCTATCATAAGCCAAACTTCTTCTTTTTTGGTAATCAGAAGTAAATCCAGGTACAGAAACAACGGACTGTCTTCCTTCATGAATAGGTTTTTTTTTAATGTACTTTTTTATTGAAATTTTGCCCTGAAGCCTTCTCTGCTGTCCGAATAATTTCCCAGCTGCCTTTCAAATTAAAGTTTTCATCTCTCTCCCCTATGGTGCTCTGCATTACAACATATTTTAATGTGTTTAAATGACAGCAGTGTTATAAAGTGTTATTTCCCATTGAAAATGGTCATTAATATGACTCCATACCTCAGAGAGCACAACAGTAACTTGGCAATAGAACAAAGTTCGATCATCAACCACTAGTAATCTGAGAGGGGAGTCCTGCTAGGACGTTATGTCTACTGTGGAATATTCTTCACATGAGCACATTCTGGTCACCAATGAGATGGGAACACTGCCCATGCGCCATCTCTGATTTCATAGTCACATGTTCTTACAGGGCATTGCTGTCTCCCTCTCCAAATCTCCACACACGTGTCATGGTCATGGTCCCCTTCGACACCAGGGCCATACACCGCCCACTTAGGTGTCTGTTTTGTGGAAATGTGAAAGTATCTGCTTTTATTTTATTTAAGTAAAGAACTGTTTTTAATTACTCTCTCACCTTGTCTGCTATCACACACCTTGTACCAGAAAGGACGGGAGCCTAAGTTGCTCTTGGGAAAGAGAGCTTTGTGCGCACGGAAGCCTGCGTGGGCTGCACCCAACCCGAATCGCGACTCGAGCAATCCATTACTCGTCCCTTCCCGTGAACACCGTCCCACCGTCCACGTCGGAGGGTGAGCAAGGAGCCCCAGCGCCCCTCGTGCGGGCAGGGATCTGCCTGCGCCCCCCACGGTGGCCAGCGTCGGGAACAGCGCCCTGAAGGGCTCAAGCTACAGCGGCACAGGAAGACGGGATGGAGGGGGATCCGGCCGCTCCGAAGCATCTGCGGGCACAGCTCTCACGAGGACAGCACTCCGACCCGCTGCCGTCCACGAGCTGCACACCGCCGTGTGCTCTGTACGTAAACAGTACCGGGCAGGAAACACAGACCCTCTACAGAGCTCTCTTCAAGCTCACAGGAACAGATCTATGCCTGACAGGAAACCCGAAAGATCTGAAAAGTCCTCTTCTCTGGACACAGTCAGCATCCCAGATGGAGGAATAGCATTTATGCCCTTGTCATTCTTCAGCTAAAATGCAAACAAGCATCGCACAGTTGACCTGCTTGCCTTCCAATTCAGAGGAGAGGTTTTTGCTAACACCTCTGAGAGAATTCAGAGGACGCGTCAGCTTTGGGGAAAATTCGATTGAATTTTCGATCGAAGTGAGCACCACACTGGGACCCCTAGCTCGGTACATCCTGAACCTGGCAGGCAGGGGTGAAGCGTGGACGCAGGGCTGCAGGGGCTCAGAGGGAAGCCTGGGTGATGAGGGGCAGAGGGCAGTGCGACGAGCCTGCTGGTGCTCCGTCATTCCCCCTGTGCGTGCAGAGACGTACCAATTCCAGACAGAACCAAATGAGCAAATCCCATCTCAAATACTCACGAATATACTTGTTCATGAAGAGAAACACGGTCTTCCTCCTCGTGTTGCCATGTGGTGTGCACATGCGTCTGAGGGCTGGATCTGAATTTCATAAACAGACCACAACCGTGTGTAACGCTCTATCATCTTAAAACGCACATGTGAACCCGAGATTAAAAACCTATAAAGGCAAGTTGAACCGCAGAGCAACTGTAATAAATGCAACCATGTTAAGTCAGCTTCAAAGAAATTCATAAAAGGAGCTCCAAAAACATTCATGAATGTTTTATAGTGTATTTTTAATATTGATGTATTTCATCTTAAAACAAATGCCAAGAGCTGTTGTGAATGCTCCTCTTTTCATGTCGGTGACGCCGCGAGGGGTCTTTGATAGGACCGAGAACATGGTGTGACGCTGCAAGATGTAAGGAAGAATAGGAAAGCTGAGAAATGTGTGCTCCTCCAAGTGATACCCTTCAAGCGGCCCAGCTCTCTCAGACGGCTGCTGGCCACTTCTGGATGGACGAAGAGTCCCGCTGCCCTTTGGGAAGCAGTCAGAATAAAATCACTGCACTCACGGACAAATGAATCCCCCAGAACAGGCAACTAGGAGCACCATTTTTAAATATGGCCATGGAGCTCTCTGTGCCAAACATTAAGTGGATGGCATTCAGCCGCTCCCTGAACATCAGGATTTATAGTCCCCAACAGTCACACCTGACAGAGAACTGCACACATAGCATACAAAGGCATCACGTGAGCATTTGTGACTGTACATGAGTTCTGAAGCCCAGAAGACCAAAAGTGTCTTGTGGCTGATGAAGTCAAGTGCAGTGGGGCTGGGCATCTGGGCAGAGGAGGAACCCTAGAGATGAAATGGATTTTTTTTTTTTTTTTAGTCGCTTAATTATCAGAGAAAGGCTAGCAAACACGAAGAGTCTCTAGGGTGGGCTGCTGGAAATTGTCTCCACAGTCAATGCACCGATTAACATAGGTGTCACAAGCACTCAGGTCAGAAAGCACAAAGCAACACAAGTGAAAAATAAAAAGGGTAAAAATTAGCACACTTGATCACACCTTGGATCAATTCAACCTTACAGTGGCTAGGTAGGCTCAGTCCTACCCTCGAGTGTGTGAGTAATTGTGTCTATTAGTGTGCAAAGAGCCATGGAATACAGATAACACGCCCCTGGCATAACTTGCACAAGAATGAGGTTTTTGCTCCAAAGCTCAAGAATCAATATAGTCCAAGACTTCCCATGTATTACTTTGTCGGTCCAAGTAGAGAGCAACACATACTTTCTCCCAAAATCAAAATCTTTGCTTTACATCCTGAGCGTAACAATCCCTGGATCGTCTTTGTAAAAGGGAACATCAGAGAAAATCCTCTCACAAAACGGTTCTACCACCCACACACAAGGAACTACCCAGAGAGCAGCAGGCTGCACACAAAGGCAGGACGGCTTACACCAGGGATCAGGGTAGGTGGACGCCAAGGCGCTCCCCCAAGGAGGGGACACATGCCGACAGAGACTCCATTCTGCCTGAGCCTCGAGCTCTCCTCAGGGACAGCGTCCAAGGCACCCCGGAGAACCTGTCCATATAGCGGACATAATAATAAGCCCTTCTTCAGCACGTGTCCTTTCCACAACGCCTAGATATACCTCCAACTCTCCAATTCTGAGGCCGGCATGACACTGAGATCACCCTCCTGCCGGGCACATGTGAATTGAGGACACCAACAGCTGTATCTTCTAGAGCCAAATGATGGTCCGTGACTAAGACTATAAACACCGTTGTGGGGTCACTCACGGTGAAGTCGTGGAGGTTGACTTTGGTGAGCAATTTTAATACCGTATGTTTGCAAGAGATGTGGATCTTAGAAAATCTGTACTACTTATTTTAGCCCCTTTTTGTTCTGGAAAACCAAGATTACTGGTTGGGGGATGGGGGCAGAACACAGTGGACTGACCAGTTGCTTATCTCCTGGGCACAACTGAGATTTTTAGCACACACCATCTTACTCCTGGCCAATTTTACACTTCAAAGCGTAATCACTTGATTAATGGCTGGCCCAAAGTAGAGGCAAGTTCCACGAAGCAGACACGGTATCCATTCTTGCTTAACAGACAATCCCCATGGTCTATGTGCCTGGCCCATGCCAGCAGCTTTTCCTCCTCCAGGTTCTCACTGAGTTCCCAAGCAGGCTGGCTGGCGGTGAGTTGTGCGGACACGTGCATGATTTCAGGACATCCACGCCACTTTGCCAGCCTGCTGCTGGCCATCAGGGAGCATATCAGCACCTGTGATGTTGGCTGATGGCTGACAAGAACGAGATGTTGGCCTGAAAAGCTTTCATGCCTCTTCCTGCCCTAAATCCTTAGGGGACATGAGGAAGAGATCTCTCTTCGCTTTTCCCCCGAAAACAAGCACCAGATTCCAGAGAACAGAGAACGCACCCAGTTTAAAACATTCTGCTGAATAACCATACGGATGTTAAGGCCAGAAGTGAAGATATGATAGGAAAAGGAAGATTCCAAAATGGCACAAATCCTTCAAGTTATAGACGAAAGTACAAAAACAGAAGGAGCTAGAGGACAAGCTGGCCTAAGAACAGCACATGGACTGAGCTACGGGTCGTGCGCAGGACGGATTGTCTCACTGCCTGGCACACAGACCTCGCCGAGCCTGTGGCTTTACCAGAAGATCCCACCTGGAAAAGACCGACATAAACCCTAGAGAATGAGATATATTGGCATGCAAGGCTTACTGCAACTGATGCCCCTCAACTGCACAAGTTCTTCAGTGGTAACAAGGAGCTTAAATACAAAGTAACCAGCGTGTAAGTGGGTTGCCTCTAGCTTGTTATACAGATGTACATTTCAAATAAAAAGCTGCTAAGTAAAGCAAATGGAATGAAGAGCTGGGGTAGCATTAAAACAGAAGTGCTCATTTCAGTGATAAACTGTACAGCTCTGAAGCTGGGCAGCACGTGGCAACACACACACACACACACACACACACACACACACACAAACATTTAAGAAGGAAAAAACTCTGTTAACCAAAATCACTTTTAAGGAAGAGAACTTCGAGGATCTTATATAAAGACTAATAATCAGAAAAACTTTATTTGAGGCTAAGTTACAAGGGCTTCATTCTTAGGAGGAAACAAATTATGGTCAAGCATTAAAAAGGAGACAACACCTGGATGTAGAACCACTTAAGCAAAAAAAAAAAAAAAAAAAAAAAAAAAAAAAAAGCCTCATTTTCTGGTTCCACTTGTGGTCCCCTGGTCAGCACAGATGGACCCCACTGGCCCTTTCCTTTACCCATTCCCTACCAGCTTCTCCTCAGTCCCCCCCCAGAGATATGTTCATCGTGTTTAAGACAAAAATCATATCTTTTCATTTTCTCCCATTTCCACAAACTTTCCTCCCCCTGGAGGCAAAAAGGCTTCCACCAAGGAACATAAAAACAGCATGTGTAGCACGAGACAGCAAACCTAAGTTTGGAAGGACACAGGAAAACACTCCGATCAACAACCTCTATATAAAAACACACAATTTCTGAATTTCTGGCCTTGGCAATTCCCGACAGAGGACCCTGGAATAGCAGCACTCGCTGTGTGCGTCCCCAGGGGTGCCTGGTTCGGGAAAGAAGATTCTGCTCTCTGTGACATACCACTTGGAGACACGATGCCAGGGCGGAAGGATGAGTAGAGAGACGTTTGTGCCTGTGTACACTCAATCACGGTAGAATTCTTCTAAATTGCTTCCCATTAACACAGAGGCATGAGTTAACAGAACAATTCACACCCTTTATCCCTTGCTCTAATATTAAAACTGACAACCTTTATAAAAATATGAATGTGACTACATGGCTCTAATAGGAATTATGTAAGGACAACACATTCGATGCCCATAAAATTGTTAAAAAAAAAAAAATAGTTCAAAGAAGTATGGTAAAGATAACCCCCCCACACTGGTTTCTGGGAAGGGATATGCAAATCCAAACAAATGACAATAATGATAGCTAACATGTATAAGGTGATATTGTCTACCACATACTGCCTTCACCTTCACAACAACCCCCCTTCTGATACAGGTACTATTATCACCATTCTGCAGATGCACTGAAAAGTTAATTAACTTGTCCAGGGTCACACGGCCAATAAGGAGCTGGGCTGAATTTGAAATCAAGTCACTTGAATCCAGACTGTGCTCCAGAACCCAGGACAGACTGCTTGCCTCTCTGTGGGAAAATATCCACGACTCTCAACAGAAAAGCCAATGTTCCGCTGACAGAAAACAAAAATGGAGTTCTACAGTTGCATGAGAACCCTAAACAGCTCAGTCATACCAAATCGCAAACCAAGTGCAATCACAAAGCCTATTTAAGTTCTTCTTTCTCCATTTCCTTCTCCCATCCACCTTCCCAACACAGAGTACTCCAAAACTCCACCCTGATGCCTAGCTTTCAAGAGCTTCCATTTGATGACTCGCGCTGAGCTAGTCTCTAAGGCAGACACTCTGCCATTACAGGGACACATGATGCACATTTCCACATCTCTGCTTCCCTTCAGGCTGATGTGCAAAACATTTGCTGACCCTGACCTCTTCTTTGTCAAATCACAATCTGTCCCTGATTGCTCACGACTGTATCCATTTCCCCCATCTACACCCCAACTGCCTTCTAGTGAGAACCATAAAATTAAGTGCTTAAAAATTACTCTGTATTCTTTCCTGGTATGAAAATAGAAGAGCACATGACAAATGTTTTTTCTGAGCCCAGCACTCCACCCAGCATTTGCTGAGCACATTTGCAATTCAAACCTGTTGTTAAGAAAACAGACAATTCTCTTATATGAACAAGGGATTTATGTGTGCCTTAGCGTACTCCCTCTGCAATCTTACCTGTGTTACACTGTTCAAAAGAACAGGTAAATTCAGTTTATCAAGCCATTCCAAATCCCTAAAAACGGGAGTTTGAATTATACATGACAGGAAGACTCTATATAAATTTCTCTTCTAGAGCCACCTGCTTAACTTTCTCACACTGCACAGTGTTTGTCTATAAACCTTTCTAACATATCAGTTCACATCAACGACTTTATGTGCTTTATCTCTGAAAGCCAACGGCATGTCCTTAGCCTGTGTTTCTCCTGATCACCTAGGGCCCAGTGGAGCGGGGGATCATACGCAGGATATAATCAAAAAGCCTGCGAAAGAGAGCAGAAGGCAGAGCAAATAAGGGAATGAAACTCTGGAGAATATGGCCATTCTCACTTTTTAGAGACAGTAATGAACTTGGTTGGCATTACGTAGGGTTTTACAAAGAGCCCTGGGAAGGACAATACAGAGAGTGGGCGCAAGGGGGAGCCAGCAGGTCCATCATAAAGTTAACTGGAGTCTAGGAAATTGGCTTTAAAAACCAAAATGTTCACTTAAGAGAAACTTTAAATTCTATTAGGCCACAAAAACAGGAATGGGCAAAGTTTAACAAGAGAAGCAGTGTGAAAAAGAAGTAAAGAGTTAAGAGATACAGATTCTCTATGCTCCTCAGAACTGAATTCAAATACCATAAAGATTTTTTCATGTCATCTTCAATGAGAGCTCAAAAACAAACATTTGAAATGATGACATGGAAATAGCTCTTCCACACAGTAGTACAATATCAAAAATCTTCATGACCTATACATCTGAGCTTGAAGAAAAAATAAAAACTTAAAATTCCCCTCCTTTGTCAGATTTATTTCCCACCACTGCCTCCTCATATGCCACAAGAAGTATTTTTGGGCGGGTCTGTTGGTGGTGGGTTTTGTTTTGTTGTTGTTGTTTGTTTGTTTGTTTATATATTTTATTTTTAACCTCCAAAATGTTTTCTTGTTGTTGTTGTTTTTAAAAACCATCTGGAAGACATTTCTTTCCAATATCTTCTTGAGGTTCCAAATAACTGACCTTAATTCCGGGAACTGTTCAATGATAAATATATTGTCAGTAAAGATTTAAATATTGCTACTAAAGATGTAATTATAGATGCTCAAGTTTTCATACTACTGAAGCACATCAATTAAAATTTGGCACAGTTGAAGGAAATCAGGGAACAAATGAAAAGGGAGCTGACGTGTATTTCATATTGAGCGTCGCATAATTATTACCTCCTTTTGATAAAGATGTTCCAGAGAGAAGGCACTAGTGCTGTGCCTGTAATCACTTTAATCATCATTCAATACAAAAGAACCAATCCGTCAAAATCCAAAGGGATTTGCTTATTGTCATGCTTTTAGAAAGCTCACCAGGTATTTCCAAACGCTTCCTAATGACAATAATTAAACATCTGGTAATGGTGACCTACTTGCGGCTGCTGAACTTCCTTGGATACTCTTTGCCATTAATTATGTACATGCTGGGAACGGAGAGAGAATTTACATTATGAATAATAACTCCAGACCGCAGGAGTAGTCAGAAACCCACAGGAGCAGCTCCCCGCTGTCCTGGCTGCTATCTGTATTAAGGCCTTGTTAGCGCTCTTGGATTTGGGAACAGATGCCACGTAAAAACTGCAGAAGCACCAAGCTAAGGCATGCATACAAGCCGGGTGTAAACATGTTGTGAGGAAACAGCCTTTTATTAAACATTCAGAACGGTGCCCAAGGGGGAGAAGAGCCAAGCTGTCACGTTTCTACATTTCACTCCGTAAGGAATTACGTGCTGATGCTAACTTTGACCCTGAAGTTTTGCAAATAATGACCAGGTCTGTTAGATCCTTGGCAACAGCACAAATAAGAAAGGCCAGAGCAAGAACTTGCACACTTTTAAGCACTATATTCCTGGTTCCTTACGTTTAGGGGTGAGGAGACAGGGAGAGAAAGGTTTAGGAAGCATGAAATTCATGGAGTGCTAGAAGAGCTTTTGTCCAGAGAAAAATAACAAATAAGTTCACTTACACCTCATTAAAATCAACTGGTATCTATTATTCTAATTAGATCTGCATCTTCCCCAAAAGCCGCAAGATTTCACTGACATACTATGGCTACCTTCTACTTTCAGCTTTATTTAGCAATTCTGGAGATCAATGAAGAAAGTGGCATCATTCCATTTTTTTTTAAAAAAGAGTGTTTAGGTTTTATACCCTTTAGTAAATTTCCAAAAATATGTACCAGTACTAATTAATACCTAGATACTAGTTAGAGTATTACTTAGAATAAACTTAAAAATATATATTTTATTATCCAATTTGCTTAATCCTGAGTATCATTTAATATACACCAGTCAGGATCCAGTGAGGCAAAGATTTTAATATAAGGAATTTAATATAAGAGAATTTAATATAAGGAATCAGGTAAACAGGTGAACTACCGGAAGCAGCTACACCCTTAAAGCTAGAGAAACAGAGGAGGAGACTGGGTGGGTGGGACCTGGAACCTTGGGGTAGGGGTGGGAGGTCCTGGGCAGCTACCTGGCCCTCTGAGGAGAGAGTGCTACACACTGGAGCTGGGAGGTGGGGAGGTTAATGGAAGGATTTCATGGAGCTGGGGCGCTGCCTTAGGGGGCCTTGCCAGGCCATGCTAGTCCCCTAGGCGCCCAGAGGGGCTGAGCAGAGCTGGTGTGCTGGAGGTCGAACTGGGGCTGCTCAGGCTGGAGCTCCTAGAGGCCTGATGAAGCTGGTATCGGGGCTGCCAGGAAAAAAGCTGAAAACCTGAATCAGCTGGCACTCAGTGACCAAAGTTGGGCCATGCAGACAGGAACAGCAAACAAGCAAGAAAAAAACAAGTGCCACCTCCCCCTCCTTCCTTCCCGTGCCCACCGAGAGGGAGCAACTGGTAACGCAGATGATGCGGAGCGGAGCAGAGCATCAGGGCAGGATTGGGTGAAGAATTAACAGCTTACTGCTGGCATCTTAGCATGGTGCCTTCATCCCCTCATCACTGGAACGGAGAAAACACCAGAACCCTTCACAGAGTGGTTACCGTCCCGTTTGTTAAAATGCATCAAGTACTTATAATTGTATCTGGCACAGAATAAACACTAAAGTGATACATGATATTATTTTCAAAGATTTATTTAATTTCTACTACTTTATTATTAGAATTTATCCATAGAATCCATCTTAATAGTAAGTATCAGTGCAATATGAGAGCACACATAAGCACTGGCTTGGTCTACACCCTAAGGAACCTGATCCTAAATGGCAGATATTAAGAGCGAGGAGCCAGGAGACCTGGGCCCCACAGAAGGCTCCGCCTCCAAAAGCAAATCAACACCTGCCACCTGGCCTGTGTTCCTTCCATTGAAAGAGGAAGCCAGACAAAAATTATTTCTGAGGTTCCTTCCAGTACTGAAAATTTTTGTAATTATAAAAATGCTTTTCAATTTAATTTTAAGTTTAAAACTAATTTCTCAAAGTTTAAGATTTGTCAGAGGGAGAAAACTTTGGTCCAAACACACATAATATCAACATAAATGCCTACGTGATTCTTCCCTAAACATGGACAGTTTAAAAACTTAGAACAAAATTTTAGAACATAAAGTACATTTTAAGCATGGAGTATGTTCCAGGTAAAGAAGAGAAGATCTAGAACAGGCACGCCATGTTGCGTAGTGGCTTATGGGGAGGCTGCTATGGAGCTGTGCAGGGCAGGCCGGCGTGGCCATAGACAGTGGCCCCAAACACAAAGCTGCTGAAATGCATAAACTGGCCAAAATGAAGATGCGTGTGGTAAGAACGTGTACTGACCACTCCCTCACTGACCCAAGTGCACACCAATGAACACATGGCCAGAGAGCCTCGGGGCGATGAAGCACAGGTTCAGCAACCATTAGGCATACCTTGGCTGAAAATGCCAACACCAAAGCCAGTCAGCACCAAGCACGAGCGCGATTCGCGCTCAGCAAGAATGCACAGAGAGAAGTCACTCAATTGACAAGCTACGCCCAGTTATTTCCAGACTGGAAACCTCTTTTAAAACCTGACAGAGAAGTAGTATGTTCTATTACAATACTGTCAAACCATTTTCTGTGGTTATTGTGTCCCAATTGGCCCCCCTATCTGATACCAGCATTGAGGAACTGAAATCTGCTAATCTAATGAACTAGCAATTTTAAAAATGTAACTTTTAAAACTGAACTGACAACAGATATTCTTTCACACATTAAATTACCTGCCAAAAATCACCATTTACGTGTAGCAGAAAGGGCTATGATTATGACTAACTGAACTGGTAATAGGATTGTGTATAACAAAGACGTTTTCATCTTTTTACATAACATAGCCCTTCAAGACACTGGGAATCTCAAGTGAAAAACCTGCTTCTTAACTGAAGCTATAATTATTCTACCTGAGAAACAAGAGACAAAAAGATGCATTTCTGTACCCAATATGCTGGCAAAGCTAATTCATTTATAACTAATAAAGGAACAGTTTATGACGAAATAAAACCACTTTCCAATATCCTAAAACAAATGTACAAATAAGACAACTCGAGACATTCATACAGTGCAAATGTCAACTCTTTTATTGACAGCTTTGATTAAGGTTCTGTATTTTCTCCCCAAACTGCTAGCATTTGATGGAAGGAAAATGACTTGGCTTAAACACTTGAGTGGCCTGAAGGAGGAGAGAAACAGGGGGTAAGCTATTTGCTCTGGAGCTTAGAAACAAAGTTATTAAAGCATAATCTTTGGGGACGCCTGGGTGGCTCAGCTGGTTAAGCCACTGCCTTCGGCTCAGATCATGATCCTAGAGTCCTGGGATCAAGTCCCACGTCGGGATTCCCCTGTTCTGCAGGGAGCCTGCTTCTCTCTCTCCCTCTGCCTCTCCCCCTGCTTGTGCTTTCTCTTTCTGTGTCGAATAAATAAAATCTTAAAAAATAATAATAAAGCATAATCTTTGCACAGGATAAAGGGGAAAGAAAAGACAACGGACATGATCTAGCTCTTCATCTCCCGCCAAAACTGGGCAGGGATGGTGACGCCCAGGCCTTCATCAAGGTGCAGGGATGGAGAATGAAAGCATCTGGGACGCCTGACAGCTCCACCTCTCTCTCCGTCAAAGAAGGGGCTTTCCTGTTGGTGAAAGGAGGCAGCAGAGACAAGAGGCTTTGCCCTTCAAATACACCCTTCAGAGTGGAAGGTGGAGCATTTTGTGCAATTAGCACTGCATGAAGTTCCTGAACATGGAGCAGTACAGTCAAAGACAGAGGCACGCCTGAGCGTCCTCAAGGTCCTGCTTCAAGATCCAGAGCCCCCAAGTAGAGCCGCATGCTGTTGCTTTCACCATGGCAGCACGGAAAACGTGCAGTCTAGTGCCAGGCACAGCGCCACCTGCCACACGTTACTGGAGACACACCTGAGAGGGGGATGAGGTTGCTGCTTTCTGCTCAGACCGCTCCGCTCCCCTCTCAAAGTGAAGGAAATGAACTGTGGGGCCCCCCTTCTCTGCATAAGCAGTTTTCCTCTTTCTCAAAAGGCTCCTCTACCTGCAAACACCTGGATGTGGGCAAATCTGGGCGCGACAGACAGACACACTGACCACAGGGGATCAGCTCACAGCTTGGGAGCCGCCCCTGCCTCAGAAGTTCCCCGTGTGTGGAACATTTTATAGAGCTTCTGTCATTTTTTATCCACAGAACTTCTGATGTTCCCTTTTTCCAAAAAGAATTCTTTCCCTGTATTGAGTTATTTCAATATATAACAAATGTAATCAGAACTTTTTTCTTAGCCAAATTAGTGGGTGTTAAAGTCTGTCAGTCCCAACAAGACCATGAAGAGGTACATCCGAAGCAAGTCTTTCTGTGTGAAACACTGAGTACCTTTCTTCTTATTCACTTTGGAGCTCTTAAGCATGCTCTGACCTATTCTTCTATAATGGCTGACACACAATTCGCAGGTAGTACAGTACTGCTTCACGAACTGTACACTTGCTTATGTGTATGATATGTAAATATACACAGAGACAGAGAGAATGTCCAAAAGAGAAAATGAGGAACTTTCAAGAAAGGCCCCTAATAAAACCACAATTACCCAAAAACAAAACAAAACAAAAAAAAAAACCTTTCCATAGGAAGAAAATCCAGAAAATTTTCCTATACTTAATATCATCTGTGAAAGCCATTAATAATGAAGATTTCCAGAAAGCATTTATCAAAATAAGTCCAGTGATTCGAATAAACTAGAGCATAATCATACTAAAAAAGAAATTCTCACAAACCACATAAATTATCTCTAAATAAAATCCAATCCTCAAAGAAAAAAAATTAAAGTATGAAAGGTACACTACTGAGGCATTAATGATTTTTAAATCCTCATATGTGTATTCATGCAATATATACTAATCATATGGCTAATCAAGTAGCAAGAAATGGCTACTGACTTCAATCACTATAGATTCCCAAGACAAAACAAAGTATCTAAGAAACTCCTTTTCTTCCCCGCTCTTTGTCAAAGCTCAAAGGTTAATTCAGTCTTACTGTTAGACTCTAGATGGCACTCGAGGAATAACTCAACAGGACTGAATCCACTCCTAGGTCTATCCCCCTACTGTCCACTAGAGGGTGCAACATTTGCGCATCTCCTTATGAGCTTGCTCCCCTTTCCCTGATCCTTCAAGGCAGGACCCCGGGAGGCAAGGCACACACACGTTAACATGGAACGGATGGCTCCAAAAACTAAAAATGGAAGTTTTGAATCTTGTGTGGACCAAATTTGAAGCCAGACTTTGATTTAGATACCGAACTTCTCCATCCTCAACAACAACTGTCTATTCCAGCTCTCTCAGAAACATCCTAAACTTAATTATAAATAGCTAGTGATTATTGACATGATTATTGACACAGACTGAGAAACTGGTTTGGAAATACAAGAACAAAATCTAAACATTAAAATGAACACATTAACAAGGGCAAGGCAAGCTGGAAGGAACAATCTTCCTGTTAAAGTAGTAAGAACTCCATTTCTCAGAAAGAGTGACTTTGCTCCAGAAAACACATTTACCACAGCCAAGGCACCGGAAGCCAGCGGTGAGAAGACCAAAGGTGTGTTGCTCTCCGATGGCATTCACTACGGCTACTTCAAAAGCAGCACAGTGATTTAAAGCTGCCTTGTTATCCTTGTAGTCATCACTGGGCCATGGAACATTATACAAAAAGAGTTTTATTTGACACTTTCTGGCACCGAAAAATGCATGATTTAAGAAGATTCTGTACCTCGCTCTATTTGAGATACATCCGCAGTAGACGGTTTGAAAACACTGAAGGACTCATATATGGATGTCAGGGGACCAACCGAGGGTACCCACCTTTCCAGTGTAGCCAACCAGACAAACCCAAAGACTGACAGCCCAAACCCCAGCCCCGTGGACTTGGTCCTGATAAATGAAGCAGCATGGTAATGTCGACTACTGTACCCATGTTGAGTCTTAAATTCCATAGGAAATACTCATTATACTGTGATGATTTTGTTAAAAGAAAAACATCATAATAAGCTCTGTTCTCATTTGTGGGGCCTGAAGGAAAAAAAATACCTGCTGTTTTCATGTTCTCAGGTCACATAAAAGGGAGTGAGAAAAAAAAAAAGAAAGAAACAAAGGAAAAGGGGAGTGAGAAACAGAGATTTTCTGAAAATCAAGGAAGGAAGGAAAAGCAGCACACTGATGCTGCCACGTTTTCTCCTTCATCCCTCCACATCCTGGGCGGACTGTTGAGGGATACAGATCTTCCCCAGGCAGCCTGGGGCAGTCAGGGTGGAAAGAGTAATTGCCACTTGCCCGTAGATCAAAAGCAATGAAACAGCTGAGCGAGGGACAGCTGTCCTCCGCCACAAATGCAAACGCAAACAGCAAGGGCTCTGAGACTGTGCTTGATAATCACAGCTCAGCCAGACTTCTTGGCCAGATCAAGATAGTTCAGGTTCCACCCTGTTACACAGAATCCTTCCTAGTCGGTGAGCGTAGGTCTGCGGTGGGAGTCTGTAAGCGCTCTCTACCCAATACAACGTGCTCAGCCCAGGTCACACTTTATGGCCCCCACACTCCCCACTAAGTCCACGGAAGGTGTGAACTAGAAGTCTCTCTCACAGTTCACATTTATTTGAGTCACTTCAAAATCCTATTAGAGCTGAGAAAAAGGAAAAAGACAAAATTCTCTTCCTCCAAACCTAGCTTTAAAGGATTTCATTATTATGACTAACACAATATAAATGTCTTCAAATCCAGGTAGAAGGGACCACTGTTTATAAACCCTTCTGTGTAAAGCTATACTTACATGTAAAAACGAATATTTCGTTTTCATGGAAATCAAGAGAAGAAAAATCCTATTTGCCCAAAAGGGCCTTCTCAAGGCAAAGACACTTTGTATTAACTCATTTCTATTCGTTTCAACAAATACTGAGAGCTTCTTCCATCCTGGGGAAACTGTTCTAGGGGTCAGGGACATAGCTGTGAATCCAGCAGATGAAAACGGGAGACAGAGTTAGGGGGAGGAGAGGTATACCTCTGACTATTAACAAAACGATGCGTGGTCAGGTGGAAAAGGTAATGATTGGCTTAGAACTACTGAAAAGAAACAGGACCTTTGACAGGAGACCTGTTTTCCCACATTTTGATGAATCGTCACAGCATCGGCATCAAAAAGTGAATTTTAAAAAATATTTTATCTAAGGTACCAAGTTCCTCAGATGCTCTTCAAAATATAGGTAAAAAACATATTCCAAAGTTATTAAAATTTGGCTTTCCGGGGTGAGGGGGCTAGGGAGAGGGTGGTTGGGTTATGGACACTGGGGAGGGTATATGCTATGGTGAGTGCTGTCAAGTGTGTAAACCTGGCAATTCACAGACCTGTACCACTGGGGCTAATAATATATTATATGTTAATAAAAAATTAAAAATTAAAAAAAATTGGCTTTATATCCTATAATGAAGATAAAAGTCTACTATGAAGAACTAAAATATACACTCTACAACAAAGCTACTTATGTATCCTACCAAAAGACTACACTGAAAAGCTATCCAAAGCCAGATAACCAAAGAATGACTGTTATTAATAAAGTCATGCTTTGTGTTACAGGGACAGAGATTCTTTTTTTCAACTTTTTTTTATAACTGACATACAATATTGTATTTCAAACTCCTAAAGAACATTAAATTCAAGAAAAGTAGAAATACCAAAAGGCTGATGTTACCATATAATGCTGCAAGATATACTTAAACACCTGGGTTAGTAGAAATTGAAAAGGGTAAAATCCCTGCCAAAATATGATTATATGTATTTCCAAATCAAAGAGAATTGATTTTTTAAGCCGTAATGTCAATCCTTCCAACCATTAGGAAGATCAGCGTTCACTGAGCTATGACTGCAGTTAGAATCCAGAAGCAGCATTCCTAAGGGGAAGGACAAGTGGGTCATAAGCTTCAAAAACATGTTTTACGGTTTTAAAGATACAACTCTAAAATCGACACATGGAGGTGGGGGTGGAAATCCTGGGATTAGCTACAGATGGCTTTTGTTCCCAAGGTTAAGTGCTCTCCCTTTCACCACTTACACTTATTATTTATGCAAACGTTTTTATTTTTCTCACCCACCCTCATGATCAAGAACAAAACTGAAGGTTTTTAAAGCACAAATCAACAAAAATTACAGCACACTTAGTTCCCAGCCCAGAATGGGAAACAAAATTTACCACCAGCCGAGCACCCACTCTCACGGAGCAGCTACATGTTCCCACGTGGCAGACACAATCATCTTTTTTTCAATCTGAGAGAGACAGGTCCTCTCTGGGGTCATGTACCCATTAGTTTAGAATATACGTTATGCGCTCTCCCTGATCAACTGCACTGTATCCACCCCTTTTTATGTGTGCTCTCTGTGGAACAACTGTTGCTTTTCAGAAAATATATACTGATCCTCCAACTACCTAAGTTCTTTATTCAAAAGCCTGTCCTGGTTATATGGGGATGTAGCGAGCCTACTATCTGAAGGAAGGGCTGTAGAGAAAGCTTCACTTCACCTCATTCTTTCCAGAAAACTGTATTCAACAGTCTTTTCTAAAAATACCATGAGGATAATAAATTCCATCACAGAATTGATCACCGACGTGTACTTCACCGACGTGCACTTCACTTCCCTGTATATTTAGGTCTTCGATGCTCTGAATTCATCTCTTTTCAAATCCATGATTACTCCAGCCTCCTTTTAACTTGGCTGCCATTTCAGAACAAACCCTCTTAATTAAAGAAATGTCAGTGGAGAATTGTGGACTACAATTAACACCTAGTGGCCGACACAACATTTCCCTAAGAATAACTAAGGAGAGCCTGCCTCCATGCAAATCAGAAATCTCTCAAACTGGGATAGTGTGTTTTTGGAAAGAAAACTTACCCGCCCTAGGACAATCATAGGATAGCAAATACTTAAGGTTTGTATTTTTTTTAACTAATATTTTGAGTACAATGATATGCACCTAATTGCATGGGTAAAGCTAAAGTTAATATTTTAAAAATTACATGCTACTCTTGAAAATATGAAGCTTAGAAAATATGAATTGTATTAACTGAGGTGAGAAAAGCAAGAATATACAACTTCACAAAGTAAGAGTAATAATAGGCCAAATTTGATAATCTTTTAATATCCACACAGCAACGTCCCAAAATGTACCAAGAACACATTTCCCTCCAGAGGGGTGGGGGGGATAAGCAAAATGGATTAGGGGGACGGGCAGATCCAGGCTTCTGGTTACAGACGAAGTCACATACAGGAGAGGTAGAGCAGAGGGAATGCAGTCGATGACTGTGCAACGGCGGGGTGCAGGGACAGGTGGCAGCTACACCTGGGGTGAGCAGAGCGTAAAGAACAGAGATGCTGAACCACTACGTCATACACCTGAAACTAATGTAACAATGTGTGTCAACTCAACCTCGATTAAAAACAAAACCCATTTCTCCTTTACATCTGGGTAACAATAGGAGCCAAAACTATCTTTACAGCTATGATTAGGAAACTATACTGGTAAGGAAGCGGGGGAGGAAAAAAAAAAAAGACTACCCTTCGAAGTTGTCCACAGATACACATTCTACTTTCCATTTAGCAATCTAAGTCACTCTAAGAAGAAAAACAACCACCTGTATAGTAACCACTTTATAAAAAAGAATTGTTATATATTCCTAACTCATTAAATATTCTAAAGCAATTTCCTATTGGCACTTACTGAGAACAGATGTTTTATTAGTGTCTTATGATCAACAGGGTTGTATTACGCCAGACAAACCTGCATTTTCTCGTGGACAATATGGGGCACATCTATAATGGAGAGAATAACTAGCATAAAAATGCAACTTTGTGTACAGCGCTAGATTCCGATCAGCTGTCAATTTTCCACATGTGGCTCTTAACATGGAAAACTGGTATGTTATCTTCTCATACACACACTAGACAGTGCACATTTCTAGAAAGTTTTTTTTTTAAGATTTTATTTGTTTATTTGACAGAGAGATCACAAGTAGGCAGAGAGGCAGGCAGAGAGAGAGGGGGAAGCAGGCTCCATGCTGAGCAGAGAGTCCGGGGCTCGATCCCAGGACCCTGGGACCAGGACCTGAGCCAAAGGCAAAGGCTTTAACCCACTGAGCCACCCAGATGCCCCATTTCTAGAAAGTTTAACAGAAAACCCGCCCAATTTCCTTTGCTGTTTACTTCTGCAGAAGTACCAAGGGGTTCAAAATAATCACTTTTAGGCCGTAGAAGATCAAGGCAGCATTCCTTATAGTTCTGGGTATTCTACTGACCAAGGAAGGCTTTTTAATAAAGTGTAAACTGTGTATCTAACTTAAAGCTCTTAAGCTTTCTTCTTGAGTTTTTTAAAGATCATCTAACTTTGAGTTAGTTTTCCCACCATTAAGCAACTTTGTCAGAATGCATCATTCTGCTACTTCTACATCTAGATTGTAATTTTATATATGATCAAGATCTAGAAGTCAGCACATACAGATCTACAGGTAAATAACCTCCGTACTGGTAGTGAAGTAAATGACTAATCCACACACACGGGTCATGCACACATCTTGACGCACAGATTTCAACTATTTCCTTCAAAACCAGGCTCTGCTTTGGCTGAGGCAGATTTTTCAATCATACGTGCTTGAAATTCAACCCCTTGCCTTGTGAGCCCAGCAAACTGTCCAATATACAACACTTCAGCTTCTCTTACTTTTCTTTTTCCATTTAACACATGATCACGATTTTCGCGACAACTCTCAGAGGTATCATTATACTCTTGTTCTAAATGTAACCTCCCACCTCCCCCCCAAAAAAATATACAGAACAACGATTTTGATGCTTATAATTTCCACAGAAACCTTTGCTCAAGCAAAGCGATACACAAAACTGAAATTATACGGTTGCTTAAATGTCACATACTGGCATCCAGCAAAGAAAGGATGTTCTAAAGAGAGGATGTATCTTGCTTGAGGGGGGAAGAAACCCGTCTTTACCTTCATTAGTGTTATACACTCTCATCCATAAATTGACCCCGAAACTTTGTGCAGGAGGCCTAACAGAGCTCTTTATCTACACTGCCAATGTCCCCATGCCCCCTCCAAAAGACCACATCGCGTCTTTAAAAGAAAAAAGTAACACATTTCACCAGACAGCTTAGATGTTAATCATTTAAAAAGCATGTTTATAAGAGCAGAATACCATGCCTACTATTACCACCACTGAAACTACAAGTAATTAGAAGTAGTTTAGGACAGGAAGTTAGAAATGCTCAGCAGAATTTAATTAAACAAATTGGATTTTGGCAGAGAACTACACCCTACTTCTATAAACAATGCAACAGAATCCTTAATGGCAATGCAAGGCACTCATATTTAAATTCTCAAGTATCAAATGCCAACACATAGGCCCCCACCCTTGAGTTCAAGCAGAGTTTTAAATTCGAAGCTTCTTCAAAAGGGAAGAGAAAGGATTCTGCCAACTGAATTAGTACCCTTCATTTCCTCATTCCTTGCTGGTATTGGTTTCTGTACACTCTACATAGAAAGTTTCCTTTCTTAAAAACGGGCTTTACTCTGTGTCCTTAACTCAAACTATATTGATCTGAACACCAACAATGCCATACTGAAATGATTCAGGATTGTTCAGAATTCTTAACCAACAAACATCTATTATGGTTGTGATTTCTGCTGGAGGAAATACATTGCAGAGATTTGGAATGTCTCAGGGCTTGATCTGCTTCTAACAAGTCAGTATTCGCCATGATAATAAGGAAAAGCAAGGGAAAAGATAGAACTTAAACTACTCAAGATTTAGCAAATCTTTAAATTAAGAAATCTGAGGACCAAAGTATAGAATGGATGATACAAAATAATTTCCAGTGTCCATCTCTATAGACCACTGAGAGATGTTCTAAAACACAACCAATCATAAACTTCCCAGATAAATATTGGGCTGATTTTGAGCTATAAAAGAAGGAATTAGTTCTGAAGCATTTAACTGTAATGTTGAAAAAAACAATTTTTCACCAGTAGAGACATGGATATTATTTAATTGAGCTCAAGAAGAACCATTCCACCAAAAGGCCATGGGGGTTGGGGGGGTTGGAGAACGCAATCTATGGCTCTAGTCCAACAATAAATTATAAAGGAAAAAAATTGTATTTTGTGTGTGGTGTGTGATTATGTCTAATTCTTCTCAATTATTATAGTTTGGTAATTGAAAAATAGCTCCAAACATAGTAACATTAAAGAAGGGAATCTTTCCATTTCTAACACAGTACTTTTAAAAGACATGCTAGGCTTTATTTGGACAAGTTATATATTCAGCACATAAACAGTAAAACAACGTATCAAGAAAGCACACAGCCAGAATCTCTTCCTAACATTTCTATTTCCATTCAGTAGCTTCAAAGTATTTTTTAGGAAAAATAAGTTTCATTCCAAACAGTCTTCTGGAATAATATTCCTATGAATTTGTATAAATATTAATTTGCTTATATTCTAATATTTTGTTTATGCATAAGTCAGTGAGATGTTGGGTAACACGAGGGTCCTCCCAGAACAGTGTTTAGTAGGAGATTTCATATTAGTAATCAATCTTCCGATAACATCACAACCTTGTGTTGTAACACACGATAAGCAATTTAAACCCACACGGTAAATCAATAAACATACACACAAATAATAAACATCCACAAATGCACTGAAGGCATAGAAAACACCGATATGATTTGTAGCTATAGAGCAATGTTCAAAGAAATCAAGAAACTTTTTCAAAAGAATATTAAGAAACAAACACAAGGAATGTTAATTTTAACTCCGAAGGAGATATAAAGGGATCAGAAATTTCTGTACCAACCTGCCTTTTGCTGACTTCTGACGTAGTTCTTTTGAGGTTTGAAGACCTTGAAAACCTCAGCGCTTTCACTGAATCCTTCCGAAAGGTACCAGAAAAAGTGTAGTACCTCTTTGCAGGTTTCCTCTTCAATCTGTCTGCCATCTCAATCCATTAGAAAGGCAAAATCCACAGTGACTCAGATTCCAAAACTAACTACAGAATAAAAGGATTCCCAAATAAATAGTCGCCAAAACCCAGACACATGATCTGTGTTTTGCTCCGTCCTCTAGGAAGGGTAACTAATTGAAAACAGGTGGGCAATATAGGACAGAATCGTTCCACTTAGGTGACCCTCAATGGAGACACAAGCTTTGCATATGGCAGCATTGGTTCCGGGCTCACCAGGGAGATCAGCAAGGAGCTCCACCACCCCAAATGAAAACAACCATCACCAGTTAAACAGGCCACAGGTAGTCTGTCAGGAGTAAAACAGGGTGTAGCAACACATCTCAAGTCAGCAGGGTGTGAGTAAACGCACCAGGTTCAAAGAAGTCTCCTTAACTCATTCCTTGCCAAAACCGACAGCAGGATAGGATGAAAACACAGCTCCTACTTCAAAACAAGAGCCCTCCTAGCACTATCTGTCAATCTCCTGGAACATTCTCTTCTTCCAGTGAAAAAGAAATGAAGTGATCAAGTCTCAAATATCCACCTTTTCCCCCCAAATATACACCTTTTACTCTGAAAAATACAGGACAAAATATGCACAGGGAAAAATGAGTTAGTTGTCTGGAATACCTCTCCTGTGTCCCAGGAAGGAGAGGAAAGGTGCTCTTATGTCCTTTCCAAAGGCATCAAGAGCATCTTTTCTTCACTTTATCTCAGGTCTAATTGAACAGAGGCTGAGTGTGAGGAGAGATCACGAAAGTAAGATACCCACGAAAACAAAGAATTAGGTTTCCAGTGAGTACTGGACATTACAAATATCTGCAACACAATTAATACTCATTACTATAAATACCAGAGTCTCACAAAACTCAACGCTTCAGGACACACACAAGCCTAACCAAGGGTTTACTTTCAAGGTCATATTTTTTAATTTAGCCACAATCTTAGGAGTTTACTATTTTTTAAGAAGTATGCATTGTTTTTAAAAACACATACATACCAATTATTAAAGAAACTGCAGAAGCAAACATTAGCCTATACCAGAATACCTCACTGATAAATAATGCAAACACAGGAATTTTAAAGGCAACACTATTTAACAAAGAGTTACATACTATGGTGCTGTTGAAAGCGTCACCCCAGCCTCCAGGGAAGTACAGAAATAGAGTAAGCTTTTTGGAAACTCTTGAGCAATTTGACAGAATTCTTTTATGTCCGTTAACTCTAATCACAGATGAAACAGAAGCAAGCAAAACACAAGATAATTTTTCCTTGTAATTAATCTACATTGTATTTTATAAAAGTACTGGAATGCAAAAAGAAAACAAATCCAATCCTCCACCAAGACAGTGTGAGGGGCAGAGAGATCTGTTGTGTTAACAACTGTAGAAGGGAGCTGACCTGAAGAGAAGGCTGATTCTCTGGCAGAGAGGGAAAAATCAGAACTGGCAATGGGGATTTAAGGAAGCATTTCTACTCTGTAGGCTGACGAGAACATGCCTCCCAACTCATGCTAGCTGAATATCCCCACCTATATATGAAATATTTCCTACTATAATAGTACTCACAATTATTTTAATTTATACTAGGAGAAAAAGACACAACCAAATTACAGAAAATGGTCTTAACGGAAAAAATTTTGTTAAGTGTTTTCATCTTCCTATTTCACAATGGGATTCCCTAAAGGTAACCCATTCCTTATTCATTTCAATCTCTCAAGTTTTGTGCGGAATGGAAGAGATGTTCAATAAATATGTCTGGACTAAATCAAAAAAATGATGCTGTTACAGAAAATGGTAAGTGCAGTTTTGTTTCAGTCTCAAGTTCATACAACAGAAATCTCTACACGTTGCTGCTAATAATGCCTGAGAACAGTCACTGTTTGACTATCCCCTTAAAAAGAAGTGTTGCTGGGGCGCCTGGGTGGCTCAGTGGGTTAAGCCGCTGCCTTCGGCTCAGGTCATGATCTCAGGGTCCTGGGATCGAGTCCCACATCGGGCTCTCTGCTCAGCAGGGGGCCTGCTTCCCTTCCTCTTTCTGTGATCTCTTCCCTTCCTCTCTCCTACTGTGATCTCTCTCTGTCAAATAAATAAAATAAAATCTTTAAAAAAAAAAAAAAAAGAAGTGTTGCTGATCAATTTTTCGCTAAGTAAAGAGGTCAAGCAATATACCAGATATTCCAGTGCAAGGAGTATCAGAATTGTGAAACCCGGGATGCAGAGTCTGTAATTCCCACATTCCAGGTGACTTTCTAGTTTTATACTATGTGCTTTTTTAAAATTATATTAAATATGCACTTTTCAGGCTGGCAGTCATGTGAATGCCTTCCAACATTAAAGGCTGGTTATAAAACTCACAAATTTGTAGTGGCTTTCAGAGTGTAATTTTCTGTACATATCTTGGATGTGATATTACCACTGTCTTGTATCTACATATCTTGGATGTGATATTACCACTGTCTTGTATCTAAGGAGCAGCCTCCCTGCACACTTCACAGCCTTTTAAACACCACTGTTTTTCTCAAAATCTAAATTTTACCTTATTTTCATTCAACTGTGTTAATTCAGGGGAACTTGAGTTCCTTTCCCACATTTTACATTAATTTCCTAACTAAAATTTACTAGTATTTTCCATCATAATCAAGGGAAGTATTAGTTAAGGGTGTGTATCAAAGAAGAAACCAATAAAGGTTATGAGGTTATTATTACAAATTTTTGTCACATGGAAATGTTATTTAAATACCATTTATTCTATACAGTGGTAACTTCCAAATTCGTGTTTTCAACTCTGATCTTTCCCTTGAGCTCCAGACATCTATGTCTAACCACCTACGTGACACCCCTGCTTGGAAGTCTCAAAGGCATTACAAAATCACTTAAATGTCCCAATAGGAAAGAGATTTGACTGCCCCTAACCCTGTATCTTTATTCCATTCCAAAGTCATCTACTTAAATGAACCTCCCACAATAAATGGAACCTCCATAACCCCTACCCTACTTGCTCCAGTTAAAACTCTAAAAGTCACCCTTAATACCTTCTTTGCCCTCATTCTTCACAGCCTGAGAGCCTAGGAGGACACGACCATATCTATCAAAGGTATATTGATACATATTGATACAAAGGTGTTTGTATCTATATTAATATGTATATTGATCCAATGCTGATACATATCAATAGTGATACATACATATTTATACAAAGGTGTAACCATATCCTGCCACAGTGTGTACTACAATTAGGTTGAACTCGGTTTTTTAAAAATTGTTTTTATTTATTTTAACTAAAAAAAAAAAAAAAAAAAAGTACCCATTCTCACTTGCCCTCCTTCTAACCATCAATCCACCAATCTATTCTCTGTATCTGTAAGCTAGGGGTAAGGGGTTGTTTTTTTTTTTTTCTTTTCTAGATTCCACATATAAAGAGAGATCATACGCTATTTGTCCTTTTCTAACTTAGCATAATGCCTTTGAGGTCCATCCATGTTGGCACAAATGGCAAAATTTCACTATTTTTAGGGTTGGGTAACATTCCCCTATATATATATACACACACACATATATATATGTATATATATGTATATGTACATATATATATCCCCTATATGTATATATACATATATATGTATATATATGAATATATATATATATATATATATGCCACAAATTCTTTATCTATCCATCCACCAGTGCACACTTTAGGCTGGTCCCATGCCTTGGTTACTGTAAATAATGCTGCAAGGAACATGTCACATATCTGCTTTTGAATTACTGTTTTTGTTTTCCTCAGATAAATACCCAGAAGTAGAATGGCTGGATCACAAGGTAGTTCTATTTTTCATTTTTTATGGAACTCCCATATCTTGTCCATAGTGCACCAATTTACATCCCCACAAAGAGTGCACAGGGGTTCCCTTTTCTCCACACCCTCAACAACCCTGTTAGTTATCTTTTTTAAATAATCATCATTCTAACAAATGTGAAATGACATCTTATTGTGGTTTTGATTTGCATTTCCCTGATGATCAATAAGACTGAGCATCTTTTCATGTACCTGTTGTCTTTTTCTGGAAAATGTCTATTTAGATCTTCTGCCCATTTTTTAATCTGACTGGTTTTTTGGTGGTTTCTTTTTTTTTTTTCATTGTTTTTGTTGGGGGGGGGGTGTTCTTTTGCTATTGAGTTGTAGGAGTTCTTCATTTATTTTGGATGTTAAACTCTTACCACATATATGCAGAAGCTTTTTATTTTGACGTTCCAAAAAAAATTTTAGCTTTATTAGTTGATTTATTCTGGAATTACATTAGAATCAAAGGGTATAAGCCATGCCAATTTTCTTCTGCTTCTGATATAAAATCCAGGAGAAAAAAAAAAATCTGCTACTTTCCACGTGATTTCTATCCTTGTGTGAATGAATAAATGAATGGGGTAATCTTCTTTATCATATATAATTACTTCTCCAAAATTACTTCGAAAATTTTAATGAAGAAGAAGAAATCAACAGCTACCAATCTTCCTCCTTTTTTCCCCTTTATGTGACAATGGTTTATTATATACATGAAAAGCTGAATTTTACATATTTCATTCAAGAGATGAAAGGAAAACTTAAACTAGGTATTTTTAAAGATGCATATTATTATAAAGCAGCGTGTGGTAGCATTTATTCTGGCGTACTTGTTTTAGACGTGCTATTTTTCTGGAGAATTTGTTATTGTTGACCAGGTAGTGTTTTAAGACTGAAAACAAGGCCTGCCTCCCCAATGCCTGCCCCACAGCTGTATTCAGATATAACTGACATGTAACACTGTGTAAGTTTAAGATGTCTAATGTGTTGATTTGATACACCTGCATATTACAAAATGATTAATAACTTAGCATTAGTTAATAACTGCATCACATAATTATCATCTCTTCTGTGTGGTGAGAATATTTAAGATCTACTCTTAGCAACTTTTAGCATTTAATATAGCATTATTAACTATAATCACTATGCTGTATACTAGGTGCCCAGAATTTATTCATCTTAAGTTTGTACCCTTTGACCAATACCACTCCTCTGTTACCAGTTCCCAGGCTCTGGTAACCATAATTCTGGCTTTCTTTCTAGGGGGTCACCTTTTTTAGATTCTATATGTGAGGTCACACATGTATATTGTCTTTCTCTGTCTGACTTATTTCATTTAACATAATGCCCTCAAAGAGATTCATCCAATGGCAAAATGCCCTTTTAATGGCTGAATAATACTCCATTACACACACACACACACACACACACACACACACACACACGGATGTGAGATCTTCCCGATCCATTCATCTGTTGATGGACACTTAGATTGTTTCCATACCTTGGCTACTATGAACAATACTGCAATGAACCTGGGAGTGCAGATACCTCTGATTTTCTTTAGAAATATACTCAGAAGTGGGGTTGCTGGATAATACAGTAGTTCCAGTTTTCACTTTTTGAGGGACCCCCCCAATACTGGTTTCACAGTGGCTGCACCAGTTCACAGTGCCACCAACAGTGCACCAGCGCTCCCTTTGCTCCACATCCTCACCAACGCTAGTTATCTCTTGTCTTTTGAGGACAGCTATTCAGACAGGTATGAGGTGATATCTTACTGTGCTTTTAACTGGCATTTCCTTGATGTGTTGAGCAGCTCTTCCTCATATATCTGTTAGCCATTTATATGACGTTTTTGGAAAAATGTTTATTCAGTTCCTCTGTCCATTTTTAAATTGGATTCTTTGGTATTCTGCTATTGAATGATTTGAGTTCTTTATGTATTTTGGATATTAACCCCTTATCAGATAAATGTTTTTGCAAATATTTCTTCCCATTCCATAGGCTGCCTTTTCATGTTTCTGATGAGCAGAAGCTTTCTTACTTGATGTATTCCCACTTCTCTTATTGCCTTTGCTTTTGATGCCAAGTCTATTTGTGCTTTATTTTTTTTAATGACATAGTCCTTGTTGGCTCCAAAACACTAAAAATTGAAACCAGGGTCACTTTTTTCTGTTCAGAAGAATATGCATATTGACAGTATAGTAGAAATCCTCTAATGTCAAGGATTAAAAAATAATGTATTTCTTCCAACAACTATTACTGAGTAATAATTACCAAACTCTTTTCAAATTGATAGAAATGTTAAAAAAAAAAAAAAAAAAAAAACCATAAATGCAAGTAAACATTATAGAATATTTTTCATTACAAAATACCCAAAGTAACAGGGCTTATTTGTTTTTTTAAATCATTAGAAACTAGTATTAAAAGAATGAGTGTTGGCGAGGATGTGGAGAAAGGCGAACCCTCCTGCACTACTGGTGGGAATGCAAGCTGTTACAGCCACTCTGGAAAACAGCAGGAGTTTCCTCAAAAAGTTGAAAATAGAGATACCCTATCACCCAGCAATCACATTACTGGGTATTTATCCTAAAGATACAAATGCAGTGTACCCGAATGTTTATAGCAGCAATGTCCACAACAGCCAAATTATGGAAAGAACCTTGATGTCCATCAACAGATGAATGGATAAAGAAGATGTGGGGTATGTATGTATGTGTATATATATATATATATATATATATATATATATATATGTATATATATAATGGAATACTATGCAGCCATCAAAAGAAATGAAATCTTGCCATTTGCAGTGACGTGGATAGAACTCGAGGGTATTATGCTGAGTGAAATAAGTCAATTGTCATATGCTCTCTCTGATATGAGGAATTTGAGAGGAAGAGCGGGGGGGTCCGTGGGGGGTAGGGAAGGAAAAAATGAAATAAGATGGGCTCCAGAGGGAGACAAACCATAAGAGACTCAATCTCACAAAACAGACTGAGGGTTGCCCGGGGGGGGGGGGGGGGTAGGGAGAGGGTGGTTGAGTTATGGACATTGTGGAGGGCATGTGCTATGGTGAGTGCTGTGAAGTGTGTAAACCTGATGATTCACAAACCTGTACCCCTGGGGCAAATAACACATTACATGTTAATAAAAATAATTTAAAATATTAAAGAAAAAGAAAGAATGGGTGTTAACATAATTCAATGATGATGGTGGTAGTGATGTGACCAACAATGACGACGGTAGTTACCATTTACTGGGGTATTATTTTTGCTAAAGAGTGCTGAATCCTTAACACAAATCCCCAGGTTTAAACTCAAATGTAACACAACCTCACAAAGTAAGTACAATTGCTATCCTCCATTTAGAAATGGGAAAACTGAGGTTAGAGAGATTAATTCATTTCTGAAGCTTGTGAAGTAATCATGGAGCTGGGATCCAAATACAGGCAATGTGGCTTCTCATCCCCCCAAACAAGATGCCCATCTTTGGTGAAGCAACATAAAAGGTACAACAAAGCAAGAACCAAGCCCTGGCCTACAATTAATATGGTAACTAGAAGAGTGAGACATTGTCCCCCACCTTCCCGAACTATGGGTGGCCCCAGACAAACAAAGTCTGGACTGCTTTTCCTAGGGAAGCTATGAGCAGCCAACACTGTACAGGCTGTTCCCAACTTCAAAACTCCAAATGCTTATGAGAAGCCTTTCCAATTGGTGGACCATGTAGGAGGCCAATCACCCTTTTTTGTTCCCTTCCACAAGCACTCCTCACCACCAACACCTCTGCTACACCTGGCCCTGCACTCCCCAACCCATCCACCCACAAACCGAAGAGCTGTGGGCAAACCAGTACCCATAAAATATCTAAATGTTGGGAAATCATCTCTCTGAATTAATTAATGAGCCATGTGGTGCTCTACTCAGCATTTAATTTAAATATTTTCTTTAGAGTCTAACTAAAATAAATCCATTTAGGAGGAAATTAATGAAATCATCTAGTTAATGAAGTCTGTTTAATACGAATCATTTCAATTCCAAGTCATCAAAGTCTTTTATATCAGTCCTTCCCTCTGCCAATTCACATTACAGTTTAAAAAGATGACTCTATTCTCAGTTATATGTAACACTGCCTAATGCTTTCTTCACTCTGGAACTAGGAAGTCACAAAATTATGGGGAAATTTAAAAACAAAGTAAGAAAATCCCCAGTTAATCACATACTCCACTTCCACTGCTAACACACCTCCCTTGGTAACACCTGCTCACTAGGATCCCTGCGTCTGCCCTGCTCCTATCCATGCCCACCCTCCCACTGCAGCCAGAGAGACAGTTCTCAAACGGACTCTCATCACCCACCACTCTGAATTTTCACGTACCCGTCCTGCGGATTCAGCCTGACTATATCTTTTAGGCAAGTCTTGCTTCATCCTGACTTGGTCAGAATGCTTTGTGCCACCTTTTGTGGCATGACTCCTTATCTTCAGACCATTATTTGTTGGTAATTCTACATTTAATTTCTATGATTGTTTAATTCTGACTCTCATGATACACCATGAGGACCTCGAAAGGACAAACTGTGTCTCCTTTTGTTTGACACTGTATTACAACACGGAGCATAACAGCTGGCACAGAATAGGTGCTCAGTGAATTAGTTAAAATAACTAAAAGTCTTATTATCTTTCAAAGGAAATTATTATATGTGCTGCCTTTTAAAATTATTATAATTATTATTACAATTATTATCATTGTTATCAATGAGGAACATTTATTCAGAAATCCTAGTCTGTAAAAATTCTCTCACATGTTTAGGGATAACTAAAGGACTGTATTCATGGGCCAAGTCAACAAGAAATTGGGGGGGGAGCAGGGGGAAAGAGTAAAAAGGAAGTTATTAGGAACCCCTCAGCCCACTCCTACCTCCAGGATACAGACATTCTAAAAACTAACTGACCTCATGCGGCAATTTAGTGTTCTAGTCTTGACAACAAAGGAATTTAAATCTCAAAACTTTCTTTTATCAGGCACATGCCTGGCGATGGGTTATGTAAGGAGAAGGATCGAGTCTTTAAAGAAATTAAAATTAGATTTGTTTCAATTATGAGCTGTGAGCTCTTGCTGTAATTTAAGCAACAAGCCATTTCTTCAGAGCTCATTCTTCAGGCTTATTCACGTTTTAGAAACTATTCCAGATCCAAAAATACGTTCTTCATTCTCATCTAAAAACTAGAGATGTGACTGTCTTCAGCAAAAATAAAAACAAAAGTGTGCTTCTCTCCACATTATCAATAGCTATGGCACAGAATGTATAATGCCCCCTTTAAAGGACATGTGTACACACGCTCTCCACAGAGAAGCACGATACGCTCCTACCGTCACCTCCCTGGACCCTGATTATTTTTCAGTAACTTGATGCCAAAACAAGTAAATTAACAAGTTATACCTAGGTAGCAAAAAAATAACACCCAAAACAGTAGAAAACAATGAACTTTTAAAACTAAACCATGTCCCTTGCCTGAAAGTTGTACCAGACATGTATTTCAAAAGCAAAATTTATTACAACACATTTCAATGATACTAACATCAGACATCTGATGGGGCAGAAATACTGTGAACACAAGAGCAAACAAAAAACTACATCAGTTTCTAAGTTAGGAGAACGATGAAAATGTGTGATCTACACCTCAGCACTAGCTTCAGCCAACATGCAGAAATTAATGCTTGCCCATGATGTCAATAAATTTTTTAAGTCTCTTTTTCTCAACATGCTTCCAACTGAGGATACTGGCCTAACTGCCCCCCAGGAAACCCTGGGTTCTTCCCAAAAAGCAGCAGCCAGCAGTCTCCACAACAATCCTCCGCAGCACCTGGCCTCCAGCTCCCACACCTCAAGCTCATATAAACTTCCAAAAAGTTTAAATTACTATTCCCTTCAACCCTTCTTCCACAAATAGCAAGGAGCAGATGGTAGAAGACATTTCCTGGGCGCCTGGGTGGCTCAGTCGGTTAAGCATCTGCCATCGGCTCAGGTCATGATCTGGGGGTCAGCCCTGGGACCAAGCCTCATGTGGGGCTCTCTGGTCATCTGGGAGTCTGCCTCTCCCTCTAACCCTCCCTACTGTCCATGCTCATCGCCCTCTCTAATAAATAAAATCTAAAAAAAAAAAAGTATTTCCCAAGGTCAACACAAAAATAGTACACACGACATCTTTCCTGGTCAAAACAAAATTACATCCAAGAATGACAAAGAAAATGCTTGCAACTAAGCACCCTGAGCACCAAAGGTATGAAAAGGAAGACGGTAACATATGGAAATGGCTTTCTTCTTGCTGATCACACACAAAAAAGCACACTTCCCCCAGTTTTAAGTTCTTGGTCAGTCCACCTAAAATCAGTTTTAATGTTCTTACAATCGGTCTCAGGTGACTGGCATGCAAAGAGAAGAGAATACAAAACATTTTTCTACTGTAATCTATTTGGAATTTTCAAATTTTACTGCAGTACACAGAAGAATAGCAGGAATGACCTAGACCTATTTGAGGAGAACCGAGGGAAGGTTCACTAAAATAATAAATAAAAGATAACAAAGACCAAACCAGGAAGAAATTGAGACAAGAAAGTGCTTGACACTCGGGAAAGCACATACAGACAAACACATTCCAACAGCTGTTCTAAGAGGTCCTACAGATAACATGGTAACCATTTCAGTTTTTCATCATTTGGCAAAATGTCAATGGAGAAAACTGAGAATGAGACACTAAGAGTAAATAAAACACGATGACCGTATGCACACTAGGATTCTCTGTTCCCTTTTACTCGAAAGCAGCAATGCAGAGTAGGGACAAACAAAACAAGGCACATTTATATACACAAAGTAGATCTGCAATATTCTATCTTATAAAATCAAACCTACTCCAAGAACCCAAGACAACACATGCTAATACCATTCTGAATAAACTTGGGTAAATCCTGGCCATTGGAATCATGTAGGCACCAAAACAAAACTTCCTCAGTGCTGTGCATGAAACTCTAATAATTAAAGGATAATGAGCAAAATTAGGTACTAATTAGGTACTTCAATCTTCTCTTACTATCATTTAAATTGTTGCCTCTTAATCCTAATATCTCTCTATGAAAATAATTTTTCAAAACTTCACAAATTTACAGTGATCTGGTATATAATTTACACCTTTTTAATTTTTCTTTTTCTTTTTTTTTTTTTTATGTATTTGACAGACAGAGAGAGCACACAAGCAGGGGGAGCAGCAGAGGGAGAGGGAGAAGCAAGCTCTTCACTGAGCAGGGAGCCCGTGCGGGGCTCGATCCCAGGACCCTGGTATCATGCCTGAGCCAAAGGTAGATGCTTAACCGACTGAGCTACCCAGGTTCCCCTGTAATTTACATCTTTGAAAGAAATTACCCCATTACAGAGACTGATGGCAGGGCCACTAAACCATGGTTTCAAAGTTCAGTGAGCCCAAATACCACCTGGACTGTTTATAAAATGCAGATGCCCAGGCCTGGCTAATGGAGACCTTATTTCCCCAGGCTAAGTATCTATCTGTATTTTAAACATGACCGGGGGATTTTCATTAAACAGGACACTTTTTAGAGCAATTTTATTGTGTAAGAGAACTGTAATGTCTTTTTTAACCTAAAAGAAAAACAGGTGTCAAAATCCTTACTCAAGAGTAGCTGCCAAAAATACTTGAAAACACTCCAGGATGATTAAATCAGAGTCAAATTTCAAAGCCATGGAAAGGAGCCATACAACTGACTACATGCAACCCTTTGGTCTCAATAATGCATCTGACAATACCATGAATGTGACTGTGGAGAGTCTGGATTCTTAATCATATATATATTTTTAGAGTTACAACTTCAATGGGTCCTCTAAGAAGCTCATTCAAAAAGTTAAATTGATTATATATATATATATATATATGGAGAACATAAACACAAAAAATAAAAAATAAATAAGTATCTCTGAACAAACCAAACAATGATTTAAAAGTTCTTTCAGTCTGCAATACATGGCATTCTCTAACATTTTTCTATTTGGAAACTGAATTTAATCTGCATGATATAAAACTCCCTGAAAACTTACTTCATTTATTAATTTTAAAACATTCTCCTTCAGGCGTGCCTCGGTGGCAGAGTCAGTCAAGCGTCTGACTCCTGATTTCAGCTCAGGTCAAGATCTCCGGGTCATGAGATCAAGCCCCACGTGGGGCTCCACGCTCGGTAAGAGTCTGCTTGAGATTCTCTCCCTCTTGTTTCTGTCCCTCCCTACCTCGTTCTCTCTCTCTCTCTCAAATAAATAAATATTTAAAAATGGGAAAAAATACCTCTGATTTTAATGGCAACTATTTTAGAAGATCATAATTTGCTTCTTCCTCCATTTATATGTGTAACCTAATAGTTATTGTGTTTAAAGATTATTATTTTCAGTTGCTGCATAACAAATTACCCCCAAAGACCTAAACAATAGTATCAACCACCTTAACCTAACTGATCTGTACAGAACACACAACCCAACAACTGCAGAATATACATTATTTTCAAATACACATGGAACATCCACCCAAAATGCCATATATTGAGCCTAAAATAATAGTGCATTTCCAAAGATTTTTTTTTAATCCTACAGCTGAACATCTACATCTCAGTATTCTACCTAGCTAAAACATGCACACTGTTAAGGTGGTTGATACTATTGTTTAGGTCTTTGGGATAATTTGTTACTCAGCAACTGAAAATAATAATCTTCTTTAAACACAATTAACTATTAGGTTAATAGTTGAGGCGCTAGGATGGATGGTGAAAAACTGTGATCTGTACTCCGTGAACCCACAGAGCAGGACTGCAGGTGCCGTGTGCACATGAGTCCTCTGAGCTCCATGTTCTCGAGCACTGAGACAGGGAACAGCCCCCCATCCTACCCACCCAGCAAACCAAAGTCCACAGCAGGCTATCCCAAGCAACACACCAGAGCTCGGCCGACCACAGAGACAATCTTTAAAACACTCTGATTCACTCTATCGAAAGGCACAACACATGAACAGGATGGTACCCATCTGCAGCAAAGCCTGTCTGTACACAGTCAAAAAGGAAACACAGGTGGAGAAATCCGAGCACGCTCATCAATGCTGCTCAGAATGCAATAAAGCCAAAGATGAAAGTACACTGATGGCCACCTCTGCTTTCTCCACGGTAATCTCAGTATCCAAAGTAAGAACAAGCAACGAGTACACCATAAAACGAAACGCCATGCGCAGCTAGGCTGGCATGGCCACAGTTAATTGGCATGGAAACATATTGATAATCAACTCAAAGAGAAAAGGCAGGCCACTGTTCAATCCTTTCTACTTTAAAGAAGATATGTGTCAGTATTTGAGCAAAGAGAAGAGTCAGGCCGCCAAACCCACTCAAGCAACACCAGGGATGAGCTCTGGGCAGCAGCATCAGGTGATTATTTCCTTCTTTATGTGCTTCTTTTTCTTCACCAGGAGCTACAATATTTTTATATTAGAAAAAGCAACCAAAAAATAGGAAAGAAAGAAAACAAGGAAGGGGAAGGGAAAATACTGAAAGATTAATATAACATGAGTTCATCTCTTTGTAATATTATAGCTGGGCAAGGGCACCTGTTTGAATTTTTCATAAACATCAAGAGTTGCTTTAAGCTTTGAAGTTGAACCACACATTAATTTGACTGTAATTTAAGTTTCTAGGTAAGTGGATGGCAGGAAAAGGATCTGAGAGTCACCTTACACCCAGCTCACTGAAAAGCCCAAAAAGAAGAAGTGACACCAAGAGAAAGAGTAGCAAGTCAGAAACGGGCAGAACAGTTCTGTATTTCTGATCGATGCAGGAGCTACACGGGACAAACCCCACAATGGCATGTGCTAGTGAATCAAATCTCCCAGAATTTACACACTATTTCATACCTGGGGTTTTTCATTTTCCTCAAGATTTCAAGAAAACATAGAGGATATCTGCCAGTTCGGAATGAGGCACTGCGCTGTCAGGAAAGCAGAAGCCAAGAAGACAAGACAGCCGTGCTCGGCCATTTCCCAGCCAAGTACAGGCATGGAGGGAGGGTGAAGCCAAGGGTCAGCAACACGAATGGAGGGGAAGGGGGAGAAAGAGAATTGGGTTGGGGGGAGAGGAGGAAGGTGGGCAGCGGGAGGAAGGCAGAGACAGGAGGGAGAGCGCTCCCCGGGAAGAACCAGAGTTGAGTATGAGACAGCTTCACCACCCCCAACCCCATGATGTGACCGCTGGCTTAACCTATCCTGTGCTGTGACACGTGTGATGACACACGGCGTGTGCAGCTGGCAGCCCTTCCGTAACTTCATCACGACCAGAACACAAATGAGGCTGTGGCCAAAGTCTGCTCCAGCCCCATCACCCCCTGACAATATTCATCTGACTTCTACATGCAAATATCCTGTCACAGATTCTTAAAGTACTGAGTGTCACTTCTCCTCATTCCCTCAAAGAGTAGGACAAAAGGGTGAAAGCAAGTGAACACTGATGTGCCTGGGGGTGGTCCCGTTGGTGATGCCGAAATCAGAGGACACTGAGGATGGTCCTACAGTCCAAAAGCTCCCCAAGAGCAACACCAAGAAAAGCATGGCTTCTGGAACAAAGAAAAGCCTCTGCTCCCTGGGATGCACCTGCTCCCTGAGATGCCTCTGCTCCCTGGGACGTCCCTGTTCCCTGAGATGCACCCACTCCCTGGGGAGCCAGGTAGAGCACTGCCCATGCCCACTCTGGGACGGGCCAGTGCTCGGGTCAGAACTCAGAGACCTTGCATTATCACACACGGAAACAGACCTCAGTTGTCAAGAAAGGGGATCAGTTTGGTTAAGACAAAGGAAAATATGGCAGGAGAAACTTTTAAAAAGAATTCTATTCAAAAAGTTGGAAATTTAAAATTCTATAACATAGTAATCTTAATAAAGCCCAGGTGTCAAGAAAAGCATTATACCATAAAATAAAATTCAGTATAGTGAAGACTCACAATACTTGTTTAAGAAAAAAAAAAAAAAAACACCAAAGGGAGTGACCCAAATGTTCTTTAAAGTAAGTTTCTAATTAGAAAGGGAAGTACTCCCACCTAACCACCCCCCACCCCTTCACTAAATACATCCTGCATGGCTTCCCTGGATTTGAACTCACTCTGTCTTTATCGTCTGCTACATCACAGAGGGTATCGTCAAGGTCTAGTATTCCTCCATCTCCGTGTTCAAGTCGGTGCACCTGTATCCAGTAGTTTGGATCCTGTAGAGAACAGAAACATCGAATGTAGGTAGTTACATCACCAAAAGAATCTCTAACACCTGAGAATCACTAAAACGGAACACTTACTAAAAACGCTTGTTTAAAAAATGCTGAATTACCCATCTTTTCACTTTCTCAGTGCTCAGAATGCAGCTCAGACACTACTTCTCAAAACTATTAAACACTATCATAAAACACTACTAATGCAAATAGCATATAGTTACTCTGCACCCACATTCATCCGGACTTCTTTCAAAGGAAAGTCAGTACTCAAATTGGTCATCCACAGAGACTAGGTTTGTAAAAACACATCCCTCTCTCTCTCTCTCTCTCTCTCTCTCTCTCTCTCACGCACACGCACACACACACATGCCGTGGCATCTGTCTTCATTCTAGAGCCTTACGCTGCATGATTCCCAGATTACAATGTTGTCCAGAGTCCTTAGGACACCTGTTGCTATGGTTCCAATAGTGCTCCAGTGAGCCATCAAAGAACAAATTCCCCAAACAAACCACACTCTTACTCTTCCTTACCAAAAGGTATTAATCCTCCAAGGGTAATCAGGTATAATTAATATCCTGGGGGAGAATAAAGAAAGCTGTACCAACCATCATTCCCTAGCGAGTTAGAACAGAGTCATCCTGCCCTCTGCTCTTCACCACCCCCCAAGAAAACTGTAGGATGATCTAATCAACTAAAATATTAACTTTCATTTCTAAAACCCTTTTAGTACACAATGAAGCAGACTGACCTCTAAAGTGTGGTTTATAAAAACCTCTTCTTCCTTCCCTGTCCTACCCACACTCTCCTTATGAGATCATAACCTAACAGCTTTTCTGTAACATTTGGAGCTACTCCTCTGAAATAAATTTCCTCCTAACAATTTTCTCAACCCCTTGACTTTTCTATTTCAGGACCTGCTATGTTCTAGCCTTTCTCCACCACAGTTAGTTCCCCTTTCACAGCCTGCCTGTATTAAAGTCCTGCAGAACTGTCCCCCCTGCCCACCGTGGAGGCCCAGTGCCTCCTCTACACAGGGCCTCACCTTATCATCCAGGCTAACCCTTCCCACCCCTCATGACACACCTCAGTCAGTCATCACCTTTCTTCCCGACCAGAAAGCCCCCAAAACAGTTCAGAAGTCTATCTCCAGTCTTACTGTTAATGTTTCTAAAAACCATAGTACTTTGGAAAATGGTACTCAGATGTAAATGCTGAGTCTTTAAAAGCTGCTGATACTGTATTTTTTTTTCACATGCTAAAATAATTGTATAAAACCTTCCATTGACCCTACTTTACTCTTTAGTCACTCTACCAACTCTCTAACTCTCTTTACGGCAAAATTATTAATAGATTTGTTGTTTTACATTCTTCTCTCATAATCCTGTTCCAATGAAGTTTCCTCCCCACCACATGCTCAAAAATGTCCATTCAAGTTACCAACAGTCTCCATATTGTTTAATGCAATGGTCCATTCTCAAGACTCATCGGCCTTGGTCTATCAGCAGAATGTTATATACTAATCATTCTCCTGCCCTTTCAAATACTCTGTAAACCTGGCTTATAATCTTTCAACAATCTGATCAAGGCTTGTAATTAGACAAGATCAGTAATCTCAGAATTACTGAGATTCGGTTGTCTCCTCTCTCCAGAAGGGTCCTGATTCTACGGTCAACTATGCCAAGTAGCCATGACAACACCATGTCAGAACATTTATCAGGACAGCACTTCTTAAATGCCACTCCATAATACGTGCTGAACAGAAACTGTCTGGAGAGAAAAAACCGAGAAGGAAATCAGCACTAATCCCAAGAGAATATAACACACACACACACACACACACACACACACACATACACACCCCACAGATCTAAACAGGACACATAAAAATGACCTCTTCCCACAAGAGTATAAAATCCAGGAAGGACATTTTTGCCACTGAGAAATACAGCTTCTTCAAACAGTAGCCTCTCTCAGATTTTAACTGGCAGCTTTCATCAATACAATTCTCTCTCAATAAACAGAGGATCTGCTATATTTTCAATGGAATAGTGAAGAACCTCTAAGGAAAACTTTTCTTAAAAAGTCAGAGTATGTTTGTTGATTCTACCTTGGTAGTTCACCCTAAAAACTTCGAAATGTTAATAGCAGAAACCATTGTTGTCCCAGCTATAGAAACTTAGAAATGTAACTGAACAAAAAGTTGTGATAAGGCACTTTTAAAAATACTAATAAACACTAATTCTACAATAAATACACCTGTTATGAGGTTTAAAAACCAACATGACATAACACTCAATTTTAAAAAATAAGAATCTGTCTCACTCAGGATTAGTTCATTTAAAATAACCAAAGATCTAAACACCGAACAATAGTTTTATGTTCTGACAACCAAAAATCCCTCACATACGAGCAAGAAACAAGGAATGACGTTCATCAAGGGATGAAGACAGAGCTACCAAGAAGCAAATGCCCAGGCCAGACAAGGGTCCCCAACCACCAAGAAGAAATCCAGGGACAAAACCACAGAAAGAATCACTGCTTCTCACCCAGGCTAAGAATAGGAGCCAGGACCTGGCCTAAGGCTGGAGACAAAGAAGTAGAGGAACCATTTCTAAGACCAGCTGAGAATGAAAGCACAGGTGTGTAATTTGAAAAAATGCAAGCTGCAATGAAAGGTGTTGCCCACTCTATTCCAGGACACAGTAAGAACAAACAGTATGGGGGAAATCCTAATGAAAGACTGGCCCCGCAAAGAAATCCTTCCAGCTCTACAGAGAGCATCATCCCATTATGCAAAAAGCCATGAGCTTCCGTGAGCTGTGACCTGTGGAACACACAGCCTCTGCCTATCTTACACCCACGTAAGCTTCAAGAAAAGTATCTGCCACTGGAAACGGTGGTAGCCTGCTCTTTGCAGTGACCATGCGTACAGCAATGGTCTATATCCTCTCAGATTTTCAAATGAGAATATATATGTAAATATAAGACTACAAAAAGATAACTGAAAACTCGTGATAATTTGAAAATTAATTACTACTTGCAAAACACAGGATGAGAGCAAAAACAACCACCGCTGCCCTCTGTGAGAAATTAAAATGTATCAGATAAGACATAAACAAAAAGTCAAAGCAGGTAGACCATGCGTCATAAGAAAAACAGACATAAAAATGCTTTGAGTTCAGAGGAAGGAAAGATTACTTTTGCTTGGAAAGATTCAGGAAAGGCTTCTAATGAGCAGGCTGGAGGAAGGAAGAACACAGAGATCATTCTGAGCTGAAGGACAGGTACGAACAGGCAGGGAGGAGGGGCACGATCTATGCATTAAACTGGGAGCACAAAATGGGCCACACAACAGAAACGGAAGGTAAAAACATCCTACCCAAGAGACCCACGTGTACTCCGCCTCCCCCGTCCTGGAACCCCCCCGAAACTACAGTCGTTATGTATTTTTCAAGGTGTATCGCCACAAAAGCAAAGAGAACAGAGAGAAGCAAGAGTAACAGAGCAGCAGGAGGCCGGGAAGACGGGCTGATGACCCCACGTGGAGCAGACGCAAGAAAGTGAACCCTGTGCCGGACTGCGCGGGAAACCAGGCTGCAAAGTGCCCTCCTCGGGAGAGCCCTCAGCTGCTCTGGAATTGGGGAAACCAAGTACCTCAGAAGACAGGAATGAACATGGGAAGAAAAACTGCAGGATCGGCTGAAATTCTCTTTAAGCAGCAAAGCCCAGTTTCCGTCCTGGCTGCACACAGCACTGGGACGGCCCCAGCAGCTTCCTGGAGGCTTATACTGCAGAGATCTCTGAAAACCGGGTGGGATGCGGGGATGAGTGAACATTTTCACACTGCGTAGAGAATCCAGCTCTCTGCTTCCACGTGTTCCCGGAACACAGGCAGCTGGAGTCAAGCCACCTAGACAAGAGCCTGGACGATCTCTCCCTGGGCATCTGACCACCTGAAGAGCAAAGGGCCAGAGGAATCTAGCCAGCCAGGTGCCCCTCCTGTGCACCTCAGCTTCTGAGCCCTTGCCTACACTTTAGGGTCTGTGTTCGAGTTAACACCCCTTACTCAACCAGCAGGCAAGGAACAGACCCTGAGGAAAACCCAAGGATGGAGCAAAGGCCAAAACAAATAGAAAAGACACCGAGAAAAACAGGCTGTATAAAAAGAAGATGGTTGTAAAAAACCCGTCACTGATACCCAGGAGAGTTCAGATGATGGTAATCCAGGTAGCAAAGGAAAATGAAAAGACAGGGAAAGAGGAAAGGAAAAAAACAGAGAGTAAAGCCAAACAAAAGCCTCCTAGAAGTTAAAATCACATCAAGTGAAAAATCATTAGAATATTGGAGAGGAAGTGAAGAAATCGCCCCAGAAAGTAAAGGAAAAAAAGAAGATAAAAGCAGGTAATGAAACAGAAGATGAATCAAGTAAGTCAAGCGGTTGAATCATAGAAGCTCTAGAAAAAGAAAACTGGGAAAACGGGGGCGGGGGTGGGAGGATCAAGTTAGTTCCCCAGAATGACAAGAGTTTCCATATTAAAAAGGCCTGTAGAGAACCCAACACAAATTATGAAAACAGGCATACACCAAAAACAAAAACAAAAACAAACAAAAAACAGGCACACAGCAAGGCATATCAGAACAGAAGAGACAAGCAGAAGGTAAAACCATCAAAAACATTCCAGAAAGTAAAATACAAATACTATATAATGAATGGATAAGGAATCAGAATGAGTTTGGCTTTCTGGAGAGCAACACTAGAATCCAAATGACAATGGTACACTCTCTTCAAAATGCCTAAGAGAAATGGTCCCCAGGCAAGAATACTATACTTCACCCGACAGCCATCAGTAAAGTGCAAAGGCAGAAAAAAATGTTTTAGAAATGCTATTTCTACAAAAATTACTCTCTCTGCACCTTTCTCAGGAAAGTGCTGGAAGATGTGTTCCAAGGAAATAAACCATGAATGAAGATGGCATGGCATATGAGAATAGGGGACATAACATAGAAGAGAATTCCCAGAATAATGTGAGGCTGAGCCCGGATATCAGCGGGGCACCAGGGGCGGAAGGTGACCGGTCCTCCAGGAAGTGGGCCAGAAGCTCCAAAGGAGAGGTCTTCAAGAAGCTGAGAGTACCCACTGTAACTAAACATGCCAAGATGTTACTTTTTAACAACTGGCTGAGCTGGATTAGAATTGGCTATAAATTCACAGAAGACCAAACAAAGGAAAAAGTATCGTTCGCCAAACAAAGGAAAAAGTATCGTTCGTTCCAGGGAAACCACACAAGTTACAGGAAAATGTCACCAATGTATCTATCACACACAGTTCAGCTCTGAGCAGCTTTTAATAATGAAAATAATGGGTACATCAAATACTTAATCAAATTTACAATTGCTTTGGAGGGAAGAAAGTGTGTGTGCATGCATGTACATGTATGTGTGTGAGAGAGAAAGAGAGAGACTAAGAGAGAGAAACCTCTCTCTCCAGACAGAAACAGAGATCCAAGAAGTGGCTGCAAGAGAGGGGAAAGGCACATGTGGGGCAGTGAAACTGGCTTAAATCATCCATATTAAATAAAAAACATGACAAGAGCAACAAAAAGCAATATAAGCAGTTGACACAGAAATATAGAGGTAGTACCAAAAGAATCAAGTGCAAAAATTGAAAAAGGCCATCTCTCAGGGAGCAGGTATGGCTCTCTTCCTAAAAATCTGACTATGCACATCCATAATGTTGGAAAACAAAAAGACTGGGGAGAAACGGCACAAAAGGTTCCTGAAAATAACATGCATAGCACACAGCTTGAAGTGAGCATCCATCAGTCCTATTACCCAGGGGATAATTACGCAGCCAAGACAAAGGAGGTCAGTCCATGATACAACAAACAAAAACATTTCGCTTTTAAAGTCAAAAGAAGAGCACAATGGATAGAAATTAGGCCACATTCTCGATTCCCTTGGTTAAGTATCTAATTTACTTAAACCCAAAATGAAACATTTTTTAGAATACATTTTATAGTTCTCTTTTTAAAAAAATGAATCATTTGGGGGCGCCTGCATGGCTCAATGGGTTAAAAAATGAATCATTGGGGGGCACCTGGGTGGCTCAGTGGGTTAAGCCGCTGCTCAGGTCATGATCTCAGGGTCCTGGGATCAAGTCCCACATCGGGCTCTCTGCTCAGTGGGGAGCTGCTTCCCTCTCTCTCACTCTCTGCCTGCCTCTCTGCCTACTTGTGATCTCTCTCTGTCAAATAAATAAAAAAAATTTTTTTTTTTTAAAAATGAATCATTGGAATTTCAAGATGGAGTATACACAGTTTTGAATTTGTCTAATCAGCTCCATTTCAAAAATGCCTAGCTTTTAGTATAAATTCAAACCAAAGGACCTATTTTCAATTTTGTTTTAACAATGTTGACATTAAACAGATTTTTCTGTTGCTTTCTTAACAAGGCCTGAAAATACAGGTGGTCAGAAAGCACAGCTGATGTTCAACGATAAAACAGTGACCTCCATCACAATAAGGGAATATCTATTATTTCATGGCAAGTGCACTCTTCTGCTTTCCACTTTTCCATCCCAAACCACACCCAACACACGTACCACCACTGCACCGCCACACCTAACACAGAGCAGCCACAACCCTGATGCCTTCCCTGAAGGTGACTGGCTTCATTTACAGTGTCAGTCAAAAAAGAAAACAGCAGCACAAAACCAAAGGTGAATTCCAACCACATGTAAGTAACTTTCTGGCATTTTGTTTCATTAGAACTGCACACAATCTCTTACGGAGTTACACCGTAGCCCAGCCATATGGGCAATCTGCCCATTACTGACCTCTAACTCTGACACAACTTCCACAACATCGCCTGAGTCACAGCTGCTCCCCCAGTTCTGCACTACTCCACAGAAACAGAGGAAAGGGGGGAAGGATCGGGGGCTGGCTTGGGCAGGCACCCGGACAAGGACAAGAAAGCAGTCACCACCAGTATATTTGCATTATGCATTACAATTCTAAAAAACACACTCGCACTTGTGCATTATCCCATGTGGTAAGAGGGATTATGATCCTTGCTTTCGATGAGAAAACTGAGCCGCAGAAAGCCTAAGCTGCTGAAAAGAGGTCACAGTGAGTAACTGCCGTTGGCCAGGACCCCAGGCGGCTTCCGCTGATTCATGTCCCAGCCTTTCTCAGACCCACATGGATTCTTTTCAAACAGGAGCATCAGAGTGACTGTCCTCTGGTTACAGCCCCTCTTCCCAACCTCTTTATATTTTGCATAATGGAGAGGTATACAACATATTTCTTCTAATAAAAAGTTTTTGACTGTTAAAAAAAAAGTTTGAAAAGCCACCCACCTAAATATTATATTACATGTTCTAATCTCATCTATGATTTAAAGCTGAGGTTCTGAAAGTAGTTCATTCCCGCATTATCACCTGGGAACTAGCCAGAAATGCTAACATTTGGGAGCTCCACCTGGCCCTACTGAATCAGAATCTCTCAAGGCAGGGGCAGGGCCCAGCAACCTGTGTCTTAACAGGCCCTGCAGGTGATCCAAATGCACACCAGAGTCTGAGAACTCAAAATCTGTGGTTTAGAATTGAGGCTGCATCGGGGCCGAAATACTTTGAATTTCTTTTACGTATTATTACATATCATGTTTAGCTCATAAATTCATGGATTTAATGTTTTCACCCACTTTTTTTTTTTAAAAAGATTCTATTGATCGGTCAGAGAGACAGAGCATGAGCAGGGTGAAGCAGGCAGAGGGAAAAGCAGGCTCCCCACTGAGCAAGGAGCCCAATGCGGGACTCGATCCCAGGACCCTGAGATCATGACCTGAGCAAAGGTAGATGCTTAACTGAGCCACTTACGTGTCCCTCACCTACACTTCTTAAATCAGACGTTAGTTACTATATCTTAAAAATGGGGGGCACCTGAGTGGCTTAGTGGGTTAAGCCTCTGCCTTCAGCTCAGGTCATGATCCCAGGGTCCTGGGATCGAGCCCCACATTGGGCTCTCTGCTCAGCAGGGAGCCTGCTTCCCTGTCTCTCTGCCTGCCTCTCTGTCTACTTGTGATCCCTGTCTGTCAAATAAATAAATAAACTCTTAAAAAAAAAATGGTTACCACACACACACACACTCTCTCTCTCTCTCTCTTCCTATGATAACCATATAAATGTACTTCTTCCTTTCATCTCTTGTCCTAAATAATCTAATTACTTTCCAACTCATCTTACTGCTTCTAGACTCCAATCTTTTCATTCCTGTCCTGCATCTTGCTGCATAACTATCTTCACGAAATACCCATTTCACCATGTCCCTGTCTTGTGACAGGAGTCATTTGCACTGACTCATGACATTCCAAAAGGTTAAAATCCAACATCCCTGTCCAAGCACCCACTCCTCCCAAGCCTGCATTTCCAGACTTCCCTTGGCTCCCATCGCAGTCTGTCAGTCCTTCCAGACAGTTCTCAACACCACATCTGGGCCTTCAACTGCTCTCCTCACTGAGAAACCCAATCACTAGGATCAGTGCCTGAGACAGAGTAAAGACTCAATAAATATCAGTTCTGTGAATTAGTTAACCCTTAAGTTTTTTTTTCATTCAATTTCACACCTGGAACACTTTCATCCCCACAGCTCCAACTACGAGACTTGTATTTGTCCTCTCAAATCGAGATCAGAAACCACCTCCTCTGGGAAATGCACTCCAACCTCCAAGTATTTATCTAGACCACATATTTGTGCTGTTTGTTTATCTCTAGTTAAGTTCCTTGACGGCAGGAACCACCATCTTTTTTTTTTTTCTTTTTGCATGGAACAAAGAACAATGCACCATGTTGTGTAAGTAATGTATAAAAAATAAAGGTAATAACCCTGTTAGATAAGAGAAAAAATTTAAACAAGAGTTCCTCAGAGACTACAGTCAACAAACACAGACTTGTACTCTCCTAACTGCCAAAAGAAATGCCACGGGCATGCCGTGCCATGTCAGGACCAAGAGCCCCCATTCACACTGTATCTTCCAACTCCCAGAGCTGGCTCTAGACATTCACACTGTATCTTCTGACTCCCAGAGCTGGCTGGCTCTAGACATTCACACTGTATCTTCTGACTCCCAGAGCTGGCTCTAGAAAGGCTGTGAGGTTGTTCCAGCTGACATCCCAGGCAACATCTCAGATGTGGAGAAAGAAGACATCCAGGTACTTTTCCCTGGCAGTATAAAGGAACCCAAATTCCAGTAGAAACACCATCATCCTCACCCACACAGGTGAGTCCCCAGCAACCCCAGCCTAAAATGCCTAAAAGAAGTGAGCTGAAGCCTAGATAAACGTGCCTAGAACCCAAGGAAAGGAGGATAAGACAAAAAGCTCACCTTTTGCTCCGCTTGGCCAATCAAGTTCTCCCCACTCTAGTCCCAGCGAACATAAGAACATGCAAGGGCTTGGAGGTGGGCAGTATTGTTACCTGATGAGCTGGTAGGGGGTGAACAGAAGGCTTTTCTAAAGGAAGGGGAAAGGTGCAACAGATCCAAGCCTAAGTCCCTAAAGGACAATACAGATCTATAGGATATTGCTCCAGAACTGAAAACATCTGTTTATAAGCTGTACAATCATCAGCACTATGGAAGCAGGTGCCTGGCTCTGGGCCCCCCTCCATATGCACTCTGCTCCTTCACCCTTACGGTACAAAGGGCCAGTGTGGGGCGACCAGGTACTGAGCACTTCCTAGTGATGAGATGACTAATGAACAGGAAACGTGGGTATCTGGGTGGCTCAATGGGTTAAAGCCTCTGCCTTGGGCTCAGGTCATGATCTCAGGGTCCTGGGATGGAGCACTGCATCGGGCTCTCTGCTCAGCGAGGAGCCTGCTTCCCTTCCTCTCTCTGCCTACTTGTGACCTGTCACATAAATAAATAAAATCTTTAAAAAAAAAAAAAAAGAACAGGAAACTTGCTTGAGCTATCACACATGTAATTAAAGCTGAAGGGGAAAGAGAGCTCAAATATTACTCTGACTTTTTAATACCTGCTTGCCCTTTTTTGCACAACTGTCTCTTGAGAAGGATCAAATAGGTTCGTCAGGGGTACAAATCTGGAAGGGAAAACTTGACCAAAATAAAATTCTCTTTTCTTCTTCTTTTTTAAAGATTTATTTGTTTATTTGAGAGAGAGAGAACATGTGCAGGGAAAGGCAGAGCAGGAGGGAGAGTCTCAAGCAGACTTCCCACGGAGCACAGAGCCCCAAAACAGGGCTTGATCCCACAACCCATGAGATCACAACCTGAGCCAAAACTAAGAGTGGGATGTTTAAGCAACTGAGGTTACTCAGTTGAGGGCACTCAGGTGCCCCGCAAGTCCTCTTTTCTTTCTCTTTTTCTTAGAATAGAAGAAATGAATAATGAAAAAACTATATCCCCCACCAGTTAATACACCTGACTCTCTTCGATACTAGAAAGTAGTGCTTCATACTGTGTGACCTATCAAAAATATACAGATTTAAGAAGTCAGTCATGCACCAGGCAGTCCTGAAATAAAAACTGAAAAAAAAAAAAATCCATAAACATTAAAATAGGGCCTAGGATACCTCAAGGTGGAGACCCACTGTGTGACAACCACAGTGGCCCACAACACATGTGCAGTTAATGACAATACTATACAGTGTGAGAGCTTTTAAAGCTAATTGAAAATGTCAAATTTTTTTTAGTGCTTACAAAAGAAATAACCAACCTAAAAAACTTTAAGGTCACTCACCCAGCCTAACAAAAGAAAAACCTACCCTCGTGTATTTACTATCCAACCAGCAAACAAGAGAGGCTGACTCAGACCAGAATTTCTCTAACCTAGAAAGAAAGCCTCACGGCAACATGGTAACTCTAAGTAGCTCAGAATTCTATAAAACAAAAACAAAAACAAAAACTTGACCCTGAAGTAGCTCTCCACGAGCCCCTCATATTACTTAACCCAAAAGCACCGCCCCATTTTTCTTAAAAGAAATTATCTCAAATCACTTTAAGATACATGACTAATTCCTCACGTCTGGCAGCACTAAACAGGAGTGAATCAGAAGAAACAGTCCCCAGCAAATACAGGAGAGGAGACTCTACGGAAACTGAATTTTGACAGCGAACTTGCACCTACCTTCAATCTCCTCCTCGGAAGGCAAGACAAACAGTTACCCAGCTGTGCCCTGTGGCCCCTGCACTCCAGGCCAGCACACCCCACACTGTGTGGGGTCTGGGTCAGAGCTGCACAGCACCACAACATCACAAGTATGGCCCCCAAGGCAATGGACACCAGACCACAGCACTCAGAACGTGCTCAGACCACAGCCACTTGGGAGGGTGGAGGGGCCTATTCCCAGTGTCTCCTCAGGACTGCTGATGTCAGAGGTGGGGCTTCCTTCTCCTCCCAGGATTCCCCTATCATCAGTCAAGGGAGGGATCCATGATGGTATCTTCAAAAGATTTGCCCAAGACCAGAGATGCTCTTGACTCTCATTACCACGGACATCTCTGCAGGCGATGGAAGTGAGGAACGTGTGTCAGCTTTTTGGAAAGATTTTGAGTAAAGAAGGGAGCAATACAGACAGACAAAGGGTATTTACACGCACACACACACACACACACACACCTCAAATCCCAAGATAGAAGCTAGTCAGCCCATGGGACTTCCTGGTCACTCAAACTTGATACACCTCGATTGTACCATCCTAGAAAGCCATACCATCTCCTCACTTGTGTAAACCTTACTCAAATTTCAAATCCTGGCTAATATCTCTTCGCAACATCAGTCTTCGAGCCCACTTCATCTTCTGCCCTATCCCTCCACAGTACGCAATGTCTCATAGATGTGCATGTTTTATAATTTACCACCATACTGAATCTGTGGACGTTATCCACTCATTCGAGTATTTATGGAGCATCTATTATATGGCAGGCACTGAACTAGGTACAGGAGTTACAGCAGTAAATGTTTCCTACCCTCCTAGAATCTCTAGTCTAGCATACAAAACAACAGATTTTGTATCACCGCCTGAGGTTTCGGGCATCCCCTGGAGGTCTTGGATCTCGACCCCTGTGGATAAGGGTTAACATCACACAGCTCATCTGTCTAATCGCTATTCTGTAGCATACTTAAACACAACCCTCCCACCCCAGAACCTTCACTGATACATGTTACTAGTTATCTCAAACCAAGGACCCATGTGCATCTCTTTACTAACCTGTTTATTTGAAAATATGTTGGCACTTAGGTCTTTCCAGGAAAACCCTAAAGACTCAAGACCTTATCTGGGCCCATCTGGTCCATTTCAAATACAACTGAAATGGGGAAGTTTTTAAATAAGGACTCCAAGATACCTTTGAAATATATGTAAAGGAAATTATATTAATGCCATATAATTTCTTAGTTTCCTTAAATACATGGTTAGTTTTCTGTCCTTATATAGTTTATAAAGTTTTTTCCTTATGAGGTATTTGAAAGTTAGGTACTTGTGCCTTCAATTTATTCCTCTTAAAAAATTATGGTACATATGGTACATACCATCTAAGAGAAAAAAAAATGCACAATCCAAGCACTAAAAAAGAAAACAGCAAGCACTAATAAGTAGTCCCCCTACAGTTTCCCTTTCCATAGTTTCAGATACCGCCATCAACCACAATCCAAAAGCAGATGATCCTCTTTCTGATACACTGTCAGGTTAGAATTAGCCCACTCACCTCACTTCATGTCATCTCATAGGCATTTTATGATCTCACATCATCACAGGAAAGGTGAGGACAGTCCAAGGAGGTATTTTGAGAAAGTGAGAGAGATCACATCCCCAGAATTTTTCTGACGGTATACTGTTATATAAATTATTCCATTTTATTATTAGTTATTGCTGTTAACTCTTACTGTGCCTCTAATTCACAAATTAAACTGTATTACAGGCATCCATGTATAAGGAAAACCTAGTGTTAGTTCAGCACCGCCTGAGGTTTCGGGCATCCCCTGGAGGTCTTGGATCTCGACCCCTGTGGATAAGGGTTAACGTCACACAGCTCATCTGTCTAATCGCTATTCTCTAGCATACTTAAAAGTAGAGTTCCTGATTTAAAAAAAAAAAATTCCTGCATGGAAGCAAAGAAACAAATTAGCTCTATGGAAACTAGGGCAAAACACAATTACACAAGTAGTAATTAAAGTGTGAAATGGTCTACCTCCAACAATGAGAGCTGTCCAAATAATCGTCTCAGACCAACGCGGGGGGACGACAAACGGACACGAAGCAGGCGGCTGAAACTCTGAGGAGGCTGATAGAGTGGCTGCCATGAGAACGCCAGGTTTGATGACGAAGCCATTGAGCGGGCACATATCCGGTCTATCCGCGGCCACAAAGAAGGGCAATAAAACGGCTTGACAGGCTAAGTGGACTGCATTGCACAAGTCACTTCCTCTTTGTGGGCACCCGAGATCTCGTGTGTAAAAACAAAGGGACGAGTTATCCCTGAGGTTCACCTCTTGTTCACCCACTCTATGGCGCTGTATCAGAACCAAACACACTCAGAGCAGCTTTCCTTCCCTGAGAGGATATAGGATAACCATTCCCATGACCACCATCACCTGATATTGAAAACAACTCACAGAATTAAAACTCCCTAACCTTCCGTACAACATTCTCCATCAGACATGTTTATAAATGCGTGTCCTTGAAGCAGCAGAGTACTAAGCCCCACAGATCCCATCTTCCTGGAACAGCTTCCCAACAGTGCGGGAACCACAACTCGGAGCCACCTAGACTAACACGGCATGCTGCGGGAAGCAAAGCCACAGGCCCATCCAGACCACGGAAGAGTCCTGCCGTGGGACTGGTCAAGGACATGGAAGGATACCCACATGGAGGCTCCCTGTGACTGAAAGCGTTTCTACACCAACCACAGACTTAAACAGCCACTGGAGATAATAGGGAAGGCATGTTACATACTACCCATCAATTAAGAACATTCAGTCTCGAAGTGGTTGCGTTTTGGAATAAAGAGGGTACAGCCAAGTCTGTGGTAATGTCCCTGTTCTCCAAGACTTTAATATCAATTTGGGGAGGCAAGCCATAGGTATGTAGAAAGTTCACTAACAATACCCAATTATCAAAATTAAATGCCAACCAAGCAGTACAGGAATTACAAAAATTCAGAAAACACTGAAGACAAAGAACCCTTCATGAAGGAATTATTTCGTTTCAATCAGGATAAATCTTAAGACAAAGGTGGCATGTCTGAGCAATGGGGAACGAGGCCTGGACATGACATCAACAGTCAACACTTACCTTTTACTTTCTTCTTTTCCCCTGGGACTGGGAATCCTGAGCCCAGCTGGCCCCACGAGATCCCTACCAGGGCTGGGCCACTGCAGAGACTTTTCAGACCCACAGAGAAATGGCTCGCTTGAGCCCCAAACTTGATGTCACCTCAAGCGTCATGTACTAAACAACTATTAAAACAATGTAATTTTTTTTAAATGCTGATATATTACCAACAGAAGCAGCAAATGTGAACCTACAACTTGAGATTTGAAGAGACAAAAGCATTTCAAAAGATCCCAAATTTTTTAATTCTAAAATTTTAAGGATTTCTGTGATCCTACAATCTCCTCCCGTCTCTGCATTTTTTAAAGTTAGATCCTTCCTGGATGAAATTCTCATTCCTCACAGCAACAGTTCCTTCAAACATTCCCTCCGAGTACTGGAGAAGCTTCTTCTGTTTATCAAAAGACTAAAATAAATAGCAGGTCAACAAGACCAGACAAGGAAAACACAAAACTCGTTAGACAGCTGAAGCCACCAATGTGTTCATACAGGTGCAAGAGAAACAACCCACCTTTTTAGGTCCAGTAATCAGGCCCTTCTTACCTTCTCACCACTGACGTTTCAGGCCAATCTGAGATTTGGACCAAGAATTTAATGTCAAATTCAAGACTTTCAATTTTCACATCATAGTTAAGTAATGAATATCACATATAGGATTTAATTAGCATACATTTAGCACATCCACATATGTGAAATATAATACCAGGGCCCATATTTACTGAAAGCTTATGGTGCCAAAAGAGAAGCAAAGCCCATATGGTCTAAGTGAGTATTTATTTTACTGCAAAGCCTCCAGTTTCATTCTTGTATGGGTCTGTCTCACAGTCAGCTGACATTCCTGCAAAAACTTATCTTAGCCTTAGATAGACATGCAAACAAGGGCTGGCACCAAAATTTCAGTTCATGGTGCAAGGTATGCTAGAAAACTTCTCCCTTGAGTAAATAAATCATGTGGATGGCTGACACTCATGGGTTGTGTTTTTTTTTTTTTTTTCTTCCCTTACTTTGAAAGAAAAAAAAAAAAACTGCCTTGGAGATAATACCATTTTGTATTATGTCAAGAATTTTTCTCAATTCACCTGAAATAAAACATATAGATCTGTAAGTATACACCACTAAAGTCATAGGAATGTTCCTAATTATTTAGTAAGGCAAAATCTGTCATAATTTAAATAACTTGCCTTGGAAGTAAAAGAAAACACTTTCAGACTAATTAGAAGACATTTCATAAAACTGTGCGGCATAATACCAGAAAGGCAATAGAAGTATCTCTAGGTGGCTGATCAGTTCATTCTAAATCTACAACAAGTAGTCTAAGTACCGCTGAATAAGTTTACCTAAATGAATATGATACTGAAGCAGAGTTGATTTGGTTGTATATAAATCTTAGGCAACATCATACCCTTTACAAAGGCCAATGGCAACCACAAGAAACCAATTCCAGAGTTAAGATGATTGCATTGTAAAAATAACAAAATTCTAATCTTCAAATTAAATTACTTCTTTCCTGTATCTCCATGCTGCCTTTGAAAAGGCTCCGGCAAACATGGAAAGAACAGAGTATAAAGTAAACAACATGAAAAGAATAGCAGCTAATACTCCAGGAATGCTTCACCAGCACGGCAGATCTGCGGACAGGGAGGGAGGACAGTGAAAGAATCTGACCCTTTTCCTCCACCCCCATCACAGCAGCAGGCACCCCACGAATGCTCCAAGCTGGACCGAGAAGAGGAGACTGTGAGGAGGTGCTGTCCCAGGGAGTGCCCGTTGTCCACAGCCGAGAAAAACATCGGCCGTATTATTTTCCAAATAGTAATAAATGAGATCTCAGCCACCACCATCCTGTCATCCAGCCTTGCACTTTCCACTGGACATCACCTACCCAGCACACAAATTACAGTGTACCTACTCCCAGTTTTAATAGTAAACTGGCTCAGTGATTTCGCCCAGGGTCACTGCAAACTACAATCAGAGGAAACATCCCCGGAAGTGCAATGACTTGTGAGGGCTGAAGAACAGGCCTGGCTGCTTACTCTCAAGTGGGAGCAGGATAACTTGGACTTGGTATTTCAACATGGTGCCCCGTGGTCATTCCACCTCCCTGCTCACGTTGGGACACAGCAAACCTCACGCTTCTGTGCACACTCACTGCACAAGTCTCTTGCTCAAGCTCTCAGTGCGGTTTAAGGCCTCAGTCTCAAAAACGTTTAACTCCACATTGTTTGCCTCTGTATTTGGGATAGAGCATAGCATTTTTAAAACCCCCTTCTGGAACACAGAATTGTCTTTAAAACCTGAGAAGAGTGTGTTAATATCCCCATTTGCCAAATGCATATATTGACTTGAAGAAGGGAATGAAATCTGAAGATGAAAAATAATCAATTACAGCTGAAACACACACACACACACACACACACTCCAGCAAAGTCATTATGCTTATGCTGGGGGTGGGGGGCAGTTCCCCCTTAAAGGAACACTGTACCTTCATGACTCCTCAAATTTTAAAGTCGGTGTCCTGTCACAGATAAAATTATAAACTCCTTTCAGTTAGATTACTGTATATCTCAATCTTTTAAAAACCCGAATTTAATAGGTATTAATCAGATCAGAGTAATTAATCCCAGCTTTATTATGGCAGAAAACTTTTAAACTCACTCTTTTCCACAGCTAGTTCCCTGCTTAGGGGAAAAAACCTAACCACCTCATAAATTTTGCATTATCCTTGCACATTGTTTTAAAATATGCTCAAGCATTGATCACAGTGATGCAGCAGGGGCACTGAAGGGCCTTGGGCTTGGCAACTCAGCAGGGAGGCAGGACCAAGAATGGGGGCTGGCTTCTTCCACAGGGGCTGTCTTATGTTCTAATTCCCAAAGCAGAGGGGTGCCGAGCTGGGAGCCAGGCTTTAGAGCTCCTCTGACTCTCAAGTTCATGTTTCCCACTTCTGTACTTGGTGATGGGTCTGTGACTACTATTAAAATCCAAAACTGCCAGCAGAGAGCACTCTACGAGCACAGAGGTTCCCTGTTCTCCCGGGATGGAAACAGTTCATCCCATCAAGGCAAAAATGCATCTTTTTTTTTTTTTTAAGATTTTATTTATTTATTTGACAGAGAAAGATCGATCACAAGTAGGCAGAGGCAGGCAGAGGTGGGGGGGGGGAGCAGGCTCCCCGCCGAGCAGAGAGCCAGATGTGGGGCTCCATCCCAGGACCCTGAGAGCATGACCTGAGCCGAAGGCAGCTGCTTAACCCACTGAACCGCCCAGGCGCCCCAAGGCAAAAATGCATCTTAATGGAAACTTCACAGTCAGCATGGGGACAGTTTAATCCAAAATCAGAAAAAAATCATGTTCATAAGAAAATAAATAGGCGATCTGAGAATGCCGCAAAACTAATCTTATATTGGGGCACCTGGGTGGCTCAGTGGGTTAAGCCTCTGCCTTCAAGCTCAGGTCATGATCTCAGGTTCCTGGGATTGAGCCCCACATCAGGCTCTCTGCTCAGCAGGGAACCTGCTTCCCCCTCTCTCTCTGCCTGCCTCCCTGCCTACTTGTGATCTCTCTCTCTCTTTATTAAATAAATTAAATTAAATTTAAAAAGCAGAGTAAGCTCAATTAGCATGGGCTGGCTCAAAGAGTTAACATAGTAAAAAAAAAAAAAAACTAATCTTATATTGCTTAAAACATTTCTCTACCTAAAACGCTTCGGGGGTGGTGGGTACGGATTGCAGTGCAACTGAACACTGCATCATGATCTATGCCTTTCTCCAGGCAATTAAAATGGCCTTCCAAATCATGCCCATTTTTATTTATTTTATATGGGAGGTGGGGGCAAAGGGAGAGAGAATCTTAAGCAGACTCCATACCCAGAACAGAGCCCAAAGCAGGGCTCGATCTCACAACACTAAGATCATGACATGAACCGAAATCAAGAATCAGATGCTTAACTGACGAAGCCACCCAGGTGCCACCCCCAATTTTTTTTCTTTTTTAAGAGAGAGAGAGAAAGAGAGAGCTGGGGGAGGGGAGGCCAAGGGAGAGAGAACCTTAAATAGGCTCCATGCCCAGCACAGAGCCAAAGGCAGGGCTTAACCTCATGACCCTGGGATTATGACCTGAACTGAAACCAAGTGTTGGAGGCTTAACCACCTGAGCCACCCAGGTGCCCCCAAACCATGCCCATTTTTTAAAAGCCTGTATGAGCATCTACTCTTTTGTAATGGTGGGCACAGTACTACTGCTTATTTCCCTTCAGTTCTCCTTCATGACTACTTTTTTCCAAAGCCTCATACATTTCTAGATCTGCTAGTAAAATAATTCTATTTGTTAGCAAATTTCCAACTTTACTGCCTATATTTCAATTTTTCACTAGCAAACTGCCCTGTTCCTGATCTCAATAAATTATTTAAAATAATTTTATTATCACCACAGTAAACACAGCACACAGGGCCCCAGGACATACGAGTAAAAATACTAAATGGGCCATAAATCAGAAAACTGACCAGACCTAAGGTATTTTTTTTCCTCTTTACTGCTATGCTGTGTTATTGTACCTTCTGTACCACTATACAGAAGGTGGGTGGCAGGGGTGGGGAAGAGCTCTGGGGATCAATCAGCCTTGCTGTATGACCAGTGGCGGCAGAGGTTCCCATGAGAACTACATATCCGCGGTCTACTGAATGCCGTAATCCAGGGGACAAAGGCTGCCCGTGAACATGCAGGCAGTATAAGGCCAACACCTTTACAATCCGCTTCTTGAGCTCTAAGTCTTGTTAATCATAAATACAAAGGAAACATGAGCCCCTTAGGCACAAGGTATAGAGCTCAGAAGGAGAAAGACCTGGACCTCATGGGAGCAAATGACCTAACCTCTCTCTGCCTCAGTTTCCTTATCCAAGAAATCTGAGTAACAGGAGCACCCAACTCACAGAGATAAAAGGATTAAATGAATCAAAACATTTAAAGCAGTTAAAACAGCTCAAGACATTTAGTTACTGCTCAGTATTAGTTACTATTATTACTGGCCAGAATTAAAAAAAAAAAAAAAAGTCCCTCCCCCAACCATGTAAGCTAATTACACACTGTAAAACCTACTCTCTGAGAGGCACAAGTACCTAGTGTCAGTCTGTCTCAAAGGGAACTGCAGGAAACACCAGCGGTTCTCAATCTTGATTCATCAGAAACACCTGGACAGCTTTCTTAACTAGCTACCGCTCACCCATCCTAACCCAGAGGAAGCAATTGAGAAACCAAAGTAACACTAATGTGCAACTAGCCCTGGGAACACCACCACTCACACCAGGGTCATCACTCAGTATCATGTCGCTCTGCGAATGAGCCAGTTCTCCAGTACACCTAAAATATAATGTGCCTGATGAAGACTGACTCTATCTTGAGTGAGTACGCTCATGGTTTGTTTTGTGTTGTTTTTAAAAACCACAACAACAACTTTGTTCTCAGCCATGCAGCAGCTAAGTGCAGTATGCAAGCATAAATTTCTCTAGACTGAGATTTGGTCAAAGTTCTTCCCAGGTTTAAGGGTCAGCATAGGTAACCCATTAGCATCTCATGGAATTCTCCCTAAATATATCCATCAACAGTCAACTGTTCAGAAATGAGACAGATGCAGTACAACTTCCTAAACTTCTATACCTCTCGGGATTATTTTTATACTCTGGAGTTAGTGGTTTCCTAAAACAAAAGCCTTTCTCTCTTACATGTAGTGGTAAGGCTAGCATTATGTCTTTACACCCTCCTCCCTGGGCATGGACCTAAGAGGGACTTCTACAACCACACAGTGTGTCTGAGCCCTCGGTGGCTGGCAGCTGTCCACTAGTTTCTGCAGACTGGAAATCAACTCTAGTCCCCGCGTTGCCAATACCTAGTTGTGTGAGCTCAAGCCATTCGGAGCTCCGACCATTTCCCCGTCTGTAATAAGAAAGGGGCAATACAAGATCTCCCAACCCCCCTACCCTTAACATTATATTATCCTTTGAGCCCGCAAAAACCAGACCATCCATTCCCACTTCACACACTGTGGTGGGCTATGCTATCATTCCAAGAAGTCAAGTTTTAAATACTTCAGTGCACAAGTCCCAAGCTCACATGCCTATGGGAAATGAGAATAAATGAAAGGGGCGGGATGGGTGGATTCCCACATGGTGGAGAGCCAAAACCACATCGAAGGACCAGCTGCTGCAGGCGTGCAAGCGTGTGAGCTCACTCCTGCCCAGAAGCTCCAGGTCTCGGGAAAAAAGCTGCACACTCTGATGTTTTATGTGGCATCTTCCCATTTGCTCAGGCTGGTTATGATGGACAGCATCCGTCTGCTGTCCTAACCACCTCCCTCTGCAGGCCAGGTAAGCCCCAGGGGACCCCAAGCAGGTCCTTCCTCCCAGATAGCTTAAGCCTGAAAGTGCAAAGAACTACCACCCTGCACTTCCTAAAGAGGGTGAAATTCATTTAACTGAAGCAAATCTGACCACAACAATGAGACTGCTGTTTGTTTTTTTAATCAATAACTATCCAAGTTTCTAAGCCTGATGATTTACGAGCACTTTGAAGCCTTTTAGATTTTCTTTCTGTCCCTGATCTCCTCTTTCTCCATTCCCAATCCTATGCACTGTTGCCAGAATAAAATTCCTCCAGCCCTTTTATTAAACACTCTCTTGTTTGAGAATTAAAAGTGGGTTTCCCTATTGTGTGTAACAAAAGTCTTCAACCCACCCCCACCCCCACGCACATGCCACTCCATCCGTTCTCAGAGTCCACACTCTTTCACTACCATTTATTGGGTACAGCCTGCGGGAACCCAGTATCTAACAAGAAATGTTCAGCAATGTGAACACTGAGATGGCATAAGACCCTTGCAATGGATTCCAGATCAAAGACCAAGTTTATTCAGTCTCTTTTATTAGAATCTAAGTGTTTTGCTGTATGAGCAAAGCAGGACAAAAGCCCTTTATTCTCCATTATCCTTGGTCAAGAACTTGTAATAATTAATAAAACAGTTTTTAGAAAAACTTCAGTTCTCAAATACGTACGTACTACTTTAAGTACATACAAATATGCTTTAGGAAACCCGTGCATTAAAATGCAACAAATAAAACTTCTAAAAGACTCTGACACTGTGATTTCTAAACGCTTTCACCAATTAGAAAAAGTAGCATTAGCAGCCAACTGACCCCCAGTCTTAAGTATTTCCAAGATGGTAATGGCATAGAGCACGTCACGAATAAAAAGCAGCAAAATTCTCTTCAACCCTGAAACACAACCTAAAAGATAAATATTAAATGAATGGAAATGCACCTAAAGGTGCCTCTCCACTTTTTAACAGTGTTGTATTAGTTTCAAGTGTACAATACAGTAATGGAACATTCCCACACAGCACCTGGCACTCCCCCATCCCCCCACCTCCCCTCTGGAAACCATCAGTTTGTTCTCTATAGTTGAGAGTCTGTTTCTTGATTTATCTTTCTTCCCTTTGCTCATTTGTTTCTTAATTCCACATATGAGCGAAATCATGTGCTGTCTTCCTCTATTTCAGTGGACAGTATACTCTCTAGCTCCATCCATGCCGTCCATGTCTTGCAAATGGCAAGATTTCATCCTTTTTTTATGGTTGAGTAATATCCCATTGTGTATACAGACTATATCTTTATCCATTCATCAGCTGATGGACACTTGGGACTGTTTCCATAATTTGGCTATTGTGAATAATGCTGCTGTAAACACAGGGGTGCAAGTACCCTTCATGTTAGTGTTTTATATTCTTTAGGTAAATACCCAGTAGTGCAGTTACTAGATTGGAGGGTAGTTCTATTTTTCAGTGTTTGAGGAACCTCCATACTGTTTTCCACAGTGGCTACACCCGTTTTCATTCCCACCAACAGTGCACAAGGGTTCCTTTTGCTCCAAATTCTCTCCAATACCTGTTATTTCTGGTGTTGTTGACTTTAGTCGTTCTAACAGAGGTGACATGGTATCTCACTGTAGTCTTGATTTGCATCTCCCTGAAGGTCAGTGATGAACATCTTTTCATGTGTCTGTCTGCCATCTGGATTTCTTGGGAGAAATGACTGTGTCTTCTGACCATTTCTTAATTGGATTGTTTTTTGGATATAGAGTTGTGTAAGTTCTTTATCTATTTTGGATACTGACCCTTTATTGGATATCATTTGCAAATATCTTTTCCCATTACATTCCCATTAGTTTTGCTTACTGTTTCCTGCACTGTGCAGAACCTTTTTATTTTGATCTAGTCCCAATAGTTTATTTTTGCTTTTATCTCCTCTGACTCTGGACACATACCTAGAAAAAAGTTGCTATGGCCTATATCAAAGAAATCACTGCCTGTGTTCTCTTCTAGGATTTTTACAGTTTCAGGTCTCACATCTAGGCCTTTAATCTATTTTCTTTTAGATTTTATTTACTTATTTGACAGAGAGAGACAGCTAGAGCAGGAACACAAGCAGGGGGAGAGGGAATGCAAGCTTCCTGCCAAGCAGGGAGCCTGATGTGCAGCTCAGTCCCAGGACCCTGGGATCATGACCTGAGCCAGAGGCAGACGCTTAACAACTGAGCCACCCAGGTGCCCCAAATCTTTTTTTTTTTTTCCTTCATGTATGATGTAAAAAAAAAAAAAAAGGTCCAGTTTTCCCAATACCATTGAAAAGATTGTCTCTTCCCACTGGATATTCTTTCCTGCTTTGTCAAAGATTATCTGACCATATAGTTGTGGGTCTATTTCTGGGTTTTCCATGTGTCTATTTTCGTGCCAGGACCATACTGTTTTGATTACTACAGCTTTGTAATATAACTTGGAGAAGGAATAGTGATGCCTCCAGCTTTGTTTTTCTTTTTTCAAGATTGCTTTGACTATCTGGGGTCTTTTGTGGCTCCATACAAATTATAGGACTAGTTCTGTGGAAAATGCTGTTGGTATTTTGACGAGGATCGCATTAAATCTGGAGACTGCTTTGGGTAGTAGAAGAATTTTTCACAATATTTGTTCTTCCATCCATAGGCATGGAATGTCTTTCCATTTCTTTGTGTCTTCTTCAATTTCTCTCATCATTGTTTTATAGTTTTCAGAGTACAGATCTTTCACCATTTTAGATAGGTTTATTCCTAGGTATCTTATGGGTTTTGGTGTGACTGTAAATGGGACTGGTTTGTTTGTTTGTTTTTTAAGATTTTATTTATCTGAGAGAGAGAAAGCACAAGCAGAGGGAGCGCAGCAGGCAGAGAAAGAGAGAGAGAAGCAGGATCCCCACTGAGCAAGAAGTCAGATGCCAGGCTGGATCCCAGGACTTTGAGACCTGAGCCAAAGCCAGATGCTTAACCAACTGAGCCACCCAGGCACCCCAGGACTGTTTTCTTAATTACTCTTTCTGCTGTTTCATCATCGGTGTATAGAAATACAACAGCTTTCTATACATTGATTTTGTGTCCTGTGGTTTTGCTGAATTCGTTTACCAATTCCAAAAGTATTTTAGTGGAGTCTTTTGGATTTTCTATATATAGTACCATGTCATCTGCAAATAGTGGAAGTTTTAATTCTTCCCTACAAATCTATTCCTTTTATCTCCTTTTGTTGTCTGACTACTGTAACTAGGACTTCCAGTAAAATGAAAGTGGTGAATAGACATCCTTGACTTGTTTCTGACCTTAGGGCAAAAGCTCTCTGTTTCTGCCCCATTAAGGATGATGATAGCTGTTGGTTTGTCATATTTGGCCTTTATTATGTTGAGGCATATTCCCTCTAAACCTACTCTGTTGAGGCTTTTTATTATGAATGGATGTTGCACACTGTACTGTGCTTTTTCTGCATCTACTGAAATAACTGAATGACCCTTATCCTTTCTCTTATTGATGTGATATTATCAGCTTGATTGATTTGTGAATACTGACCACCCTGGCAACCCAGTATAAATCACACTTGATCATGGTGAATGGCTTTAATGTATTGTTGGATTCAGTTTGCTGGTATTTTGTTGAGAATTTTTGTACCTATTTTCTCATCAAGGACATTGACCTGTAGTTCTCTTTTTTAGTGGTGTCTTTAACACATTTTGATATTAGGGTAATCCTGGTCTCACAGAATAAATCTAGAAGCTTTTTTTTTCCTTGTCTATTTTTTAGAACAGGTATGAATGCTCCTTCAAAAGTTTGACAGAATTTGCCTGTGATCTGGTCCTAGATTTTTATTTTTGAGAGTTTTTTTTATTACTGACTCATAGCTTTGATGGTTATCAGTCTGATTAAACTCTATATTTCTTCCTGTTTCAGTTTTGGTGGGTTATATGTATCTAGGAATTTATCCATTTCTTCCACATTGTCCAATTTGCTGGCGTATCGTTTTTCATAATATTTTTTCCAATTATTCATATTTCTGTGGTATTAGTTGTTTCTCATTTGTGATTGAGTCGTTTCTCTTTTTTTTCTTGCTAAGTCTGGCTAGAGGTTTACCATCAATTTTATTCATTTTTTCAAAGGTCCAGCTCCTGGTTTTATTGATCCATTCTATTGCTTTTATTAGTTTCCATATCATTTTATTTCTGCTCTAATCTTTACTACTTCCTTTCTTCTGTTGGTTTTAGGTTTTGTTTAGGTGTAAGGTTAAGTTGTTTATTTGAGATTTTTCTTGCTTCTTGAGATAGGCTTGTATTGCTTTAACTTCCCTCTTAAAACCATTTTTCTTGTGTTCCAAAGGTTTTGAACCATTGTGTTTTCATTTTCATTTGTTTCCATGTGCTTTTTTATTTCTTCTGTGATTTCCTGGTTGACCCATTCATTCTTTAGGAGCATGTTATTTATCCTCCATTTATGTCTGGTCTTCCCAAATTTTTTGTGATTGACTCCCAAATCCATAACATTGTGGTCAGAAAAGATGCATAATATGACTTTGATCTTCTTGAATTTTTGAGGTTTGTTTTATAAGCTAATATGTGATCTATGCTACAGAATGTTCTGTCTGCACTTGAAAAAAAATGTGTATTCTGCTGTGTTAGGATGGAATGTTCTGAATATATCTGTTAAAAACACCTCTTCCTCTTTAAAAGAGGTTAGATGGGGGGTGGAGGGAAACCCCACTGGGGTGGCTCAGCTGGTTAGGCATCTGCCTTAGGCTCAGGTCATGATCCCAGTGTCATGGGATCAAGTCCCACACTGGGCTCCCTGCTCAGCAGGGAGTCTGCTTCACCCTCTCCCCCTCCCCCCCACTCATATTCATTTGTGCACTTTCTCTCCAATAAATAAAATCTTTAAAAATAGTAATAAATAAATAAATACACCTCTTCCATTATATCATCCAATGCCATTATTTCCTTGTTGATTTTCTGTTCAGATGATCTGTCCATTTATATATTTGGGATATTAAAGTTCCCTTCTATTATTGTACAATTATCAATTAGTTCCTTTATATTTGTTATTAACTGTTTGATGCATTCTGGTGCTCCAATGTTGGGTGCCTAAATATTTACAACTGTTATATTTTCTTGTTGGATTGTCCCTTTATTATAATACAGTGTCCTTCTTTGTCTCTTGTAACCATCTTTGTTTCAAAGTCCACTTTGTCTGATGTAAGTACTGTTACTCTGACTTCCTGCTGACATTCATTTGCATGATGGGTATTTCTCCATTCCCTCACTTTCAATCTGCAGGTGTCTTTAAGTCTAAAATGAGTCTCTTGTAGGCAGCATATAGATGGGTCTTGTTTTTTCATCCATTTTTGTCACCCTATGACTTTTGACTAGAGCAGTTAATCCATTTAAATTCAAAGTATTTACTGATAGAAATGTATTATCATTTCATTATTTATTTTGTGATTGTTTCTAAATATTTTCTCTAATCGTTTGTCTCTCTCTCTCTCTCTCATGGTTTGCTGATTTTCTTTAGTGATATATTTGTATTTCTTTCTTTTTATTTTTTGCATATTTATTAGTGGTTTTGATATATGGTTACCATTAGGTTTATATATAACCTCTTCTGCATATAGCAGTCCATATTAAGTTGATGACTGTTTAAGTTTGAGTCCAATCCTTTCCCCTCTCCTCCCCATGTCTTAGGTATATGTTGTCTTATTTTACATCATTTTATCTTATGAGTTCCTTGACTGATATTTTTAAGGAAATCTTCATTGTTACTGCTTTTGTGTTTTCTACCTCTATACTACCACTTTTGATATCTCCTTTCCACTCAGAGTCCCCTCTAATATTTCTTGCAGGGCTAGTTTAATGTCATGAACTCCTTTAGCTTTTGTTTATCTGGCCAACTTTTTCTCTCCTTCTCCTCCAAATGATATCCTTGCTGGACAGAAAATTCTTGGCTGTAGATTTTCCCCCTTCAGTTCTTTGAATAGATCATGTGACTCCCTTCCAGCTTGGAAAATTTCTGCTGAAAAATCCCCTGCTAGCCTTGTGAGCTTTCCCTTGTATGTTACTGTCTCTTGTCTTGCTGCTTTTAAAATTTTTCCTTGATCACTATATTTTACCAATTTAATTACAAGATGTCCTGGTGTAGATCTACTTTTGTTGATTTGGTTGGGGGTTCTCTGTGCCTCCTGGATCTGGATATCTGGTTCCTTCTCCAGATTAGCGAAGTTTTCAGCTAATATTTCTTCAAGTTCCCTAAGCCTATTCTTGTTTTGCATAATTTTTTCTCTTTTCCTAACCTTGATTTCTTTCTATTACTCTTCTTTGGTCATTAATTCGTTCCTCTCCTTCCAGCCTGCTGTACATTCCATCAAGTGTCTTTCTCATTTCATTTATTAAACCCTTTATCTCTAGGTTATTCCTTATTTCTGTGGTAAGGGTCTCACTCATGTCTTCTACTTTTTTTCTTAAGACCAGTGAGCATCCTTATGATCACTGTTTTAAATACTGTATCAGACATATTATTTATATCTGTTTTACTTACATCTCTGGCCAGGGCTGTTCCTGTTTTTTCATTTGGGATAAACTTCTCTGTCTTCTCACTTTGTCTACGTATCTGTGCCTGTTTCTATGAGTTAGGAAGGTCAGCTACATCTTGAGGGAAATGGCCTTATGAAGAAGAGGTCTATAATGCCCTGCTGTGTAGTGTGCCCTATTCCTGGGGACAGTGCCTGGCACTTCTGGAGTATCTCTGAAGTGTGCTACAAGTGCTCTGTTTTGTTCTGGCTGCCTTATCCTGCAAGGCAGTCATCTGCAGTAGATCTCTTTACCTGTTGTGGGCAGTATTTGGTCCCTGGCCTGAATGTGGCACATTTTAACTAAGTATGCTCTGCTCTGCTTGTGAAATGACAGAGTTGCCACTGCTGCCAAACTGAGGCTCTGTAACACTGTTGAGTGGAAAGGTGCAATGTGAGCCAGGGTTTGGTCCAATCTTCTGGGGGAGGGGATACCACTGCACTGGGACTGAGGCAAGTGAAATAGGGAAGGGTTGTTCTACCAGAGCATAGGAAGTGAGAAAGAACAGGGTTTGGTGTAAGCAAGTTAGGTAGGGCGTACTGGCACTGGACTGGTCCCTGTAGGTAGCCCTGACTTCTGCTGATGGCCAGGGAGAAGGGCACCAGCCAGTTCCTTTGTTCCCAAAGGGTCTCTCCATGAATGCTCTCTCTCTGGAACATGTTCCAAACAAGCAAATTACCTCCCCAATGTGTGCCCTACAGAACTTTTCAGATCAGTTTTCATACTGTATATCCACAGGCTGTTTACCTGCCTTCTCTCCAAGAGCAGTACAATGCCTTTGGGGATCTATCCCAGCCTAGCCCACTGACCTTTAAAATTCCAGGCTTTAAGCCTCAATAGTTGCCAGAAGTCAAAATTCAGTCCATCTCACTTTCCAAGCCAATTGGTATGGGGATTCATTTTCCCTATGTACTCCCCTGTGTGCTGACCTGTCTCTCACCCTTTTCTACAACCACAGCTCCCTCTCCATGGTAACAGCCACGATCAGTTTTTCTCAAATCTCAGTTTCTCTCAAATCATGTTTCCATACCTCCTACCTTCTTCAATGTAGCCTCTTCTCTCTACCTTTAGTTATGGAGTTGTTCTGCCAGCCGTCAGGTCCAACTTCTGAGGTATTTAGGATGATGTGATAGTTATCTAGTTGTATTCATGGGACAAGGCAAGTCTAAGGATCTCCTACTCTACCACCATATTCCCACTGAGAACTGGTGCCTCTCCACCTTAAAATGATTCGCTTTCAGGGCGCCTGGGTGGTTCAGTGGGTTAAGCCACTGCCTTCGGCTCAGGTCACGATCTCAGGGTCCTGGGATCGAGTCCCGCATCGGGATCTCTGCTCAGCGGGGAGCCTGCTTCCTCCTCTCTCTCTCTGCCTGCCTCTCTGCCTACTTGTGATCTCTCTCTGTCAAATAAATAAAATCTTTAAAAAAAAAAATGATTCGCTTTCATTTGTGCTAATGCTTAGCTAACCAGTTGATAGTACATATGTCACATTGTTGCCTATTTTGAAGTGCTCCCAAATCAGATAATGTCACTATAGGCTCCAGTAATGTATTTTTATTGCCCAGCAGAATATTGCCTTTTCACTCTCACTACCTAGAAACAGTGAAGATTCCAAGTTTTTAGATAGTACATTAATGTTTAAAATAGTTTGTCATATTTCATATAATATTCTGGGTTTTCACATTAGGCAACACTATCAATTATCCTCATATATAAATCCTTAAAAGGCTAAAATAGTCTCCCTTTTTAAAGATATAATGCTATGAATAAAAAAACTCTTGTGAGAACTTGTTTAGCTTCCATTTCCACATGTGAAATGGAAGTTAAACATCTTCCTATAGTATAACTTGATTTAATATAGAAGGGTCTGCTACAAAAAGTAAATCAACAAGTGCATGCACAAAGTAATTTCCACTTAACAAAAAATACACTAAGGAAGTTACACACAACAAATTAACTTCATTACACAATGAAAAAATCTCTACAGGAACCTGAAAGTAATCTGACAGCAGACCAAGTAGATCATTGTGCTTTGCTCCTGGCTATATGACACCAGCTGTGATCCATCCCCAGGGAGAGATTAAATTTAGAAGGATGGGGAAAAGAAGGAAAGACACTTCCTGATAAAACCAATATCCAACATTTCCCTTACCCCCTTTTGCCAAAAATCAAGGGCTTTTCCATATATGGGTTTGTTTTTTGTTTTTGGTTTTTTTTAATTTTATTTATTTATTTATTTGAGACAGAGAGATAAGGAGACAGAGAGAGGGGATGAGCAGGGGGGAGAGCAGGGGGAGAGGGAGAAGCAGGCTCCCTGCTAAGCAAGGAGCCCAAAGTGGGGCTCAATCCCAGGACCCTGGGGTCATGACCTGAATGAACTCAAGACAGACACTTAACCAACAGAGCCACCCATATGTGTTTTAGAGAATTTTAATAGGTTTTCTAATCTAAATCAGAAATAAAGTAAAATGCTCAATAAAATAATTTCTCAGGGCTATCTCCTAAGTGTTATCATTCATGAAGTATCTTATAAAGAAAATACATCATTTGTCTTATAAAATGTGCAATACTTATGACATCTGTCAGCTCTAATCTATTAACTCATCTTTTAGAAATTTTGCCCTTCTAGACAAATAAATGTACAGATGCAGGAATGCAGACTGTTGAAAGTGAGAATTTCTGAGGCTGGAAATTACATTAAACTATGTCAACAGATAATTAAAAATTTAACCTAGCAAGCTTTCAAAAAAATATGATAACTTTTACAAAACTTTCAACTAGTTAATAAGCCAATAGATGAAATCAAATTTTCATGGAAGTGCCTCTTTTGCCCTCATGTGTGAACAATGTATTAGTATTACTAGTATTGAATTAATTGTCTAATTTTTGGTTGCAGTTGTGTTCTGTCATGATTTTGTATCTACCACAATCCAGTAAAAGGAAAGTGCTTTTTTAAAAATCCAATGTCTAGGGATTAGTGAATTTCAGTTGGGTCAATATTCCTTGGAGTTAAAATTTATGCTGCCAAATCCTTTTATTTATTAGATAGAGTCCCTTGTGGATCTAAGTTCTTTAAGAGAATGTGATGATAATCTTTTCCTCACTACCCCAAGGTGTTTTATTCTACCTCACTCCAGCTTCAATATTCTAAGACAGAAAAGGCTCAACACATCAAATTTCAGTATTTATCCTAATAAGAAAATGCAGAGCAAATACACTGTCATTTCACAAAACAGTCTGAGTTCACCCACTTATGAAATTATCATCTTTAGAATATGCACACATATTCCATAAAAGGCCTACTGATGAAAGAAGAAATTTCAGTAGGACAAATCATATTTCTATTATTTTCTGAGTTGCTAAAAAAAAAAAAAAAGTGAATTTGCAATTTGAGGAAGGAACCACTTAAAGCACTCAATCTTCCTTCGAAAGACTAAAATTGCCTCCTATTTCATTACAGTTTTGTAGTCACTCATACATAGAAGGGACCTTCTGACCCCCTTCCATACAAAATACACCACCAAAGTCACTGTGAACACATCAGCCTGCATCACTCCCACATCTCAGCCTGAAGAGAGGGGCCGTTTTGTCCTCAATCCAACTTGTCTTTCTTTTTCTGGCTGGAATAAGAAACAGAAAGGGTTTCAAGTGCCCATGGAATACTCACTCAGATAACCAGAAGCTGAGTCACAAAGGAAGTCTCAGTTAATTTCAAAGAACCGAAATAACACAGCCATATGCTCCCTAGCCACAAAATGAAATTATAAATCAATAATAAAGATATTTGGGAAAATCTCCAAATGTCTGGGCATTTGAAAATTAAGGAGTACACTTTTAAATAACCCATGCGTAAAACAACTCACAAGTGAAATTAGAAACTATTTTCACCAAATAAAAACTCAACATATCCCAAATTGTGAATTGCAGCTAAAGCTTGATGGGGAATTTATAGCTCTAAATGTTTATATTAGAAAAGAAAAAATAATTTAAAAACAATTACCTAAGTTTCCAACTTAAGAACCTAAAAAAAAAAAACAAATTAAACCAAAGAAGAAAGGAAATACTAAAGCTCAGTGAGACACTGAGGAACTAGTAAATGGATTAATCTAGAATATGAGCAAAACCAAAAATAAGGCCTTTGAAAATAAAGTTGATAAACCCCTAAGCAATACTAATCAAGAATAAAGAGAAATCACACATTAAGGAATGCAACAGGAATATCACCATAAACCATACAGATATTTAAAAATAATGGAAGATGATGAGCAACTTTATGCAAATAAATCTGACAACTCAGATGAAATGACCAATTCCTTGAAAGACACAAATGACCAAACTTGATACAAGAAGATTTAGAATTGAATAACCCTGTATCTGTTTTAAATATAGATTCATAATCAAAACTCTCCCAAAAAGAAAACTCCAAGCTCAGATGGCTTCATTGTTGAATTCTCTTATAAATATTTAAGGAAGAATTAATGCCAATTTCATGTAAACTCTTTCAAGAACTAAACTCATTTTGAAAGGCCAGCATATGCCTGTTTAAAAATCAGATTTAAAAATTTAAAAATCAGGGGAAGACATTAAAATATACATATTATCTCCCCCATGAACACAAACACAAAAAATGTTAACAAAACATTAACAAATTAAATCCAACAACATATAAAAAAGAGCAGTCAGGGACACAAAGTCATTCTTTCCACAGCCACAACACTGAAGTGCCTCTCCATCCCTCTCCTCAAAATACAAACCTGTTTTTTAAAGGATCAATTAAATGAATTAATGAGTCTGCAGACTGAAAACTTCTAACATTATATTGTACTATACAACTACAAATTTGCATAATGCATGATTATTTAATAATAATCCAAAATCAAGAGCAGAGAAATTTAGAAAAAAATAAGGTGAAATCAATATTCAAAATGCATTCCATGAGGTCTGCAGATGGGCTGTGAAGATTCTAGCAGCGTATGGATACCTGAAACTGAAGATAGTACTAAATCCTATATATGCAATGTTGTTTCCTATACATGCATACCTCTGATAAAGTTTAATTTATAAATCAGGCACAGCAAGAAGCTAGAAAGCATAATAATATAGAACAATTATAAAAATATACGGTAATAAAAGTTATGTGAATGTTGTATCTCTCAAAGTATCTTATTGTACCAAATATCTTACTGAAACCAAAAGCCAGACACCTAACCAACTGAGCCACCCAGGCACCCCAAGAAAATGTGTTCTTGTAGGAGAGTCCCAGTTACCTGATAAATTTCACTACTCTTACATGGAGAGCTGTTCTCTTACACCAGTCTTTTACCTTAGTCCTTCTATTAATCCTTTACACTAATTGCTGACACTGATATTTGAAAAAGGTACATTTACTCCCTAATGCTGGGAGTAAATGCTTGAGCTACTGTACCAAGTTTATTCAGAAGCAACCCAAAAACTATAGTTATATGTTCTTCATTAAACACTTTTTAAGCCATAAAAAGTATAAAAGAATATAAAGAATTATTTGCCATTAAAATCACTGAACTTGACATGAATACAAAGACTTTGGAGTTAGTAAATAACAATTGAGAAACGTTACAAATCAAAATCAAATAGCAAATGGATAGCAAAATCTAAACCTTCCATCTCCTAACTACTGGTCCATTATTTTTCAGCATGCCACATGTTTTGCCAAAATCTTTATTTTTAAGTTAAACCACAGGGAAAGTAAATACTGTAATGAATTTGCAAATATTTACAAGAGGGGAGGCAAAAGAAGTAAGCCTACTAAATTCAACAAGACAAGTATAATGGGAACTATTCCCATGGCTCACTTTTCTCAGCTTCTCAGAATGGATAGGTTAAAAATGAAGGGGAAAAAATGTGCAAGACTAAATCTCTAAAACAGCTTTTTGCAAAATTAACCATAGCTATTAATCCTTCCTCGAAAACTAGACAGCAGGGTATTTTCCCTGTCTCTATGGAGGAGGAAGCACGCCACCACTGAGATCTGCAAGCTTATGAAAAGTTAAACCACAGAATAGTCACCAGTGGAGTTAAGTACACAGTCAAGCCTGCAACGTAGTTCAAATTTTTCTTCTCGAGAAAAAGTAAAGGCAGTAAAACAGAGAACATTCTATGGCTGAAGGTCTGATGGGAGCCGCAAAAGCTTCGCTCCTCTTCTGCCAGTACAAAATGTCTTTCAAGTCTCTTTCATTGGGGTATCTTGATTTTATCTTTAAAAATGCTTGCATATGAAATTTACAACCTATTCCATAATATCTCTATTTGTGTTAATAAAAGAAACCTGAGCCTTCCAATAAGCATCACTGACAAACTCATACCTCCCCACACCGTGCTCACAGCCAACAGGACACATACCGCCAGGCCAGTACAAACAGCACAAGGTGCCTGAGTACCAGGTGGACAAGAGACTCCAAGGAGGAGTCCTCTATGAAGACCCTAGTCCAGCATCTCTTCCCCAACTCCCACCCATTCTTTGGCTCTCCCTAGCCCTTGCCCCCTTGCAGAAATGAGATGACACTTCAAGGAAGGAGTTGGCTGGGAAGAATCAATGAAACATGAAGTTTCTCAAGAAAAACAGAGGTGTTGGGCAATACATCTCTATCAACTACAAACATAAAAGGCTCACTATTACAACGAAACATTTGCTTCCCTCTCAGACTTTATACCAAAGTTCAAAGATAACACCATTAATCATGCACGAAAGCATGACTAACCAAGTCATTACTACCCAGTCATTTCCTGCTTGCTTACGGAAGGTGAACTTCCCCAGTATCACTCCCAGCAACTCCTAGTATTTAAAATCCCATCACTATCACTCCTCAATGGGTTCTTTCTATTTAAGACAAAATTTTACAAGAAAAATTTTCTTTACTACAAATTAAGATTTTAATGTAAACATACTTACTTCCATGTGTCACTAATAAGCAAAAGTATCCAGCTTTAAACACACACACACACACACACACACCAAAAAACTAGTGACAAGAATGATCACAGTTTTTATTAGGTTATCTGTTCTGGTAAGCAGATTCAAACTTAATAAAATGATCTTTCTCAAAACCTCTAATAGCAAGCCAACTGCAATCCACAAAAGGAACAAATTATGTTTCTGCAAAGATAAAGTCAAAGTTGTTTTCCACTTATTTCCCATGGACTAAATGAATCCCATAAATAGCAAAACTACTACTTATTCAGGAAAAATAGTATAAAGAGTATGTATGCAAACCATGTACTTTCAAAAATCACAAAGAATGAACTGCAAAGTATGCCCTAATCCCACTTTATGATTTAGGACACTTATTCTCAAGTTCAAAAAATAATCCCCTTTAAAAAAATTTATTGTAATGTACCAGTCTTCTTCAATCCAAAAAAATAAACATATGTTATGTCTACAATGTACTTCATGAAAGCGTTTAGATAATATGCTTCTGCAAACACCAAAACCAGAAGCTTAAAAATTTCTGTGGAGTGTGGTATACACCATTTAAAAAGGATAAACATTGGAGAAGAGACCAGAAAGTGTATTTTCAACATCTATCACAAAAAGTTACTATTATAAAGGGCTCAAAGAAAAACAACCTCAAACTGAAATGGATAAACAGAAAATTGTGAGTAATAGATACAAACTAAGGGAAATTAAAATAAATATAATACACCAATTTTGACTAACAAATTAACAAAAAAAATTAATAAATAGGTAACTCAGTCTTCACAAGAGGCAGGTATAAACTTAGTGCAATTTGTCAATATCTAATAAAACATAAGATGTGTACTTCCTTTTCTCCAAGCAACTCAACTTATATCCTAAAGGAAAAACTCCCACACAGAGAATGGATCTATAAAGATGCTGTCACAGTTGTTATTTGTAACAGAATACTGGAGAAAATATTAATCATTAAGAAATGGTTACATAAATTATGGTACCTCCATGTTAGGAGAGATTATGAGATACGTGGTAACGATTAAACCCCAGCGTAACTAACCACAATCTAAATTCTCCACCCTATCTCCCCTACTCTTCTTCCTTTTCAAATGATCTGTTCCAATCCAATGGATTCTCTCACCAGCTTCCAAATCTGGCTTCTACTTCAAGCACTCCATCTCCCTAACTTCAGCAGCAATGTCTAAGAAAGTGTCACCTAACCTCATCAAATAGGCTTCAGAGACTGTGCCTAAGAAAATAAAGTACAAGTATGCAATTAATTATTCAGAAAGTGTCTCAGCAGATCCTTCATCATAGGAAAAAAGCAAAAGAATCCAATTTTTTCTTATTCATTTCAAAATAAGTGGCAAATGGCAATAAACTTTGCCTATAATCCCTTCAGCAAGGCAATACATGTAGTATAATCCCAATTTTTAAGTGAAATATTTTGTATATGGTATTTGTATAAATATATATGGTATTCATATATTTTATGTGCCATTTGTGTAATAAACATTCTTCTTGGAGTGCTAAGATCAGAATGTTTCCCTTGTGTGTGTTTTTTTCCCAGATACTTTACATAAGCAATGAAGACTTTTTTAAAAATCATACCCCAAAATGAATAATTTTGAGAGAGAAGTCCTAAAACATAAATAATCCAAGAGTTGCTTTCATCCCCTTACAAAAATACACTGTGCAAAGAAAACGCAATATTTACAACGGAATATATACACATTCATGGTTTTGACCCATCAGTGAAAGCTTTCCCTTTCTTTTGCCTAAAACTGAACACAGAACAAGACAAAAAGTAGCCTGTGCTGATGATATGATATAATTCTTATGCTAAGTTCCTCAACAACATTAAACCCTTGAACAAAAATTCATTGTTAAGTTAGACACTTGGAATCTCACGTATTTATGCGAGCTTCCCCTGGCCACCTGCAGGAGCTCTGCAGAACGCTGTCATCTCTCCAGGGCCTCCTACCACCACTGCGTTCTTCATTACACACAAAACGCCCCAGGCCAGTGTTTTCAAACTGTAAAATACATCTTTTTTTTTTTTTTTTAAACAAAACCCTACATTACCCATAAACACAAATTTAAAAAAAAAAAAAACCCTACTGAATGATCTTACTATCTATCTGTGCACACGAATACTTCCAACTCTTTTTTTAACGCTAGTTTTATCCACTGATGAAACGCATCCCATTTACTTTGGAACTTTTTTTCTCTCACTATTGTATTATGAAACTATCCGAACACAAAAAGTTGACAGAATTATACTATAAACAGCTGTGTACCTTACTTAGATGCTACAATTAACAGCTTCCCACAGTTGCTTTTTCACACATCTATCTATCCATCCTTCCACCCGTTAGTCCATCTAATTTTGTGATGCATTTCAAAGTAAACTGCAGACATCCGTACACTTTTCTCCTAATCACTTCATCATGCATATCAATAACTAGAGATCAACATTTGAAAGAGTTTTCTATTCAGGCACATTTTCTTCCTTTTAGCAAGGCAGCAAGCAGCAGGGGTTAAAATTTAATGCAGAAAGAAGAGAAAGAAAAGCCCCTAGTAGTCCCCTGGGAGGATGTCCTCTCCACGGGGAAAACCAAAATAGACTGCAGGCTTGGAGATCTAGAGCCAACCATGCACACTGAAGGGCTGCTCCCCAGAGAGCACCTCAGCCCTGGCCTCCCATCCAGCCACATGGAGCTGCTGGCAAGCGATCAATCAGTCCCCTGGACCCCAGCCAACGCATGGCATATGAAGATGTTAGATGGACCTCATGCAGCTCATGGCTAGCTTAAATCATTCCCATCATAGGTACCTAATTTCTGATATTATAATTCTCTCTTCATTTCTTCTCAAATATTTTATTGCCTTCTAAAATGAAAGAACCCTCTCTGCAGCATTTAATAAGTATAAAGCGTGGTTTTAATTCAAATATGTGCTATAAGACCTAAAACTAAGGCAGGTCCAATATTACGTGCTGCCCTGACATTTGGAAAACCAGGAAGGTCTCCGATGGCCTAACTGCAAGTGCCCCTCCCCACTGAGACCTCATAGACAAGGTCCCCTACCCAAACCAGACAACCCTCCCCATCACAGGGCGAAGCACAGTTCCTGCTTCTCCTGAGGAGCCTGCCACCACACAGAACTATCCACACAACTAGTCACATCCTCTTCAGGGAACCGTGGACCACCCTACCCTCTTGATCCTGCAAAGTCTGCTTCCCACAGCCCCGCTCGATCTCTCTGCTCCTGAGCACAACCCCTGACAGGCCTGCACTGTTTGTCCCTGGGCTGGGAGTGTACCTGATATCCAGTTACACAAAATCTACTGTCATCAAGCTCAGCGGTCCAGTGCCAGGTGTCATGTGTTTGGCCATCCCCACAACCCTAGGGCAAGAATCCACCCCCACCACCAACAACAATGGAAGGGAAGAGGTAATGATTACAACAGAATGCTCATTTTTAATTAATGCCTACATGACGACTGGGGGGCAAAAATGACCATTATAATGTCAACAAAACATCAAAATTTTATTTATTTTTTTTTTAAGATTTTATTTATTTGACAGATAGAGATCACAAGTAGGCAGAGAGGCAGGCAGAGAGAGAGGAGGAAGCAGGCTCCCTGCTGAGCAGAGAGCCTGATGCGGGGCTTGATCCCAGAACCCTGAGATCACGACCTGAGCCGAAGACAGAGGCTTTAACCCACTGAGCCACCCAGGCACCCCTCAAAATTTTAGAAGTCATAAAACAGAAAATTAGGAGGATGTAATGGTAAATGGATACTGAATTTCTGCCTTTACAAAAACAAAACAGACTGCTGGTATCTAAAACTCCACATGGCCAAATGCAGCTCTCTGAAATCCCTCCCAACCTGCCCCTCCCCAGATGTCCCTATCTCAGCAACGGACACCACCATCCACACAATTAAACCTGTAAGCCAACTGCATGAGATCGGGGCCTGGGTTTCCTACTCATTGCCACAGCCCTCCACCCAGTATGGGACTTAGCACAGAGTACATGCTTTGTAACGTCTGTGGCAGGATGAGAGAATGAACAGAGAAATGGTTTCCTCTAAAGGTGAGCTCACCTTTCATGCACCCCTATGTGTTTACAATACATGCTCGGTTCAACTCGATTCAGAATTGATTTTTCTCATTAATAGAGTGATAAAAAGATGAGATAGAAATAAACTGCTTAAATAAGTAATTCTGCACTACTATATATATTCATTAAAAAGTGACAACAACAAACAAGGAAGTTTAAGGATTATTTCAGAAATGTTGTAAAAGGTTACTTTAGACATTCCAGAAGGTTCAAAGCAACAAGTCTCATGTTTTCCTCCCCTTTTAAGCCACTGAGACCCCCCACTTTCCCAACTGAGAGCATCAAGATCAAGATCTAGTCACAGAAATGTGAATGGCAAAAGGCACACAGAGAAGCAGGGGTTGATGCTGACCTGGTCCTAGTAATTCATTCTACACTGTGTTTATTCTATTTAATAGTCGTGAGGTCAAAGGTATCTCACTCAGACAATCTGCCTTTCACTTTTTAACAGAAGCCAAAGTTTATTTGGTGATTATGTGGCCAGGCAAAGAGGATTTCCTATTTCCATGCTCACCACAGTCAAAAGCAGAAAGCTCTTCTCAAGGTACTTGGTTACATTTTGCCATCAAGGACAGATGGAGGCATATGGTTCACCTTGGCCCCACCAGGGACTGAAAAGATCCCTACCACAAACATTACTGAGCAGCACTTACACCAAAGCCAGAGAAGTGTAAGGCCTATCCTCTTCCTCAGCCAGCTTATCTGTGGGGAGGCAAAGCCAGAGCAAGGCAGCCTGGATACAGGAGTAAAAAGAGGAGGTCTGGAACACACAGCAGGTGGCTCAGAGGACAGGGATCCAGGCTGAGCTCTCGCGGTACGGGATGGTACAGGTCAGCGAGGGGCCCGGAGGAAGGCAATACCAGCTGTGGACGTCTTGCTGAAGAAGCAAAGCCTGTGGGATTACTACATCCCAACTACCAAATATTTTCTATTTTATTCTTTCGAATGCCAGTTTTAACACACTAAAAAACAATCCCCCCCTTCAAAAGCACGTGCACATATGCCCACGCACACACAGGACTAATCATCCTACATGACACACACATCTATAATTTTAAGGAAAATACTTTTATAAGATAGCTAGAAGGAATGATCAGGCTTTTACAAGTACCGCTGGTCCTGGGAAAGCTGGTACTAGACTCATCTAGTCATACAAGTAGAATCCCATTTTTAATCAGCTCCATGGCACGTCGAAACTATGTATTCAAAACCTCATTAAAGTGTAAGGAAACCTACTGCCACTTCATTCAAAGTACTGCTAATTTTATTTGTAAATACAAACACTTGAAGAGCACAGTACTTACAAAACATCAAACCAGAATAAGTACAAATGGGGATATTCAGTAAATGGTTAGGATTGATATGTCTGAATGAAATATTTTCGAATGGAAGAAAACGCCAGAGCCAGAAGAAGGTAACTCACTCTCCTTCCATTCCCTTAAACAAAATTACCGATCACTGATACATACAGAAATTGATATTCAAACACAGCTGGCAACTAAATGTACTGTAGTTCCCCCTTTGGATCCTGAAATAGAAAGAGGACATTAGTGGGAAAGCTGGTGAAAACCAAATGAAATTCCGCAGTTTAGGTTGGTTTCTTATTTTGAACAAATGAACCAGACAAATGAACCACGGTAAGGTAAGATGTTAGCAAAGGGGACTGGGTGAGGGTATAAAGGAACTCTGTTATCTTTGCAACTTTCCTACATCTCTAAAATTATTTCAAAATAAAACATTTTTAAAATGGAGTTAATAAATACTGGACCAAAGGTTGTTCAAGAAAAGAGGAAGTAATGAACCATGACTTAAGTACTGCTGAGAGATTAGTCAACTAAGGGTCTGATGGCCTCCTATTAATTAAATGCTAAAATCCCACAGGTGTTGTGAGAGAAGGGGAGAAGGGAAAAACAGCAGAACTGCACTGGGAGCAATGTACGGCCTCAGAAGTCTGTCCTACAACTCCAGTCAACATGACAACCCCCCCTCTTGTGCCGGACCACCCCCCCGCTCAGGGTGCCCTCCAAGTATCACCTTTCAGGGTTACCAATCACCAAGTCTAACTGCAGTCATATTCCAGAAGACTCAAGAGTGAACCAGAAAGGGCCACCTGGGTGGCTCAGTTGGTTAAAGGCTCTCCCTTCAGTTCAGGTCATGATCCCAGGGTCCTGGGATCGAGCCCCCCACATCGGGCTCTCTGCCTGTCAAATAAATATATAAAATCTAAAAAAAAAAAAAGAGTGAACCAGAAGATTCTGACAGCTTTTCCTGAATTTAGGAATGCATCCTAAATTATTTATTATACTAGTACTAGGATGTTTACTCAAGTGAGAGCAGGGACCAGGAAGTCTACTATACAGTGTTCTTATAACTTAAACCCTATAACCAAACACAAATTCTATACATACAAGGTCTCTGGACATATGGTGGAAAATACACTCTTTGTTCTTTCAGAGAAATTGGAAAATGTTAAGTCACAAGGAGAGTGGACCAAGGCCTCAGAATGAGCAAATGATAAGCACTAGAAGAAGTGGGCCCACTGGCCACCACCAGGGCTCACCTCTCACACACGGGCACTGCAGGCACACTCCTAGAGAAGCAAATGGAAGGGAGGAAAGAAGCCAGATGACTTCAGCTAAAGAGAGAGAGAGAACATAAAAAGGGCAGCTAGGGAGAGCCAGCTCCTCCCCCTCCCTCCCCAAGAGGAAAAGAGAAGGAAATATGAAACCACTGCAAGAGGAAAGAGAGGGGGTTCCCGTCCTCTTGCTGCCTCTTCCAAGTTTACCCCCAGTGCAAGTCAGGACTGGGAGGCAGATGCATCAGACAGGAAAAAGCTCTAAGCTGAGTGGCAGGAGAGGACTCTAAGAGCTCTCCCAGATTCTGAGATAAGAGTTAATTCAAGGAGACACAGATGCTCTGAATGCAAAATGATAAAAAACGTATCAGTGGATCTGGTCTCCCTATAAACAAATTCACCATTAGGATTCAGCTTCTTTCACAACCCAAGTATCTCAAAATCATCACCCTTTGGAGTCAGCGGCACTAGACAACTTCCTTTGTCAATTATGACAAAAGGGAGATTTCTCATTGTTCCTGACAGGACTGTAAAAAAGGATGCTCAGAGCTGAATTGTTCTTGTGTGCCGCGCCCTCCACACCTCCCACTCCTTCCACCGTCATCTCTCCGGGTCTCCACTTTCATATCAATCTGTTTTCAAGCTTCAAAATGTCTCCCTCACCAGCCTCTTTTACATTGTTAAGAACAACAAATTATGCTCCTTTCCCTCTCCTCCTAATGATTCAAAAGCCTGAATCTTTATTCTGAACCAAAAATAAATTGACATTGATTTTCTTTTTTTAGATACAGACTTCACAGAATACGAAAATCAATTAAGTCAACCAATTATACCAAGTATAATAGGTAAACAGTGCTTTAAAACATTGGAAATACAAAACTCGACTTTAAAAGTCACATTTCCGTTGAAACATCACTACGTCAATAATCTAGTAGGTCCATAACACAGACGTCTCAAATCAGACTCCTGAGTCCAACTTTTTAACAAAACACATGGAAATACAAATGAAAAGAATTTATTTGCACAGAATTTTTTTCCCAAAAATGAATTTTATGGCTTAATGGACCTGGCCTGTTTGCAGATGGGCAGACCAACATGCAGTAGCCTACCCCAATACCAGATCTCCAAACACACAGAAAAAAGTGCTGAACTTAGAAATAAGGTTATTGCCCGTGGAAAAGCCTATTGCTGTTTTCACAGGGCAGATTATAATTTTTATTTTAAAAGAAAAGAGTTTTTAAATATTTTGTTTATTTGAGAGAGAAAGAGTAAGCGAGAGAGAGAGCACAAGCAGGGGTAGGAGCAGAGGGAGAGGGAGAAGCAGACTCCCCTCTTGAGCTGGGAGTCCAACTCCATCCCAGGACACCAGGCTCATGACCCAAGCCCAAGGCAACTGACTGAGTTGCCCATCTGCTCCTAAAAGAAAATTTTGGATTAACAAAAATGGCTAATTCCCATCTGCATCATTTTTTGGACACCAAAAATTCTGCAGTTTTGAATGGCCCTAAACATGCCTTCAGATCTGTGCGTTAGGGACAGTCCCCGTGCAGAAGAGTATAGCCATCCATAAACGGGCCAGAAACCAGACAGAACAGCCAACTGTCAGCACAGAAACTCTTCTCGTGGTATCCATGACCCTGGGGTGAAGATTCTTGGCTATCATCCTGCATCACACTGGAAATCAGTATGCTGTACATGTCACTAAGAAATCTCTTCTAGTTTCACAGAAGCCAATGTAGCACGTTCAACACAGGGAAGTGGACCAAAGTTGACTGAAATGCTTTCGTCCAAACAATAAAGACTGGTTTTTGTTTTAAAACTCACAAGACAATTCTTCAGATTTCTAAACCATTAGGAATATAGAAGTTTACAAAACTTATTAAAGCATATAACAGAATGGCAGATTTCTAACAAGCAGGTTCAGCTACCATACTTAGTAGCCACAAAGCCTTCCCACCACACCATCTAGCACAAGCAAGAACTGCCTTTTTTAGTTTTCGAGAGGTTTTACCTTCTGCTATCCAAACGTCCCCGTAACTACCTCGGCAGGAAGGAAACGCACGTGACACCCATGTCACTGCTACACAGGGATTCGCTTCACCTGCTGCTACACTCGATCTCCTGCTTCCCAGTTCTTGGTCTGACGGTCCCTAAACAACATCACACCTCCATGGGCGGTCTTCATCTCACAGATCCTACAGACCAAATTCCCTACTCATTTTCACTCTCCCTGTCCTTAAAATGTCTAGGCACGTTATGAGTAAACTATTATCAGAAGATCCAGGGTCATTACTCTGGTGTAAAAATCACAGAGAAGCTCGTGCTAAATAAACCATGTCCCACCAGGGCAGCAGTGTCTCCACTGCCCTCTCTCACTGTACGAAGAGAGTGGAGCACAGGGAACTCCCAGGCTTCTTACAACCACCAAGGAGTGAAACTGGTGAAGGCAGAGTGCATCCCCTTCCATATTGCTTTCAGTTTTAAAAAATATATACGTATAGGCCGGCCTGTATTCATAGCAAAGAGTCGAGAACCAACAACAGGGAAAAGCCACTTGCAACCACAGAAACTGTGGCCCACGCGTTCCTGCCACAGGCTCTTCACTGAAAGCGAAAGCTTTGAAGTCATACAGTCTCGGGCTCCATCCAAGCCGCTCTCAGCCATTTACTAATATCATCAGCTGAAATGTCCCCTTGTGTGAAAGGAAGGGAACACCTAAGTCACGGGGTCATAAATTCTCATGCTGAAGGCCCTAGAGAATGCGATGGACTTTGTGGGTCTTCAATTAAATTTTATTAACATCTTTCCATGGTTATTTTTCCATTATATGTCCTAACGGGGACACCTCTGGGAACTTCTGGGTTCCATGACGTGCTCGCAGAAAGGACCAAAGTCCTGGTAGGAGCCCAGGGCAGGCCGTGCGCGCGTCTGCTGCGGCCCTCCCCCCGGCACCCGCACCGAGTGAGCGGTTCTCCGAGGAACCGCACACCACAACTTGTTGATAGCTTTAATCCTCCTGTCTGCATGGCTCAGACCAGTAACCCGATTCAGCTCTGTCATCTCAGAAGAGATGGCAGTGGCACAACTCCAAACCAGCCTCTGGAACAGGCCTGGTGAACACACAACTGAGAGGACCCTGACTTCACCAGCACCTGCCACACACAGGGACACACCTCACACCTGCCTGTCCAAACGCATAGAAATCTACACTGTTTCAGACCCCGAGCTCTCCTGCCAATTAACGCAGAGCACGGTGCCACACAGGCAAGGAGCCAAGTCCTCCCCTATCTAAAATCTACTCTCCCGGAGCCACACAGACTTCACAACTAGCCTTGACAGATCTTAACGTCCACCACTGCCTGACAAATGAGTGTCTGAAGTTGAAGTGACTTGTTCCATTTAACATGAAGATTCGACCTGCGTATCAGCTGTCAAAAATCAATGCCACGGTCGAGGGAGGGAACAGGAAAACAGAGCTGATGTGAGAGCCCTGGGAAGACTCATGAATGCCCATGATGTCTCTGCGGCCTGCGAGGGGCATGGCAGGCCCTCCCACTGCTGCCCTTTCGCTGCCATATATAGCAGCTGGCAAGACACCCCGGGCGCTCATGGCCGCCTGCAAAATTGCTCAGGGTGCAAGCATGTCCCTGCTAGTCCAAGAGATCCCCAGACACTCTGAGCCTGTGGAGGAAACAACAAACAGCCAGGCCTGGGCCAGTCCAGAAATCTCAGCTGCTCAGACGAGTCAATGCAAGGCCGGCTCTCACCTCTCACCCTGGTCTAATGGCTCACCCAGGTGTCCCTTAGAAATACTAAGAAATACAGCCCAGGGATCTCAGAGTTAAAAGGCAATGAGACAGCTCTATGTCTCCTAACGTGTCCCACATCTGGGGAAGACTTGCATGTTCCATGTCAATCTGGTCATGTTTACCAGGAGAAATCCCCGCTTTAAAATGGCTTCACCATGAAGAGGAATTCAAGAACGAGGATATTACACGAACCACCTCGGAAGTCATACAAATTTTTAAAAGTTCATCTAATATGCTGTTGATAACTAACCTACCAGGACTGAAAGACTAACAGGCTCCTCCCCCCAACCCCGAGAGAAGAGACTAGAAGCTGTCTCACAGCCTGCCTTACAGCTGTTTCTGTCAGGTCCTTACAACTGCCCCAGCCCAGCCACGAGGTCGGCACGAATAAGCAGTTGTTTACCAGAATACCACTGGAATCTCTTGTTTGAACCTCGAAATTACTTGGCTTTGATAACCACTTTTAATGACATATGACAAAGAATTACAGTCTTTCAAGGCAATGGTCAGAATAAGGCGAGGACTTGGGATGAGGCCAGGGCTATCTGCCTCTGAGACAAAATTTAAAAGGGTGCCAAAACCTTCCTCATCAAGAAAAATATTTTTTAATTTTTTTAAAAACTCAAAGTTAATGCTAAAAATCCATGATAAATACAGTGTCAACATTTTAAATAAAAAGAGGATCACTTGAGGGTCTTAACTAATAAGAAATTTAGAAACTTTCTCAACAAATGTTCCATCATAATCACAGGCCACCCGGCTCCCCACAGGGGTCAGAAGAGGGTCAGTGGGCTTCAAGAAGTAAGTGTATCCCCCAGGAGACTCAGCCACTTCCCAGAGTTTGCCTCTTCACTGCACACTTCCGCTAAGGGCTGCTGCCCCTCTCGCTCCCCCCGCCCTCCACATAATGAGGGACCGGAGAACCAGAGGAAGCAGTGGTGAGAAGGACCCTTGGTGTCCTCCCAAGCACCCAGTCTCCATCCTGATTCCAGAAAATTAACAATAACCAACAGACCAACCTTGTCATACACAAATGAGGGAAAGAAATGGGACTCAAGAGGTAAACTTCAGAAGTGAATTAATGCATGTGCTCTGAACCCAACAATTATTGGTGAAAAGGCCTCTAAGTCCCACCCAGGGCAGTAAGCACACCCAGCAATCCTGGGATGAATTATGCAGGAAAAGGGGGCTCAGCGATCGTGGACACGCCCACCTTCTATTTCTACATCTAAAACAAACTTTACTATGTAACTGTAGGATAGTTATTAATGTTTAAATTTTTCTAGGTAAAAAACTCTCCTCATTGGGTGCCCAGGTGTCTCGTGGGTTAAGCCTCTGCCTTCAGCTCGGGTCATGATCTCAGGGTCCTGGGATGGAGTCTCGCATTGGGCTTTCTGCTCAGTGGGGAGCCTGCTTCCCCCTCTCTCTGTCTACTTGTGATCTGTCTGTCAAATAAATAAATAAAATCTTTTAAAAAAATAAATAACTCTCCTCATTTATCGCCTCATGATTATTGTTCTTCAAAAATAAAAAGTAGGAGCAATAAAACAGTCCTCTCTACTATAACAGAATTTCTAACAGAATTATTTGTCCTGATTTAATAGGAATAACATTGGGAATTCATATGCAACGTCATAAAATTTAACTTTCCCAAATAACGTATTTTCCTAATACGTTAACATAACAGAAGTCATGTTTAACAATCATCCTGTATTATACTTTCGGTTCAAAAACTAGAGAACTAAATCTTCACATCTTTTTTAAAAAGCAGATTACAGTTTCACAGTATGTCAGCAAATATGCCCAACAGTTTGCAAACATCGGTATTTAGCACAAAAATCCACAAATGCTCTCTATCCCAATATGACCATGAAGTGACCAAAACATTTTTCTTCAAGTACCAATGTTTCTCCCTTTCTGTTTCCCATTATAAGAAATAACTATAAAATGCATTATTAGGGTGTTTTGTTTTGGTTTTTTTTTTTTTTAATCACATTGGAGTTAGCAATTGATATTCACATTTTACAAAGATTTGCAAGTTCCAACACAGAAGTCTTTGCTAAAGTTGTCTTTTATAGCATGGGCTGTGGTCATGTGTGGTCTATAATTCCTCTAATAAGCTCCCATAAATGTTACCTTAAGCATACAAGCATCTCATTTGGGGAGACAAGAAATAGAGCCTTGAATTCTCAGACTAAGGAGAAATCCCAGGCTCTTCCTCCCCCCTCAAGGCTAGAGATTCCCACACAAAATGTGCTCGCCGATAAGTGGTGCCCCATCACCACACAGCCCAAAGACCTGCATTCCTCCAACTGAGCCAAGAACTCTGGGGTCGGACATCTTGGGGTTGAAGCCTGCCTCTCTGACCTACAGGCTCTGTGAGACTGTGCCAATTAGCCTTCTCACTTTACTCTTCTATCAAAATGGGGATAATACTGCCTACATCGTAGAATCAGTGTGCAGACGTAATCAAATAATGACACAAAACCCCTGAAATGTAATGAAACTAGGCAATAAATATCAGCGTCCATCCCATAGCAACCCTTCAAAAGTCTGTCCATTAGAGGTACTTCTCCAAGGAGCACACAGTCCTGTGATACAGGCACAGGACCATGAGCATTTTATAAGCACTTAAGGATTAAGGATTCTTATTTTCTTTTTTTTTTTTAAGACTTTGTTATTTATTTGACAGAGAGAGACTGCACGCACAAGGAGGGAGAGCAGGAGAAAGAGAAGCAGACTCCCCACTGAGCAGGGAGCCCAATGTGGGGCTCAAGAAGGCAGATGCTTAACCAACTGAGCCATCCAGGTGCCCCAAGATTAAGGATTCTAAAACCACCTTGTACCAAATTCAATAAAATTCATGGTGAAACACACAATTCCTTTCACTGTTTCTTCAGACTTAAAAAGAATACTGGAGAGAGGTTCCTTTTTTCCCTAAAGTGATAAAACAATCTTCCACATAACCACCACCAATGAACTTAGTGACCCTGTGTTTTGCAAAGGAAATAGCACAGGAGCCTCTAAGAAAAAACCCACTATCAAAAACATTTTTTTAAAGATTTTATTTATTGATTTGTCAGAAAGAGAGAGAGAGAGATCACGAGCAGGGGGAGTGGCAGGCCAACAGAGAAGCAGGCTGCACGCTAAGAAGAAAGCCCAAAGCAGAACTCAATCCCAGGTCCCTGAAAGGCAGATGAGTATCTGACTGAGTCACCCAGTCATTTTCTTAATACTATTTTCAAAATTGACAGAATTACTGACAATGTAATTGACCTCTAAATCCATGGAAGTCAAATGTCTCAAATTTATGTTTCTAATTTTTTTTATCTTTTTATTATAAAGATTTTGATTTATCTATTTGACATAGAGAGAGAAAGCGAAAGTACAAGTAGGCAGAGCAGCAGGCAGAGGGAGAGGGAGAAGCAGGCTTTCCGCTGAGCAGGGAGCCAGATGCAGGGCAGGGCTTGATCCCAGGATGCTGGGATCACGACCTGAGCCGAAGGCAGAGGCTTAAATGACTGAGCTACCCAGGTGCCCCATGAAATTTAGATTTCTAAAAACATTTGCAAATATGCCCAAAAGTAGCCCAAATTTTAGCTGGCTTTATACAAACTAGAAAAAAATTACAAACATCTCAAATAAAAACTGCAAACTTTACTGACTGAATTATTAAAAAGTCAGCAGATTATGAAAGAAACTCAGAAAACCAGCTATCTAACATACCCAATTTCCTTTCTATGTTAAGCATTAGGTCTTCAGGAATCTCCTCTAAAAAACAGGAATTTATTTACTTTTATCAATGAGTCAATGAAAATTAACTTACAAAACAATAAGTTTCTGACATTTTCACTCAATAGGAACTATATCCTACTTTAGATAGAAGGAGAATAATCCTTAGCTTTCACTAATATTATGACAATCTATTCACTGGAAATTGGTGTTTCCACTGTTTACATTCTCTGACTAGGTTGGGGGCATTTCCCTTTAAAAAATAGGAAAGGGGACAAGAATATCACCTGAGCCAAGATTCTAAAGCAGCTCCAGCAACTGGGTGTGGCTGTGGCTACAGAGGGCAGAGAAGACGCCAGAAAAAGACACTATCTCTGGGGACAACTTGGGTGCCAATTCCTTTTCAACGTGGACGTTTTTTCTTCAGGATCTATCGCTAATCCAAAGCTTACATGGTTTTCAGAGGTATTTCCTCCTTTAAAAGCCCAAAAGCTAAACACTGGGAGCTATGAATGCTCCTAGTAGTAACTTCAATGCCCCCTCCATCACTCAACTAAAAGTGAAAATGTTCATGTCGTGATTCCTCCTTTCTAAGATTCTCACTGAGGGAATGATACCTGGCCAACTCCTTCAAACTGAGTTCCAGAAAGGTGGCATTAGGGTAAGGAGTGCGGGGCTCAAACAGGTGGCCCTGGCTCTTCTCAGAACACCTTCTTCCCCATACCCAAAGCAGTTACTGTCATCATATGTTCATCATTACCAGGCCTCCCCAGAAGAGCTCACTTAATCAAAGCTTCCATGACTAACAATGACTGAAAAGCCACTTGGGGAAGATGTTGAAACACGTCCGTAACGCAGTGGGTGAAAGAACATAAGTTACAAAACCAGCTTTTACAGGATGGCTCTGCAGTGGACTGCCTCAGCATCTATTCCTAAAGCCCTCTGTCCTTTGCCGGCTTTACTGAAGGTGGCTGGACAAGCTAACATCTCATACTCACTGTTCCGGGATCCCCTGGGCCTGGGCATGGAAGAGCAGTGGGCAGAGGACAGGAACAGATACAGGGGACCACCTCTGTATCCACTTCCTGTCTTGCACATCATGGGAAACGCAGACCATGTGGGCTAAGGCGCCTAAGGCAGCCAGACATACAAAGGGTGTGAGCCACATCTCAGCCACCAGAACCCCTCCACGCTGCCCAAGTTAGAAAGCTCTGCTCTCTGCCACCGCTGCGCCCTCCCCTCAAAATTACTCCCTCTTCCTCCTCTGCAAATACTCCACACCTCGAACAGAACAGACCTGTCCTGCATCCCGCTTGTAGTAGCTGACATGTATCAAACTTCCTTCAAGTAGTTGAGAAGCTTCTCCTCCTCTAACAACAGAACCCTGCTCAGCTCCTCCACAATACTGGCCAAAGCCACAATGAGCAGTGACTTCTTTCATCCATTAATATGTACCTAAGTACCTGCTCAGGGCCAGGCACTGTTATAGGTACAGGGAATGCAGTAGTGAAGGTGGACCAAGTAGCCTTCTTCTAAATCCTTTGATAATTTGTGCCTCTATGACACAGTGATATCATGCAGGCTTCTACAGCGTTGATCACTAAGGGTTTTCCCTTCCATAATTTACAGAGAACATGTCACAGGCCAATCATGAAAGAATGTTTTCCTCCTTGTCTTCATGGCATCTGTCAGAACACTGGGCCTGACACAAAATGATCATTTAACACTACCTAAATCACCAGAGAGCCCCACAACATCAGCTGTAGCCCATTAATTTTCGTCCATTAGATTTTCCCATTATTTACCCCTCACAAACTCTAGTCCTGTTCTCTTCTTCCTCCCATGTACTTTTGTTTTTAATTTATTTTCTCTTTCTCTATCTCCAAAATTATAACAGTTACATGTTTTTTGCGGTAGACCTTGAACTCCTTATACCAAAAACATTATTATGTAGTCTAGCACATAGTTAGCTAGATTCTCATTAATACCACTATTAATTAACATTTTTCTGGAAGTGCCAGCCAGTGCAACTAAACAGAGAAGTAAGTAAATATCTGCCATAAACACAGAAAGGAGACAAACTGATCATTATTTGCATATGACAAAATTGTACACCTGGCAAATGCAACAGAACAACTTGCATTACTATAAAACTTCAGGGGCGCCTGGGTGGCTCAGTCAGTTAAGCATCCAACTCTTGGTTTCAGCTTAGGTCATGACTCAGGGTCATGGAATTGAGTCCTGCACTGGGTTCCACACTCAGTGGGGAGTCTGCTTGGGACTCTGTCCCTCTGCCCCTCCTCCTCTCTCTCTCAAATAAATACTTCTTAAAACAAACAAAAAAACAAAAACAAAAAAACCACCATGACCAAGTGGGATTTATTCCTGGGCTGCAGGCATGGTTAAATATCTACAAATCAATCATGTGATATATAACATTAATTTTTCAAAAGGATAAGAACTATATGATCCTCTCAACAGATGCAGAAACATAATTTGACAAAATAGAGCATCCTTGCTTGATTAAAACTCTCTGCTATATGAGGACAGAGGGAACATATGATATTATGATACCTCAATATCATAAAAGCCATATACAAAAAACCCACAGTGAATATCATCCTCAACAGGGAAAAACTGAAAGCTTTTCCCGTAAGGTCAGGAACATGACAGGATGTCCACTCTCACCACTGTTGTTCAACACAGTGGTTAAGTCCTAGCCACATTGGAAGTCCTAGCTTCAGCAGACAACAAAAAGAAAAAAAAGACATCCAAATCGCCAAGAAGTCAAATTTTCACTCTTCAGAGATGACAGGATACTCTACACAGAAAACCCAAAGACTGTGCCAAAAACTTGCTAGAACTGTGTGTCAGTCCTGTATGGAAGTCAGCAAAGTTGCAGGATACAAAATCAATGCAGAGAAGTAGTGCATTTCTATACATTAGTAATGAGGCAGAAGAAAGAGAAATCAAGAAATCAATCCCATCTACAATTGCACCAAAAACCGTCAGATACCTAGGAATAAACCTAACCAAACAGGTAATGAATCTGTACTCTAAAAACTACAGAACAGGAAGAAAAGAAGGAAGGAAGGGAGGGAGGAAGGTTGGCTGGTAGGTTGGTTGGTTGGTTCCTTCCCTGTTCATGGATTGGAATAACAAATATTATTAAAATGTCTATGCAACCCAGGGCAATCTACACGTGGAATTCAATACAACCCCTATCAAAATACCACTAGCATTCTTCTAAGAGCTGGAACAAATAATCCTAAAATTTGTGTGGAACTACGGAAAACTTCAAATAGCAAAGAAATGTTGAAAAAGAAAACCAAAGCTGGAGTCAACACAATTCCAGACTTCAAGCTCTATTATAAAGATACAGTCATCAAGACAGTATGGTACTGACGCAAAAACAGACACATGGATCAATGAAACAGAACAGAGAACCCAGAAATGGACCCTTAATTCTACGGTCAACTAATATTTTACAAAGCAAGGGAGAATGTCCAATGGAAAAAAGACAGTCTCTTCAACAAAAGGTGTTGGGAAAACTGGGCAGCAACATGCAGAAGAATGAAACTGAACCATTCTCTTACACCACACACAAAAATAAACTCAAAATGGATGAAAGACCATGTAAGACAGAAATCCATCAAAATCCTAGAGGAGAACACAGGCAGCAACCTCTTTGACCTTGGCCACAGCAACTTAGTAGACATGTCTCTAAAGGCAAGGGACACAAAAGCAAAAATGAACTATTGGGACCTCATCAGGATAAAAACCTTTTGCATAGCAAAGGAGAACAGTCAACAAAACCAAAAGACAACCAACAGAATGGGAGAAAATGTTTGTAAATGACAGCCGATAAAGTGCTAGTATCCAAAATCAATAAAGAACTTATCAAACTCAACACCCAAAGAACAAATAATCCAATGAAGAAATGGGCAGAAGACAAAACAGACATTTCTGCGAAGACATCCAAATGGCCAACAGACACATGAAAAAAGTGCTCAATGTCAGCTGGCATCAGGGAAATACAAATCAAAACCTCAATGAGATATCACCTCACACCAGTCGGAACGGATAAAATTAACAAGTCAGGAACCGACAGATGCTGGTGAGGATGCAGAGAAAGGGGGCTATTGGTGGGAATGCAAGCTGGGGCAACCACTCTGGAAAATGTTATGGAGATTCCTCAAAAAGTTGAAAATAGAGCTACCCCATATGACCCTGCAATGGCACTACTGGGTATCTATCCCAAAGATACAAATGTAGCGATCTCGAGGGGCATGTGCACCTCAATGTTTACAGCAGCAATGTCCACAATAGCCAAAATGTGGATAGAGCCCAAAAATATGTCAACAGATTAATGGAACACAGAAAGAGTCCAACAAATCTTAATTTATGAAATATTTGGCATTTCAAGCAAAAGCATAAAGGAGTGATTATTAAAAGAAAAATGGCCCAACAACTCCATTCTACAAAGCTACAGTCATACTTGTAGTATCACCAAAATTGGAATTATCTCTCTATCCTCTCTTTCTCTCTCTCTCTCTCTCTCTCACACACACACACACACACACACACACACACACCCCTACCTTACCTAAAAGCCTAGAAGGAAGGCTATGCAGAAGACAGCTTCCATGTTTACACTTGGAGGAGAGGAGCTGGGGGCAAGAAGCCTTTATGTCTTGTCTACACTGATAAAGTTATCTAAATGTTTATACACTTTTTATGTCAACATGGATTACTTCTGAGAGTGACTGATGTTAAGAATCATTTTTCTTATTTACACTCATTTGTACTGTAAACTAGAGGTGGGAGGCACACACAGAGAAGCATAGACTTTGCCATCAGACAAAAACAGGCTCAAAACCCATAGTTTCTGTGCATTGTTGACATGATCTTGGAGAAGTTGTTTGTCTCCCATAAATCCATCCCTTCATCTGCAAAACGAGGATGATACCTTCACTCAGTTGTTGGTTAAGTATTAAGGGCAAGAAAAATACTCAGCCTTGCATCTGGCGCGTGATTACCTAATAAATGGAAGTGGTTGCTGTGTTGATGATACCTACAGTAAAAACAGCAACGCCACCTCTAATCCATGTGTAAGACAAGAAGTGAAGTTGGTCATACATTGGAGACATGCAGTTCTCCTAATCTGTTTATCTATACTGTTCCCAACAGACTACATTTTAGTCTTATTTTCTTAGAGAACAGCAATTTATTTTTGTGAAAGGTTTTTCTGTGGGACAAGAAAAATCTAGCTCTTAAGGTGCCTGTAAATTAGAACATACCAGTGGGGATGAGCTAACCAGTACAGAACACCAAAATCTTCTAATCACAGTTAGCATAAAGGCCATCTCCCTTCCATCCCAAATTCAAATAAGGCAACTTGAAAAAAACATTCAAGTCAGCATCTTGTCAGCATTCCCAGCTTGGCAGTAAGCACAGGTTAACATAAATGAGCCCTTTTTATAATTTATGTGGTAGGCTTTTAGGAAAAGTCATTTAAATGCCCCCTGAAACCACAGCAAAAGCTAATAAACTCTTGGGGGCGGGGGGGGGGGGGGGAGTAATAATAATAACGTGTGTGTGTGTGAGAGAGAGAGAGAGAGAGAGGCTAAGTTGAAGCTGACTGATAAGACCAATCGTGAAAACTGAGAGCATTTTCATGTGATCAGTGTAATCACCTCTATCATATAATCAAATACTTACTGCACCTCAAATCAGTGGAATCTCTTTACAAAATAGTAAACAAAATGCAAGTGCCACATCAAGCATACAACGACTTACAACAGACAGCTGTCCTTAATCAGAACAGGGATGCTCTTATCCGCCACACAACTGAAACTACGAAGACTGGTATTCAGTAACTGCCGAAAGACAGCAGTTGCTCTCTCCATTTGCCAGAGCCAGGGGCTCAGAGAACACCTCAGCCAAACTCTTTTGTCTGGAAGATTATCCTTACTATCCCAAAGTATTAACAGGGATTGGTCTCCAGTCAGAGTGGAAATTCTTCTATCGCTCCCTATTTTTGCAAATGTTCCATTACGGGATGTCTCTGAAAACAGCCAGAACAGCACATAAGCCCCTCCTCGGTGCACTGGGTCAGCCCGCCAGGGTCTCTAACCAAGGGGGGTACCTCCCCAGGGCCGGCCCTCTCAGAATCCAGCCCAGTTTACCAGAACTAAGTGTGCAGACGAATTCTCTCCTCTTCACACACACCCAACTGAGGAGTGGAACCGGATGACACACTACCCACGACCCAAGAGCACTTGGACGGACACATGGAAAAAACAAACCAAAAGTCCAAGACACCCTGGGAGAAGCTGGCGGCCAACCTCCAGGCAAACCTCGAAGAATGGGTGAATCGGTGCCAACCGTGAACCCACCGGGTGCCTCCTGTGAACCCACCCGGTGCCACAGCTAACTAAACACACCAGGGCGTTTTACCTTTAAAGTCCTCTGATATAAGACCAGATCACCACAAGGAGAGCCTTGGAACATAGCCATCTAAAATGTCAAAAGCACAAACGAATAGTTCTAAGACCTTACCAAATGGAATCGTAAGGAACACAGAAAGTAACTCATTCTCTGGTTAAATAATACAACTTTATATTTCACTGCTGCCTGTCAAAATGCCAACTGCGATAAAAGTAAATATTTCACTATTTAAAATACTTGCAATAGGATACCAGTCAGAGCATGATGAATTTTTAGCAGAGGACCTGAAGCAAAGTTTTAGACCAAGACTGAAAGGCTAAAAAGAAATTTTTTATTTCCCATTAGCTGGTAGTAAGTTTTCTCTCCTCCCCTCCCTTAAACTTAACCCATTCGAATGAAACACACACACCAGTTATTTCACACCATAAAATACAAGCTTTCTTGAAAATGGTTAAAGCATTCTTTTAAACCATGTGGACACCCCTACCTGGGCACTTTTAGTTTCCAACCTACAGCACGCTCTGCTAATCAGTGTGATCTGGGCTGAACTCCTTGGCAGAACCCTGCATGCAAACACAAGATTATTTCATCCATCCCTTCTCAGTGTGCCTACTTGTTTCCACAACCATTATCTTAGTTTTGGTTCCTGAGACCCCTGACTGCTGCCCCAAAAGAGAGAATGCCTTCCCAGCCCATCCTCCCGGGATGTGGAAGACAGTGGCGGGCACTCTGGGCCTCCCAATGCCTGATTCATAAAATCCCGGAGGACATTCCCTCAGAATCCTTACCTATCTCTAGACCGGCAAATCCAGTACCGAGAGAAGCCGAGAATCACAGGAGAGCGAGCTGCGGGAAAGCAGGGCTACAAAAGGGATCTGAAAGTGTCAGGGGAAGATTGGCGGGGGAGGGGTATGGGAAAGGAGTAAAAACAGACTTAAAGAGCAAATATTCCTAATCTAGGATGCATCAGAAAGTGTCTGGAAACAGGAGCGCTTGTTAGGTTTATGGCATGTTAACAAAAACAAACATGGTCACATTTATAATGAAAACCTTTGAAGGTGGCTTCTCAATCACACTCTGTGTTTTTTTATGATATTGTAGTAAAAAAATAAAAAGTTGTTGTAGGAAAGAGAGCATATAGGTTGGTTTTTTGTTTGTTTGTTTGTTTTTAATGTTGCTGGGTCATCAATCTATTGAGAAATAATGAGCATCTGTTCAGGGGACCAATAAAAACTCTTCCAATTTATAATGGTTGTTTCTACAACCCCTGCCTTAGATGACATCTCACATCTTGTTCCTTACCTCCCAAAATAAGCCAAGTTCCTTAAAACAAAGACCATACTTTGTAGCTACCTATTTTCTATGCATCTACATGGATACACATGAAGTGTGTACATACTGTACATACACATGACATACATGTACATACACATGACATACATGTACGTACACATGACATACTCAAATACCTTCTTTGTAATAAAGTATATTTTATTACAATGAATCTGTCCTTTTCATATCACATACACCCATGTTAAAAGACACTGATTTCAAAATCCAGCAAACTTTCTTTTTTCATCTCCTACTAGACTTCTCTGAACAAATTAAACAGGCCAAACGTAAACCACACCAACTTCCAAAAGTTATTTCCCATTGTGGTAGGTAACAGACAGTCCCCCGACTTAAACTACACCCAAACATCTCACTACAAATACTCACAGAAAAAACCTACCTCCTTTTAATAAATGACACTCACGAGTCACTAAGAGCAGGAAGACATACTTCAAATACGTCAAAGCTATCAACAGGGAGGAGAACCTGGGTTGTGGGAGCAAATCCCCACCGTCAACTGCAGACATGGCGGGACCCCATGTAGGACATCCCTCAAGCTCATGAACCAACTGAGAATGTCAATCAAGGTGGCACTGTCAATTCCCCAAGGTCCTTCAAACAAGCACACTAGGCCAAAAGCAAAAGTTTTCAGAGGCAAAGAAGGGACTGACTGCTTCGGTAATAACTGCTGGGCCCAGCACGACAGGCCAGGTGCCTGGGCACCTGACACAGGAAGTCCTCCCTTCGTGAGGTGCACCTGGCAATTGGTGAGGCCGTGATTGGGAAATCGGTACTATGATCCAGACCTGCATCTTTGGTGATAACAGACAACCTAATATGACCTCTGAGGTTAGAATCTGTGAGTATCTTAGCAATTTTCTAAACAAATGATTCCTGAGAATAGTCCTTCCTCAAGGAGGTGGATAAGAATTGGCATTAAAATGAGAACAGAGGGGCACCTGGGTGGCTCAGTGGGTTAAGGCCTCTGCCTTCAGCTCGGGTCATGATCCCAGGGTCATGGGATCGAGCCCTGAATCAGGCTCCCTGCTCAGCGGGGAGCCTGCGTCCCCCTCTCTCTCGGCCTGCCTACTTGTGATCTCTGTCAAATAAATAAATGAAATCTTTAAAAGAAAAAAAAAAAGAAAACAGAGACGAAGGATGAGAAAAAACAAACATTCCACCCTAAACATGTACAACATGCTTTCTTGCATTTTTCCATTTCTGTCCCGATTACCTAATTACAGAACAGAAAAAAATGATGACAATGCAGAGATCCAACAGTCATGAATCTCAAGACTGGAGACCGGCTGTGTTCACCTGCCTCAAAAAGACGAGTCAGAATTACGTTCACTGGCTCCTCCTGCTCTAGTCCTGGAGACTGCAAGCTTCCCCACATTGCGGAGATAATCCGGGTCACCGTGGGCTCAGAGGGGAGCACCTAATTCACAATAAGATGTTACATTAAACTGCCAGTGGGACAAAGCTCTCACCTGGACCGATGGCCCTGTTCAGGCAGGAAGTATTCCTACTCTTCTTACTGTCCCCACCAACCACCATCAAATCCACTTTTTAAGATAACTTCTATCCTTTCAAACCAATAAAATGTTCATAGGGCAAAGCTGTCAGTTTCTGGAGAGCTGTCAAGCTAAAAAGGTAGAGGGAACAGTTCTAGTAGATTCTCCTCTATTTCTTTCTTCTCTCAAAATTCTATTCTTTACTGGGGCGCCTGGGTGGCTCAGTGGATTAGAGCCTCTGCCTTCGGCTCAGGTCATGAACCCAGGGGCCTGGGATTAAGCCCCGCATCGGGCTCTCTGCTCAGCGTGAGCCTGCTTCCTCCTCTGTCTCTGCCTGTCTCTCTGCCCACTTGCGATCTCTGTCTATCAAATAAATAAATAAAATCTTTTTTAAAAAATTTATTCTTCTACTTAACTTTCTGCATGAATCTTCCAAGTTTTAGACCCAAGGCACAAAAAGGTACTGCAATTCTCCCAAAAGGAAGACAATGACATAATTTCTTAAATATCTGTAAAAGAAAATATCTCTTTAATTCCTTTAGTGTACAGAATTTCTGTGTGTGTGTGTGTCTGTGTGTGTGTGTGTGTGTGTGTGTGTGTGTGTGTGGACAAAAGCCATTTCTGAAGTCTGTGATATTATTATTCTGAATCCTTTACTTTTAAGCTTTTGTTTGTATTAAAACTTCCTCAGTTCTAAAATACGTATTTCCAAGATATCTGCATGATCGATTCAAATACAGTGATCACGAATGAACTTTATAGTTAATTACCAGTCACAACTAAAAAAAAAAAAAAAATTACAGTTTGCACTAAATAAAATCTTTTAAAAAGGGTTGGGGGGGGTACCCAAATGGCTCAGTTGGTTAAACAGCTGCCTTTGGCTCAGGTCATGATCCCAGGGTCCTGGGATGGAGCCCTACATAGGGCTCCCTGCTCTGTGGAGAGCCTGCTTCTCTCTCTCCCTCTGCCTGCCACTCTGCCTATTTGTGCTCTCTCTCTCTCTCTCTGTCAAATAAATTTTTAAAAAATCTTTGAAACAAATTTTTGTTTTGTAACACAATACCTCATGTAACACAATACCTGGTGAACTAAATTCACAAAAGCAGTGAGCACACACATACACACACATCTACCTGTCTCCTCATCCACTAGCTGAAACAATGAAATCATCTCTAAGAAAACAGTATCTCCTGAAAATCACTGCAAACTCCTCCCTCCAGACAAACTAGGACCATGCCCAAGATCCATATCCCCAGTTAACCTTGTTAAGAGACACATTTTTCTGACAACTATTGTAAAATACCAAATAAATGATGACTCATTTTGCCCTCCCACTGGAAGAGTGAACTTCACTGCTGTGGTGCTTCATGATGTTGTTCTAAAATACTCCCTTTTGGGCCACCTGGGTGGCTCAGTTGGTTAAGCAACTGCCTTCAGCTCAGGTCATGATCCTGGAGTCTTGGGATCGAGCCCTGCATCAGGCTCCCTGCTTGGTGGGGAGTCTGCTTCTCCCTCTGACCCTCCCCCTTCTCATGCTCTCTCTCTCATCCTCTCTCTCTCTCAAATAAATAAATAAAATCTTAAAAATAAACAAACAGATAGATAGATAGATAAAACACTCCCTTTTAAGAAGAAGCTGCCTATTCAGACATGAAATTTTGAGACATGAAATTTAATTTCCTGAACTAGCCTCCTTATTGGCAACTCAGTGATAAGCCCACCTTTGATCTCTACTTCTAAGCTGCATCCATCCTGACCCCTTCAAAAGCACTCGCTGTTTCTCTATTGCCCAAAATCTACCTAAACTAGGAAATGCTGGAAAATTCTACGAGTACCTACCTGGGCCACTTGACAGACTCTCATACAATGAGGACTCAGCATGAATGTGGGAAAAGCTCAGCTTGGAAATATCTGAATAAAATTCTTATACCCCACCGACTGTTTCTGAGTATCTACCAATTACCCCACCCTGTGCTAGATGCTATTTCCTATGTTCTTATTAACCTGCAGCAAATCTCTTCAAGAAAAGCGGTATTCTCCCCCATTTGACAGAGCAGAAAGCCCAGGTTCAGAGAGATGAAGTAATTCCTCCAAGTACCACAGTTTCTACAGCTGGAAAGTGGCAGAGCATCCTCCCAAGCCCTCTCCACCACATGGCACGTCTACATCTCATAAGCAGGAGAGTCCCGCTGAAATAAAACCATTAGGGGAGCCCGGTGAATTGTAAGAAGAGTCACTGTTTTACCTGCAATTTCCTTTTTCCTCTATCATGTCATGGTCTCTACACAACTACACCTCATTATGAGTCATGTTCTAGCTGGGGCAGTCAAGCACTAGGGACCTGCTATAATGCTGGGAGCATCGAGTCTGGATTAATTTCACTGTTACTCATTCACAGAAAGACAAAATACATATATATATGTAGGAACAGTTTCTACCTATAAATAGCTTCTCTTCTAGCAAGAACTGGAGAGTCCAGACCCACCCCCTGGAAAGGCACACCTTGAACCTTGGGGAATTTAAGTTGGGTGACAAAGGTGGCTTAACAATGGTGGAAATTCCCCATTGTACAAATTGTAATGGGTGTGACCGAAACAGCTACATCAAGTCATGATAGAAGGCTGTGTCAGACAGAATAGGTTATGCAAACAAAGGACAAACTGAAGATGATTTTTGATAGTCAATGTTGCCCAAGAAGAGCAGAAAGGGAAAAAAAAGAAAGAAAAGCTACAGAATCGTAGGCACTGATGATAAAGGAAAACTAAAATAAATGAAGAGTTTAATTCACTGAATTTAAATTTTAAAAAATTCAGAAAAAGAAGAGAAAGCATTACTGCTTTCATTAACCAAAACTCAATATAGAAAATAGAAAAAATTCAATGATCACTGAATATTAAAAATGTAACTATTCTTTTTTCATAGGAAACCAAAGAAATATACTACTGCATAGGAAAGTACTACAGCATAGGTTTGGCAGAGGATTTTAGTTGCACTTATAAATCTCTGAACTTAGGACCTAAAGGGTCCTATCACCATCAAAGAAAAACTGTATATAAATTTAATCAATAAATATTAATTGTCTACCAGATACTACCAGATACCAGAACTATTTCATGAAGCACACCGATGAAGAATATCACATCACAGTTAGAATTGTCCAGATTATTTTCATAAGCAATTGTCATTTGTCAGCATCTCGGAAAGAAAGGGAAAATAAACTTCTAGAACCTTCTGCCTCAAACATTCCACTGAAGGGTGATACACTTAGCAATAATACATTCCAATTTAAAGTAAGTGAAAAATCTGTCAAGAAAAATTATCAATATAAAAAAAGAATTGAGAGAAGTTGATTTAGGGGCAGCCTAACACTCCTCACCCAAGACCAAGGCAAAACTCTCCTGAGCAAGCAACACTGTAAGCACAAAATGTCAGCCAGCATAACAATGCTGGAAGTAAAAACTAACATTAAATAGGATTATGGCAGGGGTACCCAGGTGACTCAGTGGGTTGAGCACCTGACTCTTGATTTTGGCTCAGGTCATGATCTAAGTGTCACAGGATTGAGCCCCATATCGGGCTCCACACTGAGTGGGGAGTCTGCTTGAGGTTCTCTCTCTAGTCTGCCCCTTCCTGAGGCATGCGTGCACACTCTCTCTGTAAATAAACTAAAAAAGAGAGAGAGAGAGAGAGAGAATTACAGCATGAAGGCTCACCCACAGAGGCAATTCACAAGTCCTTTATGCACATAAGAAATAAAAGAGAGAACAAATATATGGTTTAATGTTTTAATATAGCAAGACGCTCTGCATATACCACTGAGCTTTCTGCTTCCCCTTTAAAGATCGGCTCAGAACATTAATGAATTTAGAAAATTCTTCATTTTCTTTAGAGCAAGAATTTGTTATTCAGTTTCACAAGCACAGCTTCAGCTATCAAAATCCTATATGCAGAGTGCTGTGAAGTGTGTAAACCTGGTGATTCACAGACCTGTACCCCTGGGGATAAAAATATATGTTTATAAAAAATAAAAAATTAAAAATGTGGCTTAAAAAAAAAAATCCTATATGCAGCCATGAGGTATTCAGGTCTCAACCAGTTTACTATACTTCCAAATTTTAGTAAACTATATAGGTAAATTTAATGTGGTAGGCAACCTTTAAAATGTCCCCCATGATCTCCATTTTCTGGTTTTCAGGCCCCTGTGTAACCCGATCCCCTTGATCTACGCCTAATGAGTACTATACAGCAGAAGTGATGAGATACCACTTTCAAATTACGTTAAAGAAACTCTGTGGTTTCTATCTGGGGGACTCAGTGGCTCTCCCAGATTATGATGAGGAAGAGAGGCCTCCTGCCAACAGCCACAGAAGTGGGCTTGCAAGCAGAGTCCCCAAACCCCACTTGAGCCTTCAGATGAATGCAAACTCGTAACACAGTGAGCCAGAGACTCCCAGCCAAGCAACACCTGAAGCCCGCGCCCACCAAAACTATAAGTTAATAAGTACATGGGTTTGTAAAAAAAATAATAATAAAATAAAAATAAATAATAATAATAACAACAATAATAATAATAAAAGAAGTGTCCAGGTGTGTCAATATAAGAAAAAGTTTTGTAAAAACAAAAAACTAAGTTTTGGAATAACCTCTATATTGCAACAGATAAATTAAATAAACAATATACTCATTTTTACATAACAGTCTGTCATGAAAGATACATTTGGGCACAAGGTTCAACCAACCCTTAAAAGAAAAGACATAAATGCATTCAAGTAGCTAGCCTTACTGAAAACAAAAAGAACCCTATTTAGATTTATAATTTTTCAAAGAAACGAACAAAAAGATCAGATGTGTATCTTCTGGTAGTTTAAATTAAACAATTTGCAGTTATTATATTTCAACTCTAAAAAAAAAATGATCAGTGAAACATTTTAGAAATAAAGCCAAATTATAAAATCCTAGATTTCATGGGGCACCTGGGTGGCTCAGTGGGTTAAGTCTCTGCCTTCAGCTCAGGTCATGATCTCAGGGTCCTGGGATCGAGCCCCGGGTCAGGCTCTCTGCTCAGCGTCTGCCTGCCTCTCTGCCTGCTTGTGATATCTGTCTGTCAAATAAATAAATAGATAAATAGATAGATAGATTTTTTTTTTTTAACCCTGGGAAATTTCCAAAGGTAAACTAATGGCACAGTTCTACTAATTCACATGAAATGAGTCCAGCATTTCTCCCATGACACTTAAATGAGGAAAACTTCCCTGAAGAAATCAATGTTAAGCAAAGACAAATGCTCTCCTACTGTATCTTTGTAGCATTTTATGCTGTCGCGCATTGTTCTTCTCCAAAGAAAGACTATTGCTTTATTTTTTTTTTTAAGATTTTATTTATTTGTCAGAGAGACACAGCAAGAGAGAGAACACAAGCAGGTGGAGTGGGAGAGGTAAAAGCAGGCTTCCCAGGCAGCAGGGAGCAGGGAGCTGGTTGCCGGGCTCCATCCCAGGACCCTCGGATCAGGACCTGCGCTGAAGGCAGCAGACTGCTTAACAACTGAGCCACCCAAGCGCCCCAAGGCTATTGCTTTCTATTTAAGAAAAAAGATGAGTGCTAAAGCAACAAAGCATTATCGCTAAAAGCACAATGTATGTCATAATAAAGGAGCCAGGGAGGAGACATCCCAAGGACAGGGTTTGAAAAAGTGCCTCCACACATATAAGGAGCTTTGTATGTGCTGCTTGAGAACCCATGAAACTTACTTACAAAACATATGTACACACCCCCCAAAAGAGAATTCCATTTCACTTAACAAGGCTATTTTGATATCTTAATTTGGACTCATACATTAATGGCACTGAAACAAGTTCATCTTTAAAAGAGAATATATTAATTTCTGTTTTTATTTTTTTTTTTTTAAAGATTTTTATTTATTTATTTGACAGAGAGAGATCACAAGTAGGCAGAGAGGCAGGCAGAGAGAGAGAGAGGAGGAAACAGGCTCCCTGCTGAGCAGAGAGCCCGATGTGGGACTCGATCCCAACACCCTGAGATCATGACCTGAGCCGAAGGCAGCGGCTTAACCCACTGAGCCACCCAGGCGCCCTTAATTTCTGTTTTTAAACAGAAACCTCAACTTCTGCTTCCAACCCTGACGGTTATCCAGTCCGGCCCTATAACAGATTCAGGTCCCAAAACCCTATAACAATCAGCAACATATTTTACTAAACATTTTAGAATTGTTTAAGGTTTCTTTCTATATGTATGATGCTAACTACTTGACCAAAAAAATCTCCTGTTTCACAAAGTGGCTTTGACATTTTGGAGCCCTGGGGCAAGAAAGAATGATTTTTGTTGCTGGTGAAGAAACCCTTGCTATTCACTCTGGGACTGGCAGGGCTCTACACTCAACAGAGAAGCAAGCCCTAAAGAGGAGTTCTACAGCTCTTGCATCTATTAACTAGTAAATCTTCCAGCTACCACTTAAAGCACTCAATTTGTTTCCTTGCAGTAAACAATATACATGTAGGGCCTGTTACATTGTCAACAATAAGTAACACAGTACATCATATCAATATTAGGTACTGATATGTTGGTTCAAACCAACACTCTATACACGGAGAATTTTTTCCCCAGCCTGGGGACTAAGGAATAGATTCCATCATGAGAAGTCACGTGTGTTCCCTATCATAGTAGTTCTTAAAGGGTGGTACTACCCTCTATGGGCATTTTGGAAATTTTGTCGTCACAATGATTGGAAGGTACCACTGTCATTTAGTCGTAGAGGCCAGGGACTACCAAACAATCTGCAATGTGTGGGCAGTCTCCCAGGAAAAATAAATTCTCTCCAATTTCTAAGGTCTGAAGGTCCCACCAGACACTCAGGTAAGTAACCAGCTGTTTATAAATTTCCAAGACTTGAACTGTAATCTGTTCTACACATACGCATTTTTGCCCAGGTTTAGCAGCACTCACTATTTCAGGAAGGCGGTTACCATGTAAACTGAGGGGAGACTGCCTGGAACTTTCCGAAAGCTAGTCACCATTTTGGAAGAGCCTATGACTGCAGCAGCACTGTTTGTGACACTGAGCGGCCAATGGCCACACACTTTCATTAGTCATCAGCCGGCCACTGCATTCCTGTGACCACCGCAGGAAGGCTGGGTTACTATTAGTACAACTTCCTAAGAATCTATCATTATTTCAAAATTAAAAGTAAGAAGAAAAAAAAAGAGAGCTGTAGAGCCACACAGGGTTGGGATCCACCACTCTGAATCCATCTGCCTTAAGGTAAGGGACTCCATCCACTCCACTGCACCTCACCAAGGCCAAAGCAATCTTCACCTCATTTATAGCCCATTCCTAATTCATCTCCTCCAGATGAGAAAATGGAAACCTAAAGCCCTGTCTAGCCGAAGACCACCGAGGTATTCAGGGCATGAAACATGAGTATTCCAAACCACATTTCCCAGCTCCCGATTCAACACTTGTGCTAGAATAGACCATGTGCTTCTGTGCCACCATATTTAGTGTGCAGAATTACTCCCAAACTCTAAGTTTCAGGTACAGCTTTTTGTCTCAAATTTTAAATAACTTTTAGTAGTTATTATTAGTTTAAATAACCACTGACTTCATCTCTTTCTAGCACATATTTAATAAATAAAAAAGTAAATAACAAAATGTAAACAGAGTAATCTTCCTAAATTTTCATTTTCAATTCATGCACCCATCACCAATTAGCTGTGGTCGCCAACCCTTTTCAGTCCATTTGCTCATAAAGAAAATGGAATCTGTCTAACACCCTGAAGCTACTCCTCCTGCCTTCCTGAAGACTGAGGAACACGGCCATCCTATACTCTGGGAAGTTCTGGGCTATCCCAGGCATTGGCCATATATCATCACAGGTTTAGAATACTCAAGAGACCTAACAGGAACTTCTTTATCAATAGGCGTCCGTCCACAAGACCTTCAGGAGAATGAGCGACCCGGGACTGCTTTGAAACTTCACCTAATCCTGGGTTGCTCAGTAAAGACAAGATCTCCTAATTATATAATTACGGCCAGCTCCCCTATTTCCACCAGTGAATGCAATCTCCGTGAATGAAAAATGATGGATGGAAAACACAGTTTACAATAAAAACTTTGTAAGAGTCCTTATCTTTGAGTGACACATACAGAAGAATTTATTGGGGGGGGGGGGTGATATATTTCTGGGATTTACCTTGCAATAATCCAGCAGGGGAAGGGAGTTGCAAATAAGATGAGACAGGCATGTGATGACAGCTGTCGAAGCTGGCTGAAGGACACCCGAGGGCTCATTATTCCAGTCTCCACTTACTCATGTTCGAAAATGCCCATAATGAAAAGGTACCGCCCCCCCCCCCCCCCCCCCCCCCGCCACACACACAAACACACACACACACAGCTTGGGGCATGCTGAGCACAGGGTGGGAAGAGGTAAATGCGGGGAGCCTGCTGGGAAGGAAGTGAGGGCCCAGTGAGTGGGAAAAGACAGGATTCCTTCTTGGTGATGACTCCATGCCACATTTTTCTGAGCTAGGACAGCAAGATGAGGACTTTGCTGTTGAGATTTTTCTGAGCCCAGCATGCAGCACTCAATCAAGGCAGGATCAGATAAAAACAAATTTATCATCATAAATACACCGCATTGGCAGTAACACTCTTCCCCTTCCAATCAGGCTGAGAAGTCTGAGAAAGTGGGATTAATGTTCACAGCATGAAGAACACCTACTTGCCGATTAGCAGGCTCGCACATCCTCCCCCTGTCTGGTAGCATACAGGCCAAAAGCAGTACCTAGTACTGAGAAAAGACACGTATCTGCCCCCAAGAAAGTACAGCTCAACTTCCACACACTGGCTTCCTAACATCTTTACTCAACATGTCTATCCTCAAAAAGTATAGATGAAACTGCAGGGTGAAGCTCAAACCTAAACGGGATGTCGAAACACCCACCCTTCCGACCAAAGCCGTCCCTAGACATGACAAGCCCCCCAGGAAACAGCTCGATCCACCAATGCCACAGGAGGGGAAACAAAGCCGGCTCAGGTGGGCCACATGCAGGTTTCAGCAGAGCACTTCTGTGGAGATCTGGCACTCCTTCCAGCCTTTGTTCTTTGCACATGGGCAGCGAGGGCCCTTCTTTTGCACACGAGGATGCTGCCTTAATGATAGTAACAGGAGAGGCAGAGGTCCCTTGCAGGGGTTATGAGCAGGAAGCAATCTCAGCACTTATCGCTTATAAACCGTGTAATCCTCACTCAATCCTCAGAGTGAGCACTGTCCCCAGGCAGCCGCCCCCACTCCCACGTCGCACGTGAGGAAACAAACACAGCAGTATGCGGTCATTTGCCTGAAGTTACATGGGTCTTAAGGGAGAGAACCGAGTTTCGAACCCAGGCAGGATCCCCTGTGGTCTGTGCTCCAGCCCCTGGCAGCACCACTCAACAATCCAAAAAACCCAGCCACGCTGAGCTGTGCTTCCATCTTTAGTGTTCTAATCAATAGGTCATGTTAACTGTGAGTTCAGTAATGAATCGCTGCTGACCGAGTCAATCAAGACATTGTCCTTGTGTTGGAATAAGCATGCGGATTAACCAACATTGAGTTACTCATGTTTTATTAGTTCTATTTTACCAGACTTCTTTGTAAGAATCTATGTAGCCATTTAGTAAGGGAAAATCACCCTAAGCTGAAACAAGCAGGTCAGAAGTGAGTATTTGCCAAGGGAAACACTTCAAGGTACAAGAGCAGATTAAAATGCTCTGATTCAACAGAGACATCTGTTCTGCCATAAGCGACCATCTGCTTCATATCCCAGACAGCAAAACATTTCAATAGGAAGTGTCAAACCTGACTCCTAATCAGGAAACAATTATCTACATTTGCTACTAGGCCCCAGAGCTGACCTGAAACCCTGGGGCAAAAGTTAATGGGAAAACCACAGTACAAGTACACCTTCTAATGAGACTAGATACTGGCCAAGATGCCTACCAGCTCTAACTTTTTAAGTATTTAATTGACCAACAAAATACACAACTTAAGAAATATAGGAAAATTTTTCAGAGGAAGGAATAGAGAATGGGAAACAAAGATGTTTGAATGAAAGATTCCACAGTCTTAGCATGAGGAGTTGGGCCATGAACTGTGTGTGAGCTAAGAGTCCCCGACTGGAAGGGACAGGAACCACATGCACTATCACAAGGAATTTTTAAGATGTTTAAAATGACTTTCAGGGGCTCATAAAAGTGAGCACTAGAGCCAGTTAGGGTGTTAGGAAAAGTTTCATGGAGAGCACAAGCAAAAAAGTTGGGTCCAAAAGACTCAACACTTTGAGTGGGTTGGGTACCAAGTATTGAGTTGGGTCCAAAAGACTCAACACTTCCCCGACCAAGACTGAATGCAAAAGGAGGCACTCCAGGAAAACAGCAGCAGCACACCAGTAAGCAGGGAGTGGGAACTGGGATTTGGAGATGTCAATTCAGGCAGATGGTCTGAGAAAGCAGCTTGGGGCAAGTTGGACATAGGGGTGAAACTCTGCACTTGTTTCCAAGGCAATAGAAAGCCTCTGGAGGTCATTCAGTGAACATACATTCAGCCACTATTATGGGCCAGAATCCTGGGGATTTAGCACATACCACAAAAACTGAGAGCTTGTTATACTAGAGCCTGGATTCTAGGGGAACAAGATGGAATCAAAGATGTAAGATAATTTTCACTGGTAAGAAGTGCACTAATAAAGAAAAACAGGGTAAAAAGGTAGAGACAGGCAAAAGGCTACCTTCACTATCCCAGCGCCTGGTTAATGCCATATCTCACTTCCCTGAAAGGAGCTTCCAGGGCACTGGGAAGAGAAGAAGAAACATGGCTCTGGACATGTAGGTCATATGAACAGGCCCTTGCAGAATGTTCCAGAGCCCCCATGCAGCTTGAGAAGACTCAGCTGACTCCATGTCTTTCTGATTCAACCTCATTAACTAAGCTAATGAGAGGCTGTTTCAATAATGGTTTCTTGTTAATACAAGAAGCACTCTGAAAAATGGCATCAAGCTCTCTTTGGGGTTTTGGCTGACCGAGAGTTCCAATCCTGTTATTGCTGCAATCCAAAACACTGCTCCAAACAAGGTGAGCAGGGGACCCTGTCCCTCAGGAAAAGTCTGAGAAAGCAGAGGACAGAAGGAGGCCTTCTTTTTTTTTTTTTTTAATTACTATAATTTTTGAACATCTGTGGCAAAACTTTTTACATTATATTATTAAATAGGTAAAGATGGAATGAAATGTGTACTTTGATACAATGATGGTATGCTGGCAGGGCCATAAAATTGCAGCCTTCCAAAAAAGCATTTATATGGCAATATATATAAAGTTTATTTTCCTGAGCCCAATAACTCCTCTTTTGGAATCGAAAATAGTGCTGGATATTCAGATTAGTATTTACATATAAACATGTTTCATGCAGGTTTATACAAACAAAATAAGAAGAAAAGTTATATAAAAATTATACCCATACAGGGGCACCTGGGTGGCTCAGTGGGTTAAAGCCTCTGCCTTCGGCTCAGGTCATGATCCCAGGGAGACTGCTTCCCTGTCTCTCTCTGCCAGCCTCTCTGCCTACTTGTGATCTCTGTCAAATAATAAACTCTTTAAAAAAAAAAATTATAACCATACAAAGAAATGTGTAAGCCATTAAGAATGTTTAAAACACTAATATAAGAAAACATTAATATATTTCTTTAAAACAGGAAATGACCATACTTAGTGTGACCTTCAAATTTGTAAGAATGGGAGAGGAAAAAAAAGATAAAAATGCAAAAGGCTAGTGATGAGATTCCAACCTCTACGTAAGTATGAATTGTCTTTTAAAACACATGTACCTTTTTTTCTTCTCTGTAATTTTTTTTAAAGATTTTATTTATTCATTTGACAGTAAGAGAGATCACAGGTAGGCAGAGAGGCAGGGGGGTGCTCCCCACTGAACAGAGGGCCTGATGTGGGGCTCAATCCCAGGACCCTGAGACCATGACACTGAGACCTGACCCAAGCTGAAGGCAGAGGCTTAATCCACTGAGCCACCCAGGCACCCCTCTTCTCTGTAATTTTTCACCAATTTAGCCTCCTTCCAGTGTCAGTGCAATCACTCCACGATACTGCGTGCTCTCAGGATCCTCTAAGGTCTAAGTTTTCCAGAAAGAGCTATAGCACTGTGACTCTGAGAGTGTCACAGACCGGATGAAAAAGGGCACAAGCCCTAACTGGGCTGTGGCCCACCTTGCCCCTCTGCACAGAGAATGGAGGAGAGCCAGGTAACTGACTGGGTCCCTGGCTCCCAGCCCTGGCCAAAGCCCTACACACATGCCCCCACTTCCCCAGCATAATCAGGGTGTGGCCCCACCTGGGGCACAGAGATAGAGCTCTGATGGGTGCCATTACTCTGAGTGTAAGCAGGTAGGTATCTGGTCCCCAGCACTGAATCCTAGTCCTCTGCCAGTCTCAGGGTACAGGCTTTACTGCTCAACACCCCTGGGAGTACACATACCCATCACCTCCCCTTTGAAGGTTCCCATCAATAAAATCCTTTTGGCCCCCTGCCAAAGCTGAATGAATTCCATTATCCCACCATTTATCTCCACCTCACACAGAGGTCACTGTCCACACACCTTCCTCCCCACAGAACCATGCCTCCGGCCCACATTCTGCTCAGAGTCACGCTCTGCCAGCTCTCTGCATAGGCGTGGAGAGCACGGTGGGGTCTCAGGACTCCACCAGGCAGGATGCGGGGGGACTCTGAAGGACACCATAGCTCCCGGACCACCACTCTGACCAAACTGTCACCACTATTTATCCACCTCTATAGCCAACTTCTCCCCCAAAATACTACCTCCAACCTGCTTAACCAAAAGCCTCTTGAAAACTGAACGCCAAATTGAGCATCAGCACAGAAGGCAGTCCGCCCTGCGTTCACTCTGCCTGCCCCCACACTCGCGGTCACAGCCTCCGTTCTGCACAAGCCTCTCTCCTCTAAAATGGGGCATGAGAACTAAGTCCACCTTTTTCCTGCCCTCCAAAATTTCTTCAACAACTTTTCAATCAGATGTTGCCTCAACCATGGACACTTATAATTATTATGAGCTCTGCCCTTGTAAATTCTGCTGCCATTCCAATGAAAGCCCCCTTGAAGTCCCGCACGTGACTGACCTTCACTGTGTACCCTCAAGTGCTTCATTTAGCACTGCATACTCTGTGAGTGCTTTGAAATAATCTATCTGAGGGCTTTTTTAGATGCCCTTCCATAGTGCTCTGCCATTTTTCTGGGTAGATGTGGGCCACTTTATAGCTCTGAGCCTAACATTTCTAATCTGTGAAAAAAAGGGAAAGGCTGCAACAACAGTATCCACCTTCTTCATGTTCTGGTTGTTTTGCATATATTAGGGCAATTATAATAGTTTCCATTTTACTCCCAAAATCTCACCCCAACTTCACTGTAGATACGTATTAGTTCATCCATTCATGTGACATCTGCGGAGCACGTACACACTGGGGTACAACATGAACAGGAACCTGGCGCTCAAGGAGTTTATGGTCTGACAGGATATATTTGGGTAAAAATGTGTCTAACAACACCTCATCACATAAGCACGCGGGGATGTTATGGGATCTCTAGAGAACAGCAGGGCTGGGGGAATGACGGGGAGAAAGGAAAAGAGAAGGGGACGGAAGAGGGCATTTGGGAAGGCCGGTGAGGTCAAAAAAGACTTCATAACCAAGCAATTATGGAAAGTAATATGGAAGATAGCAATAACAGAATACAGAAATGATCTCTTCTCCATTAAGTTACTTCAACTCTAAAAGAATTATACAAATGAGCTGGCCTCAATTTTTCTCAGTTCTCTCATTTTAAAAAATAGAACAATATTTTAGCACCTTGCATACCAGGGGGAAAAAATCAACCAAAATACTACAAATAACTCAAAGGTCTTAAAAAAAAAATAGGTTATAAACCAGCATAGTCATTAACCTTAACAGACTGATTAATGAGAATTTTAAAGAATTACATTGAACAAAATCTTCCGTGTAAATTTCTTCTCTGTATGAAACCACATCTAGTATTCTTAAGGTATACACTTATATGAAATTCACACACACACCCATAACCATTCCATACTTACAAGAATGATCATTTCCTTTAATGTGCCTTCTAATTAACTTGGTAGATGCCAGCTTGAGCAGTCGCAATTGCCATCATTTATGTTCAAAGAGCACTCGTTCTGCTCCAGAACATCCACTTCTAGATTGACAACATCCATTTGTGTCTGAAATTGGTTGTGAGCCCTAAGTGCCTCTCTACCTAAACCTCCAGCTGCTGAGTTTCCGAGGCTCTTTTCCTAAATGACATTAATTCAGAATGACCGGGGAGGGGGGGGGGGTCTCCCACTGCTCTCCTGGTCTAGTCCATGCCTACCACAAAAGCCAGCTTATCCTATTAAAATACAACCCCTATTACTTTAACTCCCCTGCTCAATAATTTCAATGGTTCCCAATCCCTTCCTAAATTAAGTATCAGCTGATGATCCTATACTATACTCAAAACCCTCCTATTACATGAGCCCAGCCACTTTTCACCTCACCTTCCAGGGGCAGCTGAATCACCCAGCCAAATCTTCCCTGCACTTCAGACATAAGCCATCCCTTCATTTCTCTGGCTCGCCTCCCTATTATCCCAGCCAACATGCCCGCACCTCTGTGCTTCTGTTAAGATCAATTCGATGCCATCTCCCTCCAAAGCTTTTCATGGTTATGACCAACCAATGCAAAAGCACTTTCTACCTTTGATTAAAAGTATCACTTTTTGCCTGCTATTCAATGTTATTTCTGAACTAATACTGTACCTCTAGCCTTTGGCTAGCTCATAAACACCTTGAAGCACACAGCTTTGAAATGTGACTCGTCCCATCAACCCCTACTAAATACCCTGCACACAGAGGTTATCTCGATTTGATAAAGTAACTCTCACCCCAAGTTTTCATTGTAACAGCCCTGAGTGTCAGGAGGAACAGTCTGTAGGTCAAAGGGAGCCATGAAGATTTCTGAGGTGAACCCTGTGACCGGAGCTGCAGTTCTCAGAGGAACAAGGTGACTGCCAGATGGAAGGCAGCAGACCTAGAGTCAAAACTCACTGGCTATTATAGTAAGTATGTAACTTGGGACAGATGGCTCACACACACCCCACACCCCACCCTCGACCAAAGGAACCTTATCTAAAACTTTTGCTCTTAGAGTAAATTAGAGAGGGCAAATAAATTGTATCTCAAGCTCCAGATCCAATCTCCTGGTGGTGACTGCCCACAATGAAATAAAGTTTCACAAAGACGCCCAGCGAGGAATATGCTGCCCGTTCTCTGGATCCACCGCAGCAACATGAGGGCTTGGACTTGCCATTCCCAGACCCCGTATGATCTTTATAAGGTCTAGTGTCATTGGGTTTGGGGAGGCTTGTGATGTTCCCCTAATACTCAAAACTCTAAAAGTTTACGCGGTTGTTCTGAAATAAAGTCTAACTGTGACTCTGGGACAAGAGAAAAGAGGGAAGGAAGAAAGATGGAAGGAAAGGGGGAAGGAATGGGAGGGGACAGAAGGGAAGTGAAAGGGAAGTAAAAGGAGGGGAGGGGAAGGCAGGGAAGGGGAGGGAAGAATGGAAGTGAGAAGGACCTGGTATTAAAATCTGTCATTTTAAAATACACAAGCATTCATGATTTTAATCAGGAAACTACACAAAAGTAAACTTATAATATTTTTAAAAGCTTACATTCCCTTGATCAAATGTTCTAACCCTTTCAAAGCAAGTCAAAGAAAAAAAAACTGCAGAAGCTGAAGCTATTCCCAAGGCAATTTTTTTTTTTAATTTGTATTTATTTATTTGAGAAAGAGAGAGACAGTGGTAAGCCATGAGGTGGGGAGAGGGAAAAGCGGACTCCCCACTGAGTGGGGGAACCTGATACAGGGCTTGATCCCAGGACCCCGGGATCATGACCACCCAGGCACCCCTCCAAAAGCAATCACAACACAGAAATAGCCACTGCCTGGCTCAGCCCATCCCATCACTCAGCCTCCTGGATTCCCATTCAGAGGACAACAGCAGGATTATACCCACAGACAGGATCACAGTGAGATCACAAGGGTCTCAAAGAACACAGTGCCTGGCACACAGAGCATGCACAATTAATGTTCACTGCGACTACAATCACCGTTATCAAAATCATTACCAATTAGGGTACTTCTGTCCACAATGTTGTTAACAGAGAACATTTTTTTTAAGATTTTATTTATTTATTTGACAGAGAGAGAAATCATAAGCAGGCAGAGAGGCAGAGAGAGGGGAAGGGGGTGGCACGCTTCCTGCGAGCAGAGAGCCCTATTCGGGGGCTCAATCCCAGGACCCTGAGATCCTGACCTGAGCCAAAGGCAGAGGCTTAACCCACCGAGCCACACAGGTGCCCCACAAAACAATTTTTTTAAACAAAAAATAAACAAGACTGACAAAATTAACATCAGCTAGTCCTAACCATGTAAGTCTTACAACTTGCTGGCTTTTCTTTGGTGTCTGGTCTTGGTGCCAGCCAAGAATAGTTTTCACTCCCTCTTTTCAATTTTGTGGTATATCTTCTGAAGCAACAGATGCTTAGGCAAATCCACACGCATGTCCAGGCTGGTGTATTTAAAAGAACTGATCTGAGAGAAATGAACATCCTGTCCTTTTAGGTAGAAAAATTTTTCCACAGCATGAGCTCATACTTTGTTTAATGGAGATTCACAGAAATACAGCAATTTAAATGACACTATTTCCTAACAGCTCATGGGATAAGCCTTGAAGGTCAGTCACACCTGGAAACATCTTCAGGTCAGCCCTTGGCAGTTGGTTAAGAAAAGCAGGAATCCTGCCACAAAGGAGAACACCACGGAAGTTCTTCAGGATGGAAGGCAGGACCACCCACATTCATCCTGACCAGCAAAGTTCAAGGACATGCCCTTAAGGGTTTCTGCTTTTTCTAATGACTCCATGATCCCTGGGTCAGTTCTACAGCAGAAATATGTTAAAGTCCAAGCTCAACTCACATAGGATTATAAAACCTGCACAAGACGACACTCAAGCCCATTCAAATTAAATGAATAAACTAAGTAAATGTGGTTGGATATAAAAAGGATCAAGTGATATAAACAGATCTTACACAATGCATATTATCAGGTGGAAGCCCATCCTCACAAAGCAGCCAGTCTTCCCTAAACCCTCTGTGTTGGAGCAACATTTCCCATATTTGCTACAGAAGCAGTTGCTAAAGCAGTTGGCAAGCAGTCTGGTCCACCAGCAGCCATCAGTGCGAACTGAGCCACGGTGCAAAAAATATGTTCATCACATTAAACAGTTGACTTCATTTGTATACATATGGTTTCGTTGTTGCCACTAAGGATGGACCGCACTAATACCTTGAGTGTGTAACTTTTTATAATATCCAGGACAAACAGAACTATACTTGATGTTTGAACAAAGAAATTACAATAAAGTTGCCAAAAATCAAACTGTTCCCTGAGATTCAATTATATTAAAAATGTAAATGGAAAATAATCCAAGTGTATATTTTACCAGAATTTAAAAACTTGATTTAATATTCAGAAATGGACCCACGGCTACACATGTCAAAGACAGAGTTCAAGTTTTGAACTTCACATTCTAAAGAACTCTAACTATAATAAAAAGCAAACATCAATTTAATTTGGTCAGCCTTTTTAAGGTACCCTACCAATACTTTGTATCTAAAGCAACTTAAATGTAAGTGACAAGGCAATAAACAGAATAAATCCCTCCAAAACGTACAAGTAACTCCATGAAAATGGATATGGAAAGCTGGACTAGTTTAATGATTTCTTGACTTTTTAAAAATCAATTTTTCTATATTTTCCCTTATTTAAAATGCCTACTTACAGATATTTCTCTAAAGAGATATACTTAGGAACAAACCTCTCAAGAAAAGAAAAATTTCAGGGGCACCTGGGCGGCTCAGTGGGTTAAAGCCTCTGCCTTCGGCTCAGGTCATAATCCCAGGGTCCTGGGATCGAGCCCCGCATCGGGCGCTCTGCTCAGCAGGGAGCCTGCTTCCTCTCTCTCTCTTTCTCTGCCTGCCTCTCTGCCTACTTGTGATCTTGTCTGTCAAATAAATAAATAAAATCTTTAAAAAAAAAAAAAAGAAAAGAAAAATTTCATTCTCTACCCATGATACTTTATTAAGCAGCTACAATCACTTTTGCTTCAAATCATTTGGCACCAAAATATGACAGATAATACTAATGTTTAAAAATTCACTAACCCGGGGCGCCTGGGCAGCTCAATCCATTAAAAGTGGTTGTCTTCAGCTCAAGTCATGATGGCGGGGTCCTGCCACTGAGCCCCACGTTGGGCTCCCTGTTCAGTGGCTTCTCCCTCTATCAGCCCCCCACTTGTGTGTGTACTCTCTCTCTCTCTCAAACAGACAATTCAAATCTTTTTAAAAGATTCACTAATCTAATTACAGTATTTTTTAGAGGATATTTTATTCCTGTGAAGTATCATTTTATCTGAAATAAAAGAAAGTCATTTTAGTTGAAACTATTAAAATAAACCCTAATTTTTTTCTTGGATATACTCTGATTTACAGCTTGCCAAGAATCATTTGGAAGCATACTGTCTTTGTATTAAAAGCTATTATTAAACAATGTTAGTTTCTTCAACTCTGGAAAGTATTACTATGCAAATGTCAAGATTATTTTAATAGGTAAAACTTTTCCTAAATATTACTATTTCTGTAGTGCAAGCACAAGAAAGAGGGGGAGGAAGGTATCTTTTTTGATGTTCAGCAAAAAGGAAAGCACAGAGCAAACAAAATCTGCCTTCACAGCAATATTAAAATAACACTAAAAATCTGGAACAATGATACCCCTCTCAACCACCAAAAAATGAATTAATTTTCAAACTACGTACTTTGATCATTCAAACTACGTACCCTGATCATTAAAGGTCCAGGGGCATCAGCATCACCTGGGAACTTGTCTGAAATACAGATTCTCAATCCCCATCCTAGGCGGGATGACTCTGCATTTTGATAAGATTCCCCGGTGTACACACTGACGTTTAAGAACCAGTGTTCCAGAAACTATGGCATTAAAAAAAAAAATGAACTTAAAAGAAAATGAACAGAGAACCAATTCGTGACTGCCAAAGGCAGAGGATGACGAGTAGGCAAATGGTGAAATGTGGTCAAAACTTCCAGTTATAAGATAAATAAGTCTTGGAGGTGTAATGTACAGCACGGTGACTACAATTAATAATATTGTATATATAAAAGTTGCTAAGAAAATAGACCTCATCACAAGGGAAAAAATTGTAACTACGTGTGATGAATGTTTTGGGGGGGTTTTTTAGGATTTTATTTATTTGACAGAGATCACAAGTAGGCAGAGAGGCAGGCAGAGAGAGAGAGAGAGAGGAAGGGAAGCAGGCTCCCTGCTGAGCAGAGAGCCTGATGTGGGGCTTGATCCCAGGACCCTGGGATCATGACCTGAGCTGAAGGCAGAGGCTTTAACCCACTGAGCCACCCAAGTGCCCCACGTGTGATGAATGTTAATCATACTTACTGTGGTCATCATTTCACTATACACACAAACACACAATATCGAATGGTGCCGTTGTATACCTGAAACTAAGGCTGTATGTCAATGAGATCTCAATTAAAAAGCAAAACGGGGCGCCTGGGTGGCTCAGGGAGTTAAAGCCTCTGCCTTCAGCTCAGGTCATGATTCCAGGGTCCTGGGATCAAGCCCTGCATTGGGCTCTCTGCTCAGCAGGGAGCCTGCTTCCCCCTCTCTCCTTGTCTCTCCACCACCTTGTGATCTCTGTCAGTCAAATAAATAAATAAAATCTTAAAAAAAAAAAAAAAAAACAGAGCTTCACTAGATCCCCATTCTTAGAGAAGGGAGATATTTCAAAGTCTCCTTATGAGATCTGCCACACTCATCCCTACCTTACCTTCCATGACCACCACTAACCGCAGTCTGTGCCTCTGGTCTGCAAGCGATAGCTCCTTGCACCTTAGAGATTCCAAGTTGCTCAGACTCAATTTCTGACCTGAAATTTGTTACTCAAATAATGCATACTCTTCAAGGCCAAGTCCCATGTCCTCCACAAAGCCAGAGCTACAGAGCTGTGTCCCCAAACACACTGAGAGAGTTCGTTTTCACTTGCACCTTTCATTTCACCTTCCTGTCTTCTGCTGTTAGCCGCCATAAAAACATCAGGATAATGACTCTATTTTGAATCCTTTTAAAGGACAAGCCCACTAGGGAATCAATAAATAAACTCAGGGGTAAGTAATGGCTCACTGCTGAGCCTGTAACAAAAGGAATCCCTTTTTGATGGGTACCAAAACTCAACCAACTCAGTAATGATAGGTAGACTGTTTCTTTCCTGGAAAGGGAGAAAAGGATCTCTTACTGAGATTTTTTTTTTCTACATCAAATGTTATACTAATAAGAGCAGTGTGTCCCTCACTAATTTTTAAAACTTAGGTCTTATAATATGCCAATTACTACAGTCTAGAACACACGTTTACTGAATCAGCAGATGGGGCTCTTCTGTCTCCACTAAAGAAAAAAAAACACACACACAGCCAGTAGAAGTTTCCATAAAGTTTTATCAAAGTCACATTTTCTCTATAAAGTCATTTTAAGTTTCTTCTAGAACAAGAAGGAAAATATGTACAAATAAATATGTAAGTGGGAGGTCACTAATGTATGGAGTGAATATGCCTCTTTATTAGCTAAAATCCACCTGTACTGTCCAAATAAGCATTTGTGAGAATTTCAACCTTCATTATGTGTGATCTTTGTATTTAACAGGGACTAGATATCTTTGAGAGATGTGTACTACAGAAAAAGGAAGCACATACTATGTATTTCCTAAAAAGCATGAGCCATTAATTACAAACTACAAATCTTTAACATGTTGATATCAACGGACAATATCAAAGGTAAGTCAGTACGTTTGCATACAAAGTAAATAAAAATAACCCGAAACCTTGAAATAAGGAGTAAGACCCAAAAACATATGATGATTCAAATATTTACTCTAAAATACTTAAAGAAAAAAGGTCTGTCTCTGCACAGCTCCGGCACTTACATTCTCAACAGAGCAAGCAAGCTGCAATAAATCCCTTTGCAAATACACACACACTCACCAGATGGATTTTGAGCTTTAAAATATGATCTTAACATGTTAATTAACTATCAAAATTTCTTCTCTTTATACTAGGGCATCTAGAAAATCTGTAACCATTTACTCAGCAAATGAACTGCAAGAAGTCAGCGGCACACCAAAGGGCACTGACACATCCCCTTGGATTAAGAATAAAGTCAGCCCAACATCTCATTTTCATCCTACCATAGCCTTATCTAATTCTTTAATGTTCTCTTTACCTTGATGATTATAAACAAAAGAAACAGAAAATACACCTATAAGCCCTCCACCCCTCAACAAATAACGTTTGGGCATTACCTTAGCTATACCATGTTTAACATTGTTCTAATTATAGCCTATGCTTAATTTTGTACCTTTTTTCACTCAACCTAGCATAACCTTTTGCCACTTTGCTATACAGTTGTTAAATCCACTTAATGGCTACATATTATTTCTTCTAGAAGACAAACTGTGGCTTGCATACCCTTTGCCTGTTATGGGACCTTCGAAATCATTCTGATGTTTTCAGAATTTAAATAATACTGGCCAAGAGCTTTACCCATAATTTCAATTTCTGAGGGATTAACAGTAGCCCAGAGGACAGTATACCAGAGGACTGAGTGAAAGGTTATAAACAAGTTTGTGGATCTTGATAATCCTGCCAAAGTACTTTCCGAAAGAGACGAACACTTCTGCACAGCACTCAACAGTGTCCCAAAGCAGACTTTGCACCAGTGTATCAGGCATTTTTTGTGTTGTCAATTTAACAGAAAAAAAGGATAATATTTTAATTTGTCAGTCTTTGAATACTACATTTATTCAGTGTTTTCCCATGGCTTTTTACTGGTTAATTCCCTCCTTTATGAGCTGCCTATGTGGGTCCTTTGGATAAGCATCTATTGGGCTCTTAACGTTCTTCTCATTAGTTTGATGGAGTCAAAGTGCCCCATAAGTGCCTTGCATTTTCAATTAGAAGCTTTCATATTAGAAGAAGAATAATAGAGACTTCATTTTATCACTGATCAGTTGAGTAAATGTTCAGAAGTAAACATGTCACTACTCCCAAGGGCTCCCACTTCTGGGAAATAAAATGTGCTTTACTTTAAACCAGAGGCTCTTTATTTAACACAGTCCACATTTCTCAACCACTATTACTTTCAAATAGCAAACAAACTGAAATTACAAAAAAGACAACCACTGAATAAAAAATTGGTGAAAAACATACATCTATCAGGAATAAGTCACGGATGAGTCATATTTTAATAGCAAACCATACCTGGCTTAATTTTTCATCATTAGAAAATTATAACCCCCAATACTGTTGATAATAGAGTACATCACTACATCCTGTAGATCTGGTCAAAGATTTCACAACAAATTGCATGACATCAACTTTCACAAAACGTCTGGCTTCTAAAATCAAGGCTTAAGGCTATGATAAAACGAGCCCTGAAAATTATTTAAGTAGACCACACAGTACAGCACATGTGGTTTTCCGAGCACTGCATTCTCTCCACGAAGCCCAATGCTGCCAGCTTTTCCTGCACTCTTGGAACAGATTGCTGTTTCTTTGGTTGAAACCCAGAAGAAATGGGTCTGGCTTGTATTTAAGGGAATGTTGCACGAGAAAAAGAAAAAAAAGGCTAATTATTTTTCAGCAAACACTGACAGTGGAATTAGCATAAGTTAAATGCACATGAATCAATGTCACTGTAAAGCGATAATGATGAAACCAAATTAATTTATAATTTAAAAGCAAAACAAAAGCAGCAACTGAAAACCACCAACAACCAAGTCAAGACCACACTGATGGAATACAGCTAAAACATCCTTCTCAGAATCCACCTGAATTAAAACTCTGCATGTACATACCTGTCATTGTTTTGCAAACTTGCTAAATGACACCCAGACTTAAGAATACTGAACTTAAATCTCACACACATTTTTTATATATACAAATTCCAGTAACTCTTAAAACTTTTTACTTCATTTTTTAAAAATGAAAGTATAGTTATAAAATAGAAGCATTCGAGAGGTTTCTGCATTGACATTTAAGGCCTGTCAGTAATTACACTTTGAAAATCACTGCTTTGAAGACAAAAGCCAACCAGAGAAAGGAAATGTTATTTGAGGAAAAAGTGAAGGATTTATTTTTAATCCCAAAACCCTTTTATCCTGGAGACTTGTACAACACAGAAAGTAGTAGTAGAGCACCCACTAGCTCAAGATTAACGTGGCAGAAAACCAGCTCCATAGACAGTAGTTCTCTAACTTCCATGGGCCATTAGATCAAGACTGACCACCAAAAAGAACTAATTTCTTCATGAGACCAAGACTGGACAGGGAAGTGGAATGCCAGGCTGCTGATTAAAAAGTGACCCTATGTTCAAAATATGTATTATGAGAGGAAATGCTATACGTACTTGTGGGAGTACAGAATTGGGGTACAAATAAGAGGGAAGCAAAACAAACACCCGCATTAAGAGTTTGGCACTTACTGTCCAGAGAAATCAAAGAGAGATACATAACTTTAATATTTAACCACAAATGTGTAAATAGAATCAAGATGTAAGGAGGAAACCTCTAGGTATTTGTTGGGTCCCCCAAAATTGGGTACCCCAATAATGGGTCCGTGTTAATCAAAGCGAGACTGATACAAAGCAAAGGTCAAGCAAAGCTTTATTCTTCGACAAGCATCAGGAATCAGACCGACCATCAAACACACCGGTCAGGGCTGCCCCTATGGAAAGGACAGCCCCTACGGAGAGGATGACCCCTCCCTGCTTTCCAGACTAACTTTTATAGAGCAAAGGCCATGTGGTTGGGCCTGGCCAATGAGATTATAACACACACAGAGGAAACGCCACAGTGATGCTAGGCGACCAACTGAATTACAATTTACCCTAGTAGACATCTGATTTAGCCTATCACACCTTGGTTAAGATTGGCGCCAAAAGGCTCCTAAAGGGCGGGGGACCATACTCCTTGGTAGCTAGGATACAGTATGCTCCCTCACAGATTGAACACCTCCACCTGGCCTGACCCACCCTTGTATTTGGACTTTGTTACGTGGGACTGGTTTCCCGGACTTGCTTTTAAATAAGTTCCCCTGGGGGGGTGTCAATTTAAGCTTTACAGAAAAATGGCAGTTCAACCGGGATGGGGCTGCTCTGGCTAAATAGGCCCTTACAGTATCATTTTAAAATTTTTAAAAAGCATGTCTTAAGAATTCTCAACTTGTCTCTTAAGAAACAGTAAGAAAAGTTACCATTCTCAACTTCATTCTTTTTTTTTATTTATTTTATTTATTTACTTGACAGAGATCACAAGTAGGCAGAGAAGCAGGCAGGGGCCTCAAAGCAGGCTCCCGCTGAGCAGAGAGCCCCATGTGGGGCTCAATCCCAGGACCCTGAGATCATGACCTGAGCCAAAGGCAGAGGCTTAACCATGAGTCACCCAGGTGCCCCTTCATTGTTTTTAATAATACTTTCCTTTTTTTTTAAGATTTATTTATTTATTTATTTGACAAACAAAGATCACAAGTAGGCAGAGAGGCAGGCAGAGAGAGAGAGGAAGAAGCAGGCTCCCCACTGAGCAGAGAGCCAGATGTGGGGCTCGATCCCAGGACCCTGAGATCATGACCTGAGCCGAAGGCAGAGGCTTTAACCCACTGAGCCACCCAGGCACCCCAATAATACTTTACTCTTTAACAAAAAAACCTGTATTTTAACAAAATATAGGTTCACAGGAGAAATTCTGGAAAAGTACAAACAAAATAAAATTCATTCGTAATTCTGACCAAAAAGAAATAAGCAGCCAAGTAGTCAAGAAACCTGGAAAAAAGTGAGAACACAATTTTGAAGCTAATAACAAGACAAGAGAATGATAAACACAGCAGACACCATCTCTAGACTCTAGAGAACGAATTCTGAGAAGCCTAAAAAATATTTATTATACTCCTAGAATAGACTGCTGCTTTCGTGGCCCAGGAGACACTAAAATATGGCAAGATGAGAAACACAAGACAGCATCACGCAGAGCAATTAATTTAACTGGGTAGCTCAGTTTTTAAAACTATCTAAAACTTGGGAGAGGCAGGCACATAGCCAAGGAGGAAACGAAAATGTGGTATGAACCACAAAGGACTTTGTCAGGAAGATAAACCCCAGATTAGTTGAAGTGCAGGAGCAATTTTTTATTAAGTAGAGGAAAGTAGGGTTCTAAGCTATATTTGGAGGAAGGAAGAGATAAGCTGCAGTGCGGAGAATGTAGGCTATTATTAACCAATCATATTTTCTTTTGGTCCTTTGTAACAGAAGAACTTGAAGCTAGAAACGGAATAACAGTATGAACAGAAAATTAGTAGCTTCTCTGACCCTTAAAAAAAATTATTTTTTTTTTAAGGAGAAAATTTCCAAGACATTTTCAGTGAACTTCTGTCATTCCCTTACTTTAAAACCTTCAAAAACTCCCCAGTGGAAAGCAATTATAAATTCTTCAGCTTGACATTAAGACCCTCTTCCAAGCGGTTTCCCTGCGCCACCAACCCCCTTCTCCTCCAAATCCTCCTCCAATGTTGACTTCTCTGGCAGGTCCCTTCTTCACCACCAGCCTGGAAGAAGGCCTTTGCAGGAGATCACCCTCGTGCATCTCCTGTCTCATTTTGCCCCTTTGCTGTGATTTTTCCTCACTGGCCTGGGGGCCGGGGGCATGTCACATCCTGGTACCAGGAACACAGAAGGAGATGTGCATTTGTTAATTAACTAATGACTGATTTCCTGAGTCAGGATCATGAGAATAGGAGAAAATCAAGAGTACTGTCTCTCCCAAGGATGTAGAACTCTACTGGGTGACTACCATCTGTGTGGCTCCGAGTTAGAGCCTTATTCTCCAACACCCTTCAGAGGTAAGCAGTGCCAGGCCCTTAAAAATAAATAAATAAATGAATGAATGAATGAATGAATGAATGAAACTTCTATTCAGTGGTTGAGTAACTTGGCTAAGGTCCCACAGGTAAGTAATGGTTCCAAACTCCATGTCCATAAGCCTCCAAAACTTATTCCAGAAGCAGATTCCAACGAATCCTGTGAGCATTCTCAAAGAGTAAGGACACTGTTCCCTACCTGGGATCATTAGGGCCAGATTCAGGAAACTAGCCTCTTCTTTTGTATAATACGGTTACCAAATGTCAGAAAGCACTTTTTACGATTCCCCAAATATCTATTACATATCAAGTGGTAACAATGAATGAATGGTAAATATATTCCTGAGCATTCAACCAGGTCAAAACCATATTCACAAACAAGAACTAGCAACTTTACCACTTGGACTTCCAAGTACCTTTTCACTATTGAATCCAGACCTAAAACAGAAGTTACTAAACTCAAAGCCAGCATGTGTGGCTTCAAGCAATATATTTAAACTTGTGGATTCTCAAGGTGTTCATCTGTAATGGGCAAAGGAGTGGGGAGGTGGTCAGGTAATCTCCAGGTCTGCTTCTCATCTGTTTCATTCTAGACCCCTTGGGCCAAGAACAGACATCAGACAACAGCTGGTTCAAATCTACCCACTGGCAAGAAGCCAGCAACAGCCCTGTGTGGCTCCGATCTCATCACCGGTCCTGAGCTTCAAGAACTGGTAACCATAAAGTAAAGAGAAGAGACTAGATCTGGGTTGTTAAGTGGCCAACAACATGAGTTAGCAACAGTATAAATGAAGCAACTATCAGGCCAACAGAGCATTTTCCAATAAAAACTGTTAACCTTTTGAACTGGCTCCTCGAAATGGTGCTGAGCACATTACCACAGGCATTATTCCCCAGCGAAGACGCCATGGAGAAAATGTCTACCCTGCTCAGAAGGTCTACATGTTTAGAAATAACCTCTTGGGTTCCTTACTACCCTAAATTCTATTTTATGAATTATATGGATGCTGCACCAAAATAAATGAGAAATCATATCTTTAATAAAGAGTTTGTTCTTTTTTAAAAGACCTAATCTGATTTTCTCCTTAGTGAACGTTTTTTTAAAAATCCATCTCCATTTCATCCATTGAGTCACCTCAAAGTGAGGAAAACCAGTATTTTTGTTCACAGGACAGCCAAAAAACAGCTAACTGATAGAGCTGTCAGAGTCCGACTTAGAAACAGCTAGCATCCTATAGCATATACGGTATATGTAATCAGTCAGCATTAATATGCATAAATTACAGTCACCCTTCAAATAACATAAAGCAACTATGCAGAAATCACCAGTTTCTGAAATTACTACTAGAAACCCACTGAATCAACTACTCTTAGGAGGTGAGGTGCAAAAGTGCAAGCAGAAGACACTCATTTGCTATAAAATTTTAACTATGCATAACATAAAACTATAAATACACATAAAAAAAATCCAACGTGGCTCTCTTGCTATTGGCACTTTCAGGAAGAATATTCCCATTTCAGAGAAATTCCTGCATACAGGCAAATTCTTCTACAGTATTCATGGATCCCTGTCTTCTTTGGTTCCCTTCTAGCTGATTCAGATGCTCAGAAATGAACAATGACATTAAAGCCACTGAATGACATGTGAAATCAACATTTGCCATCACATTCTCCTACTTCTCTCCACCATCATCTTCATCATCATCATCACCACGGTAGATGCCTTGCACCTATTGGTGATCTCCTCGGACACATAAGGAAGTTCATTTGAATGGTTTTAAAAGTTGCTGATACATATTTATAAAATATTCATTTTGCCCTCTTTTTTAAAGATTTTATTTATTTATCTGACAGAGAGAGACACAGCCAGAGAGGGATCACAAGCAGGCGGAGTAGGAGACAGAGAAGCAAGCCTCCCACTGGCCAGGGATCCTGACTCCATCTCAGGACCCTGGGATCATGACCTGAGCCAAAGGCAGATGCCTAACAACTGAACCACCCAGGCGCCCCTTCATTTTGCCCTTGACCTACCCTAACCTCAAAAACTAACCACCATGGGGCGCCTGGGTGGCTCAGTGGGTTAAGCCTCTGCCTCCGGTTCAGGTCATGATCTCAGGGTCCTGGGATCGAGTCCCGCATCGGGCTCTCTGCTCAGCGGGGAGCTTGCTTCCCTCGTTTCTCTCTGCCTGTCTCTCTTGCCTACTTGTGATCTCTGTCAAATAAATAAATAAAATCTAAAAAACAAACAAACACAAAAAAACAATTTTTGAAATGATGTAGACTATAAAATAACAATTTACATAATACGGTGCACATAAGCACTTCCCTCACACTAATAATAAATTTTTATGGCAACTTTTTCTGGGGATAAACATCTAATTATTATAAGCCTATAATCAGAAAGATGTCATATGAGTACGATCCCAAGGAATTATTTCTTGGAGGTTATCGAGAATCACAATAGGAGGAAATCCTGCTCTGCTGTTAAAACTCTACTGGGATTCATTAATAAAATCATTGCTAAGTAGAAATTCAGTCTTCTTTGGTCTCGTGCCTATTTTATCCCCAGGGACAACAGTACGCCCCTTCTTATCTCCTGCCATAGTGTTTACAGAAGCTGTGTTTTTTAAAATAAAAAGGGGGAGAGCTACAGTTCAAAATTGCTATTATTTTTCTGTTCTGTTCCTCTGGGTAAAACAAGACTTCTAAACTAACAAAGAACAATAATCAGTGCAGATGCAAGATACAATACACTGTAATAAGGAAATACTGAAAACTAACATCCACAATGCCACACATAAAAAGGAGCTGAAACTCAATGTTAAGGCTAAATTGCAAGATATCATTTCACACAGCTGTGAGGGGAGCATAAAAGCAACCTGAGATTTCCTATATTTGAAGGGATGTACTTCCGCTTACTTTGTACCTTTCTTGAACTTGGGGCAGATCACTCTTCCATCCCACGCTTCTCAGTTCCAGCTCAGCATCCAAATAAAACTCTGTACCTTTGGGGGCTTAGAGCATTCCTCCCCACCTAGCCCTGTGGGAGCACCCCCACACCACGGCTCACATGTGCATAAATCAGGGAATCTGGATGACACCCAGCATTTCTGAGAGCCTGCGCAGCTGCAGAATGACACTAGCTTGGGAGGAGAGACACACTTTGCAGAAGGCAGCTGTGGGATTTCCCTCGCCCCTCCAACCGGGAGCTGTGATGCTTGGCCAGGGGAACTGGTATTTCCTGTCTCTTCTTCAGTCACTTCCCATTCTTTTTATTGGTATCTATCTACTGGTTTCCATACTCAGAAAAGAGAGCAGAATCAAGAGGACCACCAGATTTCAGCTTTCTTTCACAGCTAATACTTGATTCAAAGGGGAAATTAACAAGAGAAAACTTATAAAACCAAGAGTCTGACCTCAGAAAAGGTTAGTATGATTTTATGATAGAATGTTAAAACCAGGTTGGAGCTGATTCTCTAAATATACCATGCCTTTTCCTATAAGACATTTAACTTCAATTATTTGTTCCCCAATAAAAACGGGCTTCTGGGAGGAAAAGTTGGGGGAGGGGAATAGAACAGAAATGAACAATTTGAACTGCAGTTCTCAGCACTATACCTCCACACAGAGTGTAAAAGATACAAAATATCACCACGGACCTAGCGTTCACAGTTCTATGTAGTAAAAAAGCCAGTGTGTGAACTACTGAGAGAACACCAAGCTATACTAAATAACCCAAAACTGAACAATATGGATTGAGCAACCACAAGGTAACACTAGAGATGTTTCCTGAACTTTTTAGAAAAATGTAACTGCATAATTAATGGAATTTTCTCTTCCCGGTGCTTAAGCACTCTAAAAGGTGACATCTAAATCTGGCACCTACTGAGAAATTATGACACAGTTGCTATAATCTTTAGATATTTTTAACTTGTAAAGAGATCAAAGAAAGGGAATACATCTTGACTCAACTATTGCCACATAATTTTCCTTCAAATATCATCCCAGCTGGCTTCTGGATCAAACCGCATCTAGCAAAGGAAGACAGAAACAAATCATGGAGGCCTGATTCAAGGACAGGATGTAACCCAAACACATTTTTAACAAGCAGTGTGAGAAGAGCTGCTTTTCTACTCGTTACAGATTTGGAGAAGCTCTAGGAGAGCAGAGGCTGCACCCAGCCTCCACCATTGAACGCTGGAGTCGAGTTTTAGAAAGGCTTCCTATAGAATCTTGAAGAAGGACCACAACACCCTCAGAAGGAACCAGGTGTGCTCAACCCATCATGGAACACACAGAAAAATCTTCTCTGAAAATCCCTCCATGTTTCATAAGCTCAATTAGCTCTACACACATTCTGTTTAAATAACCACCATTCTCACAATGACATCAAAACATTTTAAGAGCTGACCACTCTACTTCTGGCTGATCTGAAGACTTGCAATATTAACAATTATTTTCCCTACCATAAAATGTTGTTACCCTCAACCAACTTACAAAAGTTAATTTATTTTCCCTCTATTTGCCAGCTTTATTCCAAGAAGGACTTACAGTGAGCATTTAAACCTTATTTAGTTTAAAACATTTTTAAGAATATCCTCTTTGCCAGAAATGGAAAAATGTTCCACGCTCATGGACTGGAAGAACAAATATGGTGAAAATGTCTATACTACCTCGAGCAATCTACACATTCAATGCAATCCCTATCAAAATACCATCAACTTTTTTTCAAAGAAATGGAACAAATGATCCTAAAATTTGTATGGAACCAGAAAAGATCCCGAATAGCCACAGGAATGTTGAAAAAGGAAACCAAAGCTGATGGTGGCATCACCATTTCAGATTCCAAGCTCTATTAAAAAGTTGTAATCATCAAGACAGTATGGTACCGGCACAAAAACAGACACATAGATCAATGGAACAGAATAAAGACCCCAGAAATGGACACTCAACTCTATGGTCAACTAATCTTCGACAAAGCAGGAAAGAATGTCAAATGGAAAAAACAAATGGTGTTGGGAAAATTGGACAGCCACATGCAGAAGAACGAAATTGGACCACTTCCTTACACCACACACAAAAATTGACTGAAAATGGATGAAAGACCTCAATGTGAGACAGGAATCCATCCAAATCCTTGAGGAGAACACAGGCAGCAACCTCTTCCACCTCAGCCACAGCAACTTCTTCCTAGAAACATCTCCAAAGGCAAGGGAAACAAGGGCAAACAAGAACTACTGGGACCTCATAAAGATAAGAAGCTTTTGCACAGCAAAGGAAACAGTCAACAATACCAAAAGACAACAGACAGAATGCCAAAAGATACTTGGAAATGACTATCAGAAAAAGGGCTAGTATCCAAAATCTATGAAGAACTTATCACACTCAATACCTGAAGAACAAATGATCCAATCAAGAAATGGGCAGGAGACATCGACATTTCTGCAAAGAAGACATCAGATGGCCAGCAGACACAAGTAAAAGTGCTCAACAACACTTGGTATCAGGGAAATACAAATCAAAACCACAATGACATACCACCTCACACCAGTCAAATGGCTAAAATTAGCAAGTCAGGAAAAGGACAGATGTTGAGGAGGTTGCAGAGAAAGGAGAACCCTCCTACACTGTCGATGGGAATGCAAGCTGGGCAGCCACTCTGAAAAATGATATGGAGGTTCCTCAAAAAGTTGAAAATAGAGCTACTCTACGACCCAGCAATCGCACTACTGGGTATTTACCCTAAAGATACAAATGTTGTGATCCAAAGGGGCATGTGCACCCGAATGTTTATAGCAGCAATGTCCACAACAGCCAAACTATGGGGGCACCTGGGTGGCTCAGTGGGTTAAAGCCTCTGCCTTCGGCTCAGGTCATGATCTCAGGATCCTGGGATCGAGCCCCGCATCGGGCTTTCTGCTCTCAGGGAGCCTGCTTCCTCCTCTCTCTCTCACTGCCTGCCTCTCTGCCTACTTGTGATCTCTGTCTTCAATTAAATAAAATCTTTTTAAAAAATATATAAATAAATAAATAATATTTTTAAAACAGCCAAACAATGGAAAAAGCCTAGATGTCTATCAACAGATGAATGGATAAAGAAGATGAGGTATATATACACAATGGAATATTATGCAGCCATCAAAAAAAGAAATCTTGCCACTTGAGATGACGTGGATGGAACCAGATGGTATTGTGCTGAGCAAAATAAGTCAATCAGAGAAAGACAATTATCAGATGTTCTCACTATATGAGGAACTTGAGAAACAAGACTGAGGATCATAGGGGAAGGGAGGGAAAAATGAAACAAGATGAAACCAGAGAGGGAGACAAACCATAAGGAACTCTTAATCTCAGGAAACAAAATGAGGGTTGCTGAAGGGGAGGGGTGTGGGAGGGATGGGGTGGCTGGCTGATGGACACTGGGGAAGGTATGTGCTACGGTAAGCGCTCTGAATTATTTAAGACTAATGAATCACAGACATGTATCCCTAAAACAAATAATACATCATATCTTAATATGACCCAGAATAAAGACCCCAGAAATGGACACTCAGAGATAACCCAGAAATAAAAAATAAAATTGAATTAAAAATTTAAAAAAGAATACTCTTTGTTAATGTACTAAAAGTTATGATTTGGCCAAGCCGAATTTATTTTAATTCAAGGGACAACAGGTAAAAAGCATTAATTTGGAAGTTTAACATACTGAATGACATAACTTCCATATAGAACTTTTGCTTCTAACTATTCTCTTCAAAGTACATTTTCATAAACTTTTAAATATTTCTGGCTTCAATTTTAATTTGTAATAATTGCCCTAGGGTGTGTGTGTGATTATTTAAGATTATAACAAATCCTGTAACACATTTAAAATAAAAGCAGGAGATTATGCAGTTTTAATTTTATCACAAAAATATAACCAATCACATTATAAAAACTTTAGAAACAAAAAGGGGGTAACCACCATATCCATCATTCTAAAACAAACATTATGATTGGTTTAATATGCTTCCAAATTACTTAATGCATCCCTTTAACTATCTGGAAGCATATTACCTATAAAACGCCCATCTCCTAGGTGATTTATGAAACTGCCAGTTTTATAACCATCATTTTAACACTTAAAAGTCTAAGTATTCCAAAAAGTTAATAGTCATCTAAATCATACAAAATAAACAGCAATAGATTAAAATTACAGAAAGAAAAATCCAGTCCTTTGTAAGATGAGAGGGAAAAAAGGACCCACATGTTTTAGGATGTGAAGAGGGGATATTAACAAAAGGGCAAGTCTCAGTGGAGATCAGCTTTCTCCTCGTATTTTCAGATAAACTTTCTAAAGTTTCTCTAGATTTTCTTCCCTTTTCTTTTCCCCTCTCTTCTATATAACCTTGTGAAACTTTGGGAAAGTACCTTAAACTCTGCCATTCTGTCAAGGGGGGACACAACTGTCATGGGCATGAAGACACTCTTACCTGCATCCCAATACTAGCATTTCTAGTACTCATTCATCTCAATTCCTCTTTGGAAAGTTGATACCAGAAATCTAATCACCAACTAAGTTTCCCCATTGCCTCAGAACTGCTGGAAATGGTTAAATTAGATAGCAGAGATTTATTTCAGTCCACACAGGGAAGCTATGCGATGGGATGTTAGGTTTTGTTTTTACTTACACAAATGAGAAATGATTTTATCGTTTTTAAAATGAACGGTTCTTCCAATCTGAAATGACCACAATCACCAAAAACTTGCACAACTATCACAGAATTATGCTTCTGAAACCCCAGAAATCTAAATCCACGACTTCAACAGTTTTGCCCTTATTTCCTTAATTTTGCACTTTGAAATCCATCCCCTGGAGAAGCTCAGGATAACCCACATGACTCTCTCTGTGAACTATTTTGTGTTCTGGTCAAAGCTCCGACCCATATTTACTAAGAGGAGCCAAGTGAAGGCATATCACCCAATGCCGGACTAGCCCAGGTGAAAACAGACGTTTTCCAGCAGTACAGCCTTGTAAGGGAAACGGCAAGTAGTCTATTAGGAAATGGCAGAAACCCTCTGACTTTTTTTTTTTTTAATTAAAGATTTTATTTATTTATTTATTTATTTATTTGACAGACAGAGATCACAAGTAGGCAGAGAGGCAGGCTGAGAGGGGAGAGAGGGAGAAGCAGGCTCCCCGCTAAGCAGAGAGCCCGATGTGGGGCTCGATCCCAGGACCCTGGGATCATGACCTGAGCCGAAGGCAGAGGGTTTAACCCACTGAGCCACCCAGGCGCCCCAACCCTCTGACATTCTTAAAGGCATTTGTAAACACCACTGCCACCTGAGAAGACTGACAACAATTTTATGAATGGCAACTGAAAGTAAGTACAGTCAGAGGCATCTCATTCCATCGGGGGATTAGAAAGGAATGGAGAGGCCTGCCAGTGTACGACGAGGAACAGCGTATGAGATCCACACACCTATCCAGTTAATGTTCCTATTTAAATAACATGCTCTAAAGATCCACCTAAAAAGTATCCATTCTTCATACTTACTGCTTACTTCAGACAATTTTAAAACTTAAAAATGAGTTTTGTGATTCTTTCTTTGCCAATACGTATATATTGCTGTGATGTCAGAAGTCCAAAAATGTCATGCAGATGAGATAGAAAAAGCAGTTAATAGGCATCATTTATTTTAAGTAGATCACACACCAAAAACAGGTACACACAGCTGCAAAGCTTTTAAAAAGTTCTCTAGGGGCGCCTGGGTGGCTCAGTGGGTTAAAGCCTCTGCCTTCGCCTCTGGTGATGATCCCAGGGTCCTGGATCGAGCCCCACATTGGGGCTCTCTGCTCAGCGGGAAGCCTCTTCCCCTTGTCTCTCTCTGCCTGCCTCTCTGCCTGCTTGTGATCTCTCTGTGAAACAAACAAATAAATAAATAAAATCTTTTAAAAAAAGTTCTCTAAAACAATTAGTCTAAAAAAGCAGCACCATCTCCAGCTGAGTCACATAACTGGAAAACTACTAGGTCTTTTACAGCTTTTCTCAATCTCTGGGAGACTGAATAGAAGTCCCAATAAATCTAGTATGTCCCTCAAGAATACAAAGGTTAAACCCAGTTCATATGAATAGTACTAAACAAGTACAGAATAACCCAAACACAATACATAACAAGGACAAATTCCTCACATATAATGGGGGAAAGTGCCATAGACGCAAAAGAAAAGGACAAAGTAATAATGATTCCAAAATGTCAGAATCTTAACAAAAGACCAGTGTTGATCAGATAAGCAGATGAAGTAATTTTCCTCACTCATAAGATGAGTAGCCAAGTAAGAGTTGTCCAAGGAAACTGCTAAGAGTAGATTTACTTTACAACTGGCTGAATTAGGTTCCAGAGCATTTCAGCAGCTACATGAACAACACTGCAGTTAGTCAGCATTTCTGTGTCTCTTAAAGATGGAAGGAATCCTTGAAGACCAAAGAGGAAAAGGAAATGCATGTATTAAAGCAGACAAAAGACAGACTTCATAGCCATAATCCAGTCAGACTAGCAGAAAAGTTGTGAAAAGTGTCATCCCACACCCAAAGCACATAGCCAAAGAGGCACCTGACATGCACCAACAAAGCCCCCAACAGACCAGACTCATGCAAGGGTCCGGTAAGACAGAGCTGAGCCATGTGGACGGATGGAAAATATTCTAGACACCAGGAAACGTTTGTACTCCGCCCTACATGAAATTTTCAGGAAATAGCTTGCTTTTTGTTTTTAATATTAAACACTGGTTTTTGAACTATCTTATGTAGAATCCCCATTTCAAGGATGTCATGACTCCGTGAAAGCACAGAACACGTTGATGTAGTTACTTTTTATGTCCCACTTCTTCACTCCACTCCAATATGGAAGAACCCAGACGCTAGACGTAAGATCGTTCACCACCACAACTACTATGCACCAACTGCCTACCTTGGGCCAAACTTGACATCAGGCCCCTCACCTATCTACCTCTCATTTAATCTACAAAGAGAAGATACAGGAGTTACAGCCTGGCTAACAGATGAACCAAATGAGGCTGGAGCCCTCCTTCCTGGGACCAGGGACTCACCGCTACAACACTGACCCAGGAGGCTCTCCGCTGCAGAGGCAGGAAGCGACTTCCCATGCCAGACAGGGACATGGTGGCATAACTTCTCTGAGAGCAACGTGGCAAAATATATAAACCGAGAGCCTTCAAAATGTCCCTGACTTCCCACCCAATAATCAGACCCCTAACTTAAACAAATAATCCAAACTCTGCACCGAATTTTATGCACTGAGATTATGCTATTTTTATATGGCGAAAAATAGGGAAACAAAAATACTATGCACCCTTAAATTTATGATGACAATTTTTAAAGACATAGGAAAACGCAAATATATCAAGTAAAATAAGTAGGAATAATTATAGATGAATCATGATCTCCACCGTTTAAAAAAGCATCTGTGTTTACATATACAGACAAAAAGACTGAAAATAAATACTAAAATTTTAGATTATTCTGGATGGTAAAATGATGGGTGACACGGTCTTCCGTACAATCAACTGTACATTCCAAGTTCTCTATTAGTATGTATTTATCTTATGGGAAACAATCAATGCTTAACATTTGTCAAGAAAGCGTTCATTCTGCTCCCTCAAACCCGTGTCTCTGTGGAGGCATCATGTGCCCCCAGTGCTGAATCAGGAAGTACAAAGAGATTTCATCTGCAGAAGCAGATTGTCTGAAGCACTGTGCAGCTCTGGGCTGGGATAAAAACTTGTCATATTCCTTGTTAATTATTGATGAATCTGGAAGTTGCCTCATTTATTAAAGACTTAATGTGCTTTCCAAGGCAACAGGCACACACTGAAGCCTGTAATCTGGTGTGAGTAAGCAGTTTCTAGATGGTAATAGGATTACTTGTGGCGTTCTCATTCAAAGGACAAAATCCAATAAAATAAATTGTAGAATGTGTTTGTTTAAAGAAAACACTCACATATTGTCTTCCACTTCCTCTGCCAGCACTAACTTAGCAATCAGTCAGATCCCCAAGGACACATGCACAGTAATGATGCTGATACACAAACAAGGGGGGGGGGGATTATTTTGCAGGCAACACCACAGAGCAGCAACAACAGATTAGCCGAAAGTGACAGAGAAAGGAAACCTGGGGCCTCTGCCCTCCCCCATGATAAGGGGAGCAACTCTGCATCGCCCTGATTTCTCCCCCCACCCCACTGGAGCACTGAATTCTCTCACAGCCAGGCCTGATGATGAGCCAGCATTCAGGCAATACAGTTTATAAGAAAACGAGGGGGAAAGGAGTGGGGGGGAGGAATCGTGAATATCCTCTTTAAAACGAAGCAGGAAAATTCAAGTTATAGCTGAATTAACACCAAAAAAAAAAAAAAAGAAAGAAAGAAAATTTTTTTTTTCCTAAACATGCCAGCAATGATCGTTTACTGAACCATATAAAAACTGACTGCATTTCTATAATTCATGGAATTATATAAGAAAATCATTTATTACTTGGAAGACAGCCTATAAGTATAAAATAATCCCAAGTCTTTTACTGGAAAACTCAAACAGTTACAAAAACCCCTTCTATCCCAGCCCCCCACATGCACGTGCCCCCACACACACACATACACACACACACACATATACACACCGATGTGGTGCACACAGACATCCATACAAGTGAGCACACTCAGAGGACACATACATGGACATACACACTTCGGTTGATAATCTCAGACTATCATAAAATGTAAGAGAATTCCACTGAAAGAAACAAATACAACTGACAGACTATTTTGAAGTGTTTCTTCCTCTATCCAGTGCGGCAAAACAAAATATTTTTTTTTCTATAAGAACATTATAGGACATGCTCTGGCCAGGCAAGCATTACCACATTCTAATGTCCTAGGCCATTCTAAAAGATGCAGAAGGCCCTACCGGTCACCACAGAGCATTGGCTCTGCAGGAGGCCACAGCCAGCTCAGACCACCCTAAGTTAAGTCTGGGGGCCCCACAGTCAGTCACCAGCGGAAGCCGCTGGCCTGAGGCTCCATGACTTGAGCGTCCCTTGAGCTCCACTGCGCTACTGTGGAATACCAGACTAGGGCTTGCAGAGCTCCCAAACCTATTGCCACCCCGCGTGACACCCTCAGAGGCACGACGGTGCCCCAGTGGCCCTACTCAGCCAGCATTTTGCCTCAGGCAATTGTGATCCAAGCCAATGCTCTATCTGATTTAAAAGACCAGTTAGTTCTTCAAAAGGACTGTTTCCACCTTCTTGGAAGAGACAAGAATGAGGGACCATGGTTGGTGGGAAAGCGAGAGCCAGGCCAGCACCACTTCACACCGGTGAGCCCCCTGGTGCCTCCTCGGTCAAGGGTCTGGGAACTCTAAGACGCCATCCTGCGGCTTCATGTGTACTGGCCCTTGTGTTTCTCCTTTGCCGGCTTCGTCTAACTTCCCCTGCCTGACCTCTCGGGTGCCTCCAGGATGGATGGGGTCAGTCCCCACAGAAGGCACAACTGCCCCCCGCCCACAGACTCCGCACGGATCTCTTCCTTTGCCGGACGCTGGGGGTGGGAAGATCTGCGACAACAGAATGGAGTCCAAACGGTCTTCCCAATTGAAACAGAAGGGAAGCGATGACCGTGTTTCAAACACCCAGTTCAAGCCACCAGTTCACTTCGTTAACTCAATTCAAAAACGTTTTCATTAGCACAGCAGCACCTGTTCTGCCATTATCACGTCTCAGAGATGCCACTCCTCACAGAACAGCTAATGCAAAGAAACACACTTTAATATTCATTCAGACTTAATTATAAAAGATTTAAAAAAAAAAAAAAACTTTTGGCCCTACGCAGCCAAAGAAGCATTTCTTTATCAACTACAGCATTGGTCAGAGCTGCCCTGCAGTCTTCAAGGACCCTCTTTTTTCCACAAAGGATACATTTCACCCTCTTTTATCCACTTTATGGACAAGCCACCCACCACCTGGAACTTGCATATCCACCCATAATCTTCATGGGGATCTCTGAGCGCAGTAAATCCAGCGTGTCAAGCCACACTTGTCAGCAGCGTGAGGCAGAGAGCACTACGAATTCTTCACGGGAGACAGGCAGCTCAGAAGAGCACCACACTGAAAGACACACTGAAGAAATCCCTCCTGATGGTATCTGATTATTTTCTCTTAAAAGCTCATCCACTTTTAATTATTTATAAGTAATAAAACACTTAATAACACAGTTGAAATTACTGGGGTAACTTCCTTTCAAAAAGCACATGTTCTGGTAATTATTCTTTGTATCCCTTTTAACTTGACTTACTGAATTTTCAATCTCTCTGGGCTGTGGGTGGGGAGTCAGGGAAGGGACCATTTGGGGTGTGCCTAGCGCTGTGGGCCAGCATGCCCCCCCCCACGCACACGGTGCCCAGAGGAAAGGAAGCCCAGGGCCGGTCAGAGAGCCCAGAATGCCACCCAAGGGAGCGGGGATGCTGTCCTGACAGCAACAGGAAGCCTCTTAAGTTTTCTGAGCAAAGGAGCATAGTGCTGGCAGCAGTGACAGGAGAACGAAGGACAAAGTGAGAGGGAGAAGAAGAAAGAGAATCCCAGGCCAGGAGACACGTTCATCATCAAAGGAATTGGGAAACTCGGCACAACCTTGGGGAAACCCGAGAGTCAGCTCTGTCACCGACGGGGCCAACGGAAGCAGGTGCAGGGAGCTAAAGGGGGAAAGCCAGGCTGGGGTCTGTTTTCAGGCTGACAAATTTGAATTTTACTTGCAAAGCAATGCAGAACCCATGGACTTCTCTGTACCAGAGCGCTGTGATGAAGTTTACCTTGCTGGAAATACACAGCATAGGTCATTTCACACGGGTCAGAAGTTTATGAACCAGGAGATAGCCAATACAAATTCTGGCTGAGGAGCTGTTTCTTCCCAAAACCTAAAGCACACCAATCATATGCGAAGTGCTTCATTCTAAGCAAAACTGGACAAATGTAAGCAATATCACATTTAGAACATTACAATGGAGCTCCATCTTACTCAAAGTTTAGGTTCTAACTGGCAGGGGTAGAGTAAACTTAACACAGAATTAAATTATCCTTTAAAACTCCATTTAATCACCATAAGCACAGGCACTAGGAGGTGCTCCCCCAACCGGGTGTTGGCGGGGCGTTGGGGGGAGGGGGGGTTGGGTACAGATACAGGTTTTCTCACCTCCAATGTCACCATCAGGCCACACGCCACACATTCACTAAGTGGGCAATCCTATAACTGCCTTTACCTTTTCCACTTTGTCTCTGCTGAGCATGTAGAATGTAATCCATTAAAGTGAAATATCCCTGTGCTACAATACCCATAAACTTCTACCGAAACAAACAAAACACACTGAAAAAGTTAACGAGCTCTCCTTTCAACATGGCGCTTCTCTGACAAATGGTATATAATTTAAAACATTATCAGTGGACAAAAGTCAATCTCCACCATTGCCCAGAATCGTACCTAAGGAAGGTAAATTCATGCTCAAGTTCTAATCAGTACGCAGACCTGCAGAAGACAGCCTTCTAAACACTGCGCCCTAGCAGGCTGCTGAAACAACTTCATTTCCTCATCTGTGTACGAGCGTGAGGGGTACTACAGCTTATTTACCTCAGAGGACATTCCAATAAAGGAATCATGAGTGGCACAAACACTTTGAACCTCTCAGAGAAGATGCCACATAAACTCAAGGTGTTATTACCATTATCTCTTTCTACTGAGTAGCCTGGGAAAGCTGTCAGATCTTTGAACTCATGAATTATGAACACAAAGTACTTCTTAGGTTTGTCGGCTTCAAAAGTTCAGAATACACATTTTATGGCCAAGAACAGGACAACTTTAAAACATGACACAAAACAATAAAAAGACTACCTGTTTAATGTTACATGCAATACACACACACACACACACACACACACACACTGCATTCACACATTCCTATAGCAGAACAAAGATGGCCACAACTTAAATTAAGAGTTGACCTCTTTGCATCAGTAAGTGGAGTAGATGTCCTCTGCCCTGTAATCCAGGCCTCTTAATGACTGGTTTGGTGCATAGAAGAGAGGGGTTAATGATGCTGTGCTGACTTCCAGGACTAGGTCTTAAGAGTGTCCTCCTCCTGTCTCTGTAGGAGCCCTTGAACCACAGCATAAGAAGTCCAGCTACCCTGAGACCTCTAGAGCTGCTATGTGTAGGTGCTCTTTTTTTCTTTTTTTTTTTTTTTCCATATACTGTTTATTAACATGTCATGGGATAAACACGGAGAAATACTGGCTTCAATGAGATTTAAAATGATCTTTACATCAAAAGGGCTGAGGGGCGTGGAAGGTAGGTTTGGGAAAGACAGGGTACATACATTTTTAGATTGGGATTGAAAATTTGCCTATAGCAACTTACAAATCGAGGCGCCACACAAATACTTCAGGGTCACAAACACTCAAATACACGCAGTGTTCTTGGGAGCATGTGCAAAGTCCCTGCAGAGGGCTGTAGAAGCATCCCTCCACTGTATCCCACTTCTGCTTCCTGGCTGAGTGGCAGCTGAGCCCAGGCTTCCCGCTACCCCGACCAAGCACCACACTTGTGAATGAAGCCATCTAGGAGCCTCCAGACCACATCATCTAGCAGCTGGACAGCCCCACCTAACCCCAATGGAGAAGACTCACTCTGTTGAGCCCGGTCCAAATTCTCAACCCACAAAATGAGAAATAATTAAATAGTTGTTGATTTACACCCTTAAATTTTGGGTATTTGGTTATGCAACAATACCTAAATATACATTAACTTTCAAACAACGTTTTTGCTGATCAACTTATGGTAAGGTGTTATCTGACACTGCTGAATAAGATAAAAAAATTCTTACATAGGCATCGCTATCAGGGCTATAAAACTCAGTACTAGCAAGTTCTCACAGCTACAGTGTATCTGAAGGCAACATTTCGAATATTACAAAGAACTATACTTTGCAGCTCTGAAAACACCTTGAGGAAATGACTTCCTGTTGAGGTCACCTCTCACTAGTCATGCCACAAACACTTGAAGCACAGTGTTAGGCTCTTGGCTTGCTAAGCGCACAGCACTTCACTGGCACTGGAAAAGAACTTCAAATGATTTCAAGGAAGCTGGCAAAATCTATGTGAAGAACGGCAGCTCGGGAGGGAACACAATTCCAGACTTCAAGTTATATTACAGAGCTGTAGCAATCAAAACAGTATGGTACTGGCACAAAAAATTGGTCACATAGAGTGATGGAATTGAAGAGAAAACCCAGACATAAACCCACATTATATGGCCAACTAATCTTCAATAAAGAAGGAAAGAATATCCAAGGGAAAAAAGACAGCCTCTTCAACAAATGGTGTTGGGAAAATTAGAGAACAAAGTGATGCTTACGGGGTGGTGGGGGGGGGTGTACAGTGGTGAAAGAGGCGATGGGGATTAAAGAGTGCACTTGTCACGATGAGCACCAGGTGATGTATGGAAGGGCTGAATCACTTATATTGTACACCTGAAACTAACGTAACACTGTTAACTAAGTGAAATTAAAATAAAAACTTAAAAGAAAAAAGAAAAGCTTAGTTATCTGTCCACTTTTCCCTACCTTCAATAAAATAGAAAACATATAAAAACATAGGACATAAGGAGACATATTGACAGCAATAGCAATGCCATATTGAAGATACAAGAACTGATCATGGTCAAAGCCTCAGACCAGAAGCACATATTTGCCAGCATCAGCCAGGCCACCCTCGGCACTCTGGTGTGGGAATGGGAAAGGGTGCATGAGAATATTCTAAGAAGCAGAGTATGAAAAGTGTGTAAAAGGAACCCACTACTGGCTTTGAAAGTGTGCCTGTGGGCATTATTTACTGTGACACCCTAAAATGCAAGGGCCACAGCAGTCTGTCACAGTGTAGTAAGTCATGGTGCAGGCTTTGTAGTCAGAGGGGTCCACCTAAGACGGCCAAGCCATCAGGCATCAGATGTGCAACCTTTTGCAACTTTCTCATCCTCTGTAGCTTCAGTGTCCTTACCCGTAAACTTGGGATTGAATCAACACCGCCCTCCACCCTACTTATTAACATATACACACAAAGCACTGGGCCCAGTACTTAGGGCCTGACACACAAGATGCCCCATAAATGCTAACCATTACTGCTGATAATGGTACACCCACCAATATTCCTGATTCTCCCCCCACCCCTATGAAACTCCTCAATGACTTGGGGCTGAGAAAACTTGATAGGTATCCCAGTTAAAGGTCCTTTCTCAACATCTACCCAACCTGACAGGCAAGTAAATAATGCCTCAATACAGCACATCCTGTTTAAGAGCTTTCGATCATCAGTGCTGACCTAAAAATCTTAATAACACCAAAAGCAAAGACTATACTGAGAATACCACTCCCCTGAAATCTAAAAAGAAAGCAGTTTCCCTCCTAATATGTAGGAAAAACAACCCAAGAAGAAAAGCTTTACCAGTTCAGCTTAAAGATCTGAAGCACACCATTCACCTTTCAAAACAGACTATGAGCTGTCTCAAATTCCCCGAAATTAAAAAAGTTCTTACCAAAAGGGGGGGGGGGGGTATGTGAGGTGATGAATGCAATGTATTACAGAAAATCTTCACAATGTGTATCAGATCATCACACTGTACACTTTAAATGTTATCTGTCAATTAGATCTCAATAAAGCTAGAACAATGACGACAAAGAATACTCCAGAGCTTGTTTCTCTACAGTTTTACAGAAAGTTATTCTGGAAAGTTTTTGAAAGTACCATCCCACACTTTCATTAGCCAAGCACAAAAACTCAGGAAGTTGTGAAGGGAAGAGAGAGAGATAAATTCCCATCTCCTATGTGGCCACATCTCTTTTTTGTATCCTGTATGAAACAAAAATTTTCAATTTCAAATGCACTCATGTGAAACCATGTTTACAAACACACACTGTTTTAGCATCCAAGCCAAAATATGAACACTGCACAAAGAGATAAAGTTTCATTACTTTAATCACTACCTAGCAACTGCCCGAAACACATATGGAGAGAGGGAGAAACATTATTTTAATAAGATGTTTAAGGCACTCAAACAGAGAAAGATAATCGTCAATAGTGTGGTGTGGAAAGATAAATGAGAAAAGGTGATCCACTTGAATAGGAAGACAGTCCACTGTTGACAGCTTGGCAAGTCTAACACGGTAACGCTGCCGTGCCCAGGATCTGAGCAAGTCTTCAAGACGCCACTCCCTACGTAGTATGATAAACAGGTCAGCTCTTGGGTGAAGTCCTCAGGTGATTGGCACCAGGTGCCTTTAGCTGAACTAAAGCATTAAAAGTTGCATCAATCTGTCAATCCTTACACTTACCTACCTAAACAAAAGATGTTTTGTGTTCATTTATTGCTGATTTAGCTCCCCAAAATCACCTTCTTAAGATCCAGAGAAGGGTAAAGAATAGGATGGGTACATGAATTATAGAGGCCTATAGAATAAAGGATTACAGAGGTCACATTTTTATGCCAGCTTTTCCATTTTATTTTACAACTGAGATCATCTCTTTGAACCCCCGGGTATTCTTGGAACTAGTACTAGTTAGTAAATTCTGAAGTTTTTAAAAGCATTTCTGTATTTTATAAGTATAAATACTATTTATAATTTCTTAGTTTTATTCTTTCCAAGTTTCAAAAGATATTTTTAAATGGAAATGTATAACCAAAGTTTTTAAAAATACAACAAAGAAATTTTACATAATTTCCGTTGATGCAGCAGAATGACAGCTGCAATTTTAGAAAGTTACAAGGGCTAATAGTAAAAACAAGTAAAAAGTGACCCAGGCTAAGATAGTTGGACAAACACATTTCTCCTTGATCTGTAAAAGAATCAGCTTTAACCACTAAGTGATCAGAACATTTGCTTTCCTCTATTTTCAACTAATTCACTAGTAGATACTAATACTGGAATTTCTATAGTTCTTTTTTTTTTAAGATTTTATTCATTTATTCGACAGACAGATCACAAGGAGGCAGAGAGAGAGAGGGGAAAGCAGACTTTCTGTTGAGCAGAGAGCCCGTTGTGGGATGAGATTCCAGGACCCTGAGATCATGACCTGAGTCGAAGGCAGAGGCAATCCCCTGAGCCACCCAGGTGCCCCTCTATAGTTCTTTAGAAGGAAAAAGTGACCCCTTAACAAATCATCCTGAAAAATGACCATTTGGTATCACAAATCAAATAAAAATCAACTTTATGAATAAGCCATTAAAATTGTGTTTAATCTGTATTTAAAACTTGAAGAAAAAGATCTAATACTTAGAGTCTGTTACATGAAGAAGCATTACCTACATTAAGTCACTTAATGTTCATTCCTCCAACCAAAAGATAGCATCCCCAAGTTACAGATGGGAAAACTGAGGCACACAAAGTTTGTGGGACTTGCCAAAGTTCAAAACTACTGGAAACCAAAACCAAAACTGGAAAAACTGTGGACATCTTGGGAAAATCTAAATCAGTGTCACTGGGATTTAACTTCTTAAATTGCAGAAAAATGTTTCCATGGTTTTTTAAGGAAAAACAGTTTTACCACAAATTCAATTTCCCACATCCAGCACAGTTCTAATGAGGATGAAAAGAAACAATTTTCAAGAGTTGATTCAAGTGAGACAATCACTGACAACCACTCATTGCACAAATGAAAGAACAGTACAGCTAACATCTACTCCATTTTACCCATACGATGCATTTTTTTACATTCTCTCTTCAAACCCTAACAACAATCCCATGAAGTAAGTGTCACTAAAAGCCAAGGATCCTGGGCTTACGGAGGTTACCCTTCTTGCTCTCAAACACACAAACGCAGAATCTGCAATCTACTCTTCTGAATCCTGGTCCAGAGTGTGTCGATCTGATATGCTGCCTCCTAGGAGACAAAAACACCCATAACCAAACTTTCCACCGTCAGCCAACTGTGTTTTTCCAAACATCTGTGTTTTTAAAAGTGGCTCATAAAATACAAAATATAAAACTGACCCCACCATAGAACGTTCAGGGTTTTATCACTCTTCCAAGTTTCCTTGGGGGGGGGAATCCTGACAGTATGTGTCTTCAAAATCTAAAATATACTCCTTTCATAGTTCTCAGACAGTACAAATGCTCAAATACCACCATCCGCCAGATGTAGTTGCTGAAGCATTATCAATCCAACTGATGCACTTTCACTAATAGGTCCTCTTGATTTGCCTGAAAGGTTTTTTTCCCAGGTCTCTAACAGAGTGGTAAAAGTACCAAATCCTACATTCAACTTTAATGGATTCAGTGATTTGTCATATCCTGTGTGGTGGTACCTCGGGAACCAATATCCTGTACATTTTACCTCCCTCTTTTGCAGGTACTGCTGGCTGTAATAAGAGAAATTTCAGTTTAGAGTATAACCCTGCTGGGCAGGAACCCAGCTAACTATTCACATATGACTCTGCACACTGGGTTTCAGAATTATAAATTATGCATCTTAAATGCCTTTGTGGTAGAACAAAGTTTGTTCCCTGGAAAATAGTTTACTTTTTAATTCTAGATTTAATATTGCACTCAGAAAATTAAAACAGACAAAAAAATCTTCCAGTATTTACTGTATACGTTAAAGAAACAGAAAACTCAGTCTCATATCAGCAACCTACATAAAAATGGTATTATCTCTTTATATTTTTAATCTGTTAATACAACATAGTTTTGGTATTTAGTAATCTTAGGTTTCTGAGATATGTAGCGAATTATTTTCTGAAGTGCTAGAGAAGGCATTTTTATTGTATGAATTTTACTGTATGAATTTTTATTGATTTTTATTGTGGAATATCTCAAACAGGCCTTTCCCAAAATATAAACCCTTTCATATAAATTAGTTTTCTACTCTCAAGGGATGTGATAGAAATAACAAGAACACGAAAAACCACACACCAGAAAAAATGTCTGGGTTCCAAAAATTAGGTCATACAGAATTTGAATATATTAAAGATAATCAAAAGGGAAGAATATTACTGCCATGTCTAAAACCACTTAAATTTATACTACTATCAAAATAACAACTTCAAGACTACATATGTGTATGTACGTGTATACACATATCCTACATTTAGTATCAGGCACTATCACATACTCAGTTATACTTCACAAAGGGATAGTGTCATTAAGTCACTTCTGAGCATGTAATTTATCCTAAAAGACACTTCTCTTGAGATGGTAAGGAATTCTGAAGGGCACTCCAGGCAAAATACATCCTAACTTCCAACAGTGTGTGTTTGACCCCACGGTCAACTCCCATCATTTCAAAGTAAGGGAAGCAAAATACTTTCGCAGGGAGGTGGGTGGGTCAGGGATTCTGCACCCTGCCTGCTCTGAAAAGTCACTCTACATCACCCATACCTCATGGTTCCATGAGCACCGTAACCAACAATATAGACTAGGTCGGAGCATCTCTAGCTCTGGGGACTGGCATCAGGAGCCCAGCCCAGAACTTCTGAATACGGGAAGATGAAGATGGCGAAACGAAGCCTCACGAACTTGTGAGATTTGCCAAAGCTCAAAATGACTGAGGACCAAAACCAAAAACTGGAAAAGCTCTTCCACAATGGACATCTTTGGAACCTCTTAATCAACCTTCACTCAATAAAGGCAGCTGGTGAGCTAGGCAGGAAGAAATCCCTGGCTGACGGTGAGCAGGTGAACTGCCGGAGAAGCTCGCAAGGAAGGAGAGAAGTTAACAAAGGCGAGTCCAGGGGCTTGGAGTTTTAGCAGCGAACAGCTTACCAGACAGCAACAGGTCAGAGTGAGAGGCCCAAGAAAGCAGGGTTTACACAATGTATACAAAACTCCTAAAAATAGCCAGTTTTCACTTGAGATTTCTGAGCATCTCTGATGCAGTAATACATGTTTATGGGACTCTCAGAACTATAAAACACCTAAAAAGTGAGCTTTATTCACAGTAACCTATGGAGTCTATTTTTTAACATCTTTGCTGAGACAGAATCACAAACCATAAAATTCACCCATTTAAACTGTACAACTCAAAGATTTTTATCATATTCACAGAGTCATACAATCACTCACTATCTAAATTTAGAATATTCTCATTACCCCCAAAGCAAACCCACGAGCAGCCATTCTCCATTACTCACTCCCAAACCCAGTCCTCTATAACCACTACTCTACTTTCTCTACCTACAGATGTGCCTGTGTCAGGTCATTTTGTATATACGGAATCATGTAATATACATGCGCTTCTGTGCCTGGCACAGTGTTTGCAAGGTTCATTCACGTTGCAGCATGAATCAGTATTTCACTCATTCTTATGGCTGAGTAATATTCTAATGTATGGATAGGCCATATATTGTTCTGCTGGACATCTGGGTTGTTTCCAATTGGGAGCTGTTATGGAGAATGCTGCTATGAAGACTCATGTACATGATTTTTGGGTGGACATGTTTTTATTTCTATTCTATATTTTACAGTCTGTTTTTAAGAGAAAAAAATTAAATAATTGACATTTCATGTGGATTTGGAGATTTCAATTTTATTTCTAAGTTCCAATATCAATGGATAGAAGAAAAAGATAAGCAAAAGTAATATTTAATGTCATAAGCCACCTGAAGATGGCAAGGCAGACCCAAGAAGATGCAAAGCTAAGAAAAAAAAAGTCACATGTACATATTCCTTCCAAGTGAAAGAAATCTTAAAGATAAAATGACTAAAAAGCAAACAAAGATCACCTTTCTACCATGTTCACACAGCTCTGCATTGCTTTTCATAAAGCTTTCTCTTTTCTATGTAAAACAGAAAAGATACCAAAAATAGGTAAAATTATATAAATTTCTGATTCCCCAACTCTCTCTACGGCCACTAACCTTGGTTCTGGCTAGACATGGTGTACGAGTGGCCACGAAGGAGGAGGAAAGCACACTGTGTGGGCTGAACCAACTATTTTACCCTGTGGAAAATGAACTGAGGAAATACCTCCCTGGACCAGTTTTACACATTTCTTTCCATCCCCGAAAAAAATGCATAAGGCTCCAAACATCTATTATGTGTCCAACATCACTAAGCTGCCTCCAATTCTACAGGGAAGTACAAAGCTCCCAGGACAGAAGGATGAGCTATGGGTTAGGGGTACAAGTGAGACTGAGCACTGCCTCCGTGACCAAATCATCCAGGTCTGCCATGAGCCAAGAAGCACCTCACGTCAGCCAGACTCTCTCTGTGAATCTCAGATCCTAAACATTTCTATTTACTGCTGGCACTTACCCAAGGATCTCAACTGACAGAATTAGAGGCGCCAGACCCAACATAGGTATGTTTCCGGGCCAGATTCCCACACTGCTCTGGCCACCTGCCTTGAACCAGGCCCAATGCAAACCCTATGACTATCCCTCTGCTTGGTCTGAAAACAGACTGAACTCCTTCAAAAGAGCTGAGACAAAAAGAGTAACTTCCAGGGACTCCAAATCACACTAAATCTTACTGTCAATTATAATCTGTTTGTACCAATATGCCAGACACATCAAACCCTAAAGGGCTAGTCATACAGTCTTTCAAGTAAAAGTATACTTTTTGTGTAATAATGCATGCGATGTGTTTATCCTGAGCTTTTTATTTACTTAACCGGTTAAGATTCCTCTGCAGCAGATGTTGGCTCTCCAAGTAAGACTGAGGCAGGACTACCACCCTCAAGCATGTCCCCAGAGGGAGACGGAGCTCAGTTGTGTTCTGCAGATAAGCACTGTTAACAGAGGGCACAGTAACGCTCATTCACCCAGGTCAGTCCAGGAGCTAAGGCCCCAGGAGAAGCACAGACTGGAGAGCCTCAAACATCCTGAGACGCAGGGCCAGCCTCCCAAAGATGCTGGTTTGAGACGAGGCTCAAAAGATGAGCAGACACAGACAGTGGGCATGGGGGCAGCATACAGAAGAACAGACAACACCACGGCAGAGGCAGAAACGTGCGAGCAAGTGCCTGTGGGTAGAATATGGGATGGGGAAGCCCAGTGAGGGAGTGGCTAGAGGCAGGAGGGGTCCCACAAGGGACAGGTTGTGCTGAGGTGACGTGCAGAGGCACTTACACAAAAGACTACAATGAGATTTGCGTTTTTAGAAAGATCAGCCTTTCAGACAGGTTGCATTTCTTTTTCACTTTGAGAGGGAAGACAAAAAATGTTCATAAAACAACATTTATTTCACTTCACTATTTTTATGCTTGTCCCTATTGTCATTCAAACTCTGCCATGGGACGCCTGGGTGGCTCAGTTGGTTAAGCAGCTGCCTTCGGCTCAGGTCATGATCCCAGCGTCCTGGGATCGAGTCCCACATCGGGCTCCTTGCTCAGCAGGGAGCCTGCTTCTCCCTCTGCCTCTGCCTGCCATTCTGTCTGCCTGTGCTTGCTCCCCCCCCCCCCGATAAATAAATAAAATCTTAAAAAAAAAAAAATGAAATCTGTTCGTAAACATGTTTAAAAAAAAAAAAAAGAAACTCTGCCACAATGTAACTATTTCCCCAAGTTTCACTAAGCTTGTAAGAGTGTAACAACAAGCAGTTATATATGTATTTGCAGGAAAAGCTCATACCAACTGTTAAGACTTTTCATAAAAAACCATGACTTAGGGATGTCTGGGTGACTCAGTGGGTTAGGCCGCTGCCTTCGGCTCAGGTCATCATACCAGGGTCCTGGGATCGAGTCCTGCATTGGGCTCCTTGCTTGGCAGGGAGTCTGCTTCTCTATCTGCCTCCGCCTCCCACTCTGACTACTTGTGCGCTTCCTTTCTCACGCTCTCTCGCTCTCTCTGACAAATAAATAAAATCTTTTTTAAAAAATGACTTATCATGTTTTTAGTAATCAGCAGTACCCCCCCCCAAAAAAAGCACATTTTCAAAAGTTACTGTCGGTAAACTCAAGTTTGTTTTAATAACAACGAATCACTATTAAACAACTCAGGTTTCCATGCTTCAGGGATAAAAGCAGTGGCCCACAGGCCAGAGGCCCAGATGATCAAGCTAGAGTAAAGCCAATATTGGCTGCATTTATGTTCCCTGACACACATACACACATGCGTGTGGGTGCGCACACACACACACACACACACACAAACACACACTTTGCTCCTCTGACTGCTGTGCTGCTTAGGCAAATATTAACATTTTTACCTATTCTTTAATTAAATGACATACTACCTTCTTTAGTAAAGAGGAAAAAACAAGCAGGAATGATAGGACACTTGGGAAAGTTTCCCAGCAAGTAAAACTGGTGAGTAAAACACCAGTGATTCAGCTCTAGCACTAAAGACTCTCCCATTCATCATCTGTTCAGTACTCACATTAACCCTGCCAAGGGAGTAACCCACTTTAGACAGAGGGAAAATGAGTTTCTGTAGGGTTAGTTTGCCCCAAGGTTAACTGGTAATACAGAACAGTAATACCTACCAATAATAAATAAACCTAGGTCTCCAAACCCAATCCAAAGTTCTCACTGTCCCCTAAGAGAAGAGGGCTATGGGGGAAGGCAGGGAATTAACAGGTTCCAGCAACTTCCCTCCCTCACTTTACCCTACTCCTATTCCTTCTCAGCATTCAGCAGCACTTTGGACAGAAGGCAGATCTCATCCAAACAGCTGCTCCAGATGTTCTCCCAGAGGACCAGGAGTCCATACTGCTGCCCTGCCCAAATACCCGACTCCCTCCCATACCATCCAACCATATAAAGTCCCAGTGTCATGCCCCCGCATCCACAGTCCTCCTGATCCTGACCCACCACCTGGCATGAATGCCCCTCAGGAGCCACAGCAACCCAGAAAGCCTGAATCAACTGTGTTCACACTGTTCCCCTTCATGCAATCCCTTCCTTCCCAGCTTGCAGACACAGGAGATGCCTCCAGAGGCTCATGCCTGGACCCCACTGCAGACCTGCAGAAGCAGGACATCTTAGGCAGGGAGGTGCTTTCTGAGATCGCTCCACTAGCCAGTTAGGAAGCACTGCCCTCTAGTAGGGCCAGCCTTCTGGCTCACTAAGCCCAATAACAACTCTAGGGACAAAAGAGGATTTCCCCTCCCCCACCCAATGCCTAATGACCACTCACATCTCTGAACTCCAGAAGCAATTACTGTCTGCACCACCCTGTTGCCAAGCAGTGCTCCCACCTACTATTACTATTGTATGTACTCATCTGGTCTCCTAGATATTCTTCTCAAGTGCAACAATTTCATCTAATACTTCTCCATAGAGCATAACATTTTGTACACAGCAGCCCTCCAAAATAGCAACATTTTTTTTTAAACAAACACGAAGACTTTCTTATCTTTCTCCTAGCCAGATTTAGGATGTACAGCAGGAAAAAAGGGAAGCCTCGGGGCCAGACTTGATTCACTCAAAATTAAGGAGTGGCCCGCAAAGAAAACCTCAGAAACCAAGGGCACCACACTTAAAAGTCACTGCAGTTGGTGCTCTGCACCCTGTGTCCATCAGGATTCAAGGATGAGTCAGGCTGCAGGCATGAGAAGAACGAACAGACCCATATACAGCAGACAGTCCTCCAAGTCTAAGCACTCGAGACTAGTTCCTCCAACAAAATTCTCGATGTCTAGCAGAACACCCTCCTTAAACAGGGTCTGGATGAGAATGGGTGGATGGAGATGGAACAGTCAAAACATTTTCACCCATCAGTGATCATAAGCAGAAAAACATTTTTCCACTAGAGGAAAAAAAAAAATCATGACTAAGTGTAAGCCTTTAAATATCTGCTTATTGAGGACATTTCTGGTATTGTCACATCACTCCACTGTCCAAAAAAATTGATTTGTTTAACCTGAAAAAAGCTCAAATACAATGCCAAATAAAATAGCCCCATGACACTACAAAATGCTTATTGCAGAGAAAACTTTAGTGACTTGGGATCTTTCCTTCCCTTTTCCTTTCTTCTTATTGGGGGAGCGGGTGGAGGTGGGGGGAAAATTTAGCTGATTTTTATACAACGCTATAAACATGATCTTTCCACATTTTTCCCCACCAGATGGGAGTCTGTCAAGCCACAGGTCACCTAGCAACTTAAACACCACTCTGCAGCTAGCCAGCTACCCAATTCTTCATACAAAACTTACTTTGTCCTATTAAACAATAAGCGGTAAAGAAGAGAGAATAAGAGTTAAAGCAAGTGTTAATATGTGTTTGCTTCATAATCACCTTAAATGAGGTGGGAGAAAAGGGAAGAAAGACTAAACTTTAATCTTAACCGTTACCTAACAATTTAAGAAGAAAAAACACCAATGAAGACACTCAGCCTCTGACAACATCTGAGCTCAACAGTCTTGTGATTCAATGATTAAACTTTGTGTACTACAAAGTCCATCTTAAAATTCACCCACTGAACTGTGAATTGCACTGAAAGAGCCTTTAAATAATTTTAGAATGCCCTGACTCATCTCTGACTCCTCCCCCTCATTTATATCCAACTCCAATGCTACCATCACCCTGAGAATCACCCTTCCTTCCATCTACACCTGGTGATCTCACATTTACCCTCTAAAAACTCAGCTCAAGGGGCACCTGGGTGGCTCAATTGGTTAAGCGACTATCAACTATCCTCTTTGGCTCAGGTCATGATCCTGGAGTCCTGGGACCAAGTCCCTTGGGCTCCCTGCTCAGCAGGGAGTCTGTTCTTCCTCTAACTTTCCCCCCTCTCGTGCTCGCTCTCTCTCTCTCTCTCAAATAAATAAAATCTTTTAAAAAAAATACAAATAGAATAAAAACTAGCTCATATAACCCTTCTCTTAGGCATGCCTCCCCAGACTCTTAAGAAAACTGCACTCCCTTTTCCATCTTCCCAGGTCACTGGGAAACAACTACACTAATATTTAAAACCAAGGTCCAGATCTATCACTAAGAGTCTTCAGGTACATCTACCAACACCACAGACACAGTCCCTTCTCCAGGCACCACAGCATGATAGTCTACAGCACGGTCAACCTTCACTTAAGGACAACGGAGCCTCTTGTCCTAGACCCTGACACTCCCAACTTTCACAAAGCAGCCAGTGGGCTCCCTAGATTTCCAGCACCCAGAATGATGCCTTTAACACAGTAAATGCTTAAGAATTTCTGTAGAAGGAATGAATGATTCGATCAAATCAATGACTACAGTTTTATCTCCCAAATGGGCTTTTCAACCAAAGTCCATGGTGTGCATAGTGAAAGAGAACTAATTTTAACCATGTAAAATGAAACGAAATGTCCTCTCTGTTCAGTAACACAGGCACACTGCCTAGGTTGTATTATTGTATTTCTCTTCCCTTTCACAACTTATTTTGGTCTCCAAAATGCATATGCAATCTGATTATTGATTTAGAACATTTAGATCATAAACTGCCATTCATAAACAATTTCTTAAAATGTTAAATGTAGGTTTTAGAGTTCTGTTTTCCCTTGTCAGCACTGTAAGATAAACGGGTGCCCAATTTCCACTAATTGTATTTGATTTTCAATAACAGTTAAACCAACTGTAAGAAGCATTTTAGAGCTGTTAAATATAGTCAACATCTTCCATCTTTCTGTCAGGTTCCTAAACGTTTCCCCAGATGATCTTCAAAAGGCCAAATTTATGCTATTCTATTCAATATATACTATAAACCAAACAACAGTGTAGAAAGTTTTTCTCCCTTAATTTCGGAGAAAATTGGATTATGCAGCCTGTATACACCGAAGTGGGCAATGCCACCGGTCCCTCTTGTCTGCTGCCCCACAGCCTGCACAGGAGCTAGGCCACTCCACCACCGAAAACATGAGAAATTTTTTAAGTGAACATGCTTTCCACCAAACGTTACTCTACAGCAAAGGAAATATCCTCAGGTGCTTGACAGAAACTTCGGAGGCGTGGGCTGTTGTCAAACAGACAGCAGATAAAACAATTTAACAAAATGCCTTTTCACTTCTGACACATTGTAGAGGAATGCAGTTAAGTGGAGACAATGTTATCACTCCACGAAGAAAAAGGGAAATCTACTCCACTCCGAAATCAGGCCCCAGCTCCGCAGCCTCAGCACCATATGGAACTAGTTCCAGATAGGTATACGCTGAGGTCCTCGGCAGGAAAACTTTTAATTCAGTGACTGATCAGGGTTGTGCCTTTTAAAGGAGTCCTCCTGCACGGGAGCCTCCCAAGCACCGAGATTCCGTCCCCAACCAATGTCCGCGAGCCCGTGGGAGCGGGCGTCCCTCTCGGGGCTGCCGGCGACTGTCCCCTACCAGCTGCCCCCGAACCGCACTGGGGCGGCCCTGCCCGCGGGCATCCGGGAGGGAAGGGCTCGTGGCTTCGGCTCCTTCCCCCGCCCGGACGAAGGCAGTGTTGGAGCACAAACGCCCGGCTCACCGTGTGGGGAATAATTAAACTCTCCTCCAACCAAAAAAGTTCCCTTTCCCCAGCCTTTGCCGCGGGGCCTGGGAGCGGGGAAAGGCCTGAGGCTGGATTTCCACCGCCTGCAGCCGGGGGAGAGGCGTCCGGCCAGGCTTCGCCCGCGCTCCGGAGGGCTGGGTTCGGGCTCGGCCCCTAACAGGCTCCGAAGGGGCTCCGGTGGCCGACGCCCGCCCCGCGGCCGGAGCCCCGAGGGAGAGGCGGCCTGCGCTCGACCAGGAGGAGCCGCGGGGTCCGGCGCGCTCACCCGGGGCTGCACCCGCGCCCGCCCCACCAGCCAGGCCCGCGCGGAGAACTTTGCCGCCCGCAGCTCGGGGCCGGGGGCGCCCGCGAGGCCCCGGCCCGGCCGCCGCACTTTCCCTTTCCCCGCCTCCCCTCCGTCTCCCTCCTCCCCTTTCCAGGAAGCGCCATATTGATCCCGGCGCCTTCCCCCTCCTCCTCTTCCTCCTCCCTCTCCTCCTCCCCCCTTCTCCCGCCCCCACCCCCGGCGCCCCGTGCGCCCCCGGCCCCTCACCTTGGCGATGGCCTTCCGGTAGCGGGTCACGGCTTGCTGGATGAGGTTGAAAACTTTCATGTGGCCGTCTCCGCACGGCACGACCACCCGGGTCCTCCCGAAGCACACGGTCACTTTCATGCCGCCGCCGCCGCCGTCGCGGGCCGGCCCGCGCCCCTCGCTGACCGCGGCGGGAGCGGCCCCGGGCAGGGGCGGCTGGACGCTGGGAGCGGCGGGGCCGCTGCACGGGCGCGCGGGAGGCTAGGGGCGCGGGCAAGCGGCGGCGCCGGGGGGCCGCTCGGCTAGCATGCCCGGCCCGGCCCGGCCGCCCTCGCCTGGCCCGGAGCTCGCCTCGCCTCTCCCCCGCTGCAGCGCCCGCAGCCTCCGGCCACCTGTTCGGCGTCTCGGCGCGCTTGACGGCGGCGGCCCGGGGCTGTGTGGCGCTCGCGCTCACTCGGGGCCGCTGGGGGAGGGGCGGCGGCGAGGGGAGGGGAGGAGGAGGAGCAGGGCCGGGCACACAACACCGCGCACATGCGGCAGGGGGAGGCGCGGCCCGCTCCCCGCGCGGGGCGGGGCGCACGCCCGCGGGCCCACGCCCCCGCCGACTCCCTCCCCGGGGCGCGGGCGGCCGCGGGACCCCGACCGCACGGCCCGCCCCGGCCGGCTGTCTTCCGCCTGGGCCAGCCCTTTCCCGAGCGCCGCCGCAGAGGTGGAGGCCGCGGCACCCCTCCCCTCGCCTCGCCGACCCCCGCGCTGGGCACCGCGGCCCCCACTCGCCCCCCTCAAGCGCTCCGACGCGCTGCGGGACTGCGCTCGTCGCGCTGAGCCCCTCCTCCGGGGCTCCGCTCCACACACCCCCCATCCCTGAGGTCTCTCCAGAGCCCACCCCCTTTCTTTGTCACTTTTAATCCCCTTCCTCAGGCTAGGGGGTTCGGGAGAAATCGTTTCTGGAGAAAGCACTTTACTCTTGGCGCCGCGGACTCAATGCACAGGGACTCCTGGAGAGGAGCCGTCCCCACGTTCCCCCAGAAGGATAGGGACGGGACTGGGCCGGGATGTTCCAGCGGAGGTTTCTTCTCCCGCGGGGGCCCTCGCGCCGCGGACATCTCTCCCCCCACCTCGGGCCCGCATCTGGGCAGGGTTTTTGCACTGGCTGGCTTGCTGGGCTGCAAGGCCGGGCGGAGGCTGTTACGCGTTAAAAGCAAAAATTAATCGTCTGCTCTGGGGAGAGGTTGGTAAAGCTCTGACTCGACCCGGCCATTCTCTAGAAGCCGTACTATTTACCCTGAAGTTTCCTGTGACCGGGTGATGACCCACCCACTTCAACATGTAGATTTAAACATCTGCAAGTCCCATAATTTTATTTCTTAAAATTCTGCAACACAAGCAATCCTAAAGCAAATTCATGAACAATACATTCAGAATGCCTGTGGGGAAGCTGTGCAAGGGGATCCCCACGATGCGCTGGCGCTTAACTCGGGCACTTAAACCCCAGAAAGAGAAAGCAACTCTGTAATGAGTTACATGCATGCGGGACCTGAGACATTTTTTTAAAAAGTGGATGGTATCAAGAAAAGCAACCGGCGCTCCTCTCTGTCTTAGTTATGAGCTACGATTCCTTAATAACGGTATGTCACTGTTTACAGAATGACAAAGGTCAGCAAAGAGTCTTTTGTTCATGTCTGTCCTAAATGGTAGTAAATTCATTTTTTCCAGTTATTCCTAGAATACGTGAATTAACAGCTGCCTTGAGCTGACATAGAACGTCAGCATTTACAGCAGGAAGAGCAGGTGATCACCCTTCCATCCCAACCCACCTCCCATTTTAAAAATAAGGAAACAGATCATCTGCTTTCCAGACTCCCTAGCACTTTCCCCTGCCCCACACTGCCCCAGGTATAGTACAATTTGTCACTTAAAAAAAAAAAAAATTATACTTCCTCTCGTCTACAGTCCTTGACCAATGTACTCATCGGTTCTGGCAAACCAGTGCATTAAGCAGGTGCTGGGTGTCATCATCACCATCTTACCTCAGGATATCCACTGAGTGTTGAAGTCCCTTGCCCAAGGCCACAGAGAAAGCTTGAGGCAGACCCAGAAATAGAGTCCCCATTTCCTTCCACACATTCATGGGAAAGGCTCATTATACTCCTATTTGGCTGGAACGTTCCACATTTCTAACCAATAATTAAGTTTGTGATAGTTTGTAACTATGATAACAACTCATGCTGAGGTCTTCTTGCTTCTTGTACTAATAGTTGGGTCCACACAATTACCCATAATTGTAGATGTTGTTTCTGTTTTAATGCATGGGGGAGGGAGGAGTATACTAGTTTAGAGTGGGGCTTTCTCAAAATAATTCTGATTGAAAAATAAGCTGCAGAGCACCTCAGACACCAGAAGTCTCTAGATTCAGATCCTGACTCTACCAATTTATCAGCACCTTAGACATAACACTCAGTCTCTCTCTAGCCTCAGTTTTATCAACTGAAAAGTAGACTGATGGTCTCTGTCTCATCAATTATATGGATTAAATAAAATAAAGTGGGGTGTCTGGGTGGCTCAGTCGTTAAGCATCTGCCTTTGGCTCAGATCATGATCCCAGGGTCCTAGGATCGATCGTGCATCAGGCTTCCTGCTCGGCAGAAAGCCTGCCTCTCCCTCTCCCACTCCCCCTGCTTGTGTTCCCTCTCTCGCTGTGTCTCTCTGTGTCAAATAAATAAATAAAATCTTTTTTAAAAAATGTTTTTAAGTCTACTTAACTAGCTTAAGTAACTTAAAGTTTTATTTAAATCAACCTAGTTTTTCTAGATATAGTGATTCCCTTTATGTTAATAAATGATGAAAAACTAATACTGTGTTAATTTTTGATACCAGATTCTTGGGTATCTTGAGTCAAATTCATAAAATTTCCTCACAAATAGTGAATCTACTCTCACCAATGTGCTTCACTAACATCTAACCATGAAGATCCATTAGAGCCAGGCTACCTAATCGGTTCTGGCCTAAATGGACAAAAAAGGAAACCCCATCCTAATGAGAACCAAAATCCTCAAAGTCAAGGGTGGAATGTTATATAAATATTTTCTGGTGTGTTTACTCTCTTAAATTCAGCATATATCAGGTGGAAAAAAATTGTAGCCCTTATCCTATTTGTACTTCTCCTTTACAGTTGATTGATTTGACTGGTTTTAAAAACCTCAGAGAATTTTGAGAATTAATTGGGATCCACCTGGGTTTTGTGCCTATCTGCAAATGAAAATGGGCAGGTGTGACCACCTGGACTGTAATCTCAATTATATCCATCAGCACTCACGTGCCCTGTGAAATACATACACCACATAGGCACAAAGAGTATCCTATTACCTGGCATCTTCCCCTTAGAAAGGTAATAATTAAGAATTAAGAAGACATTTACAAGAGTTTCTGAAATTCGGTCATACATTGAAAATTGAAGTTATCTCTGGGATATTTCACCCACATATTGAGTGCCTCTCCATAAGTATTAAATTTAAGATCGTGTTAACACTTGCACAAGCACAGTCTAATAGAAGAATCAGATCAGTATTCACCAAATAATTTTTGTCTAACCTCTTTGTACCAAGCATTGCACTATAGGCTGGGTGTGTAAGTTCCTCTCATTTTTTATTAAGATTTATTTATTTATTTGACAGAGATCACAAGTAGATAGAGAGGCAGGTGGGGCGTGGGGGTGGGGGGAGCAGGCTCACTGCTGAGCAGAGAGCCCAATGCAGGGCTCCATCCCAGGACCCTGAGATCATGACCTGAGTCAAAGGCAGAGGCTTTAACCCACTGAGCCACCCAGGTGCCCCTCTAAGTTCCTCTCTTATGAGGTGCTCAGTCTAGTAAGAGCTTCAGACGTGGACAGGTAGCCACTGGAGAATGTGATAGGTGGAGGCCTCCAGAGAAAATGTGAACTCCTTTTGGGAAGAAAGGGAGAAAGGTGGAAGCAGGCCATCTAGAAGAAAGCAGTCAAGAGAAGCATAAAGCAAACCTCCTTTGTCACTTCAAATCTTCATGTAGCTGCAGAAGAAATTGAGTTTAATGATATCTCTTATTTAACCTAGTAGATCCTAAATATTATCATTTCCACATGTAATCAGCTTTTCAAAAATACTAATGATATTTTTCGTACACCTTTGACTATGAATTCCTCATGACCTCCATGTGTAGTTTATCCTTAGAGTATATCTTGGTTTGAACCAGCCCTCCATATTCATCCACTCATGCATGACTCATTCATCAAACACTGTTTAACTAGCATGTGTCCAATCTCTGGAGGGTTCAGTGGCTGCGTGTGGCTGGTGGCTACCATACTGGACAGCACCGCTGCGGAGGACGGGACCACTGATGGCTGGAAGCCACGGGCACCATCAGGGAACATACACATGGATCCAGCTCCCTGGGGGCAGAGACTATACTCTTCACAGAACTTCCCCAGAACTGCTCTGGGGTGGGGGAAAAGAGGACTTCTCGACATAGATATGAATCGTGTAATAGTACCGTGGTGTTTAAGAAAAAAAGTACAAAGACTGGGGGAAATCAGAGCTGCACGTGGGCTCAGTTGAGCCTCCCTGATGTGCAACATTAAACATAAGTCTAGTAACCGTGGTTTTTCTAATGAAACAGGAGCTTGTATGAATTGGATGGGTGAGAGAAATGGCCAATGAAAAAAGGAAAAAAAAAAAAGCAAGAAAGGAAAAGAGTAAGAGAGGAGCCTTAATGATCCCCGACCTGCTGAAAGCAGTCATCAGACACGAAAAGTACAGGGAGTGACTCGGTTCACAACAAAAGTAAATTGTATAGGACAGGATTGGCCCTGCCAGGCTTCCTCAGGCTATCTCCTTTCCCTCTCACATCCAACGCTGCATCTTCACCCTAGAGGCTAGTATGATCCAAATGGCTCCAAAGGACACCTGACTCACCAGCTTGTGATTACAGGATGGAGTAGTATTTACTTTTATGCTCTGACCACACATATCCAAGCCCTCACCTTCAAAATATTGCAGGGTTGCCCTCCACCAATCCATCAGCTCTAGTTCCCACATTCTTGCTTTCCTGTTCCAGTTTGCAGAAATAACTGGAAGTGTGTCAGCATTGCTCTGTTGATACAGCCCATGTTGAAAAAGCTGGCATCCAGGCTGAGCTCACCACTTCTGGATGTCCCTGGTGTCACTCACCCAGCGTCAGAGACTCAGAAAAGGCCTGGGTCACCTGCAGAAACCTCAGAGACCTAGAAGGACCTGAGTGGCCCGCCATCTTTTTGACAGCTGTCATGGCCCAACACTCAGAGCCCAGGTTCCCTAATCAAATGCCTCTGTCCTTCCCAGGCTCCAATGTCAAAAAACAAGGGAATTTATTGATGAAGTCAACGAAGACATACCCACCAGGGCACAGAGCAGGGGCGAGGCTGGACCATATGGTGATATTAAACTCAACTACAGTAAAGACAGATCTGTAGAAAAACCAAGCAAAGGAGTCTTAGCCATTTATTTCCTGGAGGTCCAGCGTGACCCAAGGCACATTGGATTCTGAGCATCCAAGGGCTGGACAGGCATTTCCACATGATGCTTGATAAATGCCACTCTTTTCGGCTAAATCTTTTAAAGCAAAGTTCAGGGTCAAATTCTCTAGCAAGGCCTAGAATGCTGACCTTGTATATTGCCAGGGAAGTCAGAGATGTAGGTAACAAGATTGCTACTATCTATGGAGTTTCAGAATCTGAACTGGGATTCTCTGCTGGGTAGGAGACCATTCTGCCTTCTCTTCAATGTGGGCAGGGTTCTACCAGGAACACAAAGTACAGTAAGCCTTTATGTTTGTTTGTTTACTTGTTTTTAACCTTAAAAATTCAGAGAAAATGAGGTGGGAATGGAGGCAGATCAAGGGAATGATTTTAAACATTCCTTAAGAAGTAAAATTCTCCTCACCCAGGAGACACTTAATGTGTGACAGCTAAAGAAAAGGGGATGAAATGACGTCACCTAAAACCTCACGCCAATGCCTAGTTAAATCTCAGCTCTGAAAGTCTTCTGGTAAGGGGATAGGTACAAGGTTTTAAAGACTATTTAACAAATGTGACTAAGCAGTTTCATTCAGTAGAGAGAGAAAGAAAAGCAAATGCATTGAGATTGATAATTGGAACAACATGCTTTCCCTTGACCCAGTCAAGTTTAAACGGCTGAAATTCTCAAATCGTGAAACAATGAAGATGAGTAAAGGAAAAGCTATAACTGGAGTCAACCAACCATGTAGGGCCTTCTCAGACTGTGTCCAGGGCTGGGATATCTGGGTTACCAGTGAGAGACCCTTTTATCTCTCCCTTCCCCTCACACCCTGCCAGCAGAAGGAGGCATGTTCTCTTGTCCCAGAGCCAGACCTGCTCATGTCAGAAGGACATGAGTGGAGCTGAGGCTGCTCTGCCACGAAGCCCACAGGACCCCTGGCACTGTGTGCAATAATTCAGGTATGCTGGACCAGTGCACATCCAGCCCTGCTGATCTTCTCTACCTGATTTTAAATGGCTGACTCATCCTTCCCTCCCCTGTCAAGTCACTCTCTCTTAAGCTAGGCATTCAATCTGAAAAGCTCTTTCTGGTGCTTTGGAATTTCATCTGCTCGATATCTAAGCCAACGCTGCACGCTTGTTTCAGCCGGGGAGGTTTCCTGGGGTAAGCATGATGCCATGGGCCCCCACCCAGGACCCAGAGCTCACAGAAGTCAAACACCTTTTCCTGACAAAACAACAGACTCCCTTGCCCTCACCCAGCCTTCCCTCCATTGGTGATCTTTTGAGCCAGACCGTGTCATTTCCCTCTTCAGAGGCCTCCAGCGCCACCTCTTTCAAAACAAAACCAAAGTCCTTATATTAGTTTAGAAAGGTCTGCATGATCCACCCTCCATCCCCAAACTTCTTCTACTGCTTTCCCTGTTCACTCCGTCTCAGAGGTCCCATCTCACTGCTGATACTCAAACAGGCTGAGTAGCCTCTCTCCTCAGGGCCTTTGCACTTGCTCTTCCTTCAGCCTAGAATGCTTTTCATCCCAGTATCTGCATGGCTTCCTCTCTCACTTCCCTCAGGCCTTTATCCAATGTCATTGCTGCATTTCCTGACCACCTAAGACAAAGAAACAACAATAGCTATTCCCTGTCCTTCTCTGTGCCCTGTGACAGCAGCCTGTGAGGACCAAGCCAAGCTATGCCTGGACTCCTGACCCCAGAAACTGTGAAATAACAAATAGATCTGATTTAAGCCTGCTAAGGTTGTGGCAATTTGTCACATAACAATAGAAAACTAATATATCTATTCAATAAAGTCTTTGAATTATATTTTAAAATACTTTGAAATCATAAGGATCCTCTTAAAGCCCTGTAGCCTGCTGCTGAGAATCACATAGGATGCTTATTAATATACGAGTCTCATGGCTTCCCCTTGAGATTCTGATTCAGTAGGCGTTGGGTGGGACCTCAGAATCTGTACTTCTAATCGGTGTCCTTGTTAACTCTTGTCACCAGTTAAATTGAGAAAGCCCTGACTTTGTTGTCAAAAAATGAAAGAGAGGGGTGCCTGGGTGGTTCAGTCGGTTAAGTGTCTGCCTTCTGCTCAGGTCATGATCCCAGGGTCCCAGGATAGAGCCCATCAGCCGGCGCCCTGCTCAGCGGGGAGCCTGCTTCTCCCCTACCTCTGCCTACAGCTCCCCCTGCTTGTGTGCTTTCTCTCTCTCTCTCTCTTTCTCTCTCTCAAATAAATAAATAAAAATCTCAAAAAAAAAAAAAAAACCAAGAAAGAAAGAAAGAAAAATGGAAGAGGAAAAGTCACCTTGGGCTGCAGTGGTCAGAACTGATGTGACGTTGAAGAACGGAGTATGAGTGGAGACATTTAAACCATGTTGTTCGTGCACTTCCGTGCCACCCAAATGCTGGGGTCTCAGGTTGGACCACTCACGTCTGATTAAAAATTCCTGTTAATTCTCTAACATACCTCCTCGAAGCTGTCATCAAAATCCCTTTGAAGGCGGCTTCTCCCACTTCTGGGCTCCCATTATATTTGCATACAAGGCTTTTTTCATTCAGCTGGTGTTCATTGAGTGTCTACTATGTGCCAAGTGCTATTCTAGACGCTAGGAACAGAGCCATGAGCAAACAGAATACAAATCCCTCCCCTTACTCTGCTTACAATCCAGGATCTCAAACTGTGCTCTTAGAATGAATGTTAGTTTTTGGCATTGGTTCTCAAAGTGTGGTTCCCCGGACCAGTAGCATCACCATTGCACAGGAACCAGCTAGAAAGGCAGACTTTCAGGCCCCATCCCAAACCCACTGAATCAGACTCCATCAGGATAGCACCTAGCCTTCTTCATTTTTAAAAACCCTCCTTTGCATTTTGATGCACACTAAAATTTGAGAACCACTAGTTAACAGATCTGTCTCCCAGTTAGGCCTAGGTCTTCCACAGTATTCTGGTATCCCATTCACCATTCTAGCCTCTAGAAACTGCCAGAGAAAATGTTCTTAATTCATGTGTTGAAGAAATTGTACAATGGATGACTGAACTTACAGTCATCCTTAGAGTGATCTGGGGCCCAAAGTATTGGAGAACTAACTCAAAATAATTTATACATCCTCCCCCCCAGTTTTATATTATTGAAGTCAAGTTAAAATTAATGTCAAAAGATCACTTGATGCAGAGTAAAGCGTGTCAAAAGCTTTAAAATGAACTCTGGGGGCGCCTGGGTGGTTCAGTGGGTTAAAGCCTCTGCCTTTGGCTCAGTTCATGATCCCAAGGTCCTGGGATCAAGACCCGCATCGGGATCTCTGCTCAGTGGAGAGCGTGCTTCCTCCTCTCTCTCTCTCTGCCTGCCTCTCTGCCTGCTTGTGATCTGTGTCTGTCAAATAAATAAAATCTTAAAAAAAAAAAAAAACCCTGAATTGCAACCTAAGAAGTGTCTGTGGGAAGTGCAAAGTGTGGACCTCCTTCCTTGCCTTGGACACACAAGAGGCTGTTCTGATGTGTGTGTGCACCGTGTGCATCTGTGCATGTAGGTGCAATGTGTGTGCATCTATGCATGTATGTGCACTGCGTGTGCATGTATCTGTGTGTTCAATGTGTGTGTATCTGTGCACATATGTGCACTGTGTGTGTGTATCTGTGCATGTGTGTGCTGTGTGCATCTGTGCATGTGTGTGCATCTGTGCATGTATGTGCGATGTTCATGCATCTGTGCATGTGTATGCACTGTGTGTATCTGTGCATGTGTGTACTGTGTGCATCTGTGCGTGTGTGTGCGCTGTGTGCATCTGTGCATGTATGTGCGATGTTCATGCATCTGTGCATGTGTATGCACGTGCATCTCTGTATGTGTATGCACTGTGTGTACGTGCATCTGTGCATGTGTGTGCATCTGTGTGTGTGTGCAATGTATGTGCATCTGTGCGTGTATGTGCACTGTGTGTGCATGCATCTGTGCGTGTGTGTGCTATGCGTGCATCTGTGCGTGTGTGCACTGTGTGTGCATGCCTGTGTGGTGTGTGCGTGCCTGTGTGGACATGTGTGTGCACGTATGCAAAATCTCCCTTTGCTGCTCTGGGCCTCTGCTCAGCCCAGCTAAGTGTGGAGCATTGTTCCCTGCACCCTTGGGGCGGTTCAGCCTGAGATCATTCAGACCAGGAGGACCCACTGAGCAAGAGCAGAGGCAGGATGACTCGGGCCTTTTTGCGAAGCACTGCTAAGCAGACAGGCCTTGTGGAAGTGGAGGATCTTGGACATGACTGGCTGGAGGTAAAGAATAAAACGCATTTTGGGGGACCCACTAAAGGTATACCTTTCATGCTAAAATTTCACATTTGTTCAGTAGTGAGTGAGGAATCTTAGAAGCGTTTGAAGTATAAGAGTGGCCCAGTGAAAGTGTCTGGTGGGCCAAGGACTGGGATCGGATGAGATCGCCTCCAGCCTCACCATCATGCCAAATGGTCGCAAGAAGTTATTTGGGACCCCTCTCTCCCCCACAGTTAGGACTTAGGAGAACACCCCCAGCCCAAATGGAAAGTGTCTCCCTCCCCAGGACTACACCACCATCTGCTGCTTGGGCCTCTGATTCATCCTGGGGCCCTCCCAGGTGTGACCACTCCGTCATGGTCACGACTTCTGGCTGCGTCCACAATGTCTCCACGGCACTGCGGCAGCTCACCCCACCTGCTCCTTGCTGGGACATCCTGATGCTTCCCAAGGCCTGGGGTGAGCCTGTAGTTTGCCCGCCTACCTCACTTGCTACAGCTAGACGCTGGGACAGGCGTGCTTTCTCTGAGGTCCATGAGAAAATTCCCAGTGGACCTAAAGCTGGCCAGAGCAGGAGTGAGTGGGGGCTAGGTAGCTGTAGCACTCCAGCCGGCTAGTTTTTCCCAAGTAGAACCTCACCAGCCCTGGAGCGATACTCATGCTCCCTCCCTTCTTCTGCACTCTCATATCCAAACCCGTAGCCCTGTGGCCCACTGCTGCCCGAGCCACCTCTCTCCCTCTCCTGACAGCTAGTATCACTTTACCCACTTCTGCACAACCAGATTTCACAAGCTCCAAAGGCGTCCTTGTAGATCTTTGAGTCTTTCGTGAAAAAATTACCTATTCACTCTCTCAACTTTTATTGGGAAATTAGTAATTTGCCAAGCACAATGCTAAATGATAGTAAAAAGGTAAGGCATAATCTCTGCCCTCAAGGATGTCCTTTTCTTGAGAAAGAGGGGACTGGAGAGTGACGTAAATAGGCCATTACAACACAGTGTGCAGCTTCCCATGAGAACACAAAGGCTAGAAATCTCTGTGGTCAGATGCAGTCAGACAAAGCTTCCAGAAAAGGGTAATTTTAAAAATGGATGATTGGCAAAGAGCCGCTTAGAAAATGACAGGGCCCCCACGTGCGGTGGGCCCAACCCACTGAAATGGATTATGGACAGATCTATGAGTTCCTCCAGGAGACAAACAAAAAGACTTAAAAATGACCCAATGTAGAATAAAATGAGAAGGATAAATCAAAGCAAGGTGAAGTTTGGGGCAGTGATGATGGAAAAAGATGGGGTCGTTGACAGGTATGGAATTCAGCAGAAACGTCTTTGTAAAGATGGTGAAAAGATGAGGTGTCAAATACATAGAGATTCCAGTGATTAGAGAGGAAAGTGGAATGTAGTTCAACAGACTGTTGTCATGGCAGGCGGCATCCTGCCTTGTCCCGCAGGACAGCAGGTGCAGTCCTCTGGGGGCAGACCAGGGGAATACAGGATCTCCTGCCTGTGAAATATCCTTGCCGTACAGCACTCAGCGCTGTGAAATGGGAAGAATATGGGACTTAAATCCAGAAGACTTGAATTCGAGCCTTCTCTTTACTAGCAGTGTTGTTGGCCAAGCTAAATAACCAACAATTATAACACTCTGTTTCTCCATCTGCGCAATGTAAATAATTCAAATGCATAACTCTAGGCTTGCTGTAACAATCAAATGAGATCATTAAAATGACAGTGTTTTGCAAGATGTAATGCATTCTACAAATGTTAGCTATGATGACGGCTGTGTCATTTTCCAGCTTGCTCTCTTTCCCACCAATATTTTAGTCATGGAGATGATTTTTTCCTCTGATATTTTAGTGGGGCACATTTATTACAGTGGCTTCTCTGATTACAGAAGCAACCATGCTCTGCTTATATAATTCAACCATAATGGAAATAGATAAGAGAAAAAGTGAGCAATTTCCAGGTCCCACTGCCAGAGATAACAAGAGTGGGCACATCCTCTTTTGGGAAAGCTTACCCTATTTATGAAACTACTCTTTCGACAGAGCACACCAAAGGAATGTAAGAGAAACCCCTAGGTTTTTTTTATTTCCCTATGTTTTATAGTTTTATTTCCCTATGTTTTCAGGGAAAAACTTTTCTCTGCCACTGGCTGAGAAGTTGGCAGGCTCCTCAATTTTCTTACTTGGTTTTTAGGTACCAGCCTGTCAAACCATCTCAGAGTTCAGGATTCAATCAGAAATTAGGCATCCAGCCCAAGATTTTATTCAATCCATTCAGCCTTTGTTCAAAGGAAAGACTTTCCCTTTCTTGAAGGTGGTGGGTCTGGTTTTCTTTCTCTCTTCTCTTCTTTCCTACTTGCTCACTTGGCAAAGTCAGGGGGTTGGGAAGAGAGGCAAAAAAGACAGACCTCCTTCCTTGGCTGTTGACGGGGGCTCTCTGAGCTTGGCTTAGAGCCAAGACCTTCTCTCCAGGGTGTTTCTGAGACATCTTGGAGGGCCCCTGCTGGGCCCTTCAGGCCTGGGTGATGCTTCTTCAAATGGCTGGAGCCCGCTTCACTCCTTAGGTCTCTGAAGATCTACTCCTCACTCGGATTCTTGCTGATGGGGGCCCCCGCCCTCCCTAGCATTCCTTTTGGACTCAAAATGGCTTAGTGGCTGCAGACTGGCTCTCTATGCCTCTTGGCCCAGGGTCTGTGAGAAACAGCCTTGAATTCCCTGTCCGTGAACCTCGATCAAAGTGGGCACGGTTGCTTCTCAGGCATAGCCTCCATTCTTCCTGCCACAAGCCTCGTGAGCTCTCTCGGCGCCAGTTTATAGGGCCTCCAACTCAGAGAACACACAGCTCTGCTAGTGTCTTCTGAAGCCCATGTTCCTGGAGCCCCAGATGCAGGAACCAGCACTTCCCCACTCCTGGCATTCAGTAGCAGAACTCTTCTACTGCGTTTCCTCACAAAGCCCTCTATCTCCACTTTCTTACAGTGTCAAGATGAGAAAGAGGATCCCAGCACCCGTTCTCAGCATTGACTTTGAAAATTCGTTCGGGGCAGCCCACTCCACCTTCCTTTCAGTGTGTGATGTCCTCCATACCTTGATGATTGGGATGAGACTTATAATGGTACAGCCCAGTTCCCTGTATTAATATATATGTAAATGTAATTTTTAGCACAATGTTATCATCTAATGGACATACTTTTGCAATTTTTTTCATGTCAGCACAAGTAGTGCCACCTCATTAGCATACAGTAGTAGATTGGTGTAGTCCAGATAGCATAGAGCTTCTAGATGTCAATCAATTCCATTGTGGTTGATGACAGAATGGTCATCTAAGGGGTGCCTGGGTGGCTCAGTGGGTTAAAGCCTCTGCCTTCAGCTCAGGTCATGATCCCAGGGTCCTGGGATCCAGCCCTGCATCGGGGCTCTCTGCTTGGCAGAGAGCCTGCTTCCTCCTCTCTCTCTGCCTGCCTTTCTGCCTACTTGTGATCTCTGTCTGTCAAATAGATAAATAAATCTTTAAAATAATAATAATAAAAAAGAATGGTCATCTAAGCCAGGTTTAGACGTTGGCAGGGCAGTGGGGTGGTGGCGGGGGGCCTGGGCTGGGCTGCCGTGAGTCGGTGGATAAAGAGTGGTGGGCAGTAGGTGGTGGGGAAGGAGGTTGGAGGCAGCAGAACAGCATTCCCTGAAGGGCTGTAATTAGAGGAGCTGCTCCACGGAGCTACACCCGGTCCCCGGGGTGCCCTGAGAATTTAAATGATGGGGTGGGACGAAGGGTGCAGTCCTCCTACCTTTTCTCAGGTCCTAGATCCATCTCATCATTGTTTAATGGTCCAAACACATCTTGGAAAAGCACTTTTATCCTCCAGGCCCTGCTAGTCTGCCTTTCTTTCCCCCTCCATGCCTGGATTGGGGGGAAGAGGAGGTAAGTAGGGAATGTTAGTAATTGGGGTTAACGCTGAAGCAGGAGGGAGGATGTTACTCAGGAGAAATAGGGAATATCAGGACACTGGAATGGGGAGCACTTGGGTGACTCAGTCAGTTAAGTGTCTGACTCTTGATCTCAGCTCAGGTCTTGATCTCAGGGCCTTAAAAAAAAAACGAGCAAACAAAACAAATGGGGTGAAGGGAGAGAAAGCAAGGGCTAATACTTTACATCATTCTAGTGTTTTCTTCCCTTTTCTCCCTCTGCCCCACTACTTCAAATAGGGATAGGGAGAAAGTTTTTATCTTAGCTCCAAAATTACACAGCTGAGAGACACAAGCAAACGGAAAATAGACCACTAACGAAGCCTCACGCTTGACCATTATCACATCTCCTCTGTAATGTTCATGCCTCTTCCACCATGCAGCTCATCCAGGGCGTAAGTCATTAACTCTCTGGTTGTCAGAAGGGGCAAACGCCCGGCACAGATGTGCAGAGTGGAGATGCAATCTCACGGAAGGGGCAGTTTTCATGGCAACGATGTTGGAGAACCGCTTCTGAGACAGAGCTGTTCCCCAGGCAGGATCTGCCAGGGTTAGGTGTTTAAAACTAAAGAGGGAATCTGCAAGGGGATGCAAGACAGCTGCTTCAAAAAAAGGATGATTTGAAAGCCAAAGGATTGAGAAAGGCAGTTGGGAAAACTGGTAACCCTAGGGGTTATTTTCTGTAAAAACAGTTCTTTGTCTGACCAGACTGTAAAATCAGCCAGGAAGCAAAGGACACTGTAATATACAAAAGTCCACCCCTTCCCCAGGTAAATGATTCACACATTCATGGTTTATTCTGACACTGGGGCCATATTATCATATAATAGGGACCTGAACCTTCGTAATATAAATTAAAGATTTGGTGGAGTTTTTCACATTATCTAGTTTCATTTTTCCACACAAATCTCAAACCATTAAAAAAATTAGCTAGTATGAAATTTTGTTCCCCATTAGAAGCGGATTGCATTGAAGCAGCTCTTACGGCTCAGAGAATGAGGGCCTCTCATATGGCGCACATGCACAAAGAACAGCATATTTTCAGCTTTTAGGAACTGATCATTCCCCAGGTTGCTAAAAATGGAAGGAGGGCTTTTTCAATCAGGGGTCCAATCTAATAAAATTCTCATTCCCTGGAGTTTTCATGACCTAAATAGGAGGAGCTCAGTAAGAGTCTTAGCTTTCCACAAACACTTCCTTTCAACCCAGCAGCGTTCTCCTACTGAACATCTTTTCTGCATACCAAGCTCTAAGAGAAGCATAAAGGAAATGTAAAGTAGTAAAAACAAACAAACACAAATACACAATTCTTGTTCTCAAGCAGATTGTGCTGTAAACATACACATGTATTTATAAACTCCAAATAAAGAGCCTTTAGAAAATATAAACAACCTGAAACAACAGCTTGCTAGAACTTGTCCGGGAACAGAAATTTATTCCTACAGGACGTTTTGTTTTCAGGCAACGGCTGGTATGGGAAAACAGCTCTCGCATTCACAGTGGTAACCATTTCAGTCATGGGAGACAGTATTTAATAATTTCAAAAGGAAAAAAGTGAAGTTGCTTCTAAACGGAACAGTGTGACAGATTCCCAGTACCTTGCCACATACATAGCTAAGGCGGCATGTTCTATTGTAGGAGTTCAGGGCCCTTGGGGTTCCAGGGAAGCACAGAGTAGAGGGGCATTGGGAGGCGGGGCTGGGTCTGAGCATCTTTGGGCAGTTGGTCTGGATTTAGATCCTAGATCTGCCACCTATTCATCGTGAAACATGAAACTCTTTGAGCCCCAATTTCCTCATTTGTAAAAAAAAAAAAAAAAAAAAAAATACATTTTTCATCCAGGTGTTGTCTGAGTGATAAACTAAATAAAGCAGCTGGATACCTGATTTATAGAAAGTACTCAGTAAAAATAGTTCTCTTGGCATCTTCATTATTAGTAGTAGTAGTATTTATTTTATAGCCCAGAGTTACGGAATAACTTTGATTATTTTTTCGAAGTGAACTTTTAGCAAACTGAAGTTACTAAGTTGAATTTTAGTATTGTCTTGTTGATAACAACCCAAATTTCTGTTTCCTACCTTCTTTTTTCTTCCTACCTCTTCTTGTCTCAAGAATTGTGATGCCCCAAATTGTTCATCATAATATCTATTTTTGTATTAGCGTACACACAAGTTCCAGAGTCTCCACACTTTCTCTTGTGCCCACAGAAAGTGTTCCCTCCAGAAAGTGCTCCCATTTTCCGCTCCTCCTTAGAGCATGACTTTGAGAAGGGCTCGTTTGGTCTTTCCATCTTCACTCTCACTTTTCATTTTCTCATAAACCTTCTCAAATCTCAATTCCACCCAAATTCCTCTTGTCAGTGTACGTGAAATTTCCTTGTTTCCAAACCCAATGGCCTTTTTTCGCTCGATCCTTCGGCAACACTTCACACTTTTTCTTCCTCTTGAAGCATTTATCTTAGCTGCCATGCTTTCTGGGGACTCCTTTTCCATCACGTTGGCTGGATGTCTCTAAATTTTGGAGTACCACAAGGATCAGCCGCATTATCTTCTCGCTCTATTCTGGCTGCCCAGATAATCTTATCAGTTCCGTGGGCTTACACAGCATCCACGACTTTGACTCTGATACACCCCATCCATCCCTCACACAGAAGCCAAGTGATCTTTTGAAAAATGTGAGTCACATTGTGCCACTCCCCTTTTTAAACCCTTCAATGACCTTCTACTAACGCTTTGAATGGAAGCCCCACTTGATGCTATGACACCCTTTATGATCAGGACCCTGCCTACCACCTCCCCACATTACTCCCTACCACCCACTACACCCGGCAGCACTGGCCTGCCTCCCTTCTGCTCCTCTGTTCTGCCCTGGAGCTCTGCTTTTCTACTTCCTCCATCCGGAATCTTGGTCTTTCTCAAATGCCAGCTCCTCAGACGGGGCTTCCCCGACCACCCAACTAAAAGGAATCCCCGTTATTCTCTATCCCATAGCCTATACAATGTATTTGCTTTGCATGCATGTATGACTACCCGGCATTTTCTTGCCCGTTGCCTCCTCTCATCAGAATGCTGGCCTCACAGGGAACGTCTTGCCCACCATCCCCAGTGGCCAGCATGGATAAGGCACCTGGTAAGTTCTACTGGATGAAAATGTCACCTACCACTCAGTTGTAAGACACCAGTGTGCAGATACAGTCATTAGCAATATCAGCTTAGGATTTTACTCCTGTGCTTGCTTTTGGGAACTGAAATAGGCATATTGGTGGTGACATGTGCTTTTCATCTGAAGGGAAAATCTACACCAAAAGATGCCAAGTAATTTTAGAATTCGATGTCCCTCTCCCTCCCCTCTTCAGAATTATATACTATTTCAATGCAAAATGAAATAAACACAAATAAAATGAGTAACACAGGAGTTTACCGTTTTAGATGGTCCTTGTTAGTGTTTCCCCAAACTACCTTCTCCGGGTGTGGTCTGTGCTCCTCTAGTGTGTGTGACCCACAAGCGCCGCTGGGCTACTCCTGTGTACCTGGCACTTACCTATGGGGGAGGCACAGACGAATGTTACTCTGTCTGCCTTCAGAGAGCTCGCTAAGGGACAGAGAGACACAAAAGCAGAGGCTTCCGATCTTAAGTACTCCCTGGAACCCTAGAAACAGGCAGAGGCTAACTTGGAAGTCCCAGGCAGGAGTACCAAGCCAGACCTGTACAGTTGACGACAGGCTTTTTGGAGGTAGCACAAGTAAGCTGCGAGCCGGGAGAGGCACCAGGAGCGAGGGGTGTGCCAGGCCACGGAGGGGCAAGGCCAAGCGCCTGAGACTTGAAGAACATAGCAGGTGCACGAACAGAACCCCACAAGTAACAGAAAACAATTCAAACGAGATGTATGAGTTTGATAGAGCTGCCATAATAAAGTAACGTGGGCGGGGTGGCTTCAACAGCCGAAAGGAATTTACTCTCAATTCTGAAAGTGAGAGATCTGAGATTAAGGTGTGGGCAGAGTTGGGTTTTCCTGAGACCGCCCCCCCCGCCCCGCTTGTACATGGCCATCTTCTCCCTGTGTCTTCACATTGTTTTTTCTCTGTGCTTGTGTTTGCACAATTCTCCTCTTTTTTTAGGACACCCATCATCCTGAGCTAGGGTCTACCCTAACTACCTCATTTTGAATCAGTTACCTCTTTAAAGACCCTGACTCCAAATACAGTCACTTTTGGAGATACTGGGGTTTAGGACTTCAATATATTTCAATATGTATTCAATATATTTCAATATATGAATGGAGGGGTACAAAATTTAGCCCATAACGCCAGAAAACAAAGATGGAAATGTCCTTAGAGATACCAAGATGTCACACAGAAAGCAGCTGAGTGTATGAGAAGTGTCTCTCTTCCTGCCCCTCTCGCATTCCCCCATGTCCACTTCGTCCACTTCTCTCTTCTTCATGTAATTGCACACATACAGCTTAAAGAAGAAGGAGGAAAACCATTTAGGTAACTGCTCCCTGAGAAATGGATCCTTAGGAAATGCTCTGTTTTAAGCAAATCCCTTCTCAATGGCGTCCATCCTTCTCTTGCCTAGATTTCATGTCAACCACAATTTTCCCTTTTTTTTCTTTGTTCTGTTCAATAAGGACATATCCCTACCCAAAGCAATATATTTAGTTCTATTTTATACTTTGTTGAAACAAAATTGTGTAGCGTATAGTATATGACATGTTTTCTTCTTTGAGTACTGTATTATTAAGATCCAAGTGTGTTTCTGTATTCTACTGTAGTTTATTTTCCTTCTGGGTAATATGTATGACCATCTAGCCATTCTGTTTGTTGTAGCCAACAAACAACTGGGTTGTTTCCAGTATTAGCTGTCATGAACAAGACCACTACAGATTTCCTGTATGGGTCTCCTGGTGCATGTGTGCTAGAAATACTCAAGGATATACCAATTAGGAGTAGAATTTCTTATCATAGGTTCTGCACATGTTGACCTCACTGGTCACTGCCAATTATTTTCCAAAGTGGAAATTTCTATTTTTCCACATTGTCTCTGAGACTTAGTATTATTAGACTTTGTAATATTTTTGGTGAGTGTGAAATAGTACCTCATTGGTAATTTTAATTTTCCTTGCCTTGATTGCTAAGTCAGATTGTGGACCTTTTCATCTATTTATGGGCCACTTGTGTTTCTGTTTCTGTATAGTACCTTTTCATGCCTTTCCTCACTTTGTATTTTCTATTGGATTGTTTACCTTTCCTATTGGTTTGTTTAATTAGTTTATATAGTATTTTGTCAATGGTATGTGTTGCAAATGTCTTCTTTCAGTTTGTTGCTTGCTTTTTTTTCTTCTGAGTCATCTTTTAATGAACATTTTTATTTTTAATAGATTTGAATTCATCATAATTTTCCTTTTTAGTTTGTGCTTTTGAGTCTTCTTTTAAAAGTTTGTACATAGCTTAAGTTCCTAAATATATTCTCCTATTTGTCTTGTAAATTTTTTCAATTTTGCCTTTCAATTTGAAATCTTTAATTCATTTAGAATAGATTTTTAATGTGCAAGGGAGCTATCCAGCTTGATGTTTTTCTGTATGGATAGCAAGTTGGTTCAATAGCACTACTGAATTGTCCATCCTTTTCTCACTGATCTGCAATGCTCAATCCTTAACAGAATTTCCATATTTGCATAAGTCTCTTCCCGGGTTTTCTATTCTCTTCCATTGGTCTATCTAACCTTGTGTCAATACTGATTGTCTTTATTACCTTGCCTTCATAAGTCTTGATATAACAAACCAAGACACTTTTTCAGGAGTCTCTTGACCATTCTTTGCCCTTTGTACTTCTTCATACGTTTTAGAATTAGTTCCTAAATTTCTAGACAGGGAGGATGGGGAGACACTTAGGGACCTGGATTTCAAATGAATTGGTCTGAAGCCCAGGATTGTATTGTCAATTAATCTTCAACAAAGGAGGAAAGAATATCCAATAGGAAAGAAGTAGTCTCTTCAGCAGTGTTTGTTTTTACCCCCCAAATTAAAAAAAAAGAAAAACAAAACAAAACACTAATTTGAAGGGACATGTACACCTCTATGTTTAAAGCAGCATTATTTTCTTTCTTTCTTTTTTTTTTTTAAATATCCATAGGGTATTTTATTTTTGTTAATATAGATTCTAAAAATCATGAACTGAACAGATTAATAATTTAACACACATCAAAATTAGATTTAAAAAGGAGGTGGTGGCTCTTAGTAGCTCTGTCCTGGTGTTAAAGATGGTATAAAGATACTTACTTAGACTACAACGAAGTACTCTAACATTGATACATGCAGGTGTTATCAAAAGGTCGATCTCTGGGGTGCCTGGGTGGTTCAGTCATTAAGCGTTTGCCTTCAGCTCAGGTCATAATCCCAGGGTCCTGGGATGGAGCCCTGCATCGGGGTCCCTGCTCTGTAGGAAGCCTATTTCTCCCTCTCCCACTCCCCCTGCTTGTGTTCCCTCTCTTGCTGTGTCTGTCAAATAAATAAATAAAATCTTAAAAAAAAAAATTCTGTAGCAAAGAGAAACCATCCAAATTTTATTCTTTATATTATGGACACGATTTAACTATATCACTATGGCACGTGGTATTACTATTTTTCTTACTGTAGCAAGTCCTAGTTTTCCCAAGACATTTTCCCTGACTATTCTGGAAATAAAATAAATTTATCATGTATTTCAAGCCTTCAGGTTAGAATGTTATCCTCATAAATGTATTTGCCAGGTTGCTATATTCACATATATCCTTTCTGATTTTAGGCTAAGCAAAGACATGCCCTTAGAGCTGTATTAATGTATTAAAGCAAGACAATCCATCTTATTATCAAGAGAAACTATAATCCTTCCATGTAGTGTCTGACAGAGAAAACACCGATTTTGACACATTATCTTCTTTTATTCAAGTACCAGTCTGATCACACACGGTCCAAGAACCCTCAAATAATAAGCCACATATAAACAGATGTTAAAGATTGGTCTTCAAACATTATAGCCAATGATGCCACGCTTGCCTATGATCTCGCCGACATAAAACCACATCCACACCTCGGTGGCCACCAAACCATTCAGCAGAGCTTCCTTAACTGTGAGCTGTTTGAAGCTACCAGTTTGAGCACTCTTGACTATTGTTTTCAAGCTCTGAATAGCTGTAGGGATCTCAGCAGGGGTTGGAGGAACCAGCTCAACTTTGACATAGTGCCAAAATGTAGCCAATCGAGGCTTTGAGTAAGTCACAGCAGCGTTCACCAGCGCCAGGGCCTTCTCCGCCAGGTTACGGACAAACTGGGCCATGGTTCCAAGCTGGAAGGTGAAAGCAGCATTATTTTCAATAGCCAAATTATAAAAGCAGCCCAAGTGTCCATTGATAGATGAATGGATAAAGAAATGGAAATACACAAGGGGATATTACTCAGCCATAAATCAGAATGAAATCTTGCCATTTGCAGCAGCATGGATAGATCTAGAGAGTAAAATGCTAAGTGAAATTAGAGAAAGAACAATACCATCTGATGTCACCCATATGTGGAATTTAAGAAACAAAACAAATGAACAAAGAAATAAAGAGACATCCCAAAAACAGACTCTTAAGTATCGAGAACAAACTGATGGTTCCCAGAGGCGAGGTGGGTGGAGGGATGGGTAAAATAAGAAGGGAATGAAGAGTACACTAATCTCAGGGATTTGGGGGTAGGAGAAGAATCAATGAAACAAGATGGGATCAGGAGGGAGACAAACCATAAGAGACTCTTAATCTCACAAAACAAACTGAGGGTTGCGGGGGCGGGGAGTGTAGGGAGAGGGTGGTTGGGTTATGGACACTGGGGAGGGTATGTGCTGTGGTGAGTGCTGTGAAGTGTGTAAACCTGGTGATTCACAGACCTGTACCCCTGGGGCTAACAATACATTATATGTAATAAAAAAAATAAAAAAATTTTTCAAAAAAGAGTACACTGTCTTTTTTTTTTTTTTAAGATTGTATTTATTTATTTGACATAGAGAGAGAGAGAGAGAGATCGCAAGTAGGCAGAGAGGCAGACAGAGAGAAAAGAAGGGAAGCAGGCTCCCGGGAGAGCAGAGGGCCCGATGCAGGGCTCGAACCCAGGACCCTGGGATCATGACCTGAGCCGAAGGCAGAGGCTTAACCCACTGAGCCACTCAGGAGCCCCAAGAGTACACCAATCTTGAGGAACACTGAGAAATGCATTGAGTTATTAAATCAATATATTGTACACCTGTAAACTAATATAACAGTGATTAACCATACTAGGATTAAAATTTTAAAAATAAACATTAAGCAAGAATAAAATAAAATAAAATAAAATAAAATAGTCTATATAGGAGCAATGGGTGATGAATCTTTCAGTTTACAAACACAAAACATCTTTCCGTTTATTTAGCCCTTCTTTATTCCACAAAGTCCTAAAATGTTTTCATAAAAACTTGTTTATCATGAAAGATTCTCTCGTTCCTTTATATTTTTGCCACTATTATAAATGACATCTTTTTTCAAAATTGTATTTTCTAACTACTTCTACTGATGTATAAAAACACAACTGCTATTTGTGCATTGATTTTGTATTCAGCAACCTAGCCAAACTCTCTCAGTGATTTTCATAATTTTTCTATAGATTCTTTTGGGTTTTCTATGAAGACAACTGTATCATCAATAAATAAAAAGAGGTTTATTTTTTCCTTTCTAATCTTCATGTGGGAAACACAAATGAAAAACACTTGGGGTTGTATCAGAAAACCTGGAGATTTACTGGGTTTAAAGGAGGCCAGAAAGGGAAGAATCAAGAATATTTCCTTTCCCAGATTCTATGCATGGTGGCAGATAGTGTCTCTACCTTGAAGGCTACAAAAAGAAAAACACCTTAAATTAAAGAAAAACAAATTACATACAAAGAAAAACAAATTCCATAAAAACCAGTGATTCGATTTGTTTTACCAGATACAGAATTAAGAACCTGTATAGAATGGAATTATGTTCTTAGTTTTTACCGTCATCAGCTTTTGTGAATGATATTGATGGAGTCAACATGCTGCATTATGTGATTACACAGAACGACATCTATAAAATATAACGGTGTAGATTTTCCTAGGTTCTTTGGAAAATAAATATATTATCATCATCGCATTACCTATAGGTCTCCTTTTTAAAACTTTGCAAATCACTTCAGTCAGCTTAAAAATTATGACTTACAGTGTTGTAATATATTCAGTACTGAGATTATACATATTTGGAGTTATTTAATTTTCAGTGGTCAAAAATTACCCCTGAAGAAAAACTGAAAGGTTAATGGGGGTCAGGAAAGGGCATCAATCTTCGGTTAGTGACTATATGCTGTCAAGAGGGAGGAGACTGCCCTTGGGAGGACTCTAGGGATGTGGAGGGAAAAGTTCTTAGCTGATATTTGGAAATGTTCCTTAGAGCAGAGCACGATTTGTCTAGTTAATTAGGGAAATGCAGAAGTGGAACATGGTCTTTCCCCCTAAAAATTAAAGATGTGGAGATCTGGATTAGAAAATCTGAGGTTTGGGGTGCCTCACTGGCTCAGTCAGGGGAACTTGTGACTCTTGGTCTTGGGGCTGTAAATTTGAGCCCCATGTTTGGTATAGAGATTACTGAAAAATAAAATCTTAAAAAAAGAAAAAGAAAAAGAAAATCTGAGATCTACCTGCACTTAGAGATCCTTAGATCCAATCAAAGGAACATAAAATAAATCAAAGATAAATACTTAATGTTTTTAACAAAAAAACTTGACAGAACTAAAATTTGTAAAAATTATCCAGTAAGAAAATATATTCTTGTTTTTTTTTTCTTCCCCCAAAATATCTACATTTACAAAGAATTTATTACGGGGATGCCTGGGTGGCTCAGTCAGTTAAGCATCTGCCATGGCTCAGGTCATCATCCCAGAGTCCTGGGGTTGAGTCCCACATTGGCCTCCTTGCTCAGCAGGAGCTTGCTTCTCCTTCTGCCTGCTCCCCCTGCTCCCCCTATTTAAAAAAAATAAAAAAATTTTAAATCAGAAAAAAAAGATTTTATTTATTTATTTGTTGGGGAGAGAGAGAGTTGTGCTCTCTCTCTCTCTCTCTCCCCCCAACAAATAAATAAATAAAATCTTTTTTTTTCTGATTTAAAATTTTTAAATTTTTTTTTATAAACATATAATGTATTTTTATCCCCAGGGGTACAGGTCTGTGAATCACCAGGTTTACACACTTCACAGCACTCACCATAGCACATACCCTCCCCAATGTCCATAACCCCACCACCCTCTCCTGACCCCCCTCCCCCCAGCAACCCTCAGTTTGTTTTGTGAGATTAAGAGTCTCTTATGGTTTGTCTCCCTCCCAATCCCATCTTGTTTCATTTATTCTTTTCCTACCCCCCAAACCCCCCACGTTGCATCTCCACTTCCTCATTATCAGGGAGATCATATGATAATTGTCTTTCTCCGATTGACTTATCTCGCTAAGCCTAATACCCTCTAGTTCCATCCATGTCGTCACAAATGGCAAGATAAAATCTTTTTTTAAAGACTCTTTTATAACTGCAAAAAAGAAAACTGCCGAAGAACTTTCTATTAAATTTAGACAGAAATATTCAACCAAGACCATTGTTTGAAAAATCAAAGTAGTTGATCTGCTTTTCTCTTGGGAGAGATCCTTCTAAATTAGTTTGCAGGATAACAATGGGTTTTGGGGTATGACGTTTCATGGCATATTTTTCCACACATTGAAATAACATTCAGATGTCACATTTGCTTTGTCTGAGAAGCGTAGTCAAATGGAGAAGTTGTCCTAAAGAAAAGGGACTTTGTCTAATTCCATAAGAATTGTTTCTACTAACTCAGCTAAATTTGAGATAGACGCAAATTACATAGAAGTATTTTCCTGTGTTTATTATAAAACATTTTCTAATAGGAAAAAAAAAAATATATATATATATATTTTTTTTTTTGAGAGAGAGAGAGCAGGAGTGAAAGTTCTGAGTGAGGGTGGGGAGAGTAGGAGAGGTTGGGGGAGGGCGAGAGGGAAAAGAGCATCTTAAACAGGCTCCAAACACATCACAGAACACATCTCAGGTCTTGATCTCATGACCCCGAGATCATGACCTGAAATGAAATCCAGAGTCGGAAGCTTAACTGACTGAGCCACCCGGGAAACCCGGAAAAATAATATTTTTTGAAGAATGTAATTGTAACTTTGATTTTCTACTAATATAATTCAGAAATGAGTTAGCAAATACACAATGTCTGAGTTACCTGAGAGCTTGTATGAGATGATTATTTAAGGTCTCTCTTAAGAGTCTATGGCTCTGAAACTGAGCTTTCTGTAAGGAATTGCTGTAACTTATAAAAATTACTACACTAAAGGGCTCTGTTTAATGTTACATCCTTCTTCACATGCTACTAAATTACAGTGTGAAGACCCCCAAAACAAAAGGGAGATGGTCACATACTCAGCAAAGTTTTACTACCTCCTCTTGCCAAAGGGGACTCTGCAGGTACTGACCAATCTGTGGGAATGGTGATAGCAGGAACATGATTTTCTTTAGCTGGGAGGGCATGAGGGGCAGGAGATGGCAGGAAATCTGATAGAAAATGTGGAAGGTAGAACTTGATCACATAGGGAGCTTTAATGCTATAAATTAGAATGTTCAAAATTGAGCTGATAAAATTCCTTAAGCAAACGCCACAGAATACAGTGGCAAACCAGAAGTTGCCCTCAATTTTCCTTTGCCTGAGCAAGAACACTTAGACTATTTCAATTTAAAAGAAGTCTTATGAAAAAAAAGGATAGCTCCGCACAGGCTGCAATTTGTAGTTACCTAACATGTGTTTATCTCCCCAGTGGTAAGTCTGTACTTCTCTAAACACAGTATCATTTACACATATCTGATTGCTTTAGAGAGATAAAATTGCTCTGAAGAATTAAGAAGGCTACATAAAAATTAAAGATTAAAAACTTAGATTTCTCAGCAGGGAGCCTGCTTCCTCCTCTCACTCTGTTTGCCTCTCTGCCTACTTGTGATCTCTGTCAAATAAATAAATAAAATCTTAAAAAAAAAAACCCTTAGATTTATAATTTTATGGCCTGGGTAATCACAAGTAGGCAGAGAAGCAGGCAGAGAGAGAGGAGGAAGCAGGCTCCCCCCTGAGCAGAGAGCTCAATGCAGGGCTCCATCCCAGGACCCTGGGATCATGACCTGAGCCAAAGGCAGAGGCTTTCCCCACTGAGCCACTGAAGCGCTCCTAGCCTGGGTATTCTGTGCCATATTACTTACTTCTAAAAAAAAAAAAAAAAAAGATTTTTATGCTGTGCCACAGGGAAAAAAAATGAGTATAAACACTTTTTTATTTAAAAATCATAATAGCTTAAGTTGTCCTTAAAAGAAAAATATAAATTTAGGCTCCTCCCTAAGGTAGTATTTCTATTCTCCCGTCTTAATTGTTTCCTACATGTAAATGAATTCAAAGCCCTTTTGCATAAGCCCTAAGAACGAGGTATAATTTGTGCTTTAAAAAGAACAAAATAAAAAAGCTTCTTTTGCATGTAAAGAAGTTTGATAAAATAGGGTGATGTGTTGGAAGAACATTGTAGGGAAGTAAATGGAGCGAGACTAAGGAAAAACCAACAGTGAAAACAGGCATGAAAGAGTGACAGTACGGAGAGGTAGATTCTGGAATCCGACTGCCTGGGTTTGAGCCTGCCTCGGCCACAATCCCGCACAAGCTAATTAACTTCTATGGGACTCCTTCGGCTCATCTGTAACACAGGAATACTGATTAAATGCCAGCATCACAGGATTGTGATTGAGATGGCATGCATCGGTAAAGCACTACTGCCTGCGCAAGTCCGAGCACAAGGTTGTTCATGCATCCATTCATTCATCAAACATTAAGGAGCATCTGCTGCGTGGTGGGCACGGTTCTAGGTCCTGTGAGTTACATCAGTGAACAGAATAAGCGAAAATTCCTGCCCTGGAGGGGCTTACATTCCAGTGAGGACCAGAGAGGCTCTGATCCATTTTGAAAGGAGAACGCTTCGTTAGCTGTGATGATGATAAAAGTAATCACTAAAAGAGCTTTGTATTGCTTGAGCCTAATGAATGTAATAAAGCATCTGAATCTAATGGAGGAAACATTCAGTTCCCTGTCCCCGTGGTGAACCCAACATCCACCAGGGGCAGGTGAAGGCAGCTTGTATGCCAAATGCAGGAGAGCTCGCCACCCTGGGTCTGTGGAATGTTCTCAGGGCTCAGATCGGGGTGCTCCTCGCTTCCTGAAACAAGACCGCCTGTTCCCTTGTGTCATCGTGTCATCCCGGGCTCATTCCACTTCGTTACTTCAGATTACATCCAGGCACTTGACGATGTTTTTGTGTTTGGTTGTTTTTCTGCTGCTTCCTGGATTCCTGTCAGCAATCCAGTTTTACAAATTGCTTGGCTGAGTTTTGTATTTGCCGTCTTCCTTTGAAACTGTGATTCACAGTGTACACCCTTTAAACAGAATCCTCTCAGCCCATGAGACTCAAAAGCTTGTTTCAGAAACAAATTGCAGAACAGGCTGCCTACCCGGAGTTTTCGCCCAGCATGCTCAAATGGTCAAATATAATTAAGAGAGCGCATTCAAGATCTCTATTTTTTTTAAATTAGCCAAACTGTTTTGAGATGCTGATCAGATGGTGATGTCATTTCACACCTCCAGGCTGCTGGAGACAAATCCAGTCAGCTGGGAAAACAAACTTCAAATTAAAGAAGATGTTGGCCATCTTCAAAGTAGCCTTAGAATTTGCGTATTCAAATTGGACTTTTTGATTCGATATGAAAAAAGTGATGATCACAATAGGCTTATAGGATCCTCAGGTCATAAACTTTTAACTCGGGGCAGAACTCAAGGGATGTCTCTTCTGGTCCCATCTCTCTTGCGTAGGATGGGGCAATAATAGCATTTACCTCTTGATATTATTTCAGGGCTAAATAAGAGAATATAGGTTAACACTTAGTGCCACACCTGGGATGGAGTGAACATTCGACCCGGGTTGGCTATTACTGTTCTTCATCACATGCCTCTGCTCTGTGCTCTTGCCTGAGGGGCAAATAGTGTTAAGACAGCAAAACACTGTCCGTGACTCTGATCACTGGCAGAGTTGTAAGAACCTCAGCTTTCTGTAGATTATTTTCCAGGGTTCAGAGAAGCCCCTAGGAGTGTCATGGATCTGTTTGAGGCTGCTACAGAAGAGATGTCATTTTCCTTCCTCTAGCCCCTGGAGCCATCTTGGATGATTAAGTCCATTGGCTAAGTCCACCAATGCTCTGACAAGGGCTGTACCATCTCCTAACCGCCCTGGGCCTCAGGCCTCCAGTCCTCCCGAGACCACCTTCACCGGCCTTTTTTACTGTGTCCTAAGGAAACATGTGAGACAGGCCTTTCATTTCTTTACCTGCTGTACTCGGTGCACCGGCACACGTCCCTGGGGAAATGTGGGTGGCCTTCAGGAGCATATCCTCTGCTGCCGGGGGCCTTTTTCTCTCACTCGGTGTCTTCCCTCCTATGAGTTACTTGGCTAGGATTCCTTAGCCACTTATGCAGATAGGTCCTGGTGGATCTGCTCAAGCTGTCCTCCAAAATCTGGAAATAATTCAAACTTTCTTTTTTCCCACCAAATTTATTTATTTATTTATTTGAGAGAGAAAGAGAGTGCGAGCGAGAGCGAGCATAAGCAGGGGGAGCAGCAGGCAGAAGGAGAAGCAGGTTCCTGGCTGAGCAGAGAGCCTGATGTGGGACTCAATCCTAGGACTCTGAGATCATGACCTGAGCTGGAGGCAGATGCCTAACCGACTGAGCCACTCAGGCGCCCCCCAATCCAAACTTTAAACTGTGATGGCCTCTCAGTACTCTGGGAAGGCAGGAACAGAGGTGAAGAGCAAGGTGGCCATGGGTGCCAGACTGAGCTTGGACAGTACGGTTGTTTGAACACAGGCCGCTCCTTCACCTCCCTGTGCCTCAGTTCCCGCATCTTAATTGGGAGGTGTCATACGCCCTTGCAGGGGTGCAGTAAGGCTCGAGTGCACTAAGCCTTGTGAAACAGTCAGCTCACTGCCAGGGGAAACGCCAGCTCTGTGTTGCCTGTTTGCCGCTCTTCCGGGCTGCACACTGAGATCCCGGGTCTGACATTGTCCAGCTGCAACCAGATTCCCCTCAAGGACTGTCCTCTGCAAAACCACTCCTCCTTCCTCACCCTCATCCAGTCCCGAAGGACCTGCCATCTCCAGTCCAGAAACGCCTCCACATTCTACCTATCCCTCCTTTCCCTTTTCAATACCAGTCTTCCTCGGACAGTAGCAGGGGCCCTGGAAGCCCTGCAAGGGCATCCTCACTAAATGTGAATTCCTGTCTTGGCCCCTTTCCTTCCTAAACCTACTCCACACCACGAAGGTGTAAAGACAGTCTACAAGTTCACCTTCGCGTGCAGGAAGAGACAAAACTCTACACCTTGGAAAGACATAAAAGGCACTTCACAATCCCGAGCTTGCAGCTCTCCGCCCCCAAATCTCCTTGTTTACGTGCATCTGCACTGTCCTAGGCCTTTCCACGAATCCCCAGGGCTCCTGCAAGCCTGGCCCCTCGGGCTCACCATCCCTTCTGGCTCTGTGGAGTTCTGCTGTGACCCTTTGCTCAGGCGACCCATTTCATAAGCTTCTGGGGCCTGGTCCTTGGTGGTTCTTTTGGAAATGAGTTAGCAGCCTCCCTGCAGGTCTGAGCACCAGAGTTGGAGGTAATCACTGCTCTCACCAACCACTCAGCCCTGAAGAGTATGTCTTGGCAGGCACACTTACCCAGCTGAGAAGAGAGGATCCCATGCCCAAGTCACTCCAAATTTCTCACTCATCTGCTCCATAACCAAGGGCCTTTGCTGACTGTTGGCCCTTTGCACATGATGCACCATTTTTCTAGAAAGGCCTTCTCTACTGTTTTCATCTTGGCAAGCTTCTCTTCACCCACTCAGTGAAGTCTTTTTAGCCTCCCCAGATCTGCTTAGAGCACCCATCACCATATATGGATGTGCATACAGTTCCCCTAACTAAATTCCTCCATATCAATTATGTCTTGTTCACCTTCGACATCCAATTCCTAGCCAACGTTACACTAAGTTCTCCATAAATATATGATGAAAAGCTAAATGAAGGAAAGCTGGGATTTTTATGCTCCCCTTATGGATAAGTTACAGATCCAAGACCTAGTTTGCAGGGAAAGTAGAAAATAGTTCTTTTCCAAAGGCGAATTCCCAAGACAGGAAACAATTTTTCAGATAAATCTCATATTGGTTACCTGACTAATTCTTTGTTTGGTTTTGTGTGTGGGGACCAGGTCCTTGGGCATCTGACAAGAAGGGTCAGCTCTTGCTGCTTTGGAAGGTCATCATATAATGTGAATCTAGACCTCTGGACCAACTCAATAAAATGCAAAAGTGCCTGCTCTTTTAGAACTTTAGTGAAACACGCTGAAGCCTTGAGAACAAATCTCTGGGGAAATGGAGAGTAATTTCTAGCTGTGGCCCTTCTTCAAAAGAGTGCAGTAAGATGCTGCAGAGAAAGAGGTTTAAACGTCACATCAGTTAATTAATGATTACTATCATTATTCGATCTATTTAATAACAGGTTAGTGCTAAGTTTAATGCTTACCAGGAGACAAACATGGAAAGTACTTTATTATATACACTAACTCATTTAGCCTTCATGACTTAAATTCTAACTTTCTACCTGCTTCTTTGCACCTACGGATCTTCACACAAAAGAAGAGTCCATAACTTAAAGGCAAAAAAGAAAAAGAGAGAAGGGGGAACCATTATAATTCAGTTCAGGAGCCTCAGGGCTCCCACATCCTTGGTCTTGGGCCTCTGAAGTAGACGAGGGGCCCGAGAAGTTGCTAATGGGTATAGAAGCCAAAAGAACTACAAGGTCAATGGCAGGTTACTCTAATTTCTCTTCAGTGCTATGTATTTATTACTGTCTACAAAGCGTGTGTTTACGGTCTTGGAAAATCCAATTTCCCCATTGGAGAAAAACCAAATAGGGCATCAATACAGGAAAGACTTCATCAGCCGACCCCTTATCCTATTTTCAAAACAAAAAGCGCCACACTTGACTTGTTGTGGAGGGCAGACACGACTCTCTGAAACCAGCCAGCTTCTCACGGGTGTGGCCTCGCCTGCCTTCTGCGCTTACATGTCCCGAGAGGCACCAGCCTGCTCCCAGAAACCCAAAGCCGCACAGTGTCAACACACTACTCCTGTGTCAATATTTGCTCCAGAGAACACATCTGAAATACCTCTACAACTAATTTTCTAGCAGGCGGTAAGATGAAAAGGAGAATTAATGCACAAATTAAAAGATTTCGTATAAGAGCTGATCCATGGCTGTGCTGCCTTTGTCAGAGAAACACTTGAATGGCTTTTTCCTCCTCCCACTCAGCTTTGCTAATAAAAAGCATTCTAAGTCTTTAGCTCTGCTGGCAAGGAGAATTAAATTGCTATTTGCCACCTGGTGTTGTCTTACTTAACGTATTTCCAAATTGCTCTTAAATCTCCCTTTGGAATTCTGAGTATAAATACTAGAAGGAAGGAACGGGAATTAGGAGAGTGGACAGAGGAAGGAGCAGATTTGCGTAATTTCTGCTAGCTTTCTTCCTAACGGGCTCTAGTCTGGGTTTCCCTCTGCTTTTATCCTCTGCTCATCCCATTCAGCTTCTCTCCACATTTATCTGCCCCCCCTTTTTTATTCTCCAGAATTTTATTCAAAGAAGAAACACATGTTTTCCTCATGGCAAAATTACAGTCAGGCTCAGAATGGGATGGCCTGAATGTTTCTAATTGATTCTGATCCCAGAAATTCTGAGATCCTGCCCACGGTGACTCTCCCTTAAAAATTTTCAGGGTTCCTTTTCTCCTTTTCATTCATTTATTCGGCAAATGTTTGTTGAAAATCTCTTGCCTGATGCCGGGCTCTCTTCATTTTCCACTGTTGTCTGACTTACTCTCTTTTTAGTTCAATTATCACCTGCCAGGAGTGAGTAAAGTGACAGAATTCAAGCACTCCTGCGACTGAGCAAAAGTCCATTCTTTGCAACTGCAAGATAGCCCTCCCTCTGCAGCTTCCGGTAATAGAATACAAAGAGGAATTATAATTAGCAAAAAGATCTATAGGACTTATCAAATTACAAATTCTTAATTTCTATTGAAATGAGTTACTTGGCAGGGGCAGGGTGGAGTCATCCTCAACAACCACTTAGACTGATGCTTGCGTTCTAAATGGGGTTTCTATTTGCTCTCAGCGGCCCTTTAGAAACTGCATTTCATTCACTACAAAAGCAATGTCCTGACCCTTAAACAAGAAACAAGGACAAAATCAGTGGATAAACCAGTGACTACGGCAGAATCCATTTTCGGGCCTCTTAGGGAATTTATTATCAGAGAAAAAAAGATAATAGGATCCGTGGATGAAAACAAACCATAATGAAGTGCCACACTTCACTGCAGAATGGCCTCGGTTTAGGAACGAACCCAGCCACGCACGTACTCGCCAGGGAGGGAAGCCGTCGTTTCCAAAGCAAGAACTGGACAGACTTCGGGTAGGGAAGGAACCTCTCTGACGTGTTTGGACTCATCCTGTTAAGAAGAGGTTTAAGATGGTTAGAATTCAGACTTCATTCAACTCAGAGGGAGAAGGTCTGCGTTAGTGGAAATTTAAGGGCAGTGTCATTTCTGTACTTCTCCCTAGAGGGCAAATCAGTATCCCTCTAACTAAAGATGATTTGGGGAGAGCAGAGTCCTGAGGTGTGCTGCTTGTGGAAAACCAGAGAAAAGGACTGGGTGTTGAGAAACTCATGAATGCTTGGGGGCATTTGTGGCTCAGAGCAAGGAGCAGGGAAATGTTAAAAAGGTAATTAACATCTGTATTTTAAGGAGCAGCGAGTACAGGTTAGAACAGATGGTTTCAGAAACCATAAAAATAGCCTGAGATCGTCTGTAGGTGGAAGAAAGAGCTTTAATACGGGTGAGCGACAAGATACTACAGTGAATGGTTCATTAGTGTTTTCTCTCGACGTGTGCTTTAACTGGGTAGTTTGGGCATTCATAAGTGTAAGGCAGCTCATGCATTGTTATCTAAATGAAGAATTTCCTTGAGAAAAAACACTTGGGAATGTAATGAGTGGTGTATCTTTACATCTCCATTCACTCCATGGAAGTTAAGCCTACCCTCTGTCAGGAACTATTAAGAAAACAGCCCAGCTATGTGTCCAAAAGCTGTATCATGCCCAGCATATCTTGTAGGAGTGCTCAGTCCTATGAAGTCTTTCACCGTGAAAATCTCACCTTACACAACTGGCAGTTGGTAAAACTTCGAGAACAGGGATCAGCTCATATATAAGTCAATTCAAAATGTGTCAGCAAAAATACAACAGGAAGAGGCCCATGCAGTTAAGTATAGCAGTTATGTAAAAGCTGGTAGAACGACTCACTTTCAAAAAGCTCAATTCTGAACAGCAAAGCATTCACTGGTTCTTTGGACCTTTTTTAAAAAGCTGAATGTTCTACACTTCAGAAGCACCTTGAATTTTGAAGAGAGAGGAAGAGAGAAAGGGCAGAGTGCTGAGAAGAAGCGTTCACTCAGGTCTGTTCTTGTTTTTCTGCCTCATAAAAGTGCTCCACGGGAGGATTTTTGAGTTTGGAGCAGGACAGAATGACATTTCAAAAAACAAAACCCGAACCCAAACAAATACCCTTTCTTACGTTTTTCTAAGTGTGTTCAATCCTCATTTCCAGTAAAATGCCTAAAGTTGGTTATTTTTCCTGGATCAGCATAGGTCTTGTCCCAAGCACTTTCTGTCACCATATTCTGTATTTACAGACAATGAAGTTTATAAATACAGGTAATGATAAGGCATAGACTGAAGGATTTGATAACTAGGAGATTTTTGTCTAGCTCCCCCTAGGACGTGATCCACTTCTTAGCTTGCTAAAATATCTGCCCATGTACAGGTGTTATTTTATACCTTTGATTATTCTGCAGGTTTTAAAATTGTATTTACAATGTGATCATGGTAGCAGCAGGCAGATGTTAGTGTGCTGTTTGAAAAAAGATTTTTTTGGGGCGCCTGGGTGGCTCAGTGGGTTAAGCCGCTGCCTTCGGCTCAGGTCATGATCCCAGGGTCCTGGGATCGAGTCCCGCATCGGGCTCTCTGCTCAGCAGGGAGCCTGCTTCCTCCTCTCTCTCTCTCTGCCTGCCTTTGCCTACTTGTGATCTCTCTCTGTCAAATAAATAAATAAGTAAGAAAGAAAAAAGAATTTTTTCCCCCAACGTAATTAGCATGCAGTAGTTCTTTCCCAAGTAATACTGAATATTTTTATAAGTTTTTGAAAATGGTAAAAAATTAATGCAATTCAAGAAAGTAAAAGAAAAAAAAACCCAATATGGTGTTAATGATCCCTGACACTCCTAGTTCTCTTTGTAGTTTACACAGAGCCTTCACAAGGAGGTGATACTATTTCTTGAAGCATGACAAGGTGTTCGGAGACTGAAAGCAAGATAAGAAGATACTCTAGAGAGGGGTGTAATGTAAGCAGAGACGTGGTCATCAGGACAGACCATGGAAGGACAGTCCTCTCTCTGCCAGGGTCACTGGTCTCCCTGGGTGTACAGGGAGAGGGAGGAACCAAAGTTTTATTTATGAAAAAAGAAATTGGGCTTCAGAGACTTTATGTGATTTGGCCAAGTTCAAAAGTTATCAAGCAATGAAGTGGAATTGGAAAGGAGCACTCAGCGTCCCCCTCACACAGGGCGGGGGTGGGGGGAAGGTTGTGGGTGACTGTCTTTTCTCAGATGCTGCTTGTTCGCCATAAGCAAAAGCAAGAATAAAAGACTATGAAGATGGCAAAGCAAAACTGAAAAGAGAAAAAGATTGTCATTTTTTCCTGTCCCCAGACCTCTTAAAACCATGTAAGTTTTAGGGCTATTTGACTAGTTCATCTTCCCCTCTGGGAAAGAGGGAGAGTGGGCTCAGTTTGGTTTGAGCCAGGAAGCGAATGATGTTTGAGCTGGATTTCCAGAATGTCCTGATTCTATTCAAGGAACATGCCCAGGTGAAATGTAAGGAGTATCAGAAAGTTGACAAGATTCAGTGATATGTAATCAAATTCATGATTTGTAGAAATACCGTGACCCACACTCAGGGTCGTGGATGGTTTTATGGCCGTGTATTTACAATCATTAGATCTCTTTATTCTGCCTTTTTATTTTTTTAAGATTTTATTTATTTATTTGACAGAGAGAGACACAGCGAGAGAGGGAGCACAAGCAGGGGGGGTGGGAGAGGGAGAAGCAGGCCTCCTGCTGAGCAGGGAGCCCCATGTGGGGCTCAATCCCAGGACCCCGGGACCATGACTGGAGCCAAAGGCAGAAGCCCAACAACTAAGCCATCCAGACGCCCCCTCTTTATTCTGTTTTTAGGTGTTTAAAATAATAAGAACAACAGCTAATGTATGCAGTACAGGAAAGAGCCCAAAAATGAAGTTCTGTAAACATTGTTAGGGTGAAAAGCACTCCTATTCCAAAGAACTGTAAAAGAAAACAGCAAACTTATTCATGTAGTTGGAATGCTAGACCAGTCACAAAGGATATTTAAAACTACCAAGAAGAACATGACAGGTGGTGTCCTAAGGGACTCGGTCCCCGGAAGGCAGCGGTATTGATGGACAACCTTAAACAGCTTCCAGCTCTCCCCTCTACTGTGGTGTTACATAAACTCCACTCGTGTAGCAGATGGCATAATTTAGGTTGCCTATTTAGGTCAATGACTCTATAAAATGCCACTTTCAAATTTGACCAACTTTAACAAGTAGAACTTTCAGAAAGAGAGTGGAGAATATTTTTGTTTCCTTTTTACATCAAAGCAAATGCATGTGTAATGTTAACAAAATCAAAAAAGCATAGGAGCCAGAGTTTGTGAGACACTGGGAAGTGCATCCTTTGGGAAGCAGGAGCCCTGCCTCGGTCTTCAAGAAAGAAAAGGCATTGCAGAGGAGTGGGGTCTGTGGACTCAAAAAGGCGAACCAATGAGGATGAGTGTAGGAAAAGGTGACTTCGCTGACCTAGTGGGGTGGAATCTAGGATGACATGTTAGAAAAGTGGTCCTCAGGGAATTCTAGTATCCTGGGTCCTTTAAATGAAATGAAATTATTGAAGTTAATTGATGTCATACCAATGAAGTCACACTGCCAGCTAGTGATCTCACTAGCAATTCCTAAACAGTAGTAAGGGGCTAGTCTTCATGTACATCCAGAGTTCACCTATTGCAAGATCAGACCTGTGCATGACCCCACCTCTTACCACTCCCCCTCCTCATTCTGCTTCTTCTCTCTTTCTCTGACTTGACTCATACCCCGGGGCCTTTGCACTTATCATTCCCTCTTCCTGGGGCATTATTCTGCAAGGTGCTAGAACTGTCCCTCACTCCCTCAAGTCTAACAAAAATGTCACTCTCTCAGTCAGCCCTCCCTGGCCATCCCTTGGTAATGTTGAAACTCTTTTCAGTGAAATCCCTTATCTTCCTCCCTGTTTTATTCCCCTCACCATAGTTCTTCATTTTAAATCTGTTCTGCTGCATTACCTTCAATACAACAGTAGCACATAATAGGCACTCCACACATATTTATTGAGTGACTAAATGACTAAATGAATTCACGAATAAAGGCAAATAAAGGAAAAGTATTCCTAAGACATACATGACTGAACTGTGGAGATTAAAATAAGGAAAGGATTAAAGGAGTAAAAGTGAGCCTAAGTATAAATAATGTACTTCACAAATTAGATGTCATATTACATATAATATGCATATGTAACTTATGTATATATTTTTAAACACAACAAACAAAGGGATTACATCAACAAAGATGAGTATCATATGTACATTAGGAAGATTAGATTTTTTCTTTTTTTTTAAGATTTTGTTTATTTATTTGACAGAGAGAGATCACAAGTAGGCAGAGAGGCAGGCAGAGAGAGAGAGGAGGAAGAAGGCTCCCCACTGAGCAGAGAGCCTGACACAGGGCTTGATCCCAGGACACTGAGATCATGACCTGAGCCAAAAGCAGAGGCTTAACCCACTGAGCCACCCAGGCACCCCAGGAAGACTAGATATTTTTCAAAATCAAACAGTATCTCCTAAAGAAATTATAACATGATGAAGTAGAATAATAAAAAACTACATGTGTCTTGCCAAGAGCCCATATTAAAATAGACTAAAATACAAAATAAATCTGGGGAGAAACAGAGCCTTTGAGCAGAGACGGGTACAGCTAACCAGCCATGTTCTCACTTGGCCAGTCCCTAAGAATGCCAGTCCCTGGAGGATAGGACAGCCTCAGATGAGAAGGACAAGACAGGCATGTGTTTATATAGACAGCCTTGGACAAAGTTGGGAGATCATAATAAGGGCCTTTATGTAGCAATTTATGTTTTGAAAAGAAGTATACACAGTATTTCTCTACGTGGCTCTTTTCAAATGTATGTGTTTCAAATGAAGAATGGTACACAATATTTCTTTTGATCCTCAAAAAACCCTGTGAGGTCTAGAGGTATAAAAAATGGGTTTTCAGAGCAAAGACTTGACTTGGGTCACCAACCATCATCAACCACCAACCTGTGTCACCAGCCTGAATTCCCTGCCTCCCAGCTCTGTGCTTTGTCCAAGATGCCTCCCTTCCTTCCCACAGGAAGATAATCTTTCCTAGAGCATCCATGGCTCTGGGTTTTGGCTCCTCTTCCCGGCCCTGCTAATACTATACACAATCATCACAGCTATGGTTTCTCGGTCATGTTCTCCCACTTGTAGGCACTTTTCTCTGCTACTCATACAGGACTCCATGTAATCCAACAACTTTTTGAGGCCTACAGGTACTGTAGTATCACCATGGACAGATGAAGACATCAAGGTTCAGAGAGGTGAAGTAACTTGTTCAGGGTCGCTCAGCCAATAAGGGGCAGAAGAAACGGACCCTGCATTGACTTGCTCTACTTTGGCAACGCCAGACCTTTCCTCTCCCATTAAAACGTACCTGTCTTCCTTTGTTCTTTCTAATAGCATTTATCGAGCAACTTCTATTGTTCTAGGTTCTACAGATGCAGCAGAACAGAGAGCAGAGAGAATGTGTTCCCTGGAGTTCTCATTCTAATAGGGTGGGGAAGAGATCAGACAAACAGAAATAGGTAATAGGTGATAAACTCTAAGAAGAAAACCAAAGGATGATACAGGCATAGAGAGTAATGGCCGGGGGTGCGATGTTAGACGGGATGCCCTGAGAAAGCCTCGGTGAGGGTGATATCCCAGCAGAGACCTGGCTAAATTAGGGAGGAGGTCATGCAACCACCTGAAGAAGGCAGTTCAGGCAGAGGTCTCCAGGTACGAAAACCTTGAGGGTGTTCCGGAAACATCAGGGGCGGCCACGGGGTTGAAGGCCCAGGAGGGGGATGGGGGACAATGGCAGGAGAGGAGGTCAAAGTGATAACCAGGAATCCAGCTAGATAAAGACCCCCCAATCCCCTCTAAGAAGTATGGAGGAGTTTAGAACAAAGGGGACTGTCACCTAACCTGGGCTTAAAAACCTCTCTGATGGTCAGGCTGAAAGCCAACTGCAGGTGGGCAGCTGCTGGTAGTCAGAGGGCCCCTGACAGACTCAGGGCTGGGAGCTGGTGGGCAGTCAGGGCGGGAGAACTGGTGGGAGAGGTGTTTCCTTGGAAAGCAGAGCCAACAGCACTGCTACTGAATAGGAGGCGGGCGTGGAAAGAGAGGTCAAGGAGGTCTTGGCTCAACCTTAGCCGCCCATTGGATTGCTTGGGAGAGATTCAGAAATCTTATGTCTACACCATGCCACACATCAACTAGAAACTCTGAGGTGAGACCAGGCGTCCCGGTTGTTTGTTTGTTTTTTAAGATATCTATTTATTTATTTCAGAGAGAGAGCATGAGCAGAGGGAAGGGCAGAGGAAGAGAGAGAATGCTTGAGCACACTCCCCACTGAGCTCAGAGACTGACACCAGGCTTCATCCCAAGACCCCAAAATCATGACCTGAGTCCAAATCAAGAGCTGACAGCCCAACCAGCTGAGCCACCAGGGGCCCCTGGCATCAATTTTTAAAGCTCTCTGGGCGATTCCAATGTGCAGCCATGGGTGAGACCCACAAAGGGCAGAGAGGCCATAACCTGAGATGGGGAAGATGGGAAGAGCAGGCTTCCGTCCCATTTCCTCAGGGACTCGGTCCCGGTTAGAAAGCTGATGAATACGCCTGTTAATATCATAATGACCGTGAACACATTCGTGATGCCTGTGCGCTTGGGAAAGCTGCACTTCTGCGCTTGCTTTTCAGACTGTGCTTTCATCTCAAGTAACTACTGATTCTTACAGCTGCGGGTCATCCCTCTTCTCTCGCATGCGCATTAGCGTCTGAGCATCTCATAGAATGGAGCATTCATAAGGCTGTGGATTTCCTGGAATTCAGGACCCATCTCCCCAACTTTCCCGTAGGTGCCTGAGGTTCCGTGGATGTGTTTGGCGAATGGATGGAGGACTCGGGCGAATGCACGAAGGACTTCATGTGTATCGGTCACCCCTTGGGGTCACTTGGCCCAAGTGAGAGAGGGGTTCCCAGAAGTCCCTCCCAAGGAAGAGAATGGAGTAAGTGCAGCCTTGGGGGACGGTCGGAGCTGGGGAGGACTCCAGTTCGTGCCTGCTCCGGGTAGACAATAGAAAACCACTCCAGGTTTAAATTATCGCACACGGCTGGTCAGAAAGGAATACATTTTAACAACTGACGAAAAATATGTTTTGTGAGAAGAACCGGAAGCAGAATATGGCAGTAGAAACTATATAAAGATGGAATCAAACTCAGCACAAAGAATTTTCTGTTAGTCTAGGCAAATATTTGTGTGTTATCAGCTGCTGGAAGACAACAAGGGTTTGTTGTGGGAGGGTTTCTACTTTGGGTGGAAATAGGGTAACCCAGGGCCCCATTTGCTGACACTGAGGTGGGTGTCAGGATGCAGGGATTGGCAAAGTCCCCCAAACCAGAGCTGGTTGGTCCCCTTGGCTAGAAAGCTGAACCAAAGATTTGTACCAAAACCTGGTACTTAGCAGGTGCTCAGTAAATACCTGTCAAGTGAATCAAGTTCTAGGATTCTAGGAATTGTGTCCACTTGTAATTAGGGAATAAAATTTCTTTTTTTGTAGGGAAAGCTTATCTTAAGAATTATTTAGTTTATGGGGCGCCTGGGTGGCTCAGTTGGTTAAAGCCTTTGCCTTCAGCTCAGGTCATGAGCTCAGGGTCCTGGCTTAGAGCCCTGCTCTCTGCTCTGCAGGAAGCCTGCTTCCCTTCCTCTCTCTCTGCCTGACTCTCTGCCTACTTGTGATCTCTGTCTGTCAAATGAATAAATAAAATCTTAAAAAAAAAAGAAAAGAATAATTTAGTTTAAAGTAATAGAACCCGTCCAAGGAAAATGGAGATCACGGGAAGGTTTTATAAAAGACTCTCACAAATTAAAAGTCCAAAAGCAGGGAGGCTTTAGAGGAGTGGGACAGTGAAGTGGAAAACTATTTGGTAATAAGGTCAAAGTCACTTCCCCTCTCCCTTCCCCCTCCCTCTTCCCTCCTCCTCCCTCCCCTCCTCCTCTGCCCTTTTTCTCAGGTGCAAGTGCTCTGCCTGTTTTATCCCTTCTTGTTGTTCTTGCTCACATGACCACACCCGAAAAAGGGCTAAGCCATAAATTAGCATAACCTGTCAGTTTTGCTCATCACAGCAAATTAACTCGGGCCCTCCATCGCACATTCCTGAGGAGCAGCAGCTGATTGGCTCAGGTGCATCAGGGGCTCACCTTTAATCACCTGCGACTGGAGGGGGAGGGGCGAGATCCTGCGGTGTGATGTGCTGCCCTTTGGAAGACTGTGGAAGTTTCCTAACCTTTAGAACAATGGTTACCTCCAGTGGGAAGGAAAGGGGGAAGGGGTGCCCAGGTGGCTTCAACTATTCCAGTTTTGTTTTCTTTCTTAAACTCTGTGGTGGGTTTCCTGGAGTTTATTCTATATCTATCTATCTATCTATATATATATGTGTGTGTGTGTGTGTGTGTGTGTGTGTGTGTACTTTTTAAAAATATTTGATTTTATTATGGGGTAGAGAGCTCAAGTAGGCAGAGTGGCAGGCAGAGGAAGAAGGAGAAGCAGGCTCCCCACTGAGCAAGCAGCCTTATGCGGGGCTCAATCCAAGGACCCTGGGATCATGACCTGAAGAGAAGGCAGACGTTTAATCGACTGAGCCACCCAGGTGCCCCTACTATATTACTTTTTATACAATTTTGAATGTCTGAAATCTTTTTGAAAGCTTCAAAATAAGAAATGCATAAAATTACATTTATATAAACACGTACATAGTCTTTAATAAGATTATTGGATAATTTCCTGTTAATCTTTTGGTTCTCAAATTCTTGTCCTAGTTTATTGATAGACACAGGTTTATTCAGGAGTTGGTGATTCTTTCATTCATTCAACCAATGTGGATTGAATGCCCACCATAAGCCAGGAGTGGTGGGAACCCCTGGGTTTCCAGAAAAAAACAGAGGACCTGAGGCGGAAACAGGGAGCTTGATGCAGCTAGGCAACACTTGGAATGGAATTCTATTTTTAAAAAATTCTGAAATGAACGTCTATGTGTAAGTGTCCCACAGTTTCTATCTAGGAAAATTCCAGTTATTCGGGAGAAAATTGTCTGTGTCAGGAAGAATCACTCCAGTGGCCCTTCTTGGTAATGGAGGGCCAGTGGCCCTGTGGCTCTGGGGCAAAGAAATAAAGAAGTGCCTGTGTGTGCGTACTGGATGGAAACTGCTTTTCCTAATTCCTCTGGGCCAGCTGGGGAGGTGGGCTAACCCAAGCGTCCCCCAAGGGGACCCAGAACTTCCTGGGATGAAAGGGAAGGAGGCTTTGGCCACGGTTGCTATGTTTCAGAAACTGTCCCATCAGGATGGCTTCAGGAGAGAGCTTCAGGAGGGGCAGATGATGAAGCAGATGATCAGTAAGTGGTTTGCTAAGCAGGCAGGGCCAGGGGAGAGGAGAAGGGAGGGAGGCTGAGCAGAGCAGGGTGCGTGCGCTCCCAGGCAGTGCTTCCAGGGGGATCCCACAAGGCACTCTGGAGTGAAAGCTGTCTACACTGAAGTGGGAGGGAGGGGTCCTAATGGATCTCAGCAGCACCCTGTCATTAAACACCACAAAAGGGTAGGGCTGGCTGGTGAGCGGGGTGTGGTGCTGGGACTGGTGTGGTCACGGGGTGGGTGTAGGCACTTGGGGTCTGGGAGCTAATCTTGGCCCAGCCCGGGGCTAAGCCGAGGAGCTGGGCGGGGTGCGCACATCCTGACACACTGAACCCGAGTGAGGTCTACCCAGACGGACCAAGTGAGCCGAAGATAGTGCACAATGATCGAGCACAGAGTACGGACTCAGTTTTTAACAACTGAGGAAAACAACAACGGAGCCAACTACAAAAGCAGCCAGAAACTCCAGATGATTCTCGTCGAGGTATCTGGGATCTAGCCTCTTCAAGTTGAGTAAATCCCTGAGGTTATTGGACAGTTTGCTGGGGAAAGAGCCTCCCCACCACCCCAGGAAGGGAGTAAGCTTCCTGGAAGTCTGGCAAGTGGAAACTAGAGCCAGTGCTGACATGAAGCATAAAGCTGTGACTTAATTTTCACCCCAAGCTGGTGAAGCAGGTCGTACCAGTTACACATCAAAATAGGAAAATAATTTCAGATTGTGATCAGGGCTATGGCTATACAACACAGGTTAAAATGAGAGAGAATAAAGGGGAGTTACAGTTGGACTTGGAGAAGAAGGGGTAGAAGCCTCTCTGAAAATGTGATATTTCAACAAAGCCGGAAGAAAGCAATGGTGTGGGTTGGAGGGAAATTTGGTAGAGGGGAAGCTTCTACCTTTGTATGATGCAAAGGCATGTGCAAAAGTCCGGGGGCAGGGCATCGTTTACTGTACCTGGTAACCCAAAATAAAGTGGGGATGGCCCTGGAATAGCAAGTGAGGAGAAACTGCTTCCTAAGGGACCAGGTCCTCTAGAGCCCTTGCTTTCTGTATGATAGCAAGATTTATCACTGTTGTTTTCCCCTAAGGATTTTGACGATCCCTTGAAAGAATTACAGCAGAGAACTGACCTAATAAAATCTACCTTTAAAAAAATTGCTCAGGCTGTTTTGTAAATAAGGTCAGCATTCAAGAATCAGATTGCCTGGATTCAAAACTCAGGTCTACTACCTACTAACTGTATGGCCATGGGTGAACTACTTAACTTCTCTATGCCTTGGCTTTATCAACTCCAAAATGCAAATAAACATGGTGCCCATTTTATTGGGTTATTATGAGGATTGAAAGACATAACATTTTATAAGCATTTTCACACATAGTAATTCTGGCACATAGTAAACACCCCATAAATGTTAGCCGATTTATGGTTTATTATTGTGCTATTGTTATCACTGTTTTCAGTAGGAGGAAGAAGGCTGTTGGAGTCTTCGGAGACAAATAACAACTCTATCTTCTCCTCCTGAGTTTGGAACCAATGGAGAAATAAGACGTAGAAGATAACAGATGGGTATCTATTTTATCTTACTGATACCTACTGTATGGATATCTTGCTGATACCTACAATGAACACAAGCTTCAGAAAGCTTACATCTCAGCATGGGTGAGGTTGGTGAGGCATGGGAGCACAAATAAGTGAATGGTTAAGTCGGTAAGTTATATTGTGCTTAAGAAATATCTCCTTTATTACTGATTTTGAGAAAATGTGCCTTAAATCAGCAATCGGAGCTAACCTTCTACAGTTCCCCCCTACTGAGACAGACTTACTCTTCTAATCAGAGAGTTGAAAGACCACAACCTCTCCCACCCGCCATAGCTTCAAGGCTATAGTGTCCATGACCTGGTCATCTTTAAATCAACTATAATGAAACACGACCATTTAAAGTATGCATAGATAAGGTGTTTTTGGTTTTGTTTTAAGATTTTATTTTTAAGGGCACCTGGGTGACTTAGTGGGTTGAGCACCTGCCTTTGGTTCAGGTCATGATTCTGGGGACCTGGGATTGATTCCCCCAGTGTTGGGGGGCCTCCCTGCTCAGCAGGGAATCTGCTTCTCCCTCTGTCTCTTCCTCTCCCTGACTTGTGCTCTCTCTCTCTCTCTTTCTCAAATAAATAAAATCTTTAACAAATATATTTTATTTTTAAGTAATCCCTACACCCAACATGGGGCTCAAACTCACAACCCGAAGATCAAGAGTCACATGTTCTACTGACTGAGCCAACCAGGTGCCCCGAAGATAGATGAGTTTTGACAAATTTCTGCACCACCACAATTAAGATACAGAATATTTCCTTTACTCCAAGAAGTTTCCTCAAATCCCATCACAGAACCCCCCCAACATACACCCAGACAGCAACTATAGATTAGTTTGCCTCTCCCACTATTTCTTCTAAATGTAGTATCATATGAACTCTTTGTGTCTTGTGCTTTTGCTCAGTGTATTTTTGAGACATTAATCCATGTTGTTGTGTTATAAGTAGTTTTTTAAGTCTTTTTTTTTAAGATTTTCTTTATTTATTTGAGAGAGACAGAGTGCGAGAGAGCATGAGAGGGAAGAAGGTGAGAGGGAGAAGCAGAGTCCCCATGGAGTTGGGAGCCTGAAGCGGGACTCGATCTAGGATCATAACCTGAACCGAAGGCACCCCCATTTTTAAAAAAGATTTTATTTATGGGGCACCTGGGTGGCTCCCTTCATTTAACCATCTGCCTTCAGCTCAGGTCATGGTTCCAGGGTCCTGGGATTGAGCCCTGCATGGGGCTCCTTGCTCTGCAGGGAGCCTGCTTCTCCCTCTGCTTGCCACTCCTCTTGCTTGTTCTTGTTCTCTGTCTCTCTCTCTCTCTTACTCACTCTCTGTGTCAAATAAATAAATAAAATATTTTTTTAAAGAAAAAAAATCTTCAAAAAATCTTTAAAAATATATGTATTTTTAAAGATTTTATTCATTTATTTGAGAGAGAGCTTAAGCACAAGAAGGGGGGGCGGCAGGCAGAGGAAGAAGCATGCTCCCTGCTGAGCAGAGAAGCCCATATGGACTCAATCCAAGGACCCTTGGATCATGACCTGAGTGGAAGGCAGATGCTTAACCAACTGAACCACCCAGGTGCCCTGTAAGTAGTTTTTTTATATCTATTGCTGAGTACTATTGCATCATATGGATATACCACAATTTGTGTATCTATTCACCAGTTGACAGATACTGGAATTGCTTCCAGGTTTTGGTTATTATGAATGAAGTTGCTGGGACAATTCATGTGAAAGTCTCTATGAACCTAAGTTTTTGTTTTTCTTGGGTAACTGCCTAGGACTGGAATGACTAGGTCATAGAAGTATATTTTTAACTTTGTAAGAATCTGTGAACTCTTTTCCAAAGTGATCATAGCATATGGCACATTTCCAGCAGGTGTACAGGAGAGCTCCCGTGGGTCTGCATCCTCAACAACATTTGATCTGGGCAGTCCTCTTAATTTTAGCCCTCCTGGTGGGTGTGTAAGAGTATTTCATTGTGGTCTCATTTACATTTCTCTGATGACTACTGATATTGGGCATCTTTTCATGTACATATTGACCATCCCTGTGTCTTTTTGGTGAAGTGTCAGTTCAAGTCTTTTGCCCATTTTAAAATAAGGCTTTTCCCCACGTCCATTGTTGAGGTGTAAGAATCCTTTACATCTTCTGGATATGTGTTCTTTGCCAGATCTATGGATTGCAAACATTTTCTCCTCTCTATAGATTGCCATTTCATTTTTTATTAAATTTTTGTGGGAAGACATTTTTTAATATTGATGAAATATAATTTATCAATTCCTTTCTTTTGTAGTTTGTACTATTCCTACCTAAGGAATTTTACCTACCCCTACTGAGCATGGATTTTCCACTATGTTTTCTTCTAGAAGCGTATTAAAGGAAGGAAGTGAGTGAAGGAATGAGGGAAGGAATGCTTTCAGGTGATTACAACATGGTCACTCCAGACCCCAAACCCCTGCTTCAATGAAAGGAAACATTAAGACCATTGCTTGAATGGACAGAGAAATCAGCTAGAACTTTCTTGTTTCCCTAACTTTGTTTCTTAATATAATTGTTTGTGTTTATTAATTATAAATATCATTCCATAATAAAAGCAGTACAGATTCAGTGGTTAAGGATCTACACAACCAAACTGTCAATAATTTGTGAGGCAGAATAAAGGCATCTGTAGACACATGACATCTCAAAAAATGTACTTCTTGTGCACTACTTTTCAGGAATATCCTCAAGAATATGCTTCATCTGAATGACAGAATAGAGCAAAGAGAAGAAGAGATGGGTCGAGGGAACAGGAAGGCTAACACAGCAGGTGAGAGGAATTCCTTTGGACAATGAAGAAGGATGTCACAGAGTGGCAACTATACAGAGAGCAGCTGGACAGGAGAGAGCCGAAGGTGGAGAATTCTAGAAGATCTGTCTTTAAGGGGGAAATAAACAAAAAATCAACAAATCACTTAATGATTCTGAATGTATTGAGAGATTTATTGTGCTATCAAGAAAGCCAGAAGGTAAATTAGTGATAGGTAATTGCAGAACAAAGTGAACAAAAACTCATATGTGCAAATGAACAAACAAATCCAAGTCAATTACTACCTCTAGGCAGAAAACAGTACAAGAAAGAAATGTATTCACAATATACTCTGTGGCTGTATTATCAACGATATTGCACATGATGAAAAAGATAATTAATATGACTTTAACCAAAAATTGTGATATAGCCATACTGATTAGATGGGAATGGGGGTAGAAAGTGATATATAGTGATTTGTGGTATAAGTGGTATAAAGTGATTTGTGGAATGGAAAAATAATGAAATCTTTTTCCTCCACTTGGCCCACTTGAAACTTCTTCTTTATCTTTATCTAAACACTGCCCTTGGGACGCCTGGGTGGCTCAGTGGGTTAAAGCCTCTGCCTTCAGCTCAGGTCATGATCCCAGGGTCCTGGGATCGAGCCCCGCATCAGGTTCTCTGCTCCGTGGGGAGCCTGCTTCCTCCTGTCTCTGCCTGCCTCTCTGCTTACTTGTGATTTCTCTCTGTCAAATAAATAAATAAAATCTTTAAAAAAAAAAAAAACACTGCCCTTTTTTCAAATACATTCTATTTGAAGTATTTTTCCCTACGCATGAAAACAATATCACACAGATCCCATAGTTACTTTCAGGTAATAACAGGAAGTCTGCTTTTTGGGTGTTAAAGTCTAATCATGTCCATTCTGATATCAAAACTGCAATCAAGATTCTGCTTTTCTTCCTTCCTCCTTCCCTCCTTTTCTTTCTTTCCTTTCTTCCTTCCTTCTTTCTCTCTCTTCCTCTCTTACCAGATTGCTCATGGCAGTTAGCATTCAGGGTTCTCTCTCCCTCTAGTCATTCTCAGGCTCCCCCTTAAGCCCCCTCTTTCATGACATTATTAGTGGCCTGTGCAGAGGGAGACAGCAGCCATTCCCTCCAGCCCTCCCAGCTTTCTACAGCTATTTATATGGCAAAATCTCAACGAAAGGATCTAAAAAAAAAAAAAAATCCTCTTTCTGGGTATGATGAACTAGAACACAATCAGACAAGCCCTTCCCCTATGCAAAAAACAATTATAAAACCTGAACATGACACAAAAAGTAATTACTGAAAGTACTAGAGAGTGAAGAGAATCTGACAGACTCTGACGGGGAGTACCGGCTTGCTGGGGAAGGTGAAATGGGAAGCCACAGAAGAAAATTCCCAGCTCTTGGGGATCTTGGAGTTGTTAAGCATTGCCCTCGGCCCAGGTTATGATCCCAGGGTCCTGGGATTGAGTCCCACATTGAGCTCCCTGCTCAGTGGGAAGCCTGCTTCCCCCTCTCCAACTCCCATGCTTGTGTTCCTTCTCTTACTGTGTCTCTGTCAAATGAATGAATGAATGAATGAATGAGTAAAAATTCCCATCTCTGTGGCCTTTCACCTATGGCTAAGGGCAGTCCACGTAGCATGCATAAGCACCAGTGGTGGCTTACGTGGACAAAACCCCAGGTTTTCTGACCCAGGAAACAAGAAGGATGAATCCAATGAACTGGAAAGATGATGCCACGAAACAATGAATGCTGGGGAGAATGGGAGGGTCATAGATAGGAGAAATTCAGAGACAGGATGCTCAAACTCTGTGTACCCATAACTCTGACACACATCTCTGCCACACAACTCTGCCACGTGTATATGAAACAAGCTTAAAGTAGCTCAGCTTAAAAAAACAAGAACTGAACTGAGATCAGAGCTATCATCTAAAAGTGGAGTTTTCACACACAACTTTGCTGCAAACACATGGAAAAAAGTAGTCATTGGAGAAAAATAACAGGATGCAGAATTTCTACAACTTAACACTTATAATGTCTAGGATCAATCTAAAATGACCAGTCACATGAAGAATCAAGAAAGTAAGACTCAAGAAAAGAAAATCAGCTAAGCCATATCCCAACTTGAGCCCAAATTGGAACTCAGAGATTTTGATGTGGGTATCATAATTATTGTCAATGAAGTGAATGAAATATGCTTTGAACAAATGAAAATCTCAGCAAACAGGAAATCTCACCAGAGATATAGACACATTAAAAAAAAAAAACTAAATTGAAATTCCAGAACAAAAAAATACCTTTCTGAAATAAAAAATATAGCCAAATAGACGCACCAGAGAAAAGACTAAATAGCATGCAAGATAGGACAATACAAATGATCTAAAATGAAGAACACAGAGAAAACAAAATTTTGAAACATTTAAGCAGAAATTCAAGTACCAGTTAAATGATATACAAAGGTCCAATGTTTGTGTAATTGGAATATGAAAGAAGGAAAGAGAAATAATGAGGAGAAAAAAAAATTTGAAGAAACCAAGGCCCAAATTTTCCTAAACATTTTTTTTTTGTTATATATACACAAATTTATTTATTTATTTATTTATTTATTTATTTATTTATTTTTAATTTATTTATTTTCAGCACAACAGTATCATTATTTTTTCACCACACCCAGTGCTCCATGCAATCCGTGCCCTCTATAATACCTACCACCTGGTACCCTGATCTCCCACCCCCCCCCCAAATTTTCCTAAACTTGATTAAACACAGAACTCTGCAGATACAAGATGATAAAAAAAATACCACATAGAATAAACACAAAGATCCCCTGAGATGCATCCAAGTCAATGTGTTGAAAGCCAAAAATAAAGGGTATTTTGAAAGCAGCAAGAGAAAAACAACATATTACATACCAGGAATAGCAATCCCATTTCCCACTGACTTCTTAGAAAACATGGAGGCCAAGAGAAAACGGAAGAACATCTTTAGAGTGCTGAAAGACAAAATTGTCAATCAAGAATTCTATACTCAGTGAAAACATCCTTTAAGAATACAGATGAAATAAAATCTTTTCCAAATAGTGTAAAACAAAGGGGATCCGTCACCATGAAACCTACACTATTAAGAAATGCTAAAAAAAAAGTTTTTAGACTGAAGAGAAATGAAATGAAGAGCAGTGGAAATTGTATCTATTGGTTAGTCCTTGGGTATACACAAAAGTTTGGATCCTGAAATCGACAAAAACATTATAAACAAAGAAAACTACAGATTGATATCCATGAATATTGACAGAAATCTTCTTAACAAAATATTCACAAATTGATTTCAACAATATGTAAAAAGGATAATACATCATGCCCAAGTGGTGTTTGTGCTTGGAGTTTGAATTCATGTTTGGTTAATACCCAAAAATTCTTCAATATCATTCATCATTTTAATAGAATAGAGGATGAAAGCACATAATCATTTCAATAGATGCAGAAAAAACATTTGATTAAATTCAACAACAACTTGTTATTTTAAAAAATAAGAAATCAAAACTTTCAGCGAATTAGGAATAGAAGAAAACCTAATTAAGGGTCACCATGATTAAGGGCATCTGTAGCAAACCTATAATTAATATTATACTCAACAGTGAAAAACAGCAAGGATGTTCATTCTCACCCCTTCTGCATTATATTGAAGATCCTAGCTAGCGCAATAAGGTACAAAAAAAAAAAGAAATGAAAGCATAGAGATTAAAAAGGAGGGAAACTCTAAGAAATCTATAAAAAAAATCAACTAGATTGATAAGTGAATTTATCAAGGTTGATAGATACAAAGTAACTTTCCAAAAATCAATTGTATTACTATTATTGACCATGAATTAGAACATGAACCTTTTTTAAATTGAGCTTTTACTTTAGTTCCAATCTGCTCAACATACTGTGTAATAATAGTTTCAGTACAATATATAGTGATTCAACACTCCCATGAAACACCTGGTGCTCATCACAATTGCCTCCTTGACCTCATTATCTATTTCACCCATCCCCCCTCCCACTTCCTCTCTGGTAACCATCAGTTTGTTCTCTACAGTTAAGAGTTTGTTTCTTGGTTTGTCTCTTTATTTTTCTTTCTTTGTTTTATTTCTTAAATTCCACATATGAGTGAAGTCATATGGTACTTGTCTTTCTCCAATTGACTAATTTTGCTTAGCATTCTGTTCTCTAGCTCCATCTATATTTTTGCAAATGGAAAGATTTCATTCCATTTATGGCTGAAATATATATATATATATATATATATATATATATATATATATATACATACATACATGTATATATATACATATATATGTGTGTATATATATATATTCCCCCCCCACACACACACATTCTTTATCCATTCATCAGTGGGCACATGGACTGCTTCTATAATTTGGCTCTTGTACATAATGCTGTTATAAACATAGGGGTGCATGTATCCCTTCAAGTTAGTGTTTTTGAATTCAGGGAGTAAACACCCTGTAGTAGAATGCCAAATCTTTGTAGCTGTAAAGTAACATCAGAAACTACTTAAGAATAAAATTAAATAAATATATAAAAGGCATGTATATTGAAACATGCAAAACATGACAATGAGAAATTAATTAAGAGCTATGTAAATGGAGAAATATACCCTGTTCATATATTGGAAATCTCAATACTGTAAAAATGCTAATCCTCCCTAAATGGATCTATAGATTAAGTGCCATCCCATTTAAAATCCTAATATACTTTTTTGAGGAAATTGACAAGATGATTTTACAATTCCTATAGAGGGGCGCCTGGGTGGCTCAGTGGGTTAAAGCCTCCACCCTTGGCTCAGGTCATGGTCCTGAGGTCCTGGGATCAAGCCCCGCATCAGGCTCTCTGCTCGGTGGGGAGTCTGCTTCCCTCTCTCTCTCTGCCTGCCTCTCTGCCTACTTGTGATCTGTCTGTCAAATAAATAAATAAAATTTAAAAAAATAAAATAAAATTCCTACGGAAATGCCAAGGATAAGAACAGCCAAAATAATTTTGAAAAAGAAAAACAAGGTTAGAGAAGTTATACTTGTACCAAGGCAATACTTCCCGGATTTCTCAGTGTTCCTGTACAGTCCAAACTTTCTGAACCACAGAAACAGATGTGCTATAAATAGAGGGAATGTCTATTCTTGAACCCTGGAGACATTTGTTCTTCACATGTTGTGCATGTTGAACCTGACCCATATGTCTCCTCATGGTAGAGCTATCTGTTCCCATTCAAAGGAGCATCCTATCCTCTCTGAATCTGGATGCCTACATTCTGGAGCAGGGACTCCTCCCTTCTTCCCTCAAATTCTTAATCTCAGGCGGCCTTTCCTATGGTATGATCTCACTGTAAGTGCAGGACACATTGGGCTGTCATCACACCATCTATGAGACAGTGATACTATGGACACTATTAAATTGTGAGTAAAGAATTGTGTGATTTCTGACTCAGAGTCTTGGTGCTTCTGTCATTATCAATGGATCTATCTATCTACACTATACCTATCAATATAAAGCTTTGGATGTAAGGTGACATCTCAGATTTACAGTTTCTGACTTAACAACACTATCTGATTTCAAGACTCAGTGTACAGCTAAGGAATCAAGAGAGTGTGGTATTTCAATAAGGATAGACTTGTAGATAAATGAACCTCCACATATATGGTCAATTTATTATTTTTAATTAGTATACTTTATTTTTTAAAGGATTTTATTGTATTTTATTTGACACCGAGAGACTAGTATACTTTATTTTTAAACCATCTTTAGGCTTACAAAAAGTTTATTGTAAAGTACAGAGAATTGCCACAAACTCTTTCTCCCCCCAACACATAGTTTTCCCTATTATTTGCATCTTGTAATAGTGTGGTATATTTGCTACATAGTGCTACATTTGCTAAAATAGTGTATTGACACACTATTTTATTATTGTTTAAAGATTTATTTATTTGAGAGAGAGAGAGAGGGTGTGCATGGGGGGAGGGGCAGAGGAAGAGGGAGAGAGAGAACCTCAAGCAGACTCCCCACTGAGCTCAGAGCCTGACACAGGGCTGGATCTCATGACCCTGTGGTCATGACCTGAGCTAAAATTCAGAGTCAGATGCTTAACCAGGTGAGCCACCCAGGCACCCTTACACATGATTATTAACTGAAGTCCATACTTTAAGTTTCACTTTTTATGTTCTACATTCTATGGGTTTTGACAAATGTATGATATATACACATTTCATAATATACAGAAAAACTTCACTGCTCCCCAAATCCCCAGTGCTGACCTATTTCTTCCTCCCTCCCTTCCCTCTGGCAACCACCAATATTTTTCCTGTCTCCATAGTTTTGCCCTTCCCAGAATGTCATCTAGTTGGAATCACACAATATATAGCCTTTTCAGATTGGCTTCTATCACTTAGTAATATGCATTTAACTTTCCTCCATGTCTTTTCATGGGTCCATAGCTCATTTCCTTTTAGCCCTGAGTATTCCCTTGCGGGATATACCACGGTTTATCCATTTACCTACTTCAGTGACATCTTGATTGCTTCCACACTTTTGCAATTATGAATGAAGCTGCTATATATAAGCATCCATGTGCAGGTTTGGGTGTGAACATAAGTTTTCAGCCCTTTTGGGTAAATACCAACGAGCATGACTGCAGGATTGTATGATAAGAGTGTATGGTTGTTTTTAGAAACTTCCAGACTATCTTCCAAGTGGCTATACCATTTTGCATTCCTATCAGCAACGAATGAGAGCTCCTGTTGTTTCACATGCTTGCCAGCATTTGGTGTTGTCAGTGTTTTGGATTTTGGCCATTCTAGTGGGCGTGTAGTGATATATCATTGTTGTTTTAATTTACAATTCCCTAAAGACATATCATGTTCAGCATCTTTTCATATGCGTGTTTACCATCCTTTCCTTATATCTTCTTTGGTGAGGTGTCTGTTCAAATCTTCTGAATCTTTTAAATTAGGTTATGTGCTTTCTTATTGCTATTTTGTTTTGTTTTGAGAGAGAGAGGTCAGGGAGGGGCAAAGGGAGAGGCTCCATACCCAGCGCGAAACCCAGTGCAGGGCCCAGTGTGGGATTCATTCTCACAACCCCGAGATCATGACCTGAGCTGAAATCAAGAGTCAGACACTTAACTGACTGAACCACCCAGTTGCCCCTCTTGTTCAGTTTTCAGTGTTTGTGTGTTTTGGATACGGCTCCCTTGTGTTTTGTAAATATTTTCTCCCAGAATGTGGCTGGTCTTTTCATTCTCCTAATAGTGTCTTTTATAAAACAGAAGTTTTTAATTTTGATGAGGGCCAACTTAATGATTTTTTTCCTCCAGATGTTGTGCTTTTGGTGTTAAATCTTGAACACTCGTGACCAAACCCAAGGTCATCTAAGATTGTCTCCCATTATCTTCTAGGAATTTTAGAGTTTTGTGCTGTAAATTGAGTGTATGATCCATTTTTTTAAAAAGTAAGCTCCACTGGGCGTGGAGCCTAACACAGAGCTTGAACTCACAACCCTGAGATCAAGACCCCAGCTGAGATCAAGAGTCAGACGCATAACCGACTGAGTCATGCAGGCACCCCATGATACATTTTTTATTTAATTTTTGTGAGGAGTATCAGCTCTCTACTTCGAAGGCTGGACTTGGATGTTTTCCATCATCCAGGTTGATTAGGCTCTAGTAAAAATAGTTTCCATCTAAGGAAGGTCTTATTAAGGAGAACAAAATGCTCTGGGCATATTTCAAGCAGGAAATGATTCTGGCATTTGAGGTACTGGGACCTGTTAAGAAGGACACTTGGGGGACTAGTAAAGCATCTGCTGTCCCTCTTATTACATAGCCTGAGTGATTTTCTACAGCTTTAGGAGGCAGCCTGTGGTGTCAGCCCTGGGGCTGGGGAATGGGGCCAGGGATCACGTCGTCCCTAATATCTACTACAGCTTGTTGGGAGAGTTGTAAAACCAGCATATTCCTAGGAGCCTCTCATCTAAATCGCGACTGCCAGGTTCTCGGTACATACTTGACTATCCAGTATTTCAAGGATTTCTGCCTTTTTCAGCTGTACCTGGTTGAATACATGCTTGTGAGCATAGGTCTTGGTGCCAAGAATTACTGGGTAACCCACAGCCCTCTCCCTGCCTGTACCTGAATAGAGTATGTCCCGTGGGCTTAAAAGGGAATCGGGAGACAGAACTAGCGGTCACTCTCCTCAAGCAGTTCTCCTGTTCAGAAGGACTTGATCTGGCTCAGATCCAGCTTTGAGGAAGTGCGGTGGTCCCAGAGCGTCACCCTCTACCAGGCCTGGGTGTGGACAAGGGTGAATGCTCAAACGCTCACCACCAAACGATGTTTAGATTTGTTGGTTGGTTTGTGTTTACCTTATTCTGCTCATCTTTCCTCTCACCAGGACAGTACACAGGCAAAGAGTTACTTGTGTTAAAAAGGGGGGAGGGTAGAATTTGGTTTCAGAGGAAGTTTTCAGGGGGAAAAATTCAGGTTTATAGACAGAAGTAAGGCAGAAAGCAAAGAATTAGGAGATTTTCATTATAATGAACATTATAAGGACCTCAGCCTCTCTTAGATGGCAGCTATACCAGGATTAGAGGGGAGAAGGCACACCTCAATCACGCCAGCCAGGACCCAGAATGAAAGCCAGCTTGCAGAGGGCAAGCTCAGACTCGCCCAGGCCTTCCCTCAGATGGGGCTGGCAGACTACCACAGCATCTGCCACTCTGAGTAGAAGAAAGAAGACATGCAAATTAGAAAAACAGGAGCTCGTTCTAGAAGATCAATATTCAAAATTTGGGCAAGCATGAACTGGAGATCTTGTCCCATCAGAACATCGACGCCTGTGAAAGGAAGCCAATTCCATTTTTAAAACAGCAGGAGAGTGGGGCGCCTGGCTGGCTCGGTGGGTGAAGCCTCTGCCTTCGGCTCAGGTCATGACCTCAGGGTCCTGGGATCGAGCCCCACATCAGTCCTTCTGCTCAGCAGGGAGCCTGTTTCCTGCCCCCCGCCCCCTGCCTGCCTCTCTGCCTACTTGTGATCTCTGTCTGTCAAATAAATAAATAAAATCTTAAAAAAAAAAAACAACAACAGCAGAAGAGTTGCTTCACCACCTTAACAACAAAATCCAGGGGCACCTGGCTGGCTCGGTCAGTTAAACGTTTGACTCTTGATCAGGACTCAGGTCCTGATCTCAGGGTTGTGAGACGGAGCCCCACATCAGACTCCATGCTGGGTGTGGAGCCTGCTTTAGATTCTCTCTCCCTCTCCCTCTGCCCCTCCCCCCTCTTAAAAAAGCCAAAGACACTTTAGGATTGGTGGATATGTACCATGAGCCCTACTGTTTGCAGCTCGCCAACAAACTTGAGATAAAGAAATGTTCATCTGAATTTCAGCCATAAGAACAAATATGACTAAAATTGATTTCATTCCACTGGAATGCCCCAAGTTCAATTCATAAACATAGAGGACACCTTGTTTACAATAAGCCTTGTCCCCAGGAGGCACGTTTATGAAGGGTTTCGGCATCCTTAGCTGGTGGTGGACTCCACACTCTAATGGTCTTTGGAGCTGACCTGTCAAGCTCGAGTGGAAGCAGAAGTTCTATACTGCAACCACAATCGTGTCAAGTGCACACAGCAGGTCCACAAAGAGGAAGCTGACATCAGAGAAACAACACAGTATGGCCAGTGGGCCCGAGGGAGCCCTCAAAGGCACACCTCTTATCCCCGGGATTGACACGGGCAATTAGCAAGTTCCTTGTGGGATGTGTGAAATAACGGGGGTAGAGACACCCACACTCCTGTGGGAGTGGAACAGTTCAAGTCCACTGAAACCATCTTAAGAACAGAAAGGCTTCCAAAGCAAATTGGAGAAACGGCACCCAGGGTAGCATACACCCCTGCTTGGCTAATGCCTGCTACTCCCTGTTTCTTATTTGCCAGGAGAATCCTAATTTTGTCACGATGTCTGCACATCTTCTCAGTGACTTGTAGATAAACGTCATTGTTTTAGACCAACCCTAATGGTTCTATTCCCCTCAGCAGTGATTTATCTAGAAATGTCCCTGTGCCCATTTCTGGCCACATGTGCATTAAAGGGAGGTCTGGGGAAGAGGAGAGACTTCGAAGGAAATATTTTGTTTATAAAAAGAGTCATGAGCAAGGGAACAATCATTTTTCTTCCACCCAAGTTGCCATATCTGGATGTGAGGCTGGGCCATTATCTTGTGAGCATGAAGGGAAGTGGCCAGAATTCACACTGAAACTGGAAGAGGAGAGAGAGGGAAAGAATGGGGCCCCCTGATGACGGCGTTGAGCAGCTGCATTAAGCAACCCGAGTCACCCTCCTCTAGACCTCTTGTTTTGTTGCATAATATATTCTCTGATTATTTTAGATAGTGAATTTGGGGTTTTCTGTGACTTGTATCCAAAAACATTCTAAACTGATAAGAAAGAAAGGGAGGGAAAATCAAGCAAGGAAGGAAAGATTGAAGGAAAAAATGGAAGGATGGGTTCCTAAGCAGAAATGCTTGCTGGACCTGTAGGTAATGGTCCAGACCATGTAAGGCAAAAATTTCAGTCCAGTAATGTGGGAAATGGAAACCTGCTCCCCACCTCACTACATCCACACACCTACCTCCGAAGTACATCTCCTGTAGACACTAGTGCAAACTAATATAAATGAAATTAACATCTTCCCAGAAATTTTTCCTTCTCAGTGTATCGATACCTAATCATTGGCCAAATTGTCTGCACTCAGCTAGGGGAGCAATATCAAAGGAGATCAAGAACTATTCTCTCTGAAAAACCATCAAGAAACTCCAACACATTTCTTTTTAAGAATGAACTTTGAGGTCCACGGTATCCTCACAGATTTTTTAAGCATTATTTTTCTATTTCTCAGAAGATTATAAAACCCAGACAGGGAAACTATTTTAGAGTCTCACAGACCCAAAGAAATGAAAGGGACTTTAGAAGTTAGACCCCAGTCCAACTTCCCATTTGAGGTGAGATGATCCCGTTGGGTCACCTACCTCAGAACCCAGGTCTTCTGCCTGCCAACTTGGATCTTGGCATTTTGTTCACTGGAAAGAAAAACAAAAAAGTAAAACTGAGTTGTTTGCAAAAAGACACTCTCACAAGCCTTCCTGTCTGCATTTTGGACAGGATTCAAACCTGTGTAGTTTGAAACAAGGTCACTAATCACATGTATCAGACATGAATAGAATTTGCTAACTCAGGTATATAAGAAATGTTAACACTTTTTATATTTTTATAATTAATTAAGTTATTTGACGATAGACACATAATTTCTGATTGGAGTCCCCCATCATATATCATTGTACATTCTGTGGGCTTTGAGCCCGTTTGAAGGACTTGCCACCCCAAATGCTAAGTTTGAAACTCTGAAGCAGAGTTGAGGGTCTGGTGAAGCCCATGGACCTTTTCTCAGAAAATGTCTTTACATACAAAAACAAAATGCATAGGATTACAAAATAAGATAAATAAATAGAAATATATTTATCAAAATATTTTTAAATTGTTACAAAATGCTTCTTTTTTAACCCATTAAGTAATCTGATCTGGCAAAAAAGTCTAATGACTACCATAACTTCTAATGAGTATAAATGATTATTAGAGATGTCTGCAACTACTGTCTTGCGAGGTAAAAACATCTGTGATCTCTAATGGTAATCAAGTCAGAGATATTGTCATTACTTCTGGGGTTTGTTGCAATTGAAGGAAATGCTAAATTTCAGTTAGAAGCTATTGAAGATACAGATCTGATGTTTTTCCCAACTAATTTTAATTCTTTCCACAAACCCTTCTAACTGGTCCAAGGACCCCAGATGAAGAAAATATGAGCCTAAAGACTTTTGGGGACGCCTGGGTGGCCCAGTCAAGTAAGCCGCTGCCTTTGGCTCAGGTCATGATCCCAGGGTCCTGGGATCGAGTCCCACACTGGGCTTTCTGCTCTGCAGGCTGCCTGCTTCGCTCTCCGTCTCTGCCTGCCTCTTTGCCTGCTTGTGCTCACTCGCTCTCTCTCTCTCTGACAAATAAATAAATAAATAAATAAAATCTTTAAAAAAAAAAAAAAAAAGACTTTTCTCTACCTCTCTGCTGAATAATCTTGCTCAAAGCCATGACTGTAACTGACCAAACTGGGGGGGGGGGGGGGAATTAAAAAAAAAATAAAAAGAAGTTCCAAAAACAAAACTTTGTCCTACTTCAATTGGGAGAATAGCCCCTCCAGCTCACCAGGTTGCTGGGTACACGGTTCGCCATGCCAGAGAGGGGGACCTCTGCCTCTTCCCTCCCGTTACCAGTGTCAACAGAATGTCTTCAGCAACACTGACTTCTGGTTAAAGGAGATGAATTGGCCCCATACGTTTATCTCTTTTCCCTTTGGAATAAAAAACACAAAAGGACAAAGATTTCGGTAAAGGAGACACCAGGAAAAATAGATTTGAACACGTGTTTGAAAGCTAATGGAGGGGCTGCAGCCAGTTTAGCAGAATGGAGGAAGAGAAACTGGATTGTTTGCAGAGGAGATACCAAAGAGAGCCCCAGTTCTTTCCACTAGACCCCAGAAAGCCTCCAAACCTGAAGACAAGGAGGCAGGAGGTGGAGTTCACTTCTCCGCCCCGAGGAACCGAGGAATCAGATGTCTGCCCCATCCTCCACCAAGGCACGACTGTCACCTCCCCAAATGTTGAGAGAGCAGAAATTTATTCTTTGGAGGAGATAATTAGAAAGAGAACAGAGGCGAGCCTTGGGTTTGAACATAGGGACTATTGAGTGAGATTCTTCAGTAGACTTCCTTCTTTCCTAATCTGCTTCCAGAATACCAACAGTATGACCTCTGGCCCCCTGGAAAGGAAGCAGGGAGAGATATTGCAGGATTCTTCTAATGCACTGAACCTGCCGACATTTGGGGGCCTCTCCAAAGAAAGGCCACCTATTCACTCAACAAAAATCTCTTCAGTTGACAAGCCTGCCCAGCAGAGAGTTTCTTTGTTTCTTTTTTAAATTAACGTATAATGTATTACTTGCCCCAGGGGTACAGGTCTATGAATCATCAGGCTTACACACTTCACAGCACTCACCATAGCACCCCCAAGAAGCCTCAATTTGTTTCCCGAGATTAAACGTCTCTTATGGTTTGTCTCCCTCCCTGGTCTGATCTTGTTTCATTTTTTCCCTCCCTGCCCCCCATGATCCCCTGTCCTGTGTCTCAAATTCCTCATATCAGAGAGATCATATAATTGTCTTTCTTTGATTGTCAGCATACTATCCTCAGCATACATCATTGCAAATGGCAAGATTTTGTGGGCTTTTTGAAGGCTGCATAGTATTCCATTATCTCTCTCTCTCTCTCTCTCTCTTTCTCACATCTTCTTTCTCCATTCCTCTGTTGATGGGCATCTAGGTTCTTTCCATAGTTTGGCTATTGTGGACATTGCCAGCAGAGAGAGAAAGGGGGAAGCAGGCTCCCCACTGAGCAGAGAGCCTGATGCGGGGCTTGATCCCAGGACCCTGAGACCATGACCTGAGCTGAAGGCACAGGCTTAACCCACTGAGCCACCCAGGCACCCCACCAGCAGAGAGTTTCTAAAGAATGTTTTCGTGTCTTACTCTCAGATATGAATGGACGGGCAAGCAGTGCCATAGCATTCCCGGAGAAGCTTTGACACAAGTGTTGCAAGGACTCAAACTTACCTCCCTTATGTTCTTCTCAAGAATGAAGTATTTTCTTTTCCAAATCAAGATCATAGATGAGGAACAGCATGCAACCCAGGAAAGGGGATTCCACATACAACAGCTTTAAGCAGCAAAGGTAACTTTATGAAGACAGCTTTGCCTGGGCCAGTACCCTCTGCAACAGGAGAATGTAGGGCTCTGGGAGGAAGATCTCCTCCTGGCTTACGGTGGGAAAGGTGGGAGGAATGGCATCGAAAGATTAACTGGTTTCTTTGAACCACTTGGAAAATAATGCCAAGATGTTTATAGTATCTTAAGACGAAGCTTGTGGGTCAAATTAAGGTGAAGTTTATAAAAAAACAAACAAACAAAGGCAAAACAAAAAAAGGCAAAAAGTGATTATATTTTTTGGAAAAATGGCAAAGTCATGAAGGAAAAAAGCCCAGTAACAGAACGCTCTATGGCTCAGCAGTGAACAGCTACTAAAGGGTCCTAACCACGCCAACGCTATTCATGCAGCCTTCTCTTAAGATGCGGACGCATGGGAGAGTGGGAAAGCAAGGGCTGTGATCCTCGGTTAAATACTCAGCTACTGGAATCAGGAGTCCACAGAAAATGTCCAAACTTGGTGAACCAACACCTACGGCAGTGAGGACACTGTGGAGAAATAAAAGGTAAATACCAGAAGGAAGAGCTAGAAGAAACTCCTGAAGCGTTCGGTCTGGGGAGTAGGCTGACCGCAGTGCCACTGTCGCCGGGTGAGCGGCTGTGCCCGGCTTGGGGATGCTGGGCACACACGGGGCGCGGCGACCGCAGCCGGCGGGCAGCTGGCTCCCCCACAGCATTTCAAGATTTCAGAATAGAAGAGAGCAGAATGAGAAGGGGAAATCAAACAGAAGTGAGGATCGGGTGGGGTGGGGCGGGGCAGAGAGGGAGAAAGCGTTGAGGACCAAGTCGAGATAAAAATGAAAAATAATGTTCATCGACATTGAATATCTTATGGCTTTCCTCTAAAAGGACAACAGATGTAAGAACGTATTTCCCTTACAGTGATGCTGAGAATGTGCAGATCTCCCTCTATAGGAGCTTAACTTGGGATCTTCTCTAGGAGGGTCACACGCCAAGTCAGGCAAATGGCTGAATGGGGAGAGAATGAGCTGGGAGTCACTTGTAACTTTAGGTGCAGACTTGGCTGTCACAGTCTCTGGTCGTGGGAGGCCTGGGTACCCCCGGGCTTGAGGTGGAATAGGGTGTCACCAGTGGGCACACACAGGTCTCAGCAGATGCAGGTGGGGAGGGCAGTCTGGTTCTGAGTGGACAGGGGCTGCCAGGGGCTGCCAGGGGCCACCGTGCCTGGACAAGACTAACTGTGCTGAAAATCACTTCTCCCCAACTTTCTCCTGAGCCTCACTGACTCCTAAGAAAGAACCTTACGTTATAAAACCCATCCTATCAGAGAGAAGGTAAAACTACAGTCAACAAAATCATATAACCCTAAGACAACATGGACTGGCCTTGGGAGGTATCTTTATTGCTGTAACGATCTGCTTAATAAAATATTTGAATTTCCTCAGGAAGCAGGTGATTGGCTCAGAAGTTAAATTTCCTGTTCCTCATAGAGTAGATTAAAAAAAAAAAAAAAAGTGTATCAAGCCAGGCCAGGATTGGAAAATATTTGTTCCTGGAAAACTACCATGTATTTCTCTTCCTTGTTGAGGTTGTCCCTGGTTCACATAATTAGGCTGTCCTCCCTTCGGAGACAGCCTCCTCTGAGGCATTGCTGACTGTCCTTGGAAGTACGAAGCAACATGAGAGTAAAAATAGCAGCAACCATTCCTGTTCTGTGTAATATTCATCATAGGGAAGTGATCCTGCAAATTAGATGTTCATCTCTGCAGTTTGAGTGTGAACAAACTGAAGATCCCAGGAGCCCAGCGATTCTCTCCAACCCACCGAGGTGGTGGAGAGGAAACTGGGCCATTAACAACACTCAAACCAGGCTTACTGTCTGTTTTGCTTCTAGCATCGGGAAGAACTAACCAGAACACTCAACTCTACTTTCTGAATCTAGGGTATGGGTTTGTACAAACACCAGGGCTTGAAATAGATCTTCTCATAAATGGCAGCACAATGAGTATGTGTGTGTTGGGGGTGGGCAGGGCAGTGGGGGGCGGGGTAGCCTGACCTTATAAAAGAATGCTTTTCTGTTCCATATATCATATCCTCTCCATTGGGGTGGGCATTATTATGTTCATCTTATAAATAAAGTTCATGAACTTCCCTAAGGTCACAGAGCTATGAGCCACTGAACCTAGATCTGAGGCCACAACTGTGTGCCTCCAACGGTTGGGCTTCTGCGTTTAGCTCCAGTGCGCAAGTGCCTGTGTGTATTTTCTGATCTGATGACTTGAGACACAGTCTTGTGTCAAGTCGGAATATACCCTCTGTGAGAGGAGGCAAGATTAAAGAAAAGTAGGAGGACAAGGCAAGGGACCAAATTCTTCGCTTCAAATCTCAGGCCCAACATGGGCAGGTCACCACCTCCCACCGCCTGCTCCTGGGAGCCCAGGGACCTGAGCATCTCGAGCAGATGCTGCCTGGCAGAGTCCAGAGCTCTGACCAGGCTCTGAAAAAAGCTCTCCTTCCCAGACCCACAGTGGGGAGACAACTGCCCCTACCCCCACTTCATTAGCTCACTTTTTAACAAATGAATCAGAGTTTCAGATCAAGCTCCTATAAAAACACAGGGCCACTCGGTGACTGCAAATTGCTAACAGATGTCTCTTTGGTTAGACTACAGTCCTATTCCTGCCAACGATAAAAATGAGAGGTTAGAGAACAGATCATTTTATCATCACATAAGGAAACTCAGCCAGTTGAGTGTTCATGTTGTTCAAGGGTATGTGACATGGATTTTGAAATCTCTTGGCAAAAGGACTGTATTTTTATAGCTAAAGAAGACCTTGGCTATTAGAGGCAAAGTTCTGTGCATCTGAATTTTATTCATTTGAAAACAGAGCAAAATAGAGTGTGTGTGTATCTGCGTCGATTACCCATTAGGGTAGGGGGATTTTCTTTTAATCTTTATTTAAATATGTTACAGACCATTCCAACATTTTTTATTGCTAAAGCTTCATCAGAACTTAAGCCATTTCCTTATTTGTTCTTATTCTATAATCATATACAATAAATTATAGCATTTCGCTAAAAAGATTTCAGCCTATATACATAGGCTGTAATTTTTCCTTCTGTGAATAATGGGTAGAGCTTTACATTGCATATTTTTACTTATCAGGCTTAGAATGTGGTTATCATAAGATTTCTATTTTGAGAGTCCTTATTAGACTGGTGAAACTCTCCTAAAAATATCAATTGTCAATAACCTTTAAAATTAATCAGCTGAGCTTATTAGGGGCAAGCTTAAGTTAGCAATTAGTCTGACCATATTATCTTTTATTGTTTAAGAAAAGCTTATCTTAAAGAACATTCCTCGTATAATTATTTTTGCAAAATGCGGGAAATAAAAAAATCAAAAACCATACATTTGCTGAGTCAGCTCCAAACCTAGGGATGGCAGCTAAAAACATCTCGACACGTGATGAAATTCAGACCCTCAATGTTCAACGTTAAACCTGAAGACAAAGGTAAACATTGTAAATTCAAGAATTTCAATGAAGTTATACTTTCTTGGCGTTGTTCAAATATTTGCTAGCTCCTTTGTAGTGGGAGACCATGAAGCCCATAGGAAAAAAAAAGAAGACCCTGGTTCTGACTAGCTAGTACCAGAAACCAGAAGGCCTATAACCCTTGTTGTGGTTGGGCTGTGCATGGCCCCAAGCCATGGAAGAAGATTGCAGAGGGTCCTGGGCCTGCCCCACGTAAATGCTCCTCCTGTCTTCCTAATCCTGATTCTGAGGGTTTCCCTGTCGCTCTGTGTTCACTCATGCAAATGCGAGTCTGTCTGAGATGGAACTTTCGGATGAAGAAGAATCTAGACTAAGCCAGGTTTAGCACAGCCCATTCCTCAGTTTCTCACCACACCTCATCTCCTCCTTACAGGGAGGCATCCTGGTGATACCTAAGCAAAGAGCAGGGACGTCCAGTCCGTCAACCAGTTAGCCAGGGAATCCATCAATTGGTCAATCTGTGTTTACTAAGCATCTGCCGAGTGCCCAACACTTGCTCTCGAAATACATCTCTGGAGATAGAAGATGAGTGAGCACAAAGAAAGGTCTACAGCATCACTGCAACACCCAAACAGGATCTGCTGACTTAGGGCCAACAGCCTAATTTAAAAATAACCCAGAAGAGCACAATGTGAAGAAGATGTTCTGGGAAAGGCATTCTGTTCAGAGGAGAAGAAGGGTGAGTGAGCACAGTGTGTCAGGGGCAGCCCCATCCTGGAATGAGTAGGATGGGGTTCCAGAGGGCTCCTTCTGTACTGGGCAGGGCAGGGAGCACCCCTCCTCCTCTCACCAGTGGAGCCCCAGCCCCAATTCCAGGCCTTCCCTGGCTAGAGCGGATGTGGGAGGCTCTGCCCCCTGCCACATAGTAGGACCCACATGATTATCTAGGCATGAAGCCCGGCAAAGAGGCATTGCCCCCGAGCATCTAGGAAAAGTGACAGTTGAGAAGATGGTCTTGAGGTGTCAACTTTAAAAACTTCATTCCAACGACTAACAGAGATGGTTTGGCTAACATTTCAGTAAGTCCTCCGACTGGACTCGTTGGGACAGTGTTCAGGCATTGTCGTTGCTAACCACCACCAGAAACCTGGACCTTTAGCTTCTTGTTAGTGCAAGATGGCGGACCATGGTTTTGACTAACTGATGGCGGACCACCTGGCCTCCTGTGAGAGGGTTCGGCCTCTGGGATCATTTGGAAGGGTGAAAGGCACAATTTATTGCCCCTGTTGCTGAAAAAATGATCATTTTGTAGTTCTGTCACAATGTATTTTCGCATTAGCCTCCGTCTGGCCAAACTACTCCTGCATAATAAAGAAATGTGTATGGAAAATATTACCTGGCCTCCTAAAAAAAAAAAATCAATGTTGTTTATCATTTTGAGTAGATCATGTTTCCTTGAGCATCTCTTAAGCAGAGGCATAGAGAAAGTAATGTAATATCTAGAGAAATAGCACAAAAATCAGAAAGTCACCTTGATGATGTCTCCTTGCCTCTTTATGCCAAACTGAAAACTTGTTTTACTTTTGCTGTCATAGAATATGCAGGGAAAGTCTCCTTCATGTGCAAATGGGGTGTTCTTGCCCTTCCTGCCATGAACACTTGAAGAAGCAAATGACTCTCTGTATCCAGAAGAAGGCAGATCTCACAGACCATAAGTACTTCTTGAAGAAGTTAAAAGATAATGAGTTATTTCCACACATTCTCTTCCATTCCAAAAACTAGTTATTTATGGATACAGGATATAACTTGTTCTCGGGAAAAACAAACATATCAGCAGGAACAACTGTGTAGTGAAGTGTGGAGAATAATGGAAGCAAAAGTTGTTCCCAAGTAATTCACATCTAAAGCAATTGTAAAATCAGAAAAAAAAAAAAAAACCCTCAGAATTTGGGAGGGATTCCCCTTTTATTAGTTCTACACCAAAAGCAAAGGTTTGACCACCTCACAAGGGGAGAGGGATCTGGAAGGATTATCCTTTTTTTCTTTTTAAGATTTTATTTATTTATTTGACAGAGAGAGACAGTGAGATAGGGAACACAAGCAGAGGTAGCAGGAGAGGGAGAAGCAGGCTTCCTGCTGAGCAGCCTCCTGTCCCAGGACCCTGTGATCATGACCTGAGCCAAAGGCAGATGCTTAAGGACTGAACCACCCAGGCACCCCTGGAAGGAGTAACCTTTAAAGAAAATAGAAATCCAGAAGATAATAAGACAAGTTATTCTCTACTCTAATTGAATACCAGGATTCCCACACAGATCACAATGGAAGGTACTCCCAGATTCTTAAAGACAGAACCTGAAGACTCTAGTTCATACACCTGCAGCCACTTCTCCCCTTCTGCAACACAGGTAGAGCAGAAGCAGCGTTTGACAGCAAAGGGAGGGGATCCGTGGAAACTACCTACCGTCCTACCTAAAACAAAGGGGCATTTTCCATTTTTATCCACATCGGAGCTCTTTTAAGCTTGGTCCAGTTCTGTTCTGGCCCTGAAATTGTTAGTCAAAATCAGTTTGTGGAGCAGACTTAACATGCTCTGAGTTTTGATACCCTCATGCAAGAGAGAAAAGAAGGACAGGATGAATATCTCAGGCTCAGACTCTGCATTTATTCGTTCCACGTCAGATGTGCCTAAAGATTGCCTCTGAGTGGCACAGGGTGGCTGTTTCTGGGTGTGTTTAATTTCTTGATTTCACTAACAGCTTGGATTTTTTAATAGTGCTTCTGACTCACTGCCATGTGGTTGCCTGACATGTGCCCACACACCATTTGCTCACAAGTATGTCAAAGACTGAAAACACCAAGCGCCTTGTCCTGAAAAGCCTGGGCCTGGATTACCAGGAAGCCATTCTGGCCACTCTGATACTTAGAAACTTCTCCATCTCTCGGCTCTATGTTTTAATACCAACTGGAATCCTCCCTTACAAACATGCGAGAAGTTTCGGCAAGTTGTCATGTTTGTGCGGTGAACTCTGAGTTAATGTTAGGGATTTTTTTTTTTCCCCGAGAGCTGGAGACAGGTCCTAGGGAGGATTATCCCAAAGTCTTCTTCTCCCTTGAAGATAGCCTTTTTTGTTCTAATGGATTTTATTTTTTTAGAGCAGTTTTAGGTTCATAGCCAAACTGGTCAGAAAGTACAGAAATTGCCCATTCACCCCTGTCCCCCCATAAGCACGGCCTCCCCAGTGTCAGATGTTATGTGTGTTACAGTTGATGGACCTACCCTGACACCCTGACACCTCACTATCACCTGAAGTCCAGGGTTTATATTTACTCTCACTCCTGACATTCTGCGCTATATCTCGGTTTCGACAGCTGGATGGGGACAGATCCAGACCATGGCAGGATCATATCGAGTAGTTTCACTGCCCTAACAACCCTCTGTGAGCTGCCTGTTCTTCCCTCTCTGCCCTTAACCCCTGGCAACCACTGATCTGTGCCCTGTTTTCACAGATTTGCCTTTTCTAAAATGCCACATAATCGGAATCACACAGTGTGCGGCTTCTGAAGATCGCCTTAGTGATCTGCACTTAACTTTCCTCCATGTCTTTTCATGGCTTCAGAGCTCCTTTCTTTTTAGCTCTGAATAATATTCCATTGTCTGGATGGACCACCATTTATTTATCCATCCACCTACCAAAGGGCAAGTTGATTGCTTCCACGTGTGGGCAATTATGAATAAAGCTGCCATGAACATCTGTACAGGTTTTTGTGTGGATGTAAGTTTTCAATTTATTTACATCAATATTAAGGAGTGCGATTGCTGGATTGTATGGTAACAGTATGCTTGGTTGGCCGATCCAGTGGCCGATCCATTTTGTAGTCCCGCCAGCAGTGAACGAGAGCTCCTGTTATTCCACATCCTCGTCAGCACTTGGTGTTGTCAGTGTTTTGAATTTTAGCCATTCTAATAGAGATGTAGTGGTATCCTGTTTTAATTTCCATTCCCCTAATAACGTAAGCTGTTTGGCATCTTCTCGTAGACGTATTTGCCCTCTATAGATTTTCTTAGGTGAGGTGTCTGTCAGCCTTTTGCCCATTTTTTGATAAGACTTTTTTCTTAAATTTTATTTATTTATTTGACAGAGAGAGATCACAAGAAGGGGCGCACGCACACACACACACACACACACACACACACACATACACGAAAGTAGGTCCCCTGCTAAGCAGAGAGCCTGATTCCGGACTCAATCCCACGACCACCCCCCACCCCCTGTTTAAGCCACTGAGTCACCCAGGCGACCTTTTAATAAGACTTTTGAAATTCAGTTCAGTTCAGTTCTTTGAAATTCAGTCTTTTGAAATTCAGTTCTTATCCTAATAGATTATAGGTGCCAGAGAGAAGCAAAGTGCTTCTTTAGTAAGTACTTACATGGGGAGACTTTGGAGGCAGACTGCCTGGATCTGAGTCCCAGATCTGCCCCTGTCCAGCTATGTACTTTGGGCAAATTACCTTGCCTATCTGTGCCTCCATTTCCTTATCTGTAAAATGGAACCAGTAGTAGGAGTATGTACCTTGGAGCTTGTTATGAAAGTTACGCACATTAGTACACATCACCTACGCAGAAGAGTGCTGGGCACAGAGCATACATTCAGCATTCAGCATGCCTCCCAGACAGAGGAAGACACTGTGGCAGCATTGGCTCCATTACCAACTTTGGGAGACCTACCAGTGGTCATGCTTATCAGCTAAGAGCATTGTTCAAGGTTGCAAATTTTCTTATCTCCATTTGCTAACTGAGGGGAGACAATGAGTCCCTGTTGCACAGCCCGGGAGCTGCAGCACAGGGTTGGATCTCAGGCCTATCCAGCTGAGACAGGATTCCTAATTACTTCTAAACTCCCGTAAGCTATTAACTAGCATAAGTTTATCTGTTTCACTCAAAATGACGTCTGTTAGGTCAACTATATGAGCTTGCTGATGCTGGACCATTTTTGCCCTACATTTTGTCTGGTTTATCCTAGTAGGGAAAATCTTCATCATTTAGACTATGACCCCCGAAGTCTCAGGCCTCTAACTCCTAGGGGAGGACACCCGACAGCTAGACCAGGGGGTCCAGGGTTGGGGGGAGGGTGGTTTTGTGGGGGAGACACCCACACTCTTCACTTCCCCTGCTTGGCCAAGCAGCCCCTGCCAGCCCACCCAGCTGAACACTGCGGCAGGGGTGGGGCTCAGCCTTCTGGAACTCAGGAAAACAAATCTCCTTACTATCTGAGAAGCTATGATTACTGTGCTTTCAAAACTAACTCTGAGAGCAAGAACCATCTTATTAGATATCCTATAAATAGTATTTGGCTCATAGTGAAAGCTTAATAGATATTTTAGAATTAGAAGAAAAGTCATAATAAGTCCCTTGTTTCTGGAAACAAAAGCACTCTCTGGCTCTTACTGTCCGCACTGCCTAGCTCGGACGGGGCTCTACAATGCCGAGACACACATGGACACCACCGTCTCGTGCCAGGCTCCCTGCACTGGCCAGCCCGGGGTTCTCCTGCCCTTTTCTCCAGGGAATCATAGTCCTACCACCTTCACAAAGGAAGCCACTTTACTTCCAGCTTGGGTATTCTTACCCAAATAAGAGGAAACCCTGGCAAACTATTACATCACGTCAACAACAGCATTTCAATCGTGTGGTTGGAGAAGTAGGTGCTTTGGTATCAGCCGAGTCTCCCTACTGGCTACTGCAGCAAGATGAGCGTATCAAGCATAGTTTCTGCCTTTCTGGGCTCAAGAGTCTACTCTGTGAGCCTTGGGCTGACCTGCAGGGGCGGTTAGAGAAGGGGGCGCTGTCATTCCTGAGTGTCAAGTGGCCCGCCGAGACGACAAATTCAGAGGACATCAGGGAGACCTCTCCTGGAGTAACAGATTGTAGCTGGAACAGGAAGAGTAGGATCTGGAAGCCGGTGGGGAGATGGGCACAAGGACAACGTGAGCACGGATGTGGAGATGGGAAGGAAGGGTCACGTGGGGGAGGAGCGCTGTCTGAGGGAGAACAGGGACACGCACCCATGTGGCAGAGAGCCTCCAAGTCCTCCCAGCCGAGAAGGCCACCTGCCATTTGCACTGACGGACGAACATCAGAGCACGTCTGCGGAGCCCGTGTTAATATTCGGACCCCACACCCGCCATCGTGGGCACATCGCTGTCCCCGTTACAGGTGAGGACGCTGAGCTGTAAGACTCATCCACAATTCCATGGATGGGAAGAGGCAGAATCTGGACACAAACCCACGTCCAAATCCCAAGTTCTTCACATGGAGGTCCTGCTGAAGGAGACTGCCGATTGCCCTGGCCCGCGTGGAACCCACTCATAGTGATGACAGCACCCCAAGCACATCGAGTGTGTACTTTTATGACATGGCGCCACGTCTATGACTTAGATGTGACTTACACATTTGAGATGTTCTCTTTCCAATGAGCCAATACCAAATTACGGGCGTGCGACATGAAGAACTTCATGTTCCGACAGACGACCACTGCCGAGAAAAAGCCGTCCTGGTCCTTGGTAGCCTGGGTGGCAAGGCGGTCAGGGTGAGGGAGTCACCGCCAGGAAGAGTGAAATGAAATGTCCGCACCATACCAGGATGATCAGAAGAAGGACGCTTCCCACCTCCCTGGCCTTGAGCCAGGCTTCAATTAGCAGAGTTTTTACAGGAGCCACAGAAGCGTATTAACCTTGTGACCCACGGACTCGCTCAGAAGTGGGTTCTTTCTCCACACTCCCGGCCTCCGTGGGCGACAGGTTTCATCCCTTAATACCCGTCGTGAAATGAAATATGTAAAACAGTAACCAAATCGCTGACACCAGATGTGATGCCAAATGCTCAGAATTACCCAAACAGCTGACTCAGGGCGGCCGTCCCCCCTTTTCCAGCTTCCGGCCCCGGGAAGGGACCCTGTGGGAGTGCGCTGGGCTGCAGCTGCTGCTGTCACCTGGCAGCTCCGCCGGGGAGCCCTGCCTTTCTGGACCTGCCAGCGGGGAGGCTCTCCGGGACGGTGACCCCCGGAGGCTCCCTGTCAGCTGCTCCCCTCTTGTGTAATCAGCTGTCCTCTGGGGTTTATTGCCTCCTGACAGGACTTCACAGCTGCTCCAGGAAGGAGCCCCCCCCTTTACTCTTCTCATTCCATTCTGCTGAGAAGTCAGATTCACCCACTAATCATTGCATCATCAGTCTTACCAGGATCCAAATGAATTTTAGAGGCAAGAAAGTCCCCTTAGATGTTACTAAATGCCGACTGCTCAGAAACAGGGCTATGTCTTCCGTGTGTCCTCCCTCATGTGCCATCAGCACTGAATATGAAGGAATGGGGTGGGGGGGTGCTTTGCTCTGCTCAGCGCAGCTGCCTCTCTGCAAACACATCAAAGACGGCGCAATTCCACCGCTTCTCCCAGGCGCACCGTAAGTGGCATTTGAGGGAGTTTGATGGAGCGGTCGGTCGGAAGTGCTTGCATCTAATGAGATTCATTCTTCATGTGTTCCCACGCGCTGCAAGAAGGTTTTGCATTTAACAGAATTATAATGCCATAACACTCCATTTTAATTATGGCCAGTGGCAGCTGGTACCCCTATTCACAGCACCAACTTTTTGTTAATGCGATGCAATTCACATATATTTCTTCCTTCTTCAAAGACGGGAGCATGGTAGATCAATTGGCTTGTGTAGGGCTGACCTGAACACAAGGAAGGTAGTAACAAGGGCCCCAGTCTTCATGATCTGTTATCTCTTGCTACTCTCCGGGTCCTGAGACCCCAAGCTTTCCTCAAAGCCTATTGAACCTCACAGGGCCTGATCTCCTAAGGTTGTTCTTAATGTTTTGCATAAACCAGCGCCTTAGATTTGCATCAGGAGTCCTTGGGGATAAAGTCAGATCACCGCAGGAAACTGACACGTAGAAGGAATATCACCAAAATTCATTCTTTTGCTCATTCAATAAACAGATTCAGACAACAAACAATAAAGAAAGTAATGCCTAGAATGTCCAAAGGTAGTAAAAATCATGAAAAGACATAACTTTGGATAAGGGATAGAGAACGTTGGACTGAGGGTAGAATTTGCTCTTTTCTGTTACTTGGTCAGAAGACCTGATCAAAAGGCTGGCCTTGAGAAGCACTCTTTACAGGACAGGGAGAGATGCCCAGTGACTCACACTGATACCTGGAGGAAGAGCTTCAGGACAGAAGAACCATCACAAGGGTCCCAAGACAGAAACATGCTTGGCATGTCTGGGCGAGAGCAAAGAGGCCGTGGTGGTCAGAGGTATGTGAAAACGGGGAGGGAGACTGAGGAGATGAGGTCGAAGAGGGAACAGGGACCAAATAATAGATTTCAGCCAACATGGGCTGAAATCTATTGGGCTATGGCCTGAGCCTCACAAGAGACCAGCAGGGTCCTAAGGAAAGGAGAGGAATGCCATGGTCACGTCTTACGTGCTGTTGCAATGTTGCAAAGGTGAGGGCAGAAACTGGGAGACCAATCAGGTGGTTTGCTAGGGCTGCCATCACAATATACCACAGTCCTGATGGCTTAAACAACAGCAATTTATTTTCTTACAGTTCTGTAGGCTAGAAGTACTAGATCAAGGTGTCCGCAGACCTGGTTTCTCCTCACGCCTCTCACTGGCTTGCAGATGCGCACCTTCTCACTGTGTCCTCACATGGCCAGTCTTCTGTGCTGCCATCTCTGGTGTCTCTTCCTCCTCTTATAAGGACAGCAGTCATATTGTATGAGGACCTCATACATATGACCTCATTTAATCTTAATTCAACCTTTTCTTTAAAGGCCCTTTCTCCAAGGACAGTCACCTTGGGGTTTAGGGTTTCCACATTCACGTTTTGAGAAGGTACAAAGGAAGTGACTAAAGTAATGCCAACAAAAGATGACCATGCTCAGACCATGGTCACACCAGTGGAGAAGAAGCTGGATTCAGAGTCTTTTTCTGAGGATTGAATTGCACAGAACCATGTTTGTACCAGTCTTCATGAGCATCAAGAATGAGTGGAAGGAAGACAATAAATTGTAAACACTGGAAAGAAGATCAAGGATCGTTGTTTCTCTTTGAACACCTCTGGTTTTTAGCCTCTTGGGACAAGGCTGTCTTTTTGGGGGAACTGAAAAGTACAATTGAAAAATCAAGAGAAAAGACATGTTAGCTTTTTACTGAAGTATAACATGGTTTCAGTGAAGCACACAAATCTTAAGTATACAGCACACTGAATTTTTCCAAATGTACACAGTCATGTAACCACCACCCAGATCAAGATGCAGAACATTTCTGGTAAACCAGAAATCCCATCACGCACTGTCCCAATCAACAACTCCCCAGAGATTACCACTATCCTGTTCTAACATCATGGATTAGTTTTTTTGTCTGTTTTTGAACCTCATACAAATGGAATGTGAATTTTTTATATGTATTGCTCTTTTCACTCAAGATAATGCATATGAGGTCCATTTGCATGTAGCTAAAGTTCATTTATTTCCACTGTTGGGTTAGTATTCCATTGTGTATGTATACCACAATTTACTTATCTATTCTACTCCATATGGAGACTTGAGTTTTTCCATTTTTAACCATTATAAATATAAATATAGTTGCAATGAACATTCCTGTATTCGTCTCTTGTTATGCATACAAACTCAGTAGGAAAAAATTTTTTTCAGCAAGTAAGAGATTAGCCTCTCCTCTTTCTCTCATTTAAAATCAGTCTCTTCTTCTTTTTCTGTACCGGATCCTGTTTAACACAAAAACAAGTACTTTAGGGCACCTCAGGCATAACTATGTTCAGAGATGCACAAGATGCACTCATCCTTGCTCAGGAAAGGCTATCGCTAAGTTTTCAGGAATTTTGCAAACTGATTGCTTATACACAGACTTTATTTCAAGTTAATTTATATAAACTTGAATTAAGTAAAAAAAAAAAAAAAATGGAAGGAGAAGAAATTTATTCTATGAAGCCAGCATTGCCCTGACAATGAAAGCAAACATACTACAGAACAAGAAAACTATGGACGCCTGGGTGACTCAGTGGCTAGAGCATCTGCCTTCAACTCAGGTCATGATCCCAGCCCTGGGATCGAGTCCCGCATTAGGCTCCTTGCTCAGGGAGCCTACTTCTCTTTCTCCCTCCACCTGCTTGTGCGGGCACATTCTGTCAAGTAAATAAATAAAATCTTTAAAAAAAAAAAAAAAAGAAAACTATAGACCAATATTCCTGATGAATCCAGATGTAGAAATCAACAAAATGCAGCAAATAGAATTAAATATCACATTAAAAGGATTATGACCAGATGGAATTTGTCCCCAATACAAGAATCTCTCTCCATATGAAAATCAATTAACATGATACACCACCCTAACAGAATGAAGGGGGAAAAAATGTGATTATCTATATTGATGCAAAACAAGCCTTTGACAAAACTGAACACTCTTTCATGACAAAAATACTCAATAAAACAAAACAAAATTATCTCAACATAATGAAGGCAATTTATGAAAAGCTTACAGCAAGTAAATTCCATAGTGGAAGACCAAAAGCATTTCCTGTAAGATCAGGAACATAGATGACCATTCTCACCACTTATATTCAACACAGTGCTAGAAGTCATAACCAGTGCAATTAGGCAAGAAAAAGAAACAAAAGCATCCAAATTGGATTATCATCTGTCCACAGATGACATGATTTTATATATAGAAAACCCTAAAGATTCCAAATGTATGTATGTACACACACACACACACACACACACACAACCTGTTAGAACTAGTAAATGAATTCAAAAAAGTTGCAGGATACAAAACCAAAACCCCAAAATCAGTGGTGTTTCTGTACAGGAACATGAATAATTCAAAAAGAAAATTAAGAAAACAATTCCATTCTCAATCTATCTTAAGAATAAAATACTTAGGAATAAATTTACCCAAAGAGGCTTAGATGCTGAAAACTATAAAATTTTGCTGAAAGAAATTTAAAATGACACAAATGGGTGAAAAGACATCCTTTGTTCATGATTGGAAATTTCAATATTGCTAAAATGTTAATATTACCTGAAGCAATCTATAGATTCGATATCAAAATCCCAATGACATTTTTTAATAGCAACATCTATCCTAAAATTCAAACTCAGGGGTTCCTGAATAGCCAAAACAATCTTGAAAAAGAAGAACCAAGTTGGAGGTCTCATACTTCCTGATTTCAAAACTTATTACAAAGTTACAGTAATTAAAACAGTATAGTACAGCATAAAGATAGGCATATAGGCCAATGGAATAAAATAGCCCAGAAATACACCCTTGCAAACATATCCAGTGACTTTTGGTAAGAGTGTCATTCCGTGGGAAAAGAATGATTTTTTTCAAGAAGTGATATTGGGAAAAGTGGGTCTCCACCTGCAAAAGAATGAGGTTGGACACTTACCTTACACCATATGCAAAAATTTTGCACCATATGCAAAAATTAGATCCATTAAGAAAATGGATCTAAGACTAAAACTAGAAAACTATTAGAAAAAACACTTATGGGGAAGCATTTGATAGCAATGACTGTGGCAATGATTTCTTGGATGTAACCCCACAATCACAGGTTACAAAAGCAAAAATAGATAAATTGTACTACACAAAAATTTAAAACTCCTCTGCCTCAAGGGACACACTCAAGAGTGCGAAGCCAGCCTGTGAAATGGGAGAAAACATGTGCAAATGTATATCTGATGTGAGATTGATATCTAGAATATGTAAAAAACCATATAGCTCAACAACAACAACAACAACAAAACCAAATAACCCAAATCAAAAATACAAAAATTTTTTTTTAAGATTTTATTTATTTATTTGACAGACAGAGATCACAAGTAGGCAGAGAAGCAGGCAGAGAGGGAGGGGGAAGCAGGCTCCCTGCTGAGCAGAGAGCCTGATGTGGGGCTCGATCCCAGGACCCTGAGACCATGACCTAAGCTGAAGACAGAGGCTTTAACCCACTGAGCTACCCAGGCTCCCCAAATACAAAGGATTTAAGTAGCCATTTCTCCAAAGAAGATAAACAAATGACCAGCAAACACATAAAAAGATGCTCAACATCACTAATGATTAGGGAAATACAGGTCAAAAAACACAAAGAGATTTCACCTTGTGCCTATTAACATGTCTGCTATCCAAAAATTAGAAAATACTAAGTATGGGAGAGGATGTGGAAATTGAAACCTTTGTGCACTGTGGGTGAGGATGTGAAATGGTGTGGGTGCTGTGGAAAAGTGTATGACAGCTCCAGAAAATAAAAATAAAAATATAAGATCCAGCAATTCCACCTCTGAGTATCCAAGAGAATTGAAAGCAGGATCTGGAAAAGGTATTTTACATCCATGCTAATAGCAATATTATTCACAATAGCTGAAAGGTGGAAGCAACCCAAATGTCCATCTGTAGATGAATGGATAGAAAAATGTAGCCTATACGTACAAAGGAATATTATTCAGCCTTAAAAAGGAAGGAAACCCTGTCGCATGCTACCTCATGGAGGAATCTTGAGGACATTTTGCTAATTGAGATAAGTCATCACAAAAAAGACAAATACTGTGTCATTCCACTTTTATGAGATATCTAGATTGATCGAACTCAGAAATAGGTCTTCTCTCCCCTAAATTGTAGGTAAGCTTCGAAAGGGTGAGAACATTCTCTTTAGTTCACAGCCTTATTCCTCGTACCTAGAAAGTCCTGGCACTCTACAAGTGGGCACTCAGGAGTAAATGTCCTATGAACAAATGAAACTTCAGGTTCATGAACTCACTGCCCACTGAGCATACACTCTGCTGCCTGTATCCTTACATGTCTGAACACTACACATGATGCTGATTGTACTGAACGTGGCACACACTCATGGGAATCAGAACCGACCTGCTGGGAGCTCCTAGGATGACCCAACCAGCCCCCTGAAGTCTTGGTGGGAGCCACTGGAGAAAGGCACTGAGTTGACCAGCTGAGAAGCACTGTCCTCTGCAGGAAAAGCCTCATTGCAGAGACAACTTGCATTGCAAAACTGTCTTTTTTGGTTTTGTTTTTAAAGATTCTATTTATTTAATTGACAGAGAGAGGGAGACAGCAAGAGAGGAAACACAAGCAGGGGGAATGGGAGAGGGAGAAGCAGGTTTCCTGCTGAGCAGGGAGCCCAATGCAGGGCTGAATCCCAGGACCCTGGGATCATGACCTGAGCCAAAGGCAGATGCTTGACGACTGAGCCACCCAGGATCCTGTAAAGCTTTTAAAACGTGTTTTAAAGAAAGGGTAGAGAATGGGACTCCTGGGTGGCTTGGTCAGTTAAGCATCTGCCTTTGGCTCAGATCATGATCCCAGGGTCCTGGGATGGAGTCTTGCATCAGGATCCTGGCTCCACTAGGAGCCTGCTTCTTCCTCTTCCTCTGCCTGCCATTCTTCCTGCTTGTCCTCTCTCTCTGGGTCTGCCTCTTTGATACTCAAATAAATAGAATCTTAGAAAAGAAAAGAAAAGAAAAGAAAAGAAAAGAAAAGAAAAGAAAAGAAAAGAAAGGATAAAGGGGTGTCTGGGGGGCTCAATCATTAAGCACCTGACTTCAGCTCAGGTCATGATCCCAGGATCCTGGGATTGAGCCCCACGTTGTGTTCCCTGCTCAGTGGAAAGCCTGCTTCTCCCTCTCCCACGCCCCCTGCTTGTGTACCCTCTCTGTGTTTCTCTGTCAAATAAATAAAATCTTTAAAAAATAAAAATAAAAAAAAGGGATACAGGAGTTAAAAAAAATTAATCATCATCCTCTAGGTGCCATGTGTCAAAGCCAAGATTCTTCCCTGTTTATTTTCCTGTTGTGTGTTTCAGATCAGCAGAGCAGGGTCATTATTGTCACTCAAGAAACCGCCACTGGCCAAAGAGCCATCAGGTTAAGGCAAATAATACTGACCCTATTTATTTCTACGCTTGGGAGAATCCAACAGCTAGACACAATGAGAGTGGATAGTTTTTGAAAATATGGCAGGCACCATGCAATTAAACTTTATATACAAATTCTGAAGGAAATAGGGGTCGTATGTCTAAATTTCTTTATAGGAGATTAAATGGAAAACCAATATCTTATTATAGTAGCTGAAAACAGCCCGCAGGTTTTATTAGGCAGAATCATAATATCCTAGAACTTGAGCCAAGGCAATTGTACTAAACCACCCCTGCTTTTCTGTCTTCAGTACCCAGAATTTATTTCCTTCAAGCTGAAGAAGATCAAGATGGAGATGACACTTTTAAGAGCAAACAGACGAGCGGCTGGATTCTGCTCAGACTGAACTAGAACTGACAGACTCTTTCAAACAGTGAGTTACATCACAGGAACAGCGGCCTTTCTAGGAATTTTCCAGTCCTGTGTTTGACGTTGCAGAGACGCTAGGCAAAATCAAGCAAGGAAATTATCCTTAGGAAGACCCACCCCCCCAGTGAGGTCTTCCAGGGTGCCTTGCCCCACCCAACAATTAACTTGTCTCCCTATTACTGCACTTCACGTGGGAACAGACGGCTTTCCTCAACCCCCACCAGTCAGTGGGCGTTTCCTGCTCCCTTCCCCGCTTCTCCAGGTGACAGCTGGAGAATGTCATCTCTGAATCTAGGACTAACAAAAGCTGCCTGTTTCACATCACCTCAGAGAAAGACTTTCAGTGGAAGTCTCCACACTTGATGGGAGTATGGCTAGGGGATAAGGGACAGGTAGGCTTGGAAGCCGCTGAAATCTGGAGAGCGGCCTTGTCCTGCGGTGCTGAAGAGCATTGAGGCGGGAAGACTTGACAGACGGTGGAGAGGCCTGGAAAAGGGACAGAGGGCACTTGCTTTTCAGTTTTCTGCTAGGATTCATTTGAAACAGTCAAACCAGCCAGAAAAGACATTTGCTATTCTGCTAGCTCCTCAGAGCAGACCTGATGGTGATGAAGCTGCCCCTTTCTAAAAATTCCATCAGCCGTCCCCGTGTGGGAAGTAGACAGCGAGACAGCTGTATCTGGGAGGACTGGCCTTTCCCCTGAGCAGTTTCCAAGTTCAATAGGTTTGCAACCTTCCCCTTTTCAATGCATGCACTGGAGGCACACATTTGTGGTAACTGCGCTTTTCATAGTTCTTGGTCTCTAGGCTGTCCTGTGGACCAGTCCTAATGATATGGACTGTCCGCGTGGGCATGGCACAAAGCCGGTCACACCTTAACTCACTGCAGCTGTTTTCAGTTCCATACAGATAAGGCAGGCAAGGGCATATGAGGCCATTTTTCCTTCCTTGGCCCCAACAGATGCGGCCTGTGGGGTGATTGTGGGAGCTCGGAGCAGCCCGCAGCACCAAAGAGTCGAAAGGTATATCCTAACGTCCGGTGATGCTTGCAGACGACACCAAGCCTGAGCTCCTCCTTCCTTGGGCTCCCCGTCCTTGGGCTGCACTTCTAGCACCAGGGACACAGTCTAGAACTTACACAGACCTTTCAGAATGCCTGGAAACCCAGCATAAGGACTCATCCACCATAGGGATAGCCGCCCAAAGAACAAAGTAGATCTACTGCCCTCCTTTTACAGCTGGGGAAGCTGTGGTAGGCAGAGAGAGCACTGGTGGGGGTGACAATGATGACAAATAGCAAAAATCCCTTTGAGGGACAGGTGACTTCTGGCCATAGGTGTCCTAGAGACACAGGCTCTACTTCTGCCCCAACGCCTCAGCGTCTCCTCCAGCTCTGCCCCTACAAACCTCTTGAACACGCAAGCCTTATTTGTCAATTTTTGAAGGCTCCTTTAGCTGTTTTATTATTCTTGTTCTTAGGTGCTGCCTTTTTTCTTCATTTCCTGCCCTGCAGGGTCAGGCCAGAATAAGCTCCTGGGACCCAGCCCAGGGCAAAACCTAGGACCCTGATAAGTTGTTGGGGAGGAAACAGTGGCTGCAGAGGTGGATAAAGTTAGGAGTTTCCTGATCTGAGGTCCTGATGTCCTTCTTTTGTTCAACTGCCTTAAAAATGGAGGTGAGGATAAGCTCTCAAGAGAGCCATACTTTGCAGAGAAGTGTAACCTTCCCTATAATGGGCCCATGACTTCCATGAATGTGAGTGTCCTCCCTGGTAACGAAATAAGCTTTTCCCCCTCTATGCTGAGATCCCCATTTAGCTGGGGCCTTCTCATCACTCTAGTTTCAGTCCAATTTTAAACTGAAGGTGTTAGTTTAGATGACTGGTGTAAGGCTTTAAAAAGGCAGGCTGTCCATCTGTCCCTGCCCATCAGTCCCTGTACACAGAGGCACTCAGCACCCCTGCAGGGAGTAAAGGGTGAGTGTGTCCTTAAAAGATATGTCGCCAAGAGGGACTCAAGTCAGTTATCATGATCCAAGTCAGCATTCTATTGTTGTGGGGAGGTTTGTTTTTTTTAACCCTTCTTGTGAAATTTTTATTTATTTTTATTTTTTCAGCTGAGAACTAGAGAACTACAAGAATTAGTTTGGCTCTAAAGGGAAAACTAGAAACAAGACGGGTCTCACAGGTAGGTAATCTTGCTGCAATGTAATCATAGTGACGCTTTGAGTCTACTTTCATCCCCTAGGTGTCCAGATTAAGAAGAGTGATTGGGACAAGAGAACAACCAGTTGGACATAAATGTGAATCTGCAATTTGGGAGGAACACATCTCTGAAATTGCAGAGCACCACATGTCGGTCAATTAGGTTTAGTTCTTCCAACAAAACTGACTTTAGAGCGCTTTGCCCCCTATTCAGACAAATGAGCTTATTTCTAGAGCCTTGGGATGAAGCAGAAGTCACACTTGTAAGCGTTTATTCTTTTATTTATTAAACCCATTTTTGGTCCCTGTAATGTTCCAGAATATGCAGGTGACCCAGGACACAAACAAAGTACACAGAGTAATCAGAGGAACAGATATTAAACAAAAGTTACATAAATTAGAATTGCAAAATATGATAAGGGCTATCAAAAAAAAAAAAAAAGGCAAAAGATATGCTAGAGATTAGATGGGTTTTGGGTGTGGGGCTTAGCAGAGGAGTTAGGAACAGTTCCAGACATTTAAGTTGAAACCTGAAGGATGAGCAGCCACTGGCCAGGCACAGAATGTAGAGATGAGAGCCCCAGGCCTATGCAAAGTCCTTAGGGTGTGTTGAGTGTGTTGAGGAACCAGGTATGCCTTGAGCATGAGAAAGTGGCTAAGGGAGAGGCTGCATACACAGGAAGAGAAGACATTCAGTCCATGAGATACTAATGAAGAATTTGGTGTTTCATTTCTTTTTTTTTTTTTTAAAAGATTTTATCTTTTTATTTGACAGACAGAGATCACAAGTAGGTAAAGAGGCAGGCAGAGAGAGAGAGGAGGAAGCAGGGTCCCCGCTGAGCAGGGAGCCCCATGCGGGGCTCCATCCCAGGACACTGGGATCATGACCTGAGCGGAAGGCAGAGGCTTTAACCCACTGAGCCACCCAGGTGCCCCTGGTGTTTCATTTCTAATGCAATGGGGATCTCTTAAGGTTTTAAGGGGTGTGGCATGATTAGATGTGCTTCCCAAGTCATTTCTCTGGTTACTTTGTGAATGAGAGTAGATGGCGAATGAAGTTGGGAAGAGAGACCAGGAGGGGACTGAGTTAGGATGCTAATGCTGTAATCCAGACCAAACATGGTTTCTTGGAGTCCATGGTGGCAGTGGAAATGGGTGTAACATGGATTCTGGAGGTGGAATCTGCAGGACTTGTGAATGAACTGGATAAGAGGGAGAGGAAAATGTTAAGAACAGCTCCTTCGCCGATGTCATGAGAAATGGGGAGCAGCCTGCCGGGTGAGGGAGAGACAAGGAGCAAAATGTGGAACATGCCAAGTTGGAAACGTCTACAAGATATGCAAGTAGAGAGTGGAGGGGGCAGCTGGTTGTGTGACCGGGCCTTAAAGAAGAGATCTGGGGACACCCATTTGTGTCTTGACAGTACACCGATGGCGTCCGAAGCCAAAGGAGCAGATCCGTTCACTGGGGGATGAGAGTGCAAGGGCACGCGCAAAGGCCTGGGGCCTGGTTGTGGGAAGCGGCTGCCGAGAATCAGCGGGGTGGGAGTGGGCAGAGCCACAGAAGGCCACTGCCTCAGACACAGAAGGAGGGAGGGGGAGGGAGCGGAAATCCAGCAAGGAGGGGACACCCCCACCGAGTGACACAGTCACTCAAGAGGAACCTGGAAGTGTCCATTGTGTTGAGCCATGTGGTGATCTCTGGTGAGTGTATTCGAGCGTCCCTGTCATGGGGCCGGTGTGGGAAGCTCTAGACTACGAGGAAAGGGGGACAGCCGCCTCCAGAAACATTTGTTTGTAAAGGGGTGAAGGAAGGAGCTGGGGGAGAGTCTCTAAAGGGTGGGAGATAAGACTGCGCGCTTGCCATGTTGAGGGACTTCTCAAGGATGCGCTTAAGACTGGGATGTGGGCTTGGCTCGTCTGGAGAAGCCTGGTCTAATCCCAGCCTTGTCTGTACCGTAGGGCGTGACATCTTACCAGCAGGACGGAATCTGATTAAAGCACCATCATGGTCCTGGGGTTTGGTGCTGTGGCAGGTGCTCTGGTCACCAAGGCCTTGGCCGCACATCTGACTTTTATGTTCCACCCCCGCTGCCCTGTCAGCTGCTAGACGCTGTCAGCTCCATTTTCAACGTTTCACTTTTCTCTAGTCCCCGCCATGATCAGTGCCTGGGTAAGGTGAGCACCCACGGAGACTCCAGGCTCCCCTTCCTGCTGGCCGTGCCCAGCTCAGCTCTCAGCTTGGCTCCAGCGCTCAGAGGAAAACACACTCATGTGGCCGAATTCCTCAGTTGGCAAGAATGGCAAGGTACTTTCACAGAAATTCTGAGTCCTACAGACAGTTTTGAACTATAATACATTGTGGTATCTACTAACAGCAAAGGAGACTGGCGACCCTTTACTTTGTTGAAAGAAAAAAATCAACGTAGTCTCTTAGAAAAAGGATATCCCCAAGAATCCTGACTTTTTAGAGGCTAATACGTGGTCAAAGGTAGAAAATGAGAGCTTACAAGAAACTGTTGGAAGACCTGTTCTAAGACAGAGATTCTAAACTATGTTCTTGAAACCTTCAGAAGAAAATCTGAATTCATTTCTATCCAAACTTCTTTTGCTTTAAGCGAAACATCCAGATCCTTCCCTTGCGCTATAGATCCATTTCTTATTCTGCCCTTTCTCTAACACCAGCACTGAACGTGGGCCCAGAGCAAGCCGAGATGATGTTCTGACTGAGGCTCACCACCGCCTCCTCAGAGCCCGCCCGCCGGGTGTAGACAGCTTGCAAGACAAGGAGCGGAGCGCCCTCCCGGCTCCCCTGGGCATGCGCAGAGGCAGACAGAGACAAAGGCCAAAACTGACCTCTCACTTCAGCTATGCGTATTAGCCACAAATCAAACATTTTGGAGGGGAGAGGAGCCTTCTCTTAAAACACGTAGGTAGGAACAAATGTTTTAATAAAATACTAGGCTGAACAGACCAATTTCCGTTGAAACTGGTCCTCAATCTTTCAAAACCACTCTGCTATTGAAGCACGGGCTTCCTCCAGCCTAACTCGAGTCTGCTGGAGGAGGTGAGCAAATGCAGGGAGGTCAGGGCCTGGGGCGGCAGCAGCCTCCAGAGGTCCCCGCTGGTGGGGAGAGGACACACTCCGGGCATCTCCGGACTGGCACACCATCCCAAGACTCTAATTCAATTTGCGATCTGGAGAAGATTTTCAAAGATTGAGCTGTATGCTGTTTTTCATTTTTAGGGCTTTGGAAACGTGCTCGGAATTTTATAAAAGACAGACAAGCCTCTAGGCTATGAGTGATGCCACACAGGGCTTTCCTTCCTAACGGCCCCCCGGAGGCTTGGGGCTTGTCCAGGATAATGCGCGAAACAGGACTTACGACACCATCATTCACACACTGGAGTCTTCTTTAAAGTGTAATCCAAGAGATAATTTTTCACCTAATTTAAGTCATTACTTGATTAAGTAATGAACACTTGATCGAGAGATAGGTCTGAGAGTAGGTAGCAATAACAATGTCATCGAGAAATAGGAAAAGCCTCCTTCAGCAGCTTGAGCAGACACATGCTCCGTTAGGGACATGAGCGATGGCGATTCTGTGCGTGAAGGAGACTGGTATAAACATGCCATGATTTAATCATTTCTTCTCTCTTCACAAAAAGGGTTTAAATTAGTGAATTTTAAATGTGGTATTATACATTCCAGTGTGGTGTGTGTGTGTGTGTGTGTGTGTGTATGCCAGCAGGTAGGTAAGTAGATGAAAGTAAATTTAGGGGCGACTGGGTGGTTCAGTTGGTTGAGCGACTGCCTTCGGCTGGGGTCATGATCCTGGAGTCCCGGGATAGAGTCCCGCATCGGGCTCCCTGCTTGGTACATAGTCTGCTTTTCCCGCTGACCTCTCTCCTCTCATGCGCTCGCTCTCTCTCTCTCAAATAAATAAATAAAATCTTAAAAAAAAAAAAAGTAAGTAAATTTAATTTTTTTTTAAAAAGTCTCCTTTTTTATGTGGTTTTTTTAAAAGTTTTTTTTGTTTTGTTTTTTAATTCATGAGAGATAGGCAGAGGCAGAGGGAGAACTAGGCTACTTGCAGAGTGGAGATCCTGATGCGAGACTCAATCCCAGGACCCTGGATCATGACCTGAGCCGAAGGCAGATGCTTAACGACTGAGCCACCCAGGCACCCCTAAAAAGTCTTTTACTTGCTGGGTTGTTCTTAGTTACTGTAACAAACAGATTGAGGAAATTTGTCTTTGAGAAAAATATTGTAAAGGCTATATCCATCTGAAGGAATATAAAGCTTAATTCACTGTAGATAAGATTTAAAAATACATATATACTTTTATTAACTATGGTTACTGCTATATGCTTCTTCATATATTCCTTTAGGTATACTTCCAAAGTTTAATTTTTTTGCCCCTAGCAGGTATTTGAAAATGGCATTGTACTTGTAAATTTTGAAATAAAAATGGTGTTTTGAGACAGATATGATATTTCTCTCATAAATGGTGGTCATATATTATAGGAGTGTAAGACAGAACACGTGAAGAGAACTAAGGCAAAAAAGAGAAAATATAAAGTAAAAAGGTTAAGAGTAGGTTGTTTGAGCAACTTGAGAAAACGCCTTTTTTTTTAAATTTTTTTTTTAAGATTTTATTTATTTATTTGAGAGAGAGACAGTGAGAGAGAGCATGAACGAGGAGAACGTCAGAGGGAGAAGCAGACTCCCCACGGAGCTGGGAGCCCGATGCGGGACTCGATCCTGGGACTCCGGGATCATGACCTGAGCTGAAGGCAGTCGTCCAACCAACTGAGCCACCCAGGCGTCCCGAGAGAACACCTTTTTGAGCATCCTAAACAATCTGGATATTTATTCAATTACAAGTTGTCCTCAGCAATTATTTAGAGCTAATTTCTATAGAGCCATTTCTAAGCTACTTTCGTTTTAGTCATTTGGCGCTAATAGAAGGTCTAAAAAATTTTAAGTCACATTGTTCCTTCACTTCATTCAACTGAAAAGTGAGATTTGCGCATGCAAAATTCTGAACTCCTTGCACTATAAAATTGTTTAGGAAGACGCGGGACTAGAGGGGCCATTGGAAGTTTGAGAATGAAGCCAACACAGTTTCATTGTTTGCTGATGTCACTGGAGAGGATGCATCAGGTCAGAATGGATATTTCCATTATTTAGGTTAATTACTACTGTTCCCCTTTCCTGTGTGCTTTTACATAAATAGTTTAGTTGTCCCACTGGCAAACCCAAAATACTTGGAATTGTTGACTTTCAGATGAATGGTTGCATATTGTTTATGATACACATACAGTGTTCCTTAAAGTTAGGATGCACAGACGGCCGGCAATACTGCCTGTCCCTTGCCTCTTGCTCTGTCACTCTGTGGGAGTCATCTCCAACTACTTCCAGCTCTCAGTTCATTCGATCTCCATTCTCTTTCTTCTCAGACACCAGCAAGGAGCTTGATGATGACAAGCTCAAGTCTATTGCTGATGTCCCCGGGCCATGAAGAAAAAGATGATAAATACTTTACACTCATGTCACCCCGTCTGTCAGTAGAGCCTACAGTAAGTCACAACTTTCTTCTTCCCCGAACCTAGAAATTCTTAATGTAGTGCTTCAAGAGGCCATCGCCAATTAATACCAGGAAATACAGAAAGGAAAACTTATTATCTGCCCTTCACTTGATTAAAATTCCCAGCACATGGGGGGCACCTGGGTGGCTCAGTGGGTTAAAGCCTCTGCCTTCGGCTCAGGTCATGGTCTTAGGGTCCTGGGATCAAGCCCTGCATCGGGCTCTCTGCTCAGCAGGGAGCCAGCTTCCTTCTCTCTCTCTGCCTGCTTCTCTGCCTACTTGTGATCTCTCTCTGTCAAATAAATAAAATTTTAAAAAAATAAAATAAAATTCCCAGCACATGGTACTTCAGACACTCAGTCCTCCACTTAGTGCTTTACCCTTGCAACCAGACCTAAGGCCTCAACTGTGTAATTTACTTCACTTAGTAGCTCCACCCCTTCCATTTCTCAAGAGGAATTTTCTGGGCTTGACTCCCGGAGCACACCAGCCCCTTCCCCGCACTGTCCCTGAGAAATCCTGTGCTGGTGTTGCCCTCCTCCTCAGAGGGGCGACGTGACCAGGGCTGTGTGGTGTGGCCGACGCTGGGAATTTGCTCACTCTCCACATTCCAGCTCATTCTACTGCGCCTCCTTTACCGGAAGCCAGAACAAGAAAGGACATTTCCCATGCTTCCTAGGAGCTAGGGTTTTAGATGAGATTTACGTTCTGCTGATTAGATGCACTCTGGCAAGACTTGAATTAAGAATGGAGTTACCTGGGGGTGGAGGAGGGGGCAAGTCCCCCAGAGCAGATGGCTTCCTGGTGGGGAGTGACAATGGCCCCTGGCTGGGATTAGCTGAGCCAGCCTTGGAGCTAGAAGCTCAGTTTAGAGTCTGCTTCTTTCAGCCGTCTAATATTCTATAATAAATCCCTTCTGCTTCACCCCCAACTGTACATGATGGAAGCAAGGTACAGGCATGGGATACCTCTCAATCATCTTCCTGTTGGTTCTTCCCTCTGATCTGGCTCCACTCAGAAATTATTAGATTATAAAAAGTGAAAGTGCTGGGCCACACAGGGCAGCCTCGTTATCATAGGTGGGGAAGGAAATATGGTAAGTGTTTGGCAGCCAGTAGCCAGAAGATAGAACACAGAAGGCTATTTAGATAACTTATTTTGATCGCTGTAGAGAAATCATTGTTTGTTTGTTTTTTAATGGGAAAATTTATTTGTAGCAGAGGAATAAAAAAATATGATAATGATAATCTTAAGAGCCACAGGAATACTTTCTATACTTGCTGAATATTTATGTTGAAAAATCTTTTCTCGCTATGTTCCTCCCAACATATGACCACCACTACCCAGCAAACCTTAGGCAGAAGAAGCTAAAAGACACATGAGACAATGCTCTTAACCCCGTAAGAGAACCTCAGCAGAATAAATATCCGTTGTCTACCAGAAAACTGGGTGCGGATGAGTTTAGTGAGGAGAGAGATGTTTTTCTTCTGAAAAGAGGCTAGAAAGGGGAGGAGGAGTAATTTTACAGTGGAGTAACCTGCTACTCACAAACCACCCTCTGCCATATGATCAAAGGTCCACACCAACAGCCATAATTCATGTCGGTGGTATGTACCCTTGATGTGATGTGATGAGAATGGCCCTTGACCTTCCTCCCAAAACCTGTAACCCCAGGTTAATCACAAGAAAACTATTAGACAAATCCCAATAGAAGGGCATTCTACAAAATGCTAGGCCAATACTCCTTAAAACTTGTCAAGACCATGAAAAGCAAGGAAAGTCAGAGAAACTGGCTCAGCCAAAGAAACCTAAGAAGACATGACAGTAAATATCATAGGGTATCTGGATTGGGTCCTGGAACAGAAAAAAAGACACTGTTTTAAAATGATGTGTGGACTTTAGTTAAGAATTACATATCAATATCAATATGTCATTTGTGAAAAAAACAGCATATTAATGTAAGATGTTAATTATAGAGGAAACTAGGCATACAGTGCCCAGAACCCTAAGTGCTATCCTCGCAACAGTTCTATAAATTGAAAACTTTCTCAATAAAAGGTTTATTAAGAAGAAAAAAGAGAGAGATTTACAGCTATTGTCATAAAAGGAAGCTTTACTAAAGAGGCCAGAATAAGCCAGTGCCAGGATGTTCAAACTCTGAGCAACTGGCTATTATTTTCACTGAATTGTTATGACAACGGCAAGCTTGAAGATGCCTTGAAAACATCAAGAGAGTTAAAAAGCAAAAGTGTAGTTTCATTGCTCACTAATTCTGGATGCACCATTGACTTAGTGATGCTGGCACATTCCAGTGTACTCTTTGTCTGTATCAGTACCTATCAATGATGTTCCTTTATTTCGATTACTGTCACTAGGCTTTATTTATTATTGTTTTTATTTATTTATTTTTAAAGATTTTATTTATTTACTTACTTGACAGAGAGAGACACAGTGAGAGAGGGAACACAAGCAAGGGGGAGTGAGAGAGGGAGAAACAGGCTTCCCACTGAGCAGGGAGCCTGATTCGGGACTCCATCCCAGAACCCTGGGATCATGACCTGAGCTGAAGGCAGACATTTAACCAACTGAGCTTCCCAGGCACCCCTGTCACTAGATCTTATTTATTTATTTTTTTAAATTTTATTTTTATTTATTTTTTTAATTTTACTTTTATTTATTTATTTTTTAAATTTTATTTTTATTTATTTATTTTTTTAAAAAAGATTTTATTTATTTATTTGATGGAGAGAGATCACAAGTAGGCAGAGAGGCAGGCAGAGAGAGAGGGAAGCAGGCTCCCCGCTGAGCAGAGAGCCGGATGCGGGACTTGATCCCAGGACCCCGAGATCATGACCTGAGCCAAAGGCAGCAGCTTAACCCACTGAGCCACCCAGGTGCCCCTGTCACTAGGTTTTAAATGGAAATGTGTATACACATGTGCACACACATTTAGTGTAATGGATGGCATAGCTACATCATCTCTGGTATTACTTCTGTGTATCCATGCTCAGTAGAAACTGGAAGGGGCATATGAAGATTTTCTTATTTATGGACATCTTTTAAAAACTTGGCTAAGAGGGGCACCTGGATGGCTTAGTCACTTAAGCGTCTGCCTTCAGCTCAGGTCATGATCCCAGGGTCCTGGGATTGAGTCCCACGTCAGGCTTCCTGCTCAGAGGGGAGCCTGGTTCTCCCTCTGCCTCTTCTCCTTCTCCCCTACTCATGCTCTCTCTCTCTCTCTGTTTCTCTCTCTCAAATAAATAAATTGTTTAAAAAAAAAAAAATATATATATATATATATATGTATATACATATGTATATATATTTGGCTGAGAAATTAACCCTCACACAAAAATGAGGCCCGTGCAGATATTATGCTTCCTCATGTAGAACCCATATATACATACATTCTGGGATCTCCATCTTATTAGGTAATCATAAAATACTTTATCAACTCAATCTCCTTCCAGCTCACCAAGCTTGCACTGGCTGAGATTAAATCAATGCTTACAGTATTGCATGCCATGAAATTAAAAAGTTTGAGTTTATGTTTAACTCACCTGGGAAAGGTACAGTATCTTGATACTTAAAAATTCCAGTCAGTAAAAGCAGAGTGGAGAGACAGCTGGTATTCTTTCCAGAAACTTTAGTTGAAAAAAATGCCCTTGAAGGCAAGGTCAGTCTGCAGCTGTTGGCCCAGCCCTGCCTGAAATAGCATTGACTGGAGTCAAAAACATGAATATCTACTTAGAACAGAAGGGAGAGTAGACAAGGAGAGGGGCTAGATCTTGAATCCGTCCATAAAGCACAGCATACTGGGTGTGTTTGTTTCCCTACCTGCCAAGAAACGTAAAACAGGCACCCTTTAAGTCTTAGGTGACAGACTTACAGAGATTAAGTTGATGGAAGCTGACTGCTCAGTAGGGGCAAAGTCAAGAGTCAAACCTGGGTCTGTCTGAGTCCACAACCCCTGAAACTGAAAACCAGGAGCTTTCCCGCCATGTTGGCTCTCACCAGGCTCTGGCCTCAATGTGCGGGCTTAATAGCCCTTGTTTGATGAGAAGGATTTCTGCCTCTGTTCAAAAAAGTATCTTTTCTATCAAAGGCTTTGGGGGATCTCCACAGAAGCCTGCATTTCCATCTTTGCAGCTCTCCTGTCCTAAAAGTCCCGCTCAGAAGTCTACAGTGAGCTTTCTGGTGGGCTGAACAAGGCTGAGCCCTGAAGTCCCTCTCGCTGATGTCGATGGCAAAGCAGCAAGCAAGGTGTAGTTCTTAATTACTCCACAGATAATTGCACAATGTGTGTGTGCCTTGCAGACCTGGTCTCGAGCCATGTAGATACGTGCAGAAGGAAGAGTCTTTGCATGATGGGATCTGCCACGGCCTGCATGAGTCCCGCCACCCCAAAGGGGATGATTGCAGATAACTGGATCCGCGGCCCCGGAGCTGTGTTTGCCAGTCACACATGGACGGAGCCCTCAGAGAGTGAGAACCGAACGATCTTCAAAGGCTGGAATAAGAACCCGTCGGACAATGTTTATTTGTTTTAAATGTTTGTAATCCATCTGCAGATGGAGCACGGCAGATTTCATTGTGTTTCTAGAACGGAACATGGATGTGAAGCATGACTACATAAAATGAAAACAAAAGCCTAGAGGGGAGAGGCGGTGGAGGGTAGGGTCGAGAGAGGTGGAAGAAAGCCCTGCGCCTTCTCATGAAGCCCCTCCGTGCTGTTGGGATTTTTAAACCAAATGCATGTGACAGGGACACCTGGGTGGCTCAGCTGGTTTAAGCATCTGCCCGAATTCGGCTCAGGTCATGATCCCAGGGTCCTGCCATCCAGCCCTGCATCGGGCTCCCTGCTCAGCAGGAAGCCGGCTTCTCCCTCTCCCACTCCCCGGGGTTGTGTTCTCTCTGTCTCTCTCTGCCAAATAAATAAATAAAATCTTTTTAAAAATGCATGTGACAAATTTAAGTAATATAGCAAAGACGTGAAACAAATCATTTATATCCACCCAGTGTCCCATATGAAGGGACAGAAAGCAGAGTCTGGTGGGGGTATCCGAAAAGTCTAGATGTGAAGTGCTTTCTGTTTCTCACAGACAGAGACAATGTAAGCATCCATTATGCTTTTCTCTTATTCCATTTCACTGAAGTTTTGAGATCACCAATTACTTAACAACATATTTTAAAAATGGGAAGAGGCGGGGCGCCTGGGTGGCTCAGTCAGTGAAGCCTCTGCCTTCAGCTCAGGTCAGGATCTCCAGGTCTTGGGATGGAGTCCCTGTTGGGCTTCCTGCTCACTGGGAGTCTGCTTCTCTCTCTGCCTCTGCCCCCACCGGTGCCTCTTGAATGTGCCTGTGCACTCTCTCACTCTCTCAAATACATCTTTTTTAAAAAAGTGCGTCCAGGCATTCGTCCAGAGCACCATGTTTGAAGGGGAGAACTGGTGTCAACGAGCCCTGGAGTCTGGCAGAAAGCAGGCTCGGGTCGGGCCTCCCGATAACCAGCTCCAATCGGGAAAGTGGGAGGCAGCATGGCTTAGGGCACTGGGCGCACTGGGCCCTCCCGCCTGAGACGAAGGCGCCGTCGGGGTTTATTCCTGAGCTGAAGGAAGGAGGCGCAGCCCCCCCTTCCCCAAGGGGGGCGCGGGGCGGCGGACCCTCCCTGCTGAAGGTCAGGCGGCTCAGCAGAGGTCAGGCTCTTGCCATTTCTTGTCAGAAAGAGTATGTTTTGTGACCTTACACAAATTTCAGTCTGCTTTGTAGAAGCTTTTCCTGGGAGGAAGGATTCTGAAGCAGAAAGTGTCTGTGGTCTCTGCAAGAGACACGGGAACGTTGTGCTCCCGTAAGAGCTCCTGGCCCCAGCCCTGAGCTGTCAGGCGTCTTGGGGCTGGGGGCGCTGCAGGGGGAACGGCGGGAAGATGAAGTAGCGGGGACGCCCCAGGGCCTGCGAAGGGAAGGGCGTCCGGGGAAAGTGTGCTCAGCAGGCCCGCGGCGGGGCCTCAAAGGACAGAGAAACAGTCACTCTGCTGGGTCGTTTTCCTTTTTCCTTACAGGTGAGACCCAAGGAGACCAAGGAGACTGTTGGATCCCCACCTATGGTTTTTCCAAGAGGTATTCCAACACCGGAAGAATGGAAATTTCCCACGTTCCAAAGAACACTTCCCTGGTACCAGGTGGAAGGTAAAAAGCCTGAGTTTTTTTCCAAGTGAACTAAAGATGCCCAACAAATTTGTCTTTCAAAGTATCCTTTAGGAGCACCTGCGTGGCTCAGTTGGTTGAGAGTCCGCCTTTCCCTCCGGGTCTTGGGATGGAGTCCTGGTCTCAGGTCATAGTCCCAGGGTCCTGGTATCCCATATTGGGTTCCTGCTCAGCCGGGAGCCTGCTTTTCTCCCTCTCTCTCTCTCTTCGTGCTGCTCTGCCTGCTTGTTCTCAATCTCTGTCTCTGATAAACAAACAAATAAATAAATAAAATATATATTTTTTAAAGTATCCTTTAATGCTCCCAACCTATGCTCTTAAAAAATACCATTCCAATGTTATTTTCCCTTAAGGTTTATAAATACAGCATTCAAGGCTGTTTTCTTCCTTGGAGGACTTGGCCTGCCAGGAAGATTCTGTGCTCCTGGGTTACCCTGGGGCTCGGACTGCCTGGATTCAGCCAGTTGTGGGTCTAATTACGTATGGGGCTAATTTTTAAAGTAAAAATCTTTGCTTAGAGGCAGTTATGTAAATAAAAACTGCTTTATTTCAAAAGGTTGAGTTTTCTGAAAGAAAATGTGAAGACTCATTCCTTTATGCATTTATTCAATGAATATTTTATGGGGCGGCACTCCACGGCAGGCCTAGTCTCAGGGTGGCACGTTAATGAACAACTCAGAAAACCGTTCATACCCTCCTGAAACTTGTGTTCTCATCTTCTCGTGGCAGAAGACAGACAATAAACAAGCAAACAAGCCAACCATATATGGTGGTAGATGGTGACAGTGCCGTGAAGAAAATAAGGCAGGGAAAAGGATAGGGTATGTGTTAGGGGCTGGGGAGGCTGCTGCTCCAAACGGAGGGAAGGGAAAGCCTCGCAGAGAGGACGACGTTCGAGCCAAGACCTGAAAGTCTTGCGGAGCCTTGAGTAGAACACAGGCCTGTGCAAATCCATGTACTAGGGTGAGGGCAGATGAAGTCAGAAAGGGATGTGGGAGCTTGGGATATGGCAAGGAGGGGAACATAGATGTTGTGCGGGGCTTGTGGGCCATTTTATTAAATTATGTTTTGTTTTGGTTTTTTTTAGATTTATTTATTCACTTTAGAGAGAGAAAGAGAGCACGAATGTGAGGGGCAGAGAGAGGGAGAGGGACTCTCAAGCAGACTCCACTGCCCAAGCATGGAGCCCAACATGGGGCTGGACCTCACAACTCTAGATCACATCCTGCACTGACACCCAGAGTCAGACGCTTAACCGACTGCACCACCCAGGCGCCCCCCTGTGGACTGTCTTAAAGGATGACAGCTTTTGTGTGAGCAGGTGGAGAAGCCAGTCACCAAAGGTGTTCCCGCACAGAAAATACACACTGTTCTAGCATTAAAAGCATTGCTCTCGCTGCCGTTCTGAGAGTAGATGGGGGCGAGGTGGGCAGGGAGGTCAGCTAAGGATACGGCAATAATCCAGCGGCCTCAGTCATGTTGGTGATAAGTAGTAGGTAAAGCCTGGCTGCATTGTGAAGATAGACTTGATAAGATTTGCTGACAGATTGAATGTAGGATGTGGAAGAAAGAAAGGAGTCAAGGATGATGCTAAGTGCTTGGATCTGAGCAATTGTATTCCTCTGCTTGGTCTGTCGTAACCAAATACTACAGACTGGGTGGTTTAAACAACAGAAATTTATTGCTCACAGTTCTGAAGGCCGGGAAGTCCAAGATCAAGGTGCCAGCGTGGTGGGTTTCTGGTAAGAGCTCTCCATCTGGCTCATAGAGCACTCCCTTCTCTCTGTGGCCTCAACCATGGGAAAAGCTCTGGTGTCGCTTCTTTTATAAGGACACCAATTTTATTGGCTCAGGGCTCCAACCTTATGAATCCCTTTAAACTTAATGACCTTAAAGCCCTGTCTCCAATATAGTCACATAGGGGCTTAGGGCTTCAACATGTGGATTTTGGGTGGAGGGGAATGCAATTAAGTCCATAGCAGCAACTGAAAGGATGAAGCTATCATTTACCAAAATGAGAAGTTGGGCTACATAGTGAGTTTGGGGGGAGAGAGCAAGAGTTAAGTTTCAAAGATGTCAGGCTTGGGATGCCTGTCCACCTGAGCAGTTGGTCATAAAGTTTGGAATTCAGGGGACAGGTCTCTGGTAGAGACATAAAATTGGGAGACATCACCTTCTAGAAGTGATGGAGGACCAAAGACTAGGCCTGAGCACCCCATCTACAGAGTTTGGGGGTGAGGAGGAACAGCATAGGAGACTCAAAAGGAGAAGCCAGGGACATAGGAGGAAAATCAGGGGGTGTAGTGTCCCCAAAGCCAACTGAAAATTGTGTAATGAAGAGGAAGTGATTGACTATGCCAAGAGCTACAGATTAGTCAAGAGAAGACTAAGACCTGAGTGTTGGATGGTCATCAGAGACCTTGACAATGGCAGTGTTCACAGACAAAGCCTGGCTGGAGCAGGCTCATAAGAGCGTGGTAGGAAGCACACCAGATATGGCGTATTTGGCAGCTGTTCTGGGAAGCTGTGCTGGAAATGGAAGAGAGACACAGTGAGCTAACCCAAGGGACTTGAGGGCCAAAGAGGGATCCTCTTGTTGGGGGACATTTTACATTGCATTTATATGTTGGAGAGATGGAGAAAAGGTGATGAAAACTTACATTTTTCATTCTCTCACTGGCTGGTTACTGATTAAGCCTTCCCTTCTCCATTTAAAGACAGAAGTAGTTCTCTTTCAACCACAATACCTGGGCTTGCTCAAAAGCCCGGCTTTGCGGCTGGAACGCCCATCCTGCTTATAACTTTTCCCACGTGTCCTGCCACTGCTGACTGACAGCCAGCTAACCCTCCGGGAGTGCCATCTGCCAGCCTCTGCGTCTGCTGACTGATTTAATGCTCAGAACAACCCTAAGAAAACGCGAACACTGCTATCCTGCATGACAGGGGCACCTGCGGAGAACCGAGTTTCGGTAACAGTCTAGATTGGTGTAGAAGCTGGGGCTCAGCCTGAGGAAGTAGTTTCGGAATCTCACGGTCTTAATCTTTACTGATTCAGGGAAAAGTAATGGCCTTTATTTTTCCGACCTTTCTCTGTACAAATGCTGTCGGCAGCTCGCCGCCCCCCCCCACCCCGCCCTTTCAGGCCCCTCTCGCATATCAGAGCATCCTGTTTTCTCCTCGCAGCAGCTCTGCACCCCCCTTATGTGCCCTATGCCTGCTGTCCATTCCAGAGTGTGCTCATCGCTTACCCTTTTGGGGGAAAGAGGCCTAAATCACATCCGTGCGAACTCTTCCTGCTGTGCTCTCCTTGCTGGGCTGTTTGAATGTGTCACACTTGCTTCTGACACAAAATAACCAGCTGCAAAAATTTCAGTAAATGCCAGAAGACGTTTTCTTTAAGGGCCAGTCAGGGAAAGACATCTTCAAACACGACAGCAGACAACTTGAAAGGCACTTGCTATCTGACAGACTTCAGAGTCGGGGCGCAAACTGGGCCCTGAACACAGGCTGACCGCATGTCTCCAAGGAGGCCCCCTCCTTTCCCACACTGAGGGCCCTTGCTCTGATGCCACCATGGCTGCAGGTGTCGTCAGTTAGCACGATTCAGACAAGCAGAATCCCAGGAGAAGATGGGGCACGCTGGAAATGGAACCTGTCATTTGACTGTCTTTGACTTGATTCCTTTTGTTCCACCATGACTCCCACCTTTTGTTCTTTGTGGTTTACAGGGCTGTTCGCTCTCTCTCAGGTGTCCCAGCTGACAAATCATGAAATGCTATTGGCATTGACTCAGACACCGTTCTCTCCAGCGAACAAGATTTCATTCATCATAAGTCGGCAAGGGCCCCCTGTTCCCTCCTGTCTCATACCCGAATCAGAGTGGGAGCAGCATGAGGAACCGCGAGTAGGCCAAGGTGGTCCATAGACCATCCACCTTAGAAGTGCCTAGGGTGAATCCTGATTCCATCCTGGGACCCCACCCTGGGCTCACAGAAGCAGAATGGAAAGGGAAAAGGATCAGAATCTCAATTCTAGAAAGCTCCCTGGTGATTCAGATACACACAGAAGACTGAGGACCAGTCACCTAGGATATGCCCAAGGAAACGTGGGAGAAAGGCTGGCCTTCCACCTGGCCTGTCTCCAGGTGCAGGTGGGAGGAGCGCCAGGAAGTCCAGCAGATGAGAAGGAAGACATGTGTGGACCTGGTTCTTCCTACCGAGTCATACACCGTCCCCTTCCCAAATCAGAGAAGGATGCGCTCTCCGGGAGCACGAAGCATGTACCTTTTTAAACCTCTGCCATGGACAGCAAAGAACATACTTTTAACCAAAGAGCACAAAAGGTTTAGAAAGCATCTGGCCCAGCTAGTTGTCTCAGTGTAAGTTTAGTCTGGATCAGTTCCCTCCCGTCTAACACTTGAGGAGCCTGAGGCCCAGCAGCTTCTGTCACTCGCTCTGTCACTGGGCCAGCTCGTGGTAGAACCAGGCCTAGATCCAGGCTCCTGTCTTCAGGGCTTTATCTGATGTCTTAAACCTAAATAAACTTGATGGGGAGTGGGCAGGTGGATTCTTGAAGGGCTTAGAGGTTGATGCATATGCCGGGGCGGGGGGGGGGGGGTCCCCCCAGAGCCAGGTCGCTTGCATAGTCAGCTCACCATACATATTGTTTTTCATGGTTTATATAAATAGAGAGAGATAGAATACATACAATATATATTGAGAGAACCATTTATCAAATGTGTGTCACATTACATTATCTCAAGTGCTTTGCCTATATTTTCTCAGTTCTCACCCAAGCCCTGCCAAGTTTCATCATTTCCATTTCACACAGGAGGGAGCTGAAGCTCAGAGGTTAAGTAACAAGGTCAAGATCCCACCTTAATGAGTAGAGAAGCTGAGAGTGGGGGCTGGATTTCTCTCCTTCCAAGCCTGTGTTGGTTCCATACTTGGCGCTGGCTCCCTAAATTCAGATTCACTCCAGACTGAATGTGGGCATGGGTGAGCATTAACGCCTTCCTTTCTATGGGGGCCATGCTTCAGGACTCTGCTTGTTTTAAAACAAGTTTCCCAGTGGGAACCCTCACTGGAAATGCAAATTAAGATGAAAAAGCTACTTACTCAATAAAAGAACAAAAGGAATTCGATAGCCTTAAAAGGTGAGCCTTATCAGGTGTGCAGCGGGGAACCAGCATGCTGTGTGTAGGGCTCTGAGGTGGCCTCTCTGGAGGACACGGGCCAGCCTGTGGACCCACCGCCCTGACGTGTCAGGGCAGTCACCCTGCCAACCCTTACACCCAACTGCTTCTCCCTTGGGACCACGTTTTCACAGCTGTGATTCAGCTTCCTGCGTTCTGTTACATTTTAAACAAATTACAACTCATGGCTTATTTGCTTGGCATTGGGGACATCTTAGCTGCCCACTTCTTAATAGGATCTCGGGAGCCTCCTTGCACATCCCCAGACAACAGCTGGGAAGCATTTTCTCTGGGAAATGGTGAGCTTTTTAAATCTCATTTGCAGCAAATGCATCCAAGTAAATCTCAACGACCTTGGACTTTGCTTGGCGGGCTCCCGTGGCCAATGGGCAATCTAATTTCTTTCGGTCTGTGGCGGCCACTGTTTACCACTAACAGCCATTGTTCTTGGTCTTGGTTTTGGGTTCATTTTTAATGATGGTGTGTGCTCATATTACATGAAACAGTAGAAAAGGGCATTTTGTGAAAAGCAGTTCTCCTCCCATCTGACCTCCTGACCTCTGACCCTCTGTTGACTCTTCCCAGAGGCAATGGGTCTCTTCCATTGCTGGTGCTTATTTACATTTTGCTTTTTAAAATTAAAAGTAACAGTGTATATTTCAAAATAAGAAAAAAGATAATGTGTGTCTAGATTACCGCAGACATTTACTAAATGTTAATCCATTTCCTATCTAAGCCCTTACCCTGCCTCTGTCAGCCAGCTCTTGGCCTCTGCAACCATCTGTGAGAACCTCTGTTAACCTGAACAGCAGGCAGAGCTTAGGCCCATTTGGCTTCCTGAAGTAGATCTGACAAACGATTTGGCTGAGGAAGAAGCTGAATAAATGGACAAAACTGTGATTTTAAATTAAGTTAGGATATCAGGATTGAAAGCTGCATTGTTCACTATAAAACTACTAAAACACATGTGGCTACTTAAACTTAAATGATTAAATATTTAATAAAATTAAATGCAATTAAATGATCAGGTCCTTAGTTACTTTAGCTTCATTTTAAGTGCTCACTAGCCACATGTGGTTCATGGCTCCCTCCTCAGACGGATCACATCTAGAATATTTCCATCAGTGCAGAAGGCTTTAGCAGACAACACCGTTCTAGATGGCCCAACAGTTTTGTCTTTGTTGGTCTCCCATGGATATGGCTCAGGGCTGTTCTGACCTTCCTACAGGCTTATGATTCTTCATAATCTGCTTCATCTCCAGTTGCCAAGCCAACATTTCCTCTGTCTAGATCCATTCCATCCTTTCCCACCCACACTCTTTGCCCAACTAACTCCAGCAAGATCTCAACTGAGGAGTTATGTCCTCCAAGAAAGCATCCCCCCCCCAAATGTCTACAGAACACCGTCTGCCCTGTAACTTCCCCCTATCACAGCATCCTATCACCACATATAGTTAATACCTGCTTGTCTGTGTCTCTCATTTATCTGTTCACTCAGTCATTTCCTGAACACATTCTTATGAAGGGCCAGACACTGTGCTAGGCACTAGCAATTTTCTGGTGATGAGCATAGCCTTTGTCTCACAGAGCAACTGTACTGTGTGAGGCAGGAGACACAGCAATCTCGTTCCCAGTTTATTACAATCTAGATGCCTAGCACATAGTAGGTGGCTCAGTACATATTTGTTGATAGAATGTGGAAAGTTCTTCAGGAATGTGCTGTTATGACTCTTCCATCTGGGTGGGGTCTAGGACACGGATAATGTGCAGTAAAATGAAATCATCAAAACCTATGATTACTGTAGTGAGTTGTAGTGGTCCCCCCCAAATTCCTGTCCCCCAGAACCTCAGAATGTGCCTTTATGTAGAAATAGGGTCTTTCCAGATGCAATTAGTTAAGAAGATTGGCCCTAAATCTAATGACTGGTGTCTTTTTTTTTTTTTTTTAAGATTTTATTTATTTATCTGACAGAGAGAGACAGTGAGAGACAGAACACAAGCATGGGGAGTGGGAGAGGGAGAAGCAGGCTTCCTGCTGAGCTGGGAGCCCTATGCAGGGCTGGATCCCAGAACCCTGAGATTATGACCTGAGCCAAAGGCAGACAGTCAATGACTAAGCCACCCAGGAGCCCCCAGAGACTGACGTCTTTATAAGAAGAGAAGAAGACCCAGAGAGAAGACCACCTAAGACCATGGAGGCAGAAATTGGAGTGATGCACGTACAAGCCAAGGAGCACCAAAGATTTCTTCGAGCCACCAGAGCTGGAAGATGAAAAGAAAGACCCTCCCCTAGAGCCTTCAGAGATGGTACGGCCTACCAATGACTTGATATTGGACTTCTAGCCCCCAGAACTGCGAGAGAATACGTTTCTGTTGTTTTAAGCCACCAAGTTTGTGATAATTTGTTACAGCAGTTCATGGTTGCCTCCCTACTATGGAATGGTATGCCATGTTAAAAAGAATGACATGGATCAAATCTACTGCCAGGAAGGCTCTCCTGATGCCTGTGCTTTTGTTTTTGTTTTGAGTATGTAAAATATAGTCCTATTTGTGTAAGATAAAGATAGCATGTATATGTTTAATGTATACTGTGTGGGCACTCACACTTAACAGACAGGAAAACCTCTGGAAAGAGATCCCAAACTTTCAATAGTGCTTAGCTGTGGAAAGTGGAAGTGAAGAGCAAAGGGTTAGTTGTCTTTGTTATCCCATATACCTCAGCATTATTGTGATTTTTATTTATTTTTATTTTTTATTTAGTTTTAATATTTTAAAAGATTTTATTTACTTATTTGACAGAGAAAGACACAGCAAGAGAGGAGTGCAAACAAGGGGAGTAGGAGAGGGATAAGCAGGCTTCTCATGAAGCAGGGAATCCGATGTGGTGCTTGATCCCAAGACGCTGGGATCACGACCCAAGCCGAAGGCAGATGCTTAACAACTGATCTACCCAGGAGCCCTATTGCAGTTTTTATTAAAAGCAATAATCTTGGGCTCCTGGGTGGCTCAAAGGGTTAAGCCTCTGCCTTCGGCTCAGATCATGGTCCCGGGGTCCTGGGATTGAGCCCTGCATTGGGCTCTCTGCTCAGCGGGGAGCCTGCTTCTCCCTCTCTCTCTGCCTGCCTCTCTGCCTACTTGTGATCTCTGTCTGTCAAATAAATAAATAAAATCTTTAAAAAAAAAAAAAGCAATAATCTTCTATTACTGCTGTGATTTTTTTCAACCACAAAAAACAGTGAAAAGTGGAGGGTAAAGTTCATTTTACCTGTACATCAGCTTATTCCTATCCGGCCTGGGTCTGTCTCATGGGCTCTCTTGGTTGGGAACGGGGAAGGAAGCCTGGAACCACTGATGGAGCACATTTCTCTTGGTTTGAACCAATTAGCTTATCTGTGTGTCAGGGGAGGGATGGGATTAAACACAGGATGCTGCGCGCCATCTTTCCTGCAATCAGACCAGATCCTACCCGGGGTCAATCGCCCCGCCCAGCCCCGGCCTCGTTGACCCCGCCCGCCCGGGAGTCCGAGCTCCGCCCCTCCCCAGACTCCTCCCCACGGAGTCTAGGCCGGCTGGCTCTGGGAGCCTTGGGACCCTCGCGCTGTGTCCGGGTGCGAATCCTGGCAGCGCCCTTGGAGAGAACCCCTGAGTCCAGTCAGCGGACTCTCGGGGCTGCCACAACAGAGGTTCCTCCACAGACAGCAAGTTGCGGCTCGCTCTCCAGAGTTCAGCGAAGATGGAAGGAATCGGGCTTACCCACGAGCAGGACGTTGTTTGTAAAGCTTTTGAAGACACGAGGTCCCACATTTCCAAACCTTTAGGCGTCCAGGGAAGCCCCGCCGAAGGCAGCAACGGACGCCAGATCGGATAAGGATGACAAATGAGGACCCCAGCCCCCCTCACCTACCCTGGCAGATTCAACCCCGGGCACCCTAACGTTGTCCAGCCTTGGGCTCAGTGCGCACCAGGAAGCAGGAAAAGGAGATAACAGCCTCAAGAAACTGAGTGGTGCAGGCCTGGGAGGAGCCACCGCCTGCCTTGCTGCCTTGGTGACTTTTTTTTTTTTTTAAGATGTTATTTATTTATTTGACACAGAGAGAGCACAAGTAGGCAGAGAGGCAGGCAGAGAGAGAGGGGGAAGCAGGCTCCCAGCTGAGCAGAGAGCCCCATGTGGGGCTCGATCTCAGGATCCTGAGATCATGACCTGAGCTGAAGGCAGAGGCTTTAACCCACTGGGCCACCCAGGCACCCCATGCCTTGGTGACTTCTAAGCAGAGTGTGCCCCCTGAGCCGTGCTGAGATGACCGTGAAGACCCGGTGGACGCACCTCCCAGGAACCCTAAATGTGAGCGGGGAGAGACAACAAGAAGACTTATCCTTTTGTATCACGGAGGTTATACTTGAGGAGCCTGCCCCTTAGGACCCCGGATGTACAGAGATACAGAGTTTGCCCCTTCCTTGTGTGCACTTTGGTCTCTGCAGTTCCTGATTCAGAGGGGAGAGAAGGAGGTTATGCTCTGAGTGCTAGGACCACATGTGTGCAGGGAAATCTTTCCCTCACCCACTGCGTCCTAATCTGTGTGTCTGAGTTAGGGCAGCATCTAGGCCCAAAGCCGTTCCTTTCCTCCTTTGTACAGGAGTCTATTGCCTGTGCCTTTTAAGAAAGCCACCAGGCGCATCAGGGAAATACAGATCGAAACCTCAATGAGATACCCCCTCACACCAGTCAGAGTGGCTAAAATTAACAACTCAGGAAATGACAGGTGTTAGCAAGGATGCGGAGAAAGGGGAACCCTCCTACGCTGTTGGTGGGAATGCAAGCTGGTGCAGCCACCCTGGAAAACAGTGTGGAGAGTCATCCAACAGTTAAAAATAGAACCACTCTATGACCCAGCAATTGCACTACTAGTATTTACCCCAAAGATACAAATGTAGTGATCCGAACGGGCATGCACACCCCAATGTTCATAGCAGCAATGTCCACAACAGCCAAACTATGGGAACAGTCCAGATGTCCATCAACAGATGCATGGATAAAGAAGATGAGGTCTATATATTCAATGGAATATTATGCAGCCAACAAAAAATGAACTCTTGCCATTTGCAATGACTGGGGTGGAACTAGAGGGTGTTATGCTAAGTGAAATAAGTCAGTAAGGGAAGGGCAATTATCATATGACCTCACTGATATGAGGAATTTGAAAATAAAGACAGAGGATCTTAGGGGAAGGGAGGGAAAAATGAAACAAGACAAAACCAGAGAGGGAGACAAACCACAAGAGACTCTGAATTTCAGGAAACAAACTGAGGGTTGCTGGAGGGGCGGGGAGTGGGACAGATGGAGCGGCTGGGGGATGGAAACTGGGGAGGGTCTGTGCTATGGTGAGGGCTGTGAGTTGTGTAAGACTGTGAATCACAGACCTGCATCCCTGAAGCAAATCATACATTATATGTTAATTTTAGAAAGCTGCCAGCCCCAGCGGTGCTGGAAGGAAGGCTGAAGGCTGAAGGACCACACTGATCCCAGACTGCTGGTCAGAAAATCCCTTCACATTAACTTCCCAGTTCGGACAGATGGGGGGAAAACAAAAACTCTTAGGGTGCCTGGGCGGCCCAGTCTGTTGAGGATCTGCCTTTGGCTCAGGTTATGCTCTCAGGGTCCTGCTTAGTGGGGAGTCTGCTTCTCTCTCTGCCCCTCCCCCTGCTCATGCTCTCTCTTTTTCTCTCTGTCTCAAATAAATAAATAAAATCTTAAAAATATATATATATATATATATATAAAATATATATATATATATACAAAACACCAAAAACAAAAACCTTCTTGTACTCACCTTTGTTAAGAAGTGATTTTTAAGAATGTGAGGGGTGTCTGGGTGGCTCAGTGGGTTAAAGCCTCTGCCTTCCGCTCAGGTCATGATCCTAGGGTCTTAGGATCAAGACCCACATCAGGCTCCCTGCAGGGAGCCTGCTTCCCATCCCCCACCCCCGCCTGCCTCTCTGCCTACTTGTGATCTCTGTCAATTAAATAAATAAATAAAATCTTAAAAATGTGAACAGAGCTTTTTCTATTTCTCTAGTAACTGATTGCCGTTCTTAAATTCATTCTCTTAAACTGAGCCTTACCTCTAGTCAGGGAAGGAGCCAGAGTCGGCCTTCCTCCAGGAACACGGGAAGGTTGGCAGGGGGAGCCCACACCAGCAGCCTCCAGCACTTTGGTCTTTGGCATATATACTCTTCCCCTTTCCTCCCCTGACTAGACACTGATGTTCCATTCTAGAGGACATCTAGAGGAACACGGTACTCAGCACAATTGTACATAGTATGTATGACTGTCACACCTGTTGGCAATGAACTATTGCTATAATGTGCATTTTTAGGTTCTCGACTTTGTCGTTCTTTAATGTGTTTCCAGTGTCTTACCATTTAGGTTGTATCTAAATAAGTGAACGGTCAGGATGTTCCTGTCCCCGTTGGAAGCCATCACGAACCTCAATAACAATCTCTCCACCCCCATTGAACTTCATGGTGGACCATACCACCGGAAGGAAGATACCTGGGGCCTCCGCAGTCCCTTCAAACTGCGTAAGACTTCATGTGTGGCCTACCCATGAGGCTGGGCCCACTTGCAAACCTGGAAAAGCACATACATCAGAATAAATTACCCATGTTAGAAAAGATGTTTTAATTTACCATCACACTGAAATTGTTTTTAAGGATTTTAAAGGTAGAGATGGTGAGAATTAAAGGTGCTAAAAAGGAAAAGAAAAACAAAAGGCTAACAGGCACTCCATAAATGCATCCAAAAGATAACAGACTCCACCAAGAGGAGCTTGGAACACGGGGCGTCAGTGTGACTGAGCCATGGCCAGCGCTGGGGGTGCGCTGGGGCCGTCACCCTCCCAGCCATTTGAGGTTGCTCCATTAGGCAGATGGAGGCATCACATTGATTCCACCAACATATATTTATCAAGTGTCAGCTATGGACGAGGGACTATACTAGAGTTTTCGGACGCATCAGTGAACAGAACAAAGACCTCTGCCTTCAAGGAATGTACACTACAGCAAAGGGAGAAAACAAGTATAAAGGCAAATGTGTGCCCAAAGGTGATAGGGATCTTGGAAAGAGAAGGAGAGTGGGATAGGGGAGATGTGACACTGTTTCAGGGAGAGGGTTTGTGGACAGAGGTTTGCCATCTTAAATGCGAATATTCGGGACAGGTTTCACAGAGAAGGTAGATTTAGGCAAATATTTGAAAGGGTTGAAGGAACTAGCCAAATGAATATCCTGGAACGGCTAGAGCAAAGGCCCGAGGCAGGAGTGTGCCCAGATGTGAGGACAAAGGAGGTCCCTGCAGCTGGAGCAGAGGGACAGAGGGGAGTGTGGCAGAAATTGCAGGACAAGAGGCAACGGGGTGCCTTGTGTGGACCCCAGGGCCATTGCAGACCCTTAGCTTTTATCCTGGGAGAAGTGCGGCCGTGGGAGGGCTTGGAGCAAGAGAGCAGCACTACCTGACTCATGTTCTGAAAGGAACACTCTGGCCGCCATGTGAAAAATGGGCTGAAAGAGGACCAGCACAGGGGCAGGTGGACCAGAGAGGCGCAATGCCTGAATCCAGATGGCGGGGGAAAGGCGAGCAGAAGTAAGATTCTGGATATATCCGCTGGGTGAGTCAAAACCACTTCCTGGTGGATTTGGACGTAGAAGGTGAGACAAAGACAGGAGTCAAGAATGCTTGCAAAGTTTTTAATCTGATACTAGGGGCAGTATATTGCTGCCATTCATTTCGGTTAACTGTGGTGTCAGAAATGATCTACGCAGCCTTGTCTATTTCTTTAGTGACAAAGGTTGCAAGTCTCCTAAAGACGCTGGTAACCTGAATTTGCCTGAGTCATCATAAAACAGTATATATAGTTTGAACCAACACCACATACTCGTACCAAATTGCCAGAACCTAGGTAGAAAATTGACATCTAAAGACCTTTCCTGACTATTGAAAGTTTATACTTAAGAGGAAGCGGTACATGATTTTTGATGAAGTCATTTCCAGAAATTTTCTTTCCACCTAAAGCTGGTAACAGAAGCTAATAAATGAGTAGGAGATAAAAAATAACATTAAGAACACTCTTCAGTATGTGAAGTTACATATAAACAGGGAAAACTATTTGCATCTTTTAATCCAATTTTTAAAATGTAACCCATTTCCCTCCCAAAAAAACAAAAATAAAAAGTAACCCTTTTCCAAAATGGAAATAGACATTTGCCTTTTATGACCAATGTGGAAAATGAAGTTGACTCTAGATCCCAGGTTTTCCTTTTTGTAATTCTCAGTCAGTGTGAATACAGAATGACAGTAATTTTCTATAATGTATAGTGTGCCCTGAGGAATTTTTTTTTCCCCCCAGATCCAACCACATACGGAAAACACTGAAATAAGGTAAGCGTATACAGCCAGGGGTACCTGGGTGGTTCAGTCTTTGAGTATCTGCCTTCGGCTCAGGTCATGATCTCAGAGTCCTGAGATCGAGCCCTGCAGCAGGCTCCCTGCTTGACAGGAAGCCTGCTTCTCCCTCTCCTACTTCCCCTGCTTGTGTTCCCTCTCTTGCTGTGTATCTCTCTCTCTGTGTCAAATAAATGGGTAAAATCTTAAAAAAAAAAAAAGTATATAGCCAGATATGGTCAATTTAAAGAGGAAATAACAGATATAAAGATTACTCTAAAATGTGCTTTTCTATTTTAAATTTTTTTAATTTTAGTTTTTTGGAGTAAAATATAAAAGAATTCAGCACTCAGTCCCTGAGTTGGTAAAGCGAATTCTGATGTGTTTCTGTGGCTTTAGCCGTAACCCCCAAATACAAATAAACTATGCCAAACTCTAGGAACATCTGTGGCTTTATCTGTTGCTTGAATACAGCTGATCTGATGGTCAAAATAATTACTTTGCCTAATATCACCTATGGATTGTGCAACTGTATTCAGTACAATGGTACCTAGTGCGTGTGAATGTCCGACCTGTAGTTACACAGACTGTTGTAAAACACGTTTTGGTGTTTTCAATTCTAACTCATTCTTTAAAAACTCTGTATACCCTTTGGGCTAGACTTCTGGAGACAAATAGCCAAATTCTCATTAATGATGTCTTTCACTCTCTTTTCTGGCTGGCCCCATCAGCCCCTGCAGCCATCCCTCTGCCCTTGGCCATGTGCTCTGTGACATTCCTGTGAGGACCCCGAACCATCCGGCCTGGTGCATCACAGCCACAAGCAGAACACCCGCCCCGGCCTTCTGCGAGGAGGGAACAAGGTGGACCCAGAGCTGAGCAGGGTGAAGCCAGGGGCAGGAACGGGGAAGGAAGCTCTGCCCGATGAAGTTGAAGGCCTCCCTGAACCTTGCCAAGTTGGGTCTCCATTACAAACACTATTTCTGTGTTGTATTTATGGCCTTTAAAACTAAGTTTGGGGGGCCCCTGGATGACTCAGTCAGTTAAGGGTCTGCCTTTGGCTCAGGTCATGATCCCAGGGGTCCTGGGATTGAGTCCCCTGCTCAGTGGGGAGTCTGCTTCTCCCTCTGCCTCTGTCCCTCCTCCCTGCCCCGCCGCCGGGCCCATGCTTGCTCTCTCTCACACTCTCTCTCCTCTCTCAAATAAATAAGTAAAATCTTTAAAAACAAAAAAACAAAAAACACCAAGTTTGCTTTCCATTCTCCCATTTCTATATTATTGTCTTAAAATAAATACCAACGCATCATGGGTACGGATGCCTCCACAGGAGTCCGTGTTTCTGTGAGCACAGCTCCGTTCTAGGGACTTTCCAGGGAGTCAGTGCTCCAGGCTGGTAGGAGTGTGGACTTTGGAACAAACAGAAGATTTCAGCCTGGGCCTCGCTGTTCATGAGCTTCAGTCCTCACTTGACCTCACATTTCCTTAGCTGCGAAATAGGCAAATGAGTACCCGCCCCCCTGCTGTGAGGAGTAACTGAGGTACTTCAGTAGTTGCCACCACAGGGTAAGTACCCTGAGTAGCACGTTGTTGCCTCACGGGGCCGCTTGGAGGACTGATAATCACCGCGAAGCATTTTGTAACCTGTGAAGTCCTACAGCAACTTTATATCAGCTACTTAGTGGGCCTGCTGGGGCGTACGTGCCGTGGAAGAGTCTAGCACAGGTAAATTCTCTGTCAATCCCCAAGTGCCACGTCACTCCCAGAAAATGACTCCCTCTCCCCAGTACAGGTTGTTAACCGGGGTGGTCAGCAGCGAGGGGAGCAGCTCTGGAGACAGTGGCCTAGGACGTGGGGTCCTTTGCCTTCTTACCTGATGCTCTGAGGCTCGGTGTCTTCATCTCAAATTTAAAAAACGACAGAAGGCCCCGCAGTTGAGTGGGAGGAATGTGGAGCGCTTGGCATGCCTTGAGGCGAACCCCCAGGGCAGCTACTCAGAAGAGCTGACTTCGCTGCACTGGCTTCTGGTCCCGTGCAGACTCGAGTCCACCCGCCATCTCCTCGGGGGCTACAGAGAGGACTGCTCACGCCCAGGCTGCCCAAGAAACCACACCCCCCACCCCGGGAACACTGTACAGGGGAGACACATCCAGACAAACAACCATAAAGTTGAATGTATTTGCAGGCACAGTCCTTGAAAAGGCATAATTAGATGGGACTTAATGACTTCCCTTTCCCATTGTGAAACAAAAGTGGTAATCATCCAAATTTGCATTGTTGGCCAAGGAAAGTACTGGAAGAGGGCTCTTTTCTCAGGACCTGGCCAACTGCTCATGCTGCTACCCTGGGATTTTAAGCTATGGAGGAGCTCTGCCCAGCGGGAAAGCCAGCCCGGAGCTATCTCCCCTTCATCTGGCTGACAAGGGCTGCCTGCTGCACTGTCCTTGGCGGGGGGTCGCCACCCCAACTGCTCGACTGTTCGCTGTCCAGGCCTCTTTCCTAGTGTCACCTTGGCCAGCTGCTGTCAGACTGAAATGTCACAGGTGAGATAGTACATAGCAATGGCTTTGAGCTGGAGGAAGGCCACATCTCTAGTTCTACCTCAGAGCAGTGTTGAGGCTGGAACAGTCATCTTTTGTATTAATTTACACGTTTAGCCACTAACCCAGTAATCGAAAAGTGCCCTCAATGCCACAAAGCGTTACCCAAATACAAAGTGGTATTTTGATTGCTGGAGCAGCCAATTGGAGTTGGACAGAAGAGTTTTGTCTACCAGATTTCTCAATCTCTTTCCCTTCCCAAAGTGGGTGCGTTTAGAGAACGCAAGGGTGTGAGCTTGTTTTTAACTGCAGGGACTTCGAATCACTTTATTTTTAGTATTTCACAATCGCCCTTGAAATAGACACCTGGAGGTGTCCTCCAACCAGGTCTGGGAATCATGGATTTAACCACTTGGAAAGTAGCTTAACTAGGGCTGGGTCCAGGTGGACTTGAAAATCTTGTTTGAATTTGTGTTCCTCACTCCCTCTGTAAGCTAACCACGTTGTCACTCCGGTGTTGTTTTTTGCTTTGGGCACCTGAGCAAGGTAGGGGTGGGGAGGAATAAAGGAAAGGACACTGGAGGTTTGATACGCGGAATCCCCCCTTCAGTCAGGGTCTCTGTAGGCAGGGTTTTTTCCTAGTCCATTGTCAGCTTGACAAGGAGGACCCTGCTTTCTTCTCCTTTCCCTTTGAGCCACCCAGAGGTACCCATGGGCGCCGTGCTTCTTTATTTATTTTAACCCTCAGACTGTGATTGCCCAACTCCACAGGGAAAAAAGCCTAAATTCCCCAACACAGCCATGGTGAGTAATCAACCAACAAAATGTGCAGGATCCAGGAACAAGGAACATAATCTGGTTATACCCAAGTCTCAGCATACTTCTTTTAAACTGTCTCAGGAAAAAAAAAAAAAAACCTCTTTATTGATTTCAAATCGGGGTCACACTGGGCACCACTTGGTGGGTCTTCCTTGCTACAGGTTTTCCCTCTTGGTGGGCAGTTCGGTAAGGGACATGACTCGGGCTCCCCAGCCTCAGTCCCTCCATGGTGGGTGATAGTGGGAGGCAAGGAGCCCATGTCTCTCCAGAGCCTCTCTGGCTGTGTGCATTCACGGAGTCCTGGTCTGGCTGAAAGAGCTTCCTAAATCCGGTGTCTGGGCTTCTGGCCACAGCCTGGTACCCACTCTGTGCTGGGTCCAAGGCAGTGGGGCAGAGACGCTCCCCTGTCTCTCCTCCCTGCTTATTTCTTTCTCCACAAAGTGCTTTTCATCATTTGCAACAATGTTTCCGTCTATGGGAGCAGGTTTCCCCAATGTTCATCTGTGTCCAGAAGTGCCCTTCAACAGGTAAAACGGGGTGCACATGAAAGGCAAACTTGCCAACAATTCAATTTGAATACAAGAGTAACTGTGTGAGGTGGTGGATAATAGCGAAACTTATTGTGGGGATCGTTTCACAATATGTACAAATATCAAATCATGGTGTTGCACACCCAAAATGAATGCAATGTTATACATCAATCATAGCTCATTAAAACCGGGGGAAAAACACCTTAACTAAACATGAAGTTGCTTAATAAGGTCCTCCATTCTCCTGCAGATTTCAGGAAAAGCTTTTCTGGAGCTCCTCCTGACTTCTCTCTGTTCCACAGTCTCTGCGGTATGGGAGCTGGTATGGGAGCCAGCTATGTGAGGACACCTGTGGCAGCTGCCCGTGGCCAGTTGTCCCCTGTGTGTCCATCTCTGCAGGCCACACAGAGCATCAGGGTGACTCTGTCTCTGCGATTTCTATGACCAAGGCGCCTCTCTTCCCACCCCACTTCCATTCCTTTGTGTTAAGGCTTCACTCATCAGAGGTTCCTACACCGTTGTGTTTGGCTGAGCTTTAGGACTGGGCTGGTTGTAGTCTGGTTTAGCTCCAGCTGCTATAAATACGCCCCTTAGCATGTGCAACTTGTTCCTTCTTCCACGGGCAGCTGTCCCTGGCAGGGCTCTCCGCTATCTGTCTGAGACAGTGCAATTCCTAATGACTGCTGCTAGGACTAGCAAGCTTCAAATGTCGACATAGACCTGCCTGTTAAGGGGTCTGGAGAAGCAGGGAGTCTCCGGAGAAGGAGGCACTAGCTTTCCTAGTGTCTTTTTTTCCTGAGTAAAGACATAGTCATTTCCCGCCCTTGACTTCCCTTGAGCCAGCAAGATGGCTGCCCCGAATCCCTTCAAATAAAGGAGCAAGATGAAAACCAAACCTTCAGGTAATTTTCCACCTGCCTCCCATGAAAACGCCAGCTCATCCTTTAAAACAAAAGGACTTGACAATGCTAGAAGTCCTCTGTTTAAGGATCACAAAGGATTTTTTTTTAATTCTTTTTATTTTCATCAGAGCAATATGTATACTTGGCTTCAAAACATAACATTTTTTGAACAGTTCCATGTCATGTAAACCGGCCTTCCCAGGCTGTTTACACCTTGAGGGTGCGTGAGGTGGCTTCTGTCTGTCACCTGGGCCCTTCCATACCTTTGATTTGGAAATGAGCGAGTGGGGAAAGCGGGAGGGCGCGGGGATGCATTTTGCCAGTGAGGCTGTGGCGAGGAGGAGGAGGCTCGACCTGCTGCTCACAGCTGGGGCCGTGGGCATCAGGGTGGCGGCCCCTGCGCGTGGTAGAGGCCGTGGCTCCCTCTGGGGCTGCTTCAGCAGTTCGGCTCTGCCAGCCACAGCAGAAACACAGCCTAGAGTCTCTGTCTTCAGTCTTCCCATGGTTCTTGGAGCTACTTGGAGCTGCTTGCTCTCTTCTTGAGAAAAAATGCTCCAGTGGGTTCCGCTGTCTCGACCAAGGACCCCGACAGTAATGGATTACCGGCTTCCAGCGAAAACCAGCAGCCCTTCCCCATGTTAGCTGATACTTCTGATATATGTTAACTTCGGATCCAATGTTTTGACAGGATTTTGTGCATTTAACACAACCACCTATTCCTTTTTCCCCTTTCATTCTCATTAACAGTCTATTTTATACTAACTATGTAAATGTTTACCATTGAGTTAAGCAGTGCACTGTATGTTTCCTTTCTCGTATAACTTTTATTACCTAATTGTTTTTCTGTTGCTTAGTTGTCTAAGAAAAAAAGGAAGGAAAAAAGAGAGAGAGAGAGAGAGATCTACTGTTCTGATTCCCAGTGTCCCAACAGATCCAAAAATGCCTACCCAGGACGAGGATGTTTATGCAGTTTGCACAAGATGTCACAAAGAACAGTTGGCAAAAGCTGCAATCAGAACAGAGTTTCAGCATTCCAAAGGGGCTTGCCATCCTTTTTGTATTCATATTTATAAAATTCACCCCAAAAAGTCATGAGCTGAGCAATCATATACATGAGACAAAATCTAACTAAGTTAATACCAGACTCTTAATGTCCACTGATTTACAAGAGCACTTGCAACTATTCTCAAAAATTTGTAGAAGAATTCTAAAGGCCGATGACATAGAGGAATGTGGTTTTGCTGAGCCTCCATTTCTTTAATTTTCTTTTAGGCTTCAAATCTCTATTTTTATTGATTGATTGACTTTTATATCTTATCACTTCTTAAAAATTACCAAGGTAATAAACTGGTATTGGATCAAAGTCAAATAAAACATGAGCAAATAAAGTAAAAAATGTGTCTTCTTAACTCACCACTGCCACCACCAACCTTCCCCACAAAAGAGTGTGCTCTCTCCGAGATCTTCCCGGGTGGTTAGATGCATGGTAGGTGGTCATCTGGCCAGAAGGTGGGGCAGCACGCCTGTGGAAGTATTAAGCTTTGATGTGAAAAAGAACTGAGTTCAAAGTCTGGCTTTGCTATCCTGTAGCTGAGTGACCTTGGGCAAGCTCCTTGGGCTCAGAGCTCTGGCCGTCCCACCTCCAGCACGTGGATGATTGTGATGTCTACCTCGTGGTGTCACCTGAGTGCATCTGGCCACATCATAAACCCAGAACTTTGGGACTCCCAGAAACTCTGCCCTGCTGGCCAGCCAGCAGCCGAAACTCAGCGTGTCTTCTCATTCCAACTCTCTCATGAAGGGATTATAACTTTGAGTTTGTGTAGGTATTATACTTAAATTTATTTGAAAAAGATGAGTAGCTTTATAGAAAATAGTCCTAAAAAAGCCAAATGTTGTGTGTCAGTAGTGGAAGTTCAAAAAAAAATTTTAAGAAGGTGATGGTTCTTAACCAGGAAAAGAAAAATTTTGAGTAAATGAAGGAGTAGAGTTTTAGCTACGGTGTTGCCTTTGGTGCAAGGATGAGCACACTCCGCTCTAGCAACAGGAAAATAAACACAGACGGCGGTTTGTGGAACTCTTCTCAGTAAAGGCTCTAAGTAGTACAAAAATTGCACATGTGAGAAATATTACTGAAAATTAGAACTCTAATTAACTTGCAGGGTGAGGAGAGACACAGAAACCATGTGGAACCAGATGGAAATATGCATAGCCAGGAATCGCAACAAACACTTCCTTAGCCAAAACTTGTATAGATTATCAAAGTGTCCAAAAATATCCCTCAAAGATCCTTTTCTCATGTCTGAGGAAATTGCCGGAGAAATAGGAAATCCTTCAGGAGCTGGACCCCTAGTGGTGCAGAGGTCCGGAAGGAGTGAGGACAGCTGACTCGAGGGTCGGGACCGCTGCCCAGTGCCACAGAGGAAAAGAGTCTGAGGTGCAGCTCCGCATGTGAAAACGCCCAGCCCCAAACCGGCTTCAGTGCCTGCCTCTCAGCCCTTCCTCAGCCTCCCCATATGTCCTCCCAGAGCCTGTTTCTTCCGGCCTTTTTCTGTGCTTCTTCTTGGGAAAGGACATGAAAACCCATTTGCACTCGTGTATGACAAGTCTGTCACCTGCTCTCCAACAAAGCCTATGGTGTGGTCTTAATTACAAAGGCCTACAGAAGTCCAGATTTTTGTGTCGGCTTTTCCAATTTTTATTTATTAGCAACCAACGAATTTATGTTAAAATCCGTGTCCACAGACAGCCTTTGGCTGACAGGACACAGGGGGAAGGCGACGCACAGATGGAAGATTGGAGTGATACGTCTGGAAACCAAGGAAGATGGCCGGCAATCTGCCAGAAGTCAGAGAAAGGCACGGAAGGATCCCTCCCTACAGTTTCAGAAGTTTTCTGGCTTCCATCTTCTAGAACTGTGAGTCAGTAAATTTGTGGTACCTCATTACAGCAGTCCTAGCAATCCAACATAGATTCTGATATTTCATGTCCTCTGAAGCGCAATGTTCGATAGACATCACTAAGACCCAGGGGGCATCTTTGCACAGCATGTTGGTGACCACCAGCTGGTAAGATGGCCCTAATCACGTGGCTGCTCATTGAAAAGGAACACAAGGGGCGCCTGGGTGGCTCAGTCCTTAAGCATCTGCCTTTGACTTGGGTCATGATCCCAGGGTCCTGGGATTGAGCCCCGAATCCGCCTCCTGCTCTGCAGGAAGCCTGCTTCTCCCTCTCCCGCTCCTCCTGCTTGTGTTCCCTCTCTTGCCTTGTCTCTCTCTGTCAAATAAATAAAACCTCTAAAAAAGAGAAAGAAAGGGAGCACAGGACCATGTCAAAGCAAATTCCTCCCTGAGCTGGATCCAGGGAGACTCCTCTTAAAAGGGCGGGACAAATCTGGTGAGAGCCCAAGTCAAAGGACCCGGAGCCAGAGCGGGTTCTCAGAGCTGCTGTGAATCAGGCCGAACCATTCTTCAGTGTCGACACAGAATATATTTGTGCAGACATGTGAGTCTTTTGCTGAAGAGGGAGTAAGGCCACCCAGGGGAGCTGTATGGGACTGTGACAAGGTTTAGGCAAAGCAAGAGCCTATAGGAGAAAATGGGCTAAGGCAGGAACCAGGGGAGCAGATATTACTCTGAAAGCAGGATACAGGACAGGGTGCTCAAGAGAGAAGGTGTAGCAAAGCAAGCATGCTGGGGTCTTGGCCCTTTTGGGTTCTGATCTTGTGGCCCAGGGGTGGAGGACTGGTTTCAAGAAAGAAGACCAGGCCAGACGGCAAGAGAAATGGGCCTCTTGTCTCCTCTGCAGAGCTAACGAGGATTCTCCCCGTGTCCTTCACAGGCAAGGACGCCAGATAAAATAGAGAACACTCAGTTAAAGCTGAACTTTAAATCCACATGGAATGATTTTCAGTGTAAGTATGCAGATATAGCATGGGACCTACTTAGGCTGAAGATATGTTCATTATTTATCTGGAATTTTGACTTAACTGGTATCTTGTATTTCTATTTTGCCAAATCTGGTAACCCTATCCCAGGCAACAAAGAAAGTACTCCCTGTGGCATCACAAGTCTCATCGATACTCAATAAATATCCACATCCAGAAGAAAAAAAAAAATCCACGGGGCTGCTGAGAAAAGCAGGGCTCTTTCAACAGGCAGAAACATGGTAAGTTATGTTCCTCTTCCTGCCTCCAGCAGCTTGAAGGTCACGGTGCTGACAGCCCTTTAGAAACTCAACCCAAACAGTCCTTTCTTTCCAGACCGATTCCTAGTCAGTTGCAGGAGATTTCAATGTCTTTTATGACTACTAACCGAAGACACCATCTTGAACGTAGCTTGCGAAGCCAGGAACGTGGTTTGGGTCCCAGCCCAGTGCAGTTTTTCCCAGAGCTATTATAAGGAAGTAGTCATGAAACTAAATGAATCTATGGTTGAAAACTGCAGTGCTGACCCAAAATATTTCTAATGTGTGGAACTCGCTGGCAGGCTGAGAGCCTAAGAGAACAAAAAGCGCTGTTCGCTGCTTTGAAATGCCCCGATCCTCAGAGTGTGGCTTTGCCTTCATGCTATTAGCTGGGTTCCAATGGGCCGAGGGCCAAGTTAGGCACTTCTATTGGCGGGGCAGTGGGGGTGGTGGGGATGTTGGCAGACACAGGGCTTGGCCTTGACAGCTTCATTTGGAGGACGAGAAGGGGTGAACCGTCGGAAGGAGGCATGGAATGAGAAGGCGCGGCTTGGCCTGGTCTGGGTGGGGTGCCTCGAAGCTTCCCGGACCTGGCCACACTCCCTCGCCTGCCACTCCTTGCAACAACCCTGTGACGTCCACGTATTTTCTCCATTTTCCAGGTAGGGAAAAGGAGGTTTCCGAAGTTATCTGGTGGGGTAGACGTTAAGCTCAGCTGTTTTCAATTTACACTTCTTTTTTTTAAATTAAATTAAATTAAATTAATTTATTTGACACAGAGAGAGAGATCACAACCAGGCAGAGAGAGAGGGGAGGAAGCAGGCTCCCCGCTGAGCAGGGAGCCCAATGTGGGGCTCCATCCCAGGACCCTGAGATCATGACCTGAGCCAAAGGCAGAGGCTTAACCAACTGAGCCACCCAGGTGCCCCTACACTTCTTCTTCTTCTTTCTTTTTTTTTTGGTATAGATAATACATTCATGTGGTTCAAAATCCAAAATATGCTTGGGGATGGAGTGAAAATTCTATCTTCCCAGGTCCCAGGCTTCCAGCTCCCCTCCAAGGAGGTGGCTGGTACTGTCCGTTTCTTATATGGCCTCCTAGAGGCTTTTATAAATATGTCTTTTGCTTTTCTTTTTTAGACAGATGATAGTTTACTGTATACATTATTCTGTTTTTCTGACTGAAACCAAGCTCTTTCAGTCCCCATCTACTGATATTTCTTGCTAAAAAAAAAAAAAAAAATCCTCTTATAAAATACACTACATTTAATAAACTGAAGCTAAATGGAAAGAATACGATACCAACTCTTGTCCTACTTCCCAGAGGCCACTGCTGCTAGTGGTCTGGTACCTTAGTCCAGGCTTTCCCATAGCTGTTGGACCATGGCAGTCACCTCTTTGGACAGATTTAGGGGCAGGAAGACAATGGGAAGAAGAAACAGGAGCACATAACTCTTCCAGAGTGTGTGGGGGCTCTGGGGGCCAGGAGACGTCAGTCCAGAGAGGAAGTGAACACTTATTCTTCCCTTTGAGGAAACTTTTTCCGTTTTGAGTTCCAAGTACCTACTGTGTGGGAACACAGATCCTATAATAAAACAGAGAGTTGGGGGGAAATAAATCAACAGACTATTTCCATACTGTGTAGTAAGAGTTAAAACAACAGGAAGCCTGGGGAGCTAAAGAAGCCAGAGGATAGGATGGATGTCAGAGCCGGCTCCCCAGGAGGTAACACCTGAGCCAAACCTTGACCCACCACCTGTAGGGTCAGGCCAGGTGAAGAGCAAAAGGGGCATTCTCACGGAGAAAGGGATTGCAGAATTAGAGATTGCGACAGGAATGGCAAGAGACAGGAAGGGACAGGTGTGGAATATGAAAGGAATTTTGGCTTCATCTTGAGGGTAACATGAAGCTCCCAAAAGTCTCAAAACAGGAAACTGACAAAATTGGATTTGTGCTCTGACAGAGGCCAAGTCTGGCTGCTGGTGGGGAGTTACTCAGGAGCAGCCACAACAGTGGGGAGTCTGGAGAATGGAAAACCAGTTAGGGCACCACGGCACACACCCAGGTAAGAGAAGGTGGTGGCATGAACAAGGACCGTGGTGACCCTAAGGATGGAGAGACTTGATGCCAGAGGCTACGGATGTAGATTCGGTGACTGACTGGGGATTAAATGGCCCACAGACTGAGATTTGGGCATTCCTTTCTCTCTTTCTTTTTCTCTCTCTCCCTTTCTTTCTTTTTTTTAAAAAATATTTTAATTATTTACTTGAGAGAGAGAGAAAGAGGAGGAACACCAGCAGGGGAAGGGAGAGGGAGAAGCCGACTCCTTGCTGAGTAAGGAGCCTAGTGGCGGGCTCAATCCCAGGACCCCAGGATCATGACCTGAGCCGAAGGCAGATGCTTAACCGACTAAGCCACCCAGGTGCCCCAAGACTTGGACATTTCTTAACTCAAAATTTTGCTCTGGCTCAACACTTTTATACAAAAAATATTTAGGCTTCTGAGCTTGGCATGCAGACCCTCAGTGACATCATTTCAACCTTCCTTTCTAATTCTTTCTCTGTCATTCTCTCAACTTGTACCTGAGCCGTAGCAGAATGATGGCTCCATCCCAGGCCCCTGGGATCATGACCTGAGTTGAAGGCAGATACTTAATGGATTGAGCCACCCAGGTGCTCCCAAAGTTAAAAGCGTCTTGAAGTCAGGGACCACAACCCTCTTGGAAGCTCAAGGAATGTCTGTTCAACTGAAGTGAACACTCACTGGGAAAGTTCAGAGTGAAGACTTGCAAATAAAGGAGAATCATTCAGGCACAGGGGATCCATTTGGGTAAATAGAGTCAAATGTATAAGAAGGCCCAGACACAGGCAGAAGAGGCAAGAGCATAGTTAATGTGAAGGCCTTGACCTCAGGCCCTGGACAGAGGTTGACGGCCTGGTTTCAGTTTTCCTCATTCCATCAAGAAGCAGAAACTCACAAATGTTAGTAGACTCTGAATAGGACCAGGGGACAAGGTCTTTGGGAGGGGGTTGGAGTCAGACCCCAGCCCTGTGGTTTCATGAAACGTTCTTCTGTCATTCCATACCCTGCCATCCCCTTCTCAGAATAAGAACATGTTTTTTTCTTTTACTTCCCTTGAGACCTTACTGTCAACTTCTGTGACTTAGGGGAGCCTGCAGAGACTGGAGACCAGACTGCCGCGGCCAGGTTCTCCCATAACTCAGCCTCAAAGCAACTCTTCCAGTTCATCATTTCTTTTTAAAAATCAGGGTGGAGGTTGGGGGAGAGGAAGTGTCCTGAGGACATTCCTGGCTTGAGCAAGACGCTTTGAATGCATAAGACGACTTTGAATGCCGCCTTATGTGCGAGTCCTCAGAGACCAACGTGTATGTAAGTTCTCCCCAGACTGCAGCTTCTGACTGAAACAATAAAGGATCAAACAGGAGAAAAAAGAAGTTCCACAAGATTATCTCTAAAATCCAAGAGGAGAAGGCAGGTTCGGGAGCCCCATTCTTAAGACTAAGTGCATTCTAGATAAGAAGTCTCATTGGTTCCAGGAACTCCACCTCTGGAGGTCTAAGGAACCATAGACCAGCTAGAGAATTTTGGAACCTTCCATCCAGAGGCTCCCTGGCTGGAACCCCTCACTCTATGTGTGCTGTGCTGGGCTGTGAGAAGAACAGGAGAGGAAAGGAGGGGAGTGGTTAATAGAAAACTTGAGAGAAAGAAGCAAAGCGCAGGAAGGGTCTTCAGTGCAGTTTGGAGTTGCTCAGGAGTGGAGAAGAGGAAGCAAGACCACTGAGAGAATGACCAGTTCTTTAGTCTCTCATTTACTCACCTACTCAAGCACTAAGCGAGGGACAGGCATCGGAGGGCATGCAGACAACACTGGAGCTTCCTGTCAGCTCTGTGGGAAAGGAGAAACCCCCGGAGCTATAAGACAAACCCCGTCCCAAAGGTGGGAAAGTCCACGTCAGGATTTCCCGTCAAGAGCTTTTTAACTCGGGTAGAAGAGATCAGAGAAGACCGCGTCATGGCTGAGCTTTGAAGAAGGAGCAAACTGTTGATCTGAAGAGTCTGGGAGGCCAATATGAAGAGATCGGAAGGAAGCCATAGCAACCATCTACAAAAGAGGTTACAGCATTAAAGCAGGAAGAGTAGAAAGGAGGGGACACAGAGTTTGTTTTGGGAAAACTTCAGCCTTTTCTAAACCAAGACATCCAAGCAAGACTCAAGAGATGGGTGCTGCCTGTGGTAGAACTTGAGGAGACAGTGGCAGTGGACCCCAAGAGTCAGAGGATGGGGATTTTGTGGTGTCTGATACACTGCAGGGGTGTCTTGTAAGCAGCATATCGCACCTGTCCAGTGGGGGCGGTTCGGGGGTTGGGAAACAACCAGAGACCTGCGGACTCTATTCTCTGCTCCTGGGGTTTTCTGTGCAGGCAAGATCCTCCTTCGTTCTGTTCCCTCTCAGACTGGGAGACAGGACAGGGCAGAGGGCAGAGCTGAAACACACCTGAACCCCCAGCCCTGGGAAACCTGCCCCCGGACTTAGTCCACAACCCCACCTCCCCAACGCCGTGTGAATACCCAGCCAGGTTGGCCCAGAGATTTTAGTTTAGCGGCTCAAGGCCGCACAGTTTGTAGGAAGTAGAAGTCAGTTTCGAACTCAAGCTAGACTCTGATGACCTGGTTGATAGTCTTTCCACATATCCTTCATCTTCTGATCAGACTAGGAGAGGCAAACAGGGGGAGCGGAAGGACAGCAACTCTGCCCTCGCTCGATTCTAGGGTCTGCCAACACGCTGGTCACCTTATGCAAATTACTCACCAGTCCTAAACCTCAGTTCAAGCACTTGCAGAAAAGGGATAATGACATCCACCTCAAAAGGTTGTTTTGAGGACACCTGTGTGGCTCAGTGGGTTAAAGCCTCTGACTTCTGCTCAGGTCATGATCTCAGGGTCCTGGGCTCGAGCCCCGCATCGGGCTCTCTGCTTGACAAGGAGCCCGCTTCCTCCTCTCTCTCTCTCTGCCTGCCTCTCTGCCTACTTGTGATCTCTCTTTGTCAAATAAATAAATAAAATCTTTAAAAAAAAAAAAAAGGTTGTTTTGAGATTTACATTATTATTTTTTTAATTCAGGAGAAAAAACACAGGTAGCCTATCACAGATCCCAGTGCATAGTAGATACTCAGCTAAATTGAGCTTGCTCCCTCTTCCTTCTCTGCTTCAGATATTCTCAGTACCTCCTGAAGAAAGGAGGTACTTAGCATTCTGGGTAGTATGCACCGGGGCCAGTCCCAGAGACCAGAGAATCCTGGAATCCTGGAAGGGAGAGCTCCTTCACCGGTGAAGAGATGGGAACCTGGGAAAGAGTAAGAGCCTTACTAAGTGCCGCATTGCCTCGAGGCAGAGTGGGCCTGTGCATCGAGCAAATGGCTGTGGTCATTGAACCTTTTCCAAGTGCTGAGCCCTCTGAAGCTCTGGCCATGCAGGATGGTCCCGACAGATGGGCTTTCTGCCCCGAAGGAGCTCATACTTTGGCAAGGAGACTTAACTGCAAACAAATAACTGCGGTGCTAAGGAACGCTGGGAGAGAAGCGGGCTCCCATCCAGAAAGTGAGTTGAAGATTCAGAAATGAGAAGGGATCCAGAGCGTAGGACAGATGTGAAAAGGAATGTGGTCTTCACTGCAAGATAGAGAAGCAGTAGCCGATGTGGCAGCACTGAGGTGCGGGTTGGGGCCCCAGGGACTGAGGGCGCCCCCATCGGCTGGCTTCTCTGCTCCCAGTGGTCACCTTTCTCCAGCTCAGGCGAAGTTCCTCTTCGTCACTTGGTTGCTACTGGAGCCCATTCATCCACGTTGCTGCATACAGTGACCATCGTGGGATCACTGATTGCTTTCCGTGAATACAACTCCCACCGCATTCCTTCCACGAATATACCACTCACCCATTCTGTGTTCATGGACATGTGGGTTCCTTCTAGTCTTGGGTGATTTCAAATAATGCTATGTATGTTCATATACATCTTTTTCATCTGTATGAGCATTTTTCAGGGCAGGGTATATATCTTGAAGTAGAAATGCTGAGTCACAGAATATGAGGATTTTCAATTTTAGGAGACTATGCTACAGTTTCCCAAAGTGATTGTTGCAATTTATTCCCACCAATAATGCATAACATTGTCATCCTGGACTAGTCGGTTTCTAAAATTTTAGCCATTCTGGTGAGTGAGTAGTGGTATATCATTGTCATTTAAGTTTTCATTTTCCTAATTACTAATGAGGTTGGACATCATCTCAAATGTTTATTGACCATCTGGATTTCTGCTTTTGTAAAGTTCAATCTCTTGCCATTTTTTCTGCTGGGTTATCTGTCCTTTTCTTTTCTTTCTTTCTTCCTTTTTTTTTTTTAAAGATTTTATGTATTTATTTGACAGACAAAGATCACAAGTAGGCAGAGAGGCAGGCAGAGAGATGGGGGGAGGCAGGCTCCCCACTGAGCAGAGAACCCAATGAGGGGCTCGATCCCAGGACCCTGAGATCAATATCCCAGCCAAAGGCAGAGGCTTAACCCACTGAGCCACCCAGGTGCCCGTATCTGTCCTTTTCTTATTGACTCAGTACTTCTTTCAATATTTTAGATTTAAGCCCCTTTGTCAGATGCAAGTGTAGTCCTCCTGGTCTGTGGCTAGCCTTTTGTACTTTCCTTATAGTATATTTTCATGAACAGAAGTTCTGAATTTTAAGGTACACAGATGTATCAATATTTTAAAAGAATTTTAGTGTTAAGGCAAGGTCATGAAGATATTCTACTATGTTTTATTCTAAAAGTTTCATTGCTTTGCTTTTCACATTTAGCTGACAACCTCAATGGGATGGACTTTCATGTACAGTTTGGGGTAAGAATTGAGTTCCATTTTTTCCTTACGGGTGACCAGTTGTCCTGGGATCATTTATCTGTAAGTGAATCTTTTCCCACTGTTTTGTATTGACATTTGGTCAAAACCTGTGTTTGTGTGTATTCCAGGATCTGTTTCTGGGATCTCTAGTCTATTCTACTACTAAATATCTATACAACATTGACTTAATGTATAATTTTATAATAAGTCTTAATAGTTGGAAGAGCAAACCTTCCCCACATGTTATTCTTCAGGGCAGAGTGTTGATTATTGTGGGTCCTTTGTATTTCCATATCAATTTTAAGACCAGATTGTCAAAAACATCTCTTGAGAGGGAATCAAACTGAAACTACACATCAGTTTAGGGAGATGTGATAGCTTTATGATAGCTGGGTTTTCTAATTCATTTAATATGGCACATCTCTCCATTTATTTAGCTCTTTTTAGTTACTTGTAATACAATTTTATAGTTTCTATTTAGAGATCTTACATATCTTCTGTAATATTTGTTTTTAGGTAGTTTATCATTTTTTGTCATTAAAAGTAGTACGTTTTAAAATTTAATTTTCAATCTTTGGACGCTGACTTTACATTCACGAACTTACCAATTCTAGTAGTTTATAAATTCTCTTTGATTTTCTAAGTACGTAATAATGTGGCCTCCAAAAGTGACCCCTTGGCCTTCCTTCTAGTTCTTATATTTCTGATTTCCTTTTCTTGATTTACAGCACTGGCCAAGAAATGTCACCTAGAAGTAGTGGGAACAGTCATTCCTGCCTTGTTCCTTACATCAAAGGGAAAGCTTTCAAGTCTTTACCATTAAGGCTTTGGTTTTCTTAAAGATTTTCTTGGTCTGAGTAAGGGGTTTCTTTTTTACTTACCCTGATTATGATTTGTTGGCCTTCTAAAACCTGTGGCTTGATGTCTATTTTTCGTTTTGGAAATTATTCAGCCAACCCTCCTCAAATATTGTTTCTGCTCCATTTTTCTCCTATATGAGGTTTTAATTAAGACAATATTTAATCCAGCACTAATAAAACCTGCTGCAATAATGGTACTTTTCTATATCTGTGCTGGAGCTCGTGGGCATTTGAAGTGTGGCTATTGTGATAGAGGAAATGAATTTTAGATTTTTGTTTACTTGTAATCCATTTCAATTTAAACATCCATGTTTGGCTATTGGCCATCATATTGGACGGCATGTATTTAGAACCCTTCAACTCTATCATAAATGTCTCTTACTGTCTGTATATTACATGTTTCTGATCTGTCCTCCAGTTCCCTAATTCTTTCTTCAGTTGTACTTAATGCACTATTACACACATCTATTTTCTTAGCTTTGGATATTTTCTTTTCCAGTTATAAAATTTCTTCTTGTTTCTTACTCTGGTTATTGATTTCATTACCACTCAACTCTAGATTTATTCTTTTGGGCTGCTCTGTGAAAATAGATCTTGTCCCTTTAACTATTTTTTTTTTCATGTCAGTTGGCGCTGAGCTTTTCTTAGTGGAGGGTGCTAGAGAGACACTGCAGGGAAAGGATTTTTCTTCCTGCCTCCAGTGTACTAGGCTAATAAGCAAGCTCTGGTAGAGCACACAGCTTTTCCAGTTCTAGGATTCTACCATGACTGTAGCTTCCCTAGCACTTGGCTCCTGCAGTGTGTCCAGTCCTCCCCATCTTGGCAGTTTTGTAATAGAGCATTTCTAGTGGGACCCTTTCCTGAGGACGGCTTTCCCCAACACCCTAAAGAGCAGATTTCTGGCAAGTTTCAGAGGGCATAATTCCAACAAGTCCCACCAATGCAACACCACAGGGATTTCTGTTATCCATTGAGCCACATTAAGCCAATGCCTCTCAAAAAGTTCAGAATCTCAGTCTTGGAGCAGGAGAAGACCCTTCTTTGGGTGTTCTATCTCAGCCCTAGGGTTAGTGATTTCTCCTTAATCTGCTATTTCAATATTATTAGAGTTCTTATTTCTTATAAGCCAATCTCTCATTACTCTGATCCTTTGTTATAGTACATAATTCTTTATATTGGATTCTTCATTGTTTAAATTACTGTGTGGTGGGGCACCTGAGTGGCTCAGTGGGTTAAGCCTCTGCCTTCAGCTCAGGTCATGGTCTCATGGTCTCAGGATCCTGGGATTGAGCCCCGCATTGGGCTCTCTGCTCAGCAGGGAGCCTGCTTGTCCTTCTCTCTCTGCCTGCCTCTCTGCCTACTTGTGATCTCTGTCTGTCAAATAAATGAAGAAAATTTTAAAAAAAAAAGAAAGAAAGAAATTACTGTGTGGTTTCTTTCTCCTATTTGGAGCCTGACAGATACAACTCATTTCAATCAGGCAATGTCACTTCTTATAATTATAGTTTCTGGCTGAAGTTCCCCCCCTCCTTTGCTGAAAATGTTAAGTTTGGCTTTTATCTCCATGAACATAACAGGCACGGTTATTTCATAGTTTGCAACTAGTAACCGCCTCTGGAGCATCTGTGAGTCTCTTCCTAGTGTCTGTTTTTTGTGCTGATTTTTGTTTATTTGCCTCATCCCCTCATTATATTTGATTTTGTGTTGATGATTACAATTTTACAACTATTTATAGGAATAAGTTGTGACAAAGCAAAGATGTGACTTTCCTTCAGGCATGTTTTATTTAAGTTTCTGCCAGGGTCTTAAACATACTGGCAAAATTACCTGAATATAATAACAACTGACATTTTCTAGACAATCCAAAGGACTTAAGAGCAGACTGCAGGTAATATCAGGGTTAGTTTCGATTTTCCTTTACTCTAAAGATGCAGCTTTTAAAAGGCCAGTGTTAAGTACAGGGAGTTACATGAAGTCCCCACTGTTGATCATCACTTAAGTCTGGTGTTTGTTCTTCTAGCCCTGGAAGGCTGTTGCAATGCTGTTCAGATACCCAGCCACCTCTTCTGGCCCAGCAAATGTCTCCTCAGCAAAAACAGTCCCAAATGCTAGACTTAATTCTCTGGATTCCTATCTCATCTTGGATCTTATCTTTGTAACTTTCCACTATTTTTTTAGTTCCTTTTTTTAGTTCCATCTTCAGGCTTAGTTCACACTCAAATCATCATTTCCCCAGAGGAAATCCCCCCCCCCTTCACCTTCCATAACAACCTGTGCATTCTTAATTACCCATTTAATCCTATCAGGCTACAAGTTATTTGAAGGCAAGAACGGTTTCATATTTATTCTTCATATCCTTGGTGTCTATCATGATGCCTTGCGCATGGGAGGCGCACAGCAACTGTTACAGGAGTGAAAGAATGATTAATAATGGCTTTGTTCTGATTTCTTAAGTTTTTGACATTTCCTCCAAAGTGCTGATCTTATCCTTGGGAGCAAGAGTTCAATCTGTTCTCCAACAACTGAATATTAAAGAAGAGCTAAGAAACTTGCTCAGGCTTGCTGTAGACTCCTGTCTTTCTTCCTTTTTCTCATGGAGCTAATCTCTGCTCCACCGAGAGCTTTTCTTTCCAGGTGTTCATGTTTGAGCAAGTCAGAAAGCAAATGATTAGACATTAACTTGGCGTCAAAAAGAAAGCAGCCTGGGATCCCGAAGTGGATTTTTTAAAAAATCCACACACAGAGAATGAATTTTCTTTAAAATGTCATAATCTTCTTTAAAGTATTTTGGCAAGGACAATATGTAAATGTGTGTGAGTAGTGGGTGGGGTTTAAGACGCACGTAAACAGAACTCAGTTTCTTTAATCAGGAAACTTGCTCTTCAAAAGTGGTCAGTTGGGACGCCTGGGTGGCTCAGTTGGTTAAGCAGCTGCCTTCCCCTCAGGTCATGATCCCAGCGTCCTGAGTCCCACATCGGGCTCCTTGCTCAGCAGGGAGCCCGCTTCTCCCTCTGCCTCTGCCTGCCATTCTGTCTGCCTGTGCTCGCTTTCTCCCTCTCTCTCTGATAAATAAATAAAAATCTTTTTAAAAAAAACAAAAAAACAAAAAGTGGTCAATTAACATTTACCCTCAGAGCCACACAACACAGTCAACTACTACAAAACCTTCACCACACATATATGCATTCTCTCTGTAGTTTTTTCTGTGTGTGTGTCTGTGTGTATATATCTTGATCAATAAGAGAGTCTTTTTTTACTACAAAAATGAATGTCATAAATAGGTATTCATTTGTAAAATTGTAAAAAGATGATGGGAGTGTGTGGCTGGCTCAGTCAGTAGACCATGTGACTCTTGATTTGGGGATCATGAGTTCAAGCCTCATGTTGGCATAGAGCTTACTTTAACAATAATAATAATAATAAAACAAAATAAATAGTAAGATGGATGTCAGAAGTGGGTTCTTTCCCCACAAAGAAAATTTCAAGCTCAGTTTGTTCTACAGGCAAGTCTGCGTATTTGAAGAATAGATCATTCTAATTTATAAAGACTTTTTTAGAGAACAAAGAAGAAAGCTTACTCTCCAACTCACTTCACAAGACAAGCAGAGCTTTGAATTAAAAAAAAAAAAATAGTAGGAATAGTATCCTTTAAAGTCAGAAAGGAGACAAAGATGCCCATGATCACCAGGTCCATTCAACATGTCCCAGCCAGCACAATAAAGAAATTCAAGTCATAAGCACTGAAAGGGAGGAAAGAAAATTAGAATATTTTATGGTGATATCATTGTCTTTATAGAAAACTGAAAGGAATTAACAAATTACTAGAATAAACAGGAGAAAGTTTGGCAAGCTGACCGATAACTGCATATACACTGTAGTTCCATTTTATTCACTGGCAACGACCAACTAGAAAATTGCACTTTTAAGAAGCCGCTGTTTCATAGTAACAAAAACCTAGAAATAAGTCTAATGAAAGATATGCGAACCCTATACAGAGTAAATTGTACAACTTTATTGAAAACTTTTAAAAAGACCCAAATAAGGAGAATGGTAGCATCTTTATGGGCAGGAAAGTTTAACCTGAAAAAGTCATACTTCACACACTGATCCATGGATTTAACTCAACTCCAATCAAAATCCAAAACAGAGTTTATGTGTTTGTTTTTATAAAACATGACAACTATGTGAGGAAGCGCAAATGTATATTCTAAAATGTATAGGGAAGAATATCCATGACACTTCTGAAAAGAAGAGGAAAGAGAAGAGCTTAGCTCTGCCAATATAAAGACTTACGAAAAAGCTGCAGTAATTAAGACCAGGATGTCATTGGCACAGAGACAAAACAACCAAGAGAATGAAATAGAGCTCAAAACCAGATCTGTACATATGAGGAATATTAACATATGACCAGGAGGTCATGGAAAATCCTCAGGGGAAAGGAAAACTACTCAGTGACAGAAAACAGGTTATCCATCTGGAAAAAAAAAGAAACACGGATCCCTACCATAAAAATAAATCCTGAATAGATTAAGAACGTGAATGTCAATAGAAAAAAAAAAGTAACATTTAGAAGAAACCATAGGTGACTTTTCTGAACCTCAGAGTAAAGGATAATTTTAAAGTAAGCCCTACTCTATGAAATACTTGACCAGTATTCCTCACAACTGTCAGGGTGTGAAAAGCAAAGACAGACTTAAAACACTGTCCTATACCACAGACTAGGGAGACATGACAACTAAATGCATTGTGGTTTCCTGTCTAAGATCCTGGAATAGGAAAAGGGCATTAATGGGAAAACTGGCAAAATCTATATAAAGTCTGGAGCTTAATTAATAGTAACATTCCTGTGTTGGTTTCTCCGAGTTAAACATGGTAATATCGTAATGTATGATCATGGTAGGGAAAATGGACATTGGTGAGGGGTATACGGGAAATCACTACTCATTATCCCTGAAACTTTTCTGTAAATCTAAAATTATCAAAAAAGAAAAATTCTATTTTAAAAATAAGGAAGACCCCAAAATCTCTAACGATAAAACAAAATATTGGCCAACTTGATGTCAATAAACATAATGCCTTTTTTTTTATCCAAAATACTTCAAATCACTCATTGATGACTGTTAACAAGTGGAGTATTATTAAACATTGGGTATCTGGGGAGTCATTATATTATACTTTAGACTTTCATGTGTTTAAATTTTCCATAATAAAAAAATAAAATCACACAATTAAAAAAAAAAAAAGATCTCTTTAAGAAAGTGAAAAATCTCCTTAAGAAAATAAAAACATGACAAATTACAAACTGGAAGAACGTATTTGCAGTACACATCACTGACAAAAGATTACTACCAAATATACATAAAGATCTCCTAAAAACCAACAAGTAAAGAAAACCCAACCCAATAGGCAAAGGGTAAGAACAGGCATTCCAGAGAGAAGGAAACACGTGGGAGTCATCATGAACAAGGAACTGGCATTCCTAGTGCAGGCCTGGGAAAACATTCTAGACTCTCAGGAGGAAGTGCTTCCTTGTCAAAACGAAATCCCTAGCCCCGATTTCTAAAACAGGTCCCTGAAATAGAACATTTCGTAGACATATTAAAATATAAAAATCTTTTTGAGATGGAACATTTGAGTATAGCTTCCCAGGCCAGGCTTCCTGGAAGGGGGTGGATCTTCAGGCAGAGGCTCTGCTCCCACAGGACACTGACTTGTGACCGAGGAGACAGTCTTAGAGGCAACAACTTCTGCAAAGCAGGTCTTGTTCCTGTGGCTTCCAGGATGCTGCAGCCGATGCCTGAGAGCGCTCCAGGGTGGTGCCTGCTATTTTCCCCTGCCCAGGAGCCTGTCTCCTTGGGGCCAGATTACACCAGTTTTCTCAGTAGAAGGATGGTCTGGTCCAAGAATGACCAAACTGACTCTAGGGTCCCTCTAGCCCAAGGTTCAGGCCCAGGAGAGCTCTTGGACGTATTGGCGTATTCCACTGGTTGTTGAAAAGTCACCCCAAGCCAAATTATCTTCTAAAATTAAATCAAAGCCTCCTAGATCGGCCAGCTTGTGTATTCCACACATTAGGAAGGTGCCTACAGGATGATTCTGAGTCGTTTATGGATCTGTTGACTCAGCTCTTTCTCTACAGCTGTGTCTTAACACTACCTCCACTTGGGCGTATCAGACTAGGCTTTACCCTCGGCTTTCTCTTTGTTCTCTTCAAATAGAACTGGAAACCTCAAAGCCAGCATGAGAGTTTAAGGCCCAGTGTAATGATTAGGAAAAAGTACAGCTGAGATTGAAATGTCTTCTTGTCCCAGAAAATAAAGAAGTGCTCTAAAAATGATGGGAACACGTCAAAAAGACACAGAGACCAGTTTGGAGGAATTCACTCTGGCCAAATCTGGGACAATTTGAGCATCCAAATAAACGCTAAGAGTGAATTATAATTCTTTGAATGGAATAGGAAACCACAAGTCCATGCTGATATAAGTAAGGGAATAAATAGAAGTTTAGTGAGAAACAGGATATTCACGTAGTTTCAAAATACTTTCCCATAACATGCTTTTTAATTCCAAAGGGAAAGAAGTAAATGGCCACTCTCAGCTCAGGCTGCCAGGACAAAACACCATAAACAAGGTGCCTTATAAACAACAGAAACTCATTTGTCACGGTTCTGGAGGCTGGAGGTCTAAGATCAAGGTGCTAGTACAGTCAGGTTCTGATGAGAAACCTCTTCTGGGTTGCAGGCTGCCAACTTCTCATTGTTTCCTTACTTAGAGGAGAGCAAAGAGATGAAGTCAAGTCTCTTGAGACTCTCACGAAGGCACCAGTCCCATTCATGAGGGCTCCACCTTCATGACCTCATTTAATCCTAATAAACTCCCAAAGGCCCCAACTCCTAATACTATCACATTGGAAGTAGGGTTCAACATAATCCTGGGGAGCCAGGCGGGGTATTCAATCCATAACACCATGCTAACATAGTGACCAAAGGCCACGTCCCCTGCTAAAAACCAGAATCATGGTCCACCTGATGGGTTGCCATGAAGAAAACATGGCGTCACTTGTGCAACGTTCCTGCCAAAGATACATAGTAACCAAAGATACAACAAATGAGGAGACATCAGACACACCCAGTCTGAAGAGCATTCAGGAACTGAATAACTGGTCTATTAATCTTCAAAAGTGTCAAGGTCTTAAAAGGCAAGGAAAGACTGAGAAGCTATTTCATACTGAAAGACGCTATAAAGACGTGACAACTACATGCCCCAGGTGATCCCAGGTAGATCTTTCCGCTGTGAAGGACGTACTGGAGCAACAGGTCATGCTTACATGGAGGCTGAGGATTAGATGGTAGGAATATGTAATGTCAATTTCCTATTTTCCAGGGGATTATTGAGGTTGTGTAGGGAAATATCTCCCTTCGTTAGAAACACATGTTAACGTGTTTAGAGATAATGGAGTATCAGGTCAGCAACACAAATTATTGAGGAAAAAAAAAAGAGGTTTCTGTACTGTTTTCAGCTTTCCTGTAAATTTGAGATTGTTTCAAATAAATGAAAAAGAAAAAAAGAAAGGAAGGAAGAAAGAAAGCCAGACAGATGACAATGCTCTGCCCTCGTGAAGAGAACGAGGAACAAAAAGGAAAACAATGTCCACATAGCACACCTAGCATATAATTTGTAATCACCGTGTTTTGACTCACATTTTAAGCCAAGGTGTGACATTAACTAAAGGGACCACTGAGGGTCAGTCCCCTCCTTATTCTGTTCATCTTCTAGCAGTCACCACAGGAGTAAAAGCAGAGAGCTAACAGCTCCAGATGACTGACAGATGAAAATGGAGGAAGAAATGTTCCTAATTCCTGGGACCCCACCTGGGAATTGATGGGACTTACAGCAAAGAGCGACAAGTTCTTCCAGTGGCGGGGTCAAGGGTCGCTGGGCTTGGACTGGGGCAGCTGGGGCTGGGGGAGGGTTCCTAAGCCTGCATGGGTGGGGGCTGCTGGCTCTGCCCAGGCCCAGCTGTCCCCTGGAATGGCTCTTCCCTGCACTTTCCAGCAGTTCCCAGCTGTCAGCTGTGGGAGTCTAGCAGTTCCTGCCTAGCTGGAAAGAGGGGGGACAAAAGAATCGCCAGTTGAGGTCTGCACCATCTCCCCCTTCTCATCAGCTGCCTTTGCAAACAAGGGCTTGGAGGGCTGAGTGAAGCAACAGACCGACCAGCCGGGAAACCTGATGCTGGGCCTGGGGAGACCCTCTGCTTTGGGCCCACCCCAAGTGATATACCCATCCTGGTAAAACTCATTTCTTAAAACTTCCCCTTACTCAGGGTGGGGCACTGGGTGGATCTCTGTGCCCGGCTGTCTAGGAACCTTTGCCGGGCAGTGCACACCGTTTTCTTCTCCTGCTAAAGGGAAGAAGATTCGAGAAGAGGTTTCTTTCAGACTCTCGAGTCCCTGAAAACACAATCTACACCAAATACTCTTTTTAAGATGAGTTTCATCCTGACTGGAAACTGCACACACAAGTCTGGGGCTCCTGGGCCTAAGACCACACAGCTCCTTTCAGAAGTCAGCCCTTACACCTTTATAAGAATCCAAAATTTGAATCAATCACCGCACCGGGGATAGCAATATTGCTGCAACAGAGAAACTCAGCAGATAACGCTATGCGTTCGGCGGAGCCTGCACCCAGGGTCTCGACTGCGAGGAATCAAGCCTACCCGTGGACGACAGTTTAATGAGTAACAGGGTATTTGACATGGTCTCAGAGTAGATCCCCACAAACTGCTTCTTAATTCATTACAAAGGGAAAAATAATAACTAGAGTAGAGAAACCTGGCAGACCCCACTTGAACCTGAATCCAATCATGAGGAAACATCAACCAAGCCCCAGTGGAGCAGTTGGGGGGGGTGGTCAATGCCCTGCATCAGAGATTGACAGGAGCACGTCTGTGATGGAATGAGCTGGCTTTCCTCATAGTCCGGTTGACAGAGAACACACACCCTGGGATGCGGGGATCTCAGTCAGGGGGTGTCAGAGAGGGCTTCTGGGATTTGAGCCTCCTAGGGAAGCTTGGAGGAGGGCCCAAGGAAGCAAGGCCTTGCTTTGGATTGCGCACTGTCAAGAAGCAGGGGTGAGTTATAACTGGGCATCTCAACAATCTTCTCTCGAAGGAGGGCAGGCTAACGCTGTAATGGGCCAGGCAGCAGTTCTTCATGCTGGCCGGAGAATGAAGTGCTTGGTGCTTTGTGGTTTTGGCAATGGTCATGTTTTGTCTGTGTTTGGACATGATTATAGGCTGGTTTTGTTTTTGTCGTAATCCAGCACAGTCACAGAGTGGCCTCGGGGCTGCGGGTGTTTTGGGAGGTTGCTGGTGTTCGACAGGAGAACACCAAGACCTTCCCGTGAGCGTGCTGCTGGCTCCGAACAGCACCCGGGTCTCACAGAGAGTCACCAGCCGGCCCCTGGCTAGCACGGGCTCCGTTTCTCCTTCTCAGAGACCCCCTCCAAACTGCCGCCTACCCTTCAAGAATATGGTCAAGAAAGACAAAGGAAGATTGAGACAAGTGTCCAGATTAAAATAGACTCAACAGAAAAGATAGTACATGACCTGGGCTTTGATTCTGGGTAAGAAAAGTATGAAATTTGAATATGGGTTTTTTTTTATTAGATAGTAGTATATAAATGTTACATTTCTGGCTTCTGATTATTGTTCCTTGAGAGAGAACACACTGAAGTATTTAGGGAGGGGGGATAACGTCAGCAACTTATTCTCAATCTGTTTAGGAGGAAAATGTTTACATAGGGAAAATAATAAAGGAAATTGGGCAAAATGTAAATAATTGGCGTATCTGAGAGAGGGGCATCACGATGTTCCCTATGCTACGCTCACAACATTTTTGTATGTTTGAAATTACAAGAAGATGAAAATTCACTGAAAAAGGATAAACTTGAACAAATGATCTTTTTTTTTTTTTTTTTTTTTTTTTCCAATTTTCTTCCTTCAAAGGGAGTTAGATCACAACAAAAATATAACTCAGCAGTTAGAGCCCCAGAGTCTTTTCTTCCCTGGAATGAGGAGGATTCAGGGTGATGGTTTCTCTGCCGGACTCAAGGAAGAGAACAGAGCTGGAATCTTTGACCAAGTTTCCGTGTTGCCCTGCTGCTTGTCAGCTTGGTAATTCAGCCAGAAGTGGGACCTTAATCACTGTGTGGGTCTGCGGGGATCTCAGAGACCACATTCTTTTCACAAACATGAAAACTAAGGAGCAGCATAGTTGAAGTTTGTTCTTCAACTGGCTTCACGGAGATATGAGAACAAAGCGAGATGTTTTGGAAAGAGTTTTGAAAAGAATGTAGGACCACAAAAGTATAAGGTATCAATAATAGAAATAGACCTTTTGTTAGGTTTTGTTTTGATTTTTGTTTTTAGCTCAGATAAATTTGGTATCATTACATTCAAGTAGTTTTCTTTCATTCTATTCGTATTTTATTTAGAGTTTTTAAAACAATAAATACTGATTATTATCAAATGACTGTCAACAACTACTGACATGATTATAGAGATTTTTTATTCTTTACTTGTGATTGGATTATATCAATAGAGATTCTGATATTGAATCAAACTTGCATTACTAGGCAGAATTTATTATTTTTGATATGCTTTTTTTTTTCTTATTTATGTATTAGAGGGAGAGAGAAAGGAAGAAACAGACTCCACTGAGCTGGGAGCCAGATGTGGGACTCGATCCCAGGACCCTGGGGTCATGACCTGAGTTGAAGGCAGACACTTAACCGACTGAGCCACCCAGGTGTCCCTTGATATGCTTTTTGAATGAATTTGCTAATATTTTACTCAGTAATTTTTGCATCTGTATTCCTAAAGGAGACTGATCTGTAATTTCATTCTTTGATTTGTCTATCAGGCTTTGATATGAATTATGCAAGATTCATAAATAAGTGGATGAACTAGCTTTTATGGCCTGGAATAATTTAAATAACATTGGAATGGACTCTTCTTTAAAGATTAGATAGAACTCAACTGTGAAATCATGTTGTGTGACTGGCAGATTGTCAATTGCCTCTCTGATTTTTTCTATAGTAATTGTTCCATTATTCGTGTGTCAATTTTGACAATTATATTTTTCCTAAGAAAACAGCCATTACCTCTAAGTTTTCAATTTTTGTCAAAGAATTACAAGCAACAGTTTCTTCAAATTATTTTAATATCTGTGTATATGTGGTTATGTCTCAGCTTGTAGTCAGGCTTGTGAAGGATTTCTCCATATTGAGCTATTCAAATAGCCCTAGGATTTAGTTGTCTTTGTAAAAAAAATTTGGTTTTCTATTTTATTGATTTAAGCTTTAATGCTTTTAATTCCTTCCTTGTACTTTCTTTTAATTTTATTGTTCTCATTTAACTTATAAGAATGAGTGTTAAGTTATTTCTTTGTTTTTTATTCTTCAATAATGAAGGCATTTAAGGTTATAATCTTTCTTTGGGATACAAAGAAAAGTTTTAACTCTGTCCTATGTATTTTGGCACAAAGTGTTCTAGAATCTTTAATTTTGATTTTTATTTCTTTTTGATCCAAGGGTTATTTTGGAGGATGTTTCTCTTCATTTTTTAATTTACCTAGTAAAATTCACTCTTTTTCATTTACACTCTTTTTCTATGCATTTTGACAAGTGCCACTAATAATCACCATAATGCAGATACAGAACAGCTCATCGCACTACCCGGTCTCCCCAGGTAATTCCCTTGTGTTACCACTTTGTAGTCAAACCCCGCCCCCCAAATCTTAAACCCTTGCAATCACTGATCTGTTCTCCATCCCTGTAGTTTTGCCTTTTCCAGAATGTCATTTAAATGGAATCATACAGTATGTGGCCTTTGAGTTTGGCTTCTTTCACTTTACATAATACATTCCAGATTCATCCACATTGCTGCTTGCTTGTATCAATAGTTCATTTATTTTTGTTGCTGAATAGTATTCTGCTGCATGGATGTACCACAGTTTGTTTATTCACTCAGCAGTTGGTGGACATTTGGGTTGTTTCCAGGTTTTGGCAATTAATTTTTTTCCAGGTTTTGGCAATTATTAATAAAGCAGTCAGAAATATTCCCATAGCGGTCTCTGTGAACATAGGTTTTCATTTCACTTAGGTAAATATCCAGAAGTAGCTCATGTGGCCAGTATTTGTTCAACTTTATAAGAAACTGCCAAAAATTTTTCCATAATGTCTGTGCCGGCTGATGTTCCCACCAGCAATGTAGGAGAGTTCCAGCAGCTCTGCATGTTCGCCAGCATTTAGTACTATTTGATCACTATGGTGGAAAGTGTTTCTTAGTTTCCAAGTTTTTAAGGTGCCTTTAGACATCTTTGTATTATCTATTTTTATTATTATCTAAATTGAATTGTTATGGTTAGATAACATAGCCAGGAAACTTTCTATTAAAAAATTCTTTTATGGGGCACCTGGGTGGCTCAGTGGGTTAAGCCTCTGCCTTCGGCTCAGGTCATGATCCCAGGATCCTGGGATCGAGCCCCACATCAGGCTCTCTGCTCAGCAGGAAGCCTGCTTCCTCCCTCTCTCTCTGCCTGCTTCTCTGCCTACTTGTGATCTCTGTCAAAAAAATAAATAAAATCTTTAAAAAAAAATTCTTTTATTTGAATATAGTTCACATACACTGTTACCTTAGTTTCAGATGTACAACATCACAATTCAACAGGTTCTGTGCTACGCTGTGCTCACCATGGGTGTAGCTGTCATCTGTCACCATACAATGCTATAAACGGTGATATTTTTAGTTAAGCTTTTCTCTATTATTGACCTTTCTCATATATACATATTTAACTTTTTATTGAGATATGTTTCCTATACCATAAAGTATATAATTAAATGGTTTTTAATATATTCATAATGTTGTGCAACTATCACCCTTACCTATGAAGTGAAGTCTTTACCTCTCAAAAAAAATACCTCCAAACCCATTAGCAATTGCCCCACATTCCCCCTTCGTCTAGCCCATGATAACTACTAATCTACTTTCTGTCACAAAGGATGTGTTTATTATGGACATTTCACTTAATGTGTTTTTTTGTGATTGTTTTCACTTAGCCTAATGTTTTCAAGTTTTATCCACATGGTACCTTGTGCTAGAATTTCATTCCTTTGTGTGACTGAATAACACTCTATTGTATAGATATATTACATTTTATTTATCCGTTTTTCAGTTAGTGGATGTTTGGGTTGTTCTTTTATGCAGTGTTAATTCACAATACTGCTGCTATGCACATTTGTGTACAAGTTATTGTATGAATATAAGCTTTCAGTTCTCTTGAGTATATGCCTAGGAGGGAATTGCTGGATCACATGGGGATTCCGTCTTTAAACTGTTGTGGAACTGATCAATATTCCAGAGCAGCCACACCAGTTTACATTTCATCATGTGAAGGGTTCCTGTTTCTCCACATCTTCACTAACATTGGTTATCATAGCCATCCCAGTGAGTAGAGGATGTCTCCCATCTCACTGATTTGCATTTACCTACTGACTAATGATATTAAGCATCTTTTCATGTACTTATTGGCCATTTGTATATTTTCTTTGGAGAAATGTCTGTTCAAATATTGTGCCCTTTTTAAATTGGGCTAGTAGACTTTTAATTATTGAGTTGTAAGAGTTCTTTATATATAATATATATATATATTTTTATAGTAGACTCTTATCTGATGTATGAGTCCACAAGTATTTTTTCTCATTCTGTGATAAAACCCTGTACTTTTTAACTAAGTTTTAAAATTTTAATCCCCGTATTGTTAACATATAGTGTTATATTAATTTCAAGTGTACAATGTAGTGATTCAACAATTCTATACATTACTCAGCACTCATCATGCTAAGTGTACTCTCAGTCTCCTTCACCCACTTCTCCCACTTCACCCCCATCTTCACCTCTCCTCGGTAACCATCAGTTTGTTCTCTATTTTATTTTCCTTTGCTCATTTGTTTTGTTTCTTAAATTCCACATATGAGTGAAATCATACAGTAGTTGTCTTTCTCTGACTGACTTATTTTGCTTACCATTATACTCTTTAGCTCCATTCATGTTGTTGCCAATATTTTGTATATATTTATCACTTCTTTTTTTATATATACCACTTCTTTATCTATTCATCTATCGATGGACACTTGGGCTGCTTCCATAATTTGGCTATTGTAAATAGTGCTACAATAAGCATAGGGGTGCATATACCCATTTGAATTAGTGTTTTTGTATTTTGGGGTAAATACCCAGTGGTGCAATTACTGGATCATATGGTAGTTCTATTTTTAACTTTTTAAGGAAACTCCATGCTGTTTTCCACAGAGGCTGCACCCACCAACCACGCATGAAGGTTCCTTTTTTTCCCTTCATATCCTTGCCAACACTTGCTGTGTTTTTTAAAATTTTATTTTACTTATTAAATTTATTTTAGCCATTCTGGCAGGTGTGAGATGGTATCTCCTTATACTTTAATTTGCATTCTGTGATGTTGAATGATGTGGAACATCTTTTCATGTGTCTGTTGGCCATCTGAATGTCTTCTTTGGAGAGATGTCTGTTCATGTCTTCTACTCATATTTAGTTGTATTATTAGTTTTTTGAGTATTGTGTAAGTTCTTTCTATATTTTGGACACTAGCCCTTTACTGTATATGTCCTTTGTAATTATCATCTCCCATTCCATAGGTTGCCTTTTAGTTCTGTTGATGGTTTCCTTCACTGTGCAGAAACTTTTTATTTTTATGTCGTCCCAATAGTTTACTTTTGCTTTTATTTGCCTTGCCTCAGGAAACATATCTAGAAAAAAGGTTGCTACGACCAATGTCAGAGACATTACTGCCTGTGCTGTCTTCAAGGATTTTTATGATTTTCAGGTCTTACATTTAGGTCTTCAATCCATTTTTTAGTTTATTTTTGGGTACAGTGGAAGAAAGTGGTTCAATTTCATTCTTTTACATGTAGCCGTCCAGTTTTCCCAGCACCAGTTGTTGAAAAGAATTTTTCTCATTGTATATTCTTTATTCTTTTGTCAAAGATTAATTGACCATACAACTGTGAGTTTATATTCTATTCTGGATTTTCTACTCTGTTCAATTGATCTAGGTGTCTGTCTTTAATGCCAGGACCATACTGTTTTTTGTTTTGTTTTAATTTTTTATTTTTTATAAACATATATTTTTATCCCCAGGGGTACAGGTCTGTGAATCACCAGGTTTACACACTTCACAGCACTCACCAAAGCACATACCCTCCCCAATGTCCATAATCACACCCCCTTCTCCCAATCCCCCTCCCCCCAGCAACCCTCAGTTTGTTTTGTGAGATTAAGAGTCACTTATGGTTTGTCTCCCTCCCAATTCCATCTTGTTTCATTGATTCTTCTTCTACCCACTTCAGCCCCCATGTTGCATCACCACTTCCTCATATCAGGGAGCGAAATAAGTCAAGCAGAGAAAGACAACTATCATATGATCTCCCTGATATGAGGACCATACTGTTTTGATTACTACAGCTTTGTTATATAACTTGAAGCCTGAAATTATGATAGCTCCAATTTTGTTTTTATTTTTCAAAATTGCTTTGGGTATTTGGGGTCTTTTGATAGGGATAGGGATTGCATTAAATTGGTAAGATACTGAGTTTCATAGACTTTTAAAAAATATCTATTCTTCCAATCCATGAGCATGGAATGTCTATTTCTTGGTATCATCTTCAATTTCTTTCATCAGTGTTTTCTAGTTTTCAGAGTAAAACAGGTCTTTCACCTCTTTGGTTAAGTTTATTCCTAGGTATCTTTTTTGGTACAATTATAAGTGGGATTGTTTTCTTAACTTTGCTTTCTGCTTCTTCATTTTTAGTGTATAGGAATGCAACAGATTTCTGTGCATTGAATTTGTGTCCTGTGACTTTACTGAATTGATTTATTAGTTCTAGTAGTTTTTGGTGGAGAGGTTAGGGTTCTCTATATAAAGTATCATGTTATTTGCACACAATGAAAATTTTACTTCTTCCTTACCAATGTGGATACCTTTTATTTCTTTTTGTTGTCTAATTGCTGTGGCTGGGATTTCCAATATTATGTTGGATAAAAGTGGTGGGAGTGGACATCCTTGTCTTGTTCCTGACCTCAGGGGAAAAGCTCTCAGCTCTCTCAATGGTTATTTTCTCCAATGAGCATGAGGTTCACTGTGGGTTTTTCACATGAGGCCTTTATTGTGTTGAGGTACTTTCCCTCTAGCACTACTTTGTTGCAGGTTTTTAATCATGAATAGACATTGTACTTTGTCAAATGCTTTTTCTGCTTCCATTGAAATGATAATATGTTTTTAATCTTTTCTCTTATTAATGGTATGTATTGTGAATGATGAACACCCTTACATCCCAGGAATAAGTCCTAGTTAATTGTGGTGGATGATTTTTCAATGTGTTTTTGGGTTTGGTTTGCTGGTATGTTGTTGAGGATTTTTGCATCTGTGTTCAGCAGAGATACCGTCCTGTAGTTTTCCTTTTGTGTGTGTCTTTCCTGGTTTGGTATCAGGATACCAAGTTCATAGAATGAATTTGGAATTTTTCTTTCTATTTTTTTGACAACTTTGAAAAGAATGGGCATTAATTATTCTTTAAATGTTTGGTAGAATTCACCTGAGAAGCCATCCTGTCTTGGGACTTTTGTTTTTTTGATTACTGATTTAATTTCTTTGCTGGTTATTGGTCTGTTCAAATTTCCTATTTCTTCCTGCTTCAGTTTTGGTAGTTTATATGTTTCTAGGAATTTATCCATTTCTTCTAGGTTGTCCAACTTGCTGGCATATAATTTTTCATTTATAGTTTCTTACAATTATTTGTATTTCTGTGGTGTTGGTTGTTATTTCTCCTCTTTCATTAGTGATTTTGTTTATTTGGATCCTCTCTCTCCCTTTCTTTTTATGAGTCTGGCTAGAAGTTAATCTTTTGAAAGAAACAGCTCCTGGTTTCATCAATTTTTCATTCCTTGTTTTTTTAGTTTCTATATTATTTATTTCTGTTCCAATCTTCATTATTTCCTTCTTTCTCCTGGTTTAGATATTTGTTTGTTGTTCTTCTTCTAGTTCCCTTAGGTGTAACCTTCAGTTGTTTATTGGAGATTTTTCTCGCTTCTTGAGGTGGGTCTGTGTTGCTATAAAATTCCCCCTTAGAACAATGTCTGCAGACACCTGCAGATTGAAATGAGTCTGAAATGAGTCTCATATAGGAAGCATATAGACGGTTCTTGTTTTTGTATCTGTCACCTTAAGTCTTTTTTTTTTTTTTTAAGATTTTATTTATTTGACAGAGAGAGAGAGTGAGCACACAAGTAGGGGGAGGAGCAGACAGAGGGAAAAGCAGGTTCCCTGCTGAGCAAGGGGCCCGGTGAGGGACTTGATCCCATGCCCCTGGGATCATGACTGCACCAAAGGCAGACATTTAACTGACTGAGCAACCCAAGCATCTCCTTTATGCCTTTTGATTGAAGCATTTAGTCCATTCACATTCACAGTAATTATTGGTATGTACTTATTGCCATTTTGTTACTTGTTTTGCAGTTGTTTTTGTAGTTTTTCTCTGATCTTTTTTCCTCACTCTCTTTCATGGTTTGCTGGCTTTTTTAAGTGGTATACTTGGATTCCTTTCACTTTATTCTTTGCATATCTATTACTGGCTTTTGATTTGTAGTTACTTTTCAGTTTGTATATAACATCTTCTGCATACAGCAGTCTATATTAAGTTAATGGTCACTTAAATTTGAACCCGTTCGGGCGCCTGGGTGGCTCAGTGGGTTAAAGCCGCTGCTTTCGGCTCAGGTCATGATCCCAGGGTCCTGGGATCGAGTCCCACATTGGGCTTTCTGCTCAGCAGGGAGCCTGCTTCTCTCTCTCTCTCTCTCTGCCTGCCTCTTCATCTACTTGTGATCTCTCTCTGTCAAATAATAAATAAAATCTTTAAAAAAAAAAATTGAACCCGTTCTTTACTCCCCACTGTAATGTTTTAGGTATATGGTGTTCTATATTATGTCTTTTATTTTAAGAATCCCTTGACTTTTTTTTTTTTTTAACAGAAATACTATTACTGCTTTTGTGGTTTTTACTTTTCATACTCTCATTTATAGTCTTTCCTTTCCACTCAAAGAGTTACTTTTAATATTTCTTGTAGGACTAGTTTAGTGGTCATAAACTTAAACTTTTGTTTGGGAAACTCTTTCTCTTTCCTTCTATTCTGAATTATATCCATGCTGGATAGTTTTTTGGGCTGCAGACTTTTCCCTTTCAGCACTTTGACTAGATCATGCCCCTCCCTTCTGACCTGCAAAGTTTCTATTGAAAAATTGCTGATAGCCTTATGGAGTTTCCCTTTTATGTAACTGACTTCTTTTCTCTTGTTGCTTTTATTTTTATTTTTTCTTTATCACTGCTTTTTGCCATTTTAGTTAATGTGTGTTTTGGTGTGGACCTCCTTGGGTTGATTTTTGGGGGGATCTCTGTGCCTCCTGGGTCTGGATATCTGTTCCCTTTTTCAGATTAGGACATTTTTCAACTATTAACTCATCAAATAATTTTTCCCCTCCCTTTTCTCTCCTTCTTCTTCTTTGCCCCTTATCATGCAAATGTTCTTATGCTTGATGAAGTCACTGAGTTCCCTAAGTCTATTCTCATTTTCCGTAATTCTTTCTCCCATTTGCTCTGCTTGATTAATTTCCATTACTCATTCTTCCAGGTCATTAATTCATTATTTCTCTAAGTTGTTATTTATTCCATCAAGTGTATTTTTAATTTCATTTATTGTGTTCTTAATTTCTGATTGGTTTCTTTTTATCTCTTTGTTGAGGGTATCACTGATGTCCTCTACTCTTCTCAAGCCTGGTATCTTTATGATCATTACTTTGAATTTCTATCATGTGTATTACTTATATTCATTTCACTTAGGTCTCTTGTTATGGTGTGGTCCTGTTCTTTCATTTGGAACATATTCCTCTGTCTCCTCATTTTGTCCAACACTCTGTGTCCATTTCTGTGTGTTAGAAATGTCAGCTAAGCCTCCAGCTCTTGAATGTCCTTATGAAGATGTCCTGTAGTACTCTGCAGTGCAGTGTCCCATTCCCTAGGACCTGGCACTTCAGGAAGTGTCTCCTATGTGTGTTGTATGTGCCTTGCTGTTGAGTTCTGGCTGATTTTTCCTTCAGTCCATTCATCTGCAGAAGCTCTTTCTGCCTGTTTTGGGCAGTGTTTGGTACCCAGCTGAGTGGGAGAAATTTTAACAAGGTGCGCACTGGTCTGTTTGCTAAGTAAGACCTGATGCCACCACTGCTGGAACTGAGATCCCACAAAAGTTATGGATCAGGACACTTATTGCTGGTGAGGTTTGCATCAGTCTTCTATGAGAAGGGCCCCATGGTACCACAGCAGAGGTGAGCATGACTGGGAAGGGAGAACTCAGTGAAGCATAGGGGCATGGGACTTGGTGTAAGCAAATTAGGCAGCAGTGTGGGCACTGCAGTGATTCTTGCAGGTGGCCATATGTTTATGCCGTAGGGGGTGGGGAATGATACCTGTCAGATCCTTTGTTCCTGGAGAGGCAGTCTCATGGTCCTGTCTCTCTGGGACATCCCCTGAGATAAGAAAATCACTCTCTCTACCGTGTGACCCAGGCGTTTTTCAAATTGCTGCTTCTACACTGCATCTCTTTATCTCTGCTGACTCTGTATCATGCTGTCTTTTTAAGGACAGGACTCTACTTCTTAATGCCCTCCAGACTCTCCTAGATTGAGTACACACATTTTTTAAAATTCCAGGCTTTAAGTCCTGCTCGTTGTAAGAACTCACAAAATTCAGCCCTTCTCACTATCAAAGCTAAATGTTATGGGGATTCATCTTCCCCATGTGGCTCCCCAGTGTGACAGTCTGTTTCTTGCCCTTCACTGCGACCCTAGTTCCCTCCTGCCACAGATGCCCATAATTCATTTTGCTCCCAAACAGCATTTCTGGGAAACATTTGTTTCCCCAATTCCTGCTTTCTTCCAGTGTCCCTGCCTTTTTCTTACAGTCTCTTGACAGTCTCCCCCCACCTCTAGAATGCTTCAGATGGTCTACTTCCACCAGAGCTCAAGATTTGTGACCTGACTCCTTTACGCAGATAGAAATATAGCTTGCTGTGTTCATCTGGTGGAAAAGCAGAGGCATTCTGAAATACATGAGCCCTTCCTGAAAACCAGTTTGTACAATAACCAGGAATTTTTACTCAAATCCAAAGGAGACTTGAATAGAGAAATTTTAGACACTGAAGTGAGGGTGATGTTTTGAAGGTGTTTTTGGCCAGAGATTTTTCCAGACCCCTCAATTCAGTGGCATAGAAACTGTAACACTTCTTTAGTTCTAGAAAAACAGATTTTTGGTTGTCCAAGCAACCAAATTTCAGCCTGGTGTCAAGAAAAAGATGCTCTCCATCTTTTTCCTTCTAGGAAAAAGAAACCAAACTAGGCAGCCCTTGTTGTCTCTCATGTTACCAATTCTTCTAGAGATTCTGGAGGTTCCTTTCATTTGGCTTACAAAAGGAACATCTAGAATGTTTACAGTCTAACCTGGAGAACTGGAGGTATCTCCTTGGGTATTTCTTCTGCACATAAGAGACAAAGCTATTTCATTTAAGCCAAAAACGCATGGAAGGGGATTTTTCAGTATGAGCTTTAACTATTTTACTGTTAAGGCCAATCTAACTGTGCATTAAGCCTACTGAGGCTCACACGATATAAGCCTGGGAACTACTATCTCGAGGTCCTCAGTACATACACTCAAATATCTGTCCTCCTTGTTTGGAATCAGAGCATATCAGAAACAAATTTCCTTGGTGATCTTGTTAGAATGTGTTAGAACAGCTTTACTATCACCCCACTATCTGTCTCTCCAAACTGGGGCCTCTTGACTTTCTTTGCAGATGTAGCCCCATTCCAGCCTCCAAACCAAATCCCTGTGGTAGAAAAGATCTATAGTCCAGCACTGCTAGTTCAGGCTGGTGCCCATATCTGATGAGTGAATTTCTTCCTATTTCTGAGACTTTTAGGCTGGCTCTATTTGGGTTAACTGAGGTTTTGTCTTGCTTCCTGTACACGATCTCTGTTATAAAAATGCTAGGACTTGGGGCGCCTGGGTGGCTTAGTGGGTTAAGCCTCTTCCTTCGGCTCAGGTCATGATCTCAGGGTCCTGGGATTGAGCCCCGCATCGGGCTCTCTGTTCAGCAGGGAGCCTGCTTCCTCCTCCCTCTCTGCCTGTCTCTCTGCCTACTTGTGATCTCTGTCAAATAAATAAATAAAACCTTTAAAAAAAAAAAAAAAAAAGCTAGGACTTGGCTTGCACATTCCAGTCTCCATAGCTGGGTCCTGATATCTGCTGACTCCTTTGCTGATGCAGGTTCTGCTTTCCATACTGCTGAGTGTCCCTTGCCTCCAGCCATGCTGATATGCAGCCTACTCCTTGATACATATACCTGCTGCTCTGCTGGCATACTGTCAGTCTCTAGTGCAACCCATCTGCCAGATTCGGAGTATGCTCTGAACGTAGAGATAAACAAGTGGGACATGAGAGAAAGAGTAAAGAAAACTCTAAGGTTTGGCCTGAGAAACTAGAAGGAGGGAGTTGCCATCAGTGGACGGGAAGGGCTGTAAGTAGAACATGCATGGCGTTGCAGGAGGAAGACCAGAAGTTCAGTTTTGGATATGCTGACACAGAGATGTTCATTGGCTATCCAGCTACAGAGACTGAGTTGGTCACTGGACATACATTTCTGGAATGTGGGAGAGAGGCCTGGACTGGAGGTTATTATTTTGGATGTCACTAGTATGTAGCCAGCATATAAGCCATTGCACTGGGTGAGATCACCTAAAAAGGTTGATGTAGATAGAAAGTCCAAGAACTGAACCAAAAGACACTCGTACATTAGAGATTGAGGAGAAGAGGAAGAATCAAAAAAGACTGCTTTCTGGAAAACTGGTTGCTCTTTTCCAGCAAATAATTAGTAAACATGACCATAGATGCATGCTGGGATCTAACCAGAGTTCTTCCTCTGTTTCTTCACAGAATGTGCCTCACTTTACACACAAATAGGATGCTACATACCACTGGCAGAGGCCTTTTTTATATAGTTCTTACCATGGACTTGGATTTGCTCCAAGTCCTCTTTATTTTCTCCTGGTATGTGTGGGATCAGTACTGTGATTTCCATGAACATGCAGCAGCAGAAGAAGTGAAGCTCTGTCTAGAGAGCAGTGCAGTTTTATAGGGTCCCATCTGATAGAATAAAAGGTTTAAGAACAACTTTCTACCCAAATATGCTAATCAATCATATCTGCAGGTGAGCATTTGGCTTTTTGTGTATATAGATTCATCACCTGGTAAATGGTGATTCTTTGGGAACTATTTTCTCTCTTTTTAAGGAAAAATTGAAAAAAAATTGTGTTTAGTTAGCTTTTATAATAAAGTATCATCTCCTAGCTAAAATGTAAACTATTTAAAATATTAAAAGCCCAGAAAACAATCTTAAACAAACCCATTTGAAAAAATGTATAAAAGGGAAGCAGAGCACCATAAACTTGGTGGCTTAAAACAACAAAATTTATTCACTCACAATTCTAGAGGCAGGAAGTCCAAACCAAGGTGTTGGTGTGCTCTTCCTTGTCTTTTCAGTTTCTGGTGGTCCCCAGCAATCCCTGATGTTCTTGGCTTGTTGCTTTACCTTCCAATCTCTGCCTCTGTCTTCACGTGGTCTTATTTCCTGTGTGTCTGTGTCCAGATTTCCATTTACTTAGAAGGACACCAGTCAAAATATTAGGGCCCACACTAACCCAGGATGGCCTCATCTTAACTTGATTACAACTGCAAAGCCCTACTGCCAAAAAGGGTCACATTCACAGATTCTGGATTCTGGGGAGATAGGAATTGGGCGGGGGGGCGGGGGCGCACACTATCCAACCCAGTAGAGTAAGAGTGAATTGAATTTACTCAATATGTAGCCAAAATACAATATATCATTCTCATAAAGATGAGCATATATGCCCAGAGCAGAACAGTTAACAAAGTAAACACACAAGAGGATTTACCCTAATTCCCAGTTCATATTACACTTCACTGTATTTCTCTAGTGTATTTTCAGAAACTATAGCACTCTTCTACTGTGCTCCACTGTGTTTCATAGATTCCTTAGTTGGCTACTTGCTTGCCCTTTTGTAAGTCATCCCTGATAGGTTTGATAGTCTACTAGGGCCAAAAATGAATCAGGTAGCTTTCTGTTTCTTCCTTTATCTCTGCTTCACACAGAATCCCAGATTAGTTGCCTCAAGCTCTTCCCCTGGTCTCTGAACTTTTGGATCTAATCAGCTTGGATAGCAGTGAGCCTAACTTCTTCAGAGCTATGCTTGGCCTCCTAAAGGGACAATCTCCTATGGAATGCAAACTGGCTCCCTCCATTCAAACATGGGTCAATGAAAGTGAAAGCACAAAAAGTTGGGTGTTAGGTCATGGATACCTCTTCCTTACTCTGAGTGCCACTCTTCCCTGTTATGTGGAGCAGTGGGCAGGGTGCCCCCAACCAGGATCAAGCACATAGTTTACAAGTGGGAGAGCATGCTCCTTTCTGATGTCTTCTTATACCCTGTATTTCCAGTTTACCAAGTGGCTGGAGATCTTCATCTTGGCTGTCAACATGTAGACATGGTTATTTTGAAATACACAATCCAAACAAGGAATCCCAGATATTTACCTCATAGCATAGATTTGAATTCTGTCACTTCAGCACTATATAAACTAAAATACTAAAACAGCTTTTTTTTTTTTTTTCTTTTCAGCATCAACTTTTCCTTTAATGTCAGAATATTTCTGCTGCATCAGTTGCCTCCTTGGGCCAAATATTAGGTACAATTTATGCTAACCCAGTTTATTTCTACTGAAAGAAGATCTTTGCTTATCATGTCTGTCCTTTCCTCCCTAAGAGACAAACTAATAGGTAAAACCTGCCTACTTGAAGAAGTTGAGGTTCTCAACAGATGACTGAGTGCAGTGCTAGGGAGAGTCTCATGAGCTAGTTGATAAAACCAGACATTATTCATCTCTTCCCTATAACACCAAAATTCTTCCAAGGAAAATATCAATCTGGTTAACCTGCTAACTTTACCTGCTCCCAGGACCGCTAACTTCAACACAACCTCTCATTCCTCAACTACTGTAACTATAAATAGTAAGTCACTAACAATGGAGAAAAAGAAAATAAATAAAAATGGAAAAACCCTTCCTTTCATGCTCAAGTTCTTTTCTACAAATTCGTTCCCATAGGTTCCTAATTCTTGCTGAAAAATGGTATCGTTAAGCTTGTCAGGAGAATGCAAAACACTGATATATTTCTTCCTAAAGGGAAGTGTGTAACTAGTAGCTGACAAAGATTTGTGAATATAAGAAATAATCATACAGATTCACTTCTGGCTCGGTTACCCCACTTCCATACATGTGCCCTTGCCTCAAAGTGGGTAACAAAGATCACCCACCAAAGTATAGAAAGACAAACCCTAGAATGGGTATAAACTACTAAATATTCTCATCTCTTTTCATTCTTGTTTTTATGACTCAAAATGTATGTATACATTCGTGTGGTAATAAATGTTTACCTCTAATCACATTTAACCTGGACACTGTTAATTCATGGCAAAAGAGTCAATGAAATAAGAATGCATCAAAAAGCCTCCAGGGAATGGTTTCTAAGATTCAGGGCAGGAGCCTCTACAAAGCGGTTTCAGACAGTAGAACCAACTACCTGTTCCATTTGGTTATCTCAAAAGCACATCGAATGCAAGGTGTTATAACCAAGGTCATCATGTTCCTCCTCCGTCCTCATCCTGTTCCAGGCTTCCTCTAACTCACTAAATGGTGTTAGTTGTGAAAGCCAAAAATCTACAAGCCATCTTTGACTCGCCCCTTTCCTCATTCACCCTAGCCCAACCCATTATCAAGTCTTATCAGTTTTATCTACTTCATTACTCTGGAGATGGCCACTGCCACCACCACAACTGCTCACCTCACCATAGTCTCCTAAGTATCCACACCAACCATCAACAGTCCTCTAGAGTCTATTCTTCACATTAATGCAGGTTATTCACTTTCCACTCAAATTTGCAAACAGTACTTTGAAATAGTTCGCAAACACCCAAGAAAAAAAATAAATGCATACACTATAAAGCATAATAAAATGAGTATTTCCATTTTACTCATGCACCTACATTTTGAGGGCGGGGGGAGCAAATGTAACTCCCCTGCATAAAATCCAAGTAATTCATCCACAGAGATATTTTGGTTCCTAGGTTATGGCTGCCACTTCTTACCTGAAGATCTTCGATGTTACTACTTAAATATGCTCTCCTGCTTTCATTTTCTGCCCTCCTAACTTCTCTTACACAACTCTCCCCAGGGTACCCAGGGTTTTCCTTCACAAGCACTTACACTAGAAATGGCATATTTATGACTGATTGTTACAAGTCTAAAGCTCTGTGTTGGCACAGACTGAATCTTTTTTGCTTGTCATTGCAACGATTGTACCCACGTAATACACTGGCACCAGTAAATGTTTGTTAGACGATGAAAGGTGAATTGGTTGAACTATGAGCGGAGAACAGGGAAAGGAAAAATCCTTAGAATTTCCTGTGTGGTAGAGTCATTTCATGTGAAAGGGGCTTCTCCCCATCAGTGAATCCTACTTTTAATGAATTGTAGCCCACGGGGTAGTATATGTATCATAAGAATTGCCTAATTTGATTGCATCAGCTTTAGACATGCTTCATGAACTTCAACCAGTGGGCCTCTCCGTATTATCTCTATTCATTTAGCTACAGTCTATGCACAACTGCCCTTAGGACTAGCGCTTTAAAAGTTCACATCTTTACTTTGACCTCGCTCAACCAAGAAGGTGTACTGGGAACCAAAATTAAGAGCTCAATAAATTATCTATTGCTACTATATAGTTGGAGAAATTTTAACTGAACACAGGTTTGTATTAAGTATATATACTTTAAGTAAATATTCTATAGCTGTAAATTTGAATGTAAAATATTGAATTTATAAGTATCCTTTGCCATGGATCAGCTATAAGCCGAGTTTTTAACAATGTATATATACTTCTTAAATAAGTATCTTAAGAAACTAAAACATGAAGCACTGATTCTCACAATCACCTAGAAACAAATTTTTATTCTTTAAAGCCAGGAGAAACTATTCTTTATGTAAAAACTGAAGTTACTTCTATCTTACAGGCTATTTTATATATATATATATATAGAGAGAGAGAGAGAGAGAGAGATAAAGATAAAGATAAAGAGAGAGAGACACTGTATTTATTAGGCCCACAATTTTGACTGGGATTTAAATTCAGGTTCTGCAGTTTCTGGCAATGACCCCTAGAAAACTCATTTAGTTTCCTCATCTAGGAGAGAGGAGCATTGCCTGGTTAACAGGACTATCTGAATTTCAAACAAAGTAACATATAAGGAAGCACCAGTCACAGTCTGTACTTGGTAAAGGTTAAAAAAATTAACAGAAACTTTATAGCATTGTAGCATATACAGGTTATAAAATTCTATAAAGGTAGTTAAGTTATAAATAAAACACAAATCCCAGAGTATCTCTTGTTTATATTAAAGCAAACTGTCAAAATCTTGGCCCAAACCCTAGAATAAACCTACAGCAGGAAGTAAAATAATCTGGTTTCAAGGAGGATGAGTATGCACAAAAGCTGCATGCTCTCTGGCTGAAAAGGTTATCACGGACTCATATGTGTTAACTATCTCAGTGTTAATACTAATTTTTTAAAAGCTCCTGAAAGTTTTGCTCACATTATTTTTGTTTTCCAAGATCAAGCACAGAGAAGCTTTTCCTCTCTTTCCCTTTTGTAGCTCTGACCCTCTCTGCCTATGAGAGCACTAGGGACCACACACAGGGCCTGCCAGGTTAGTGCTCTGGGCTGTGTGCTAGGGTCTTCTGCAGTAATGACTTCAAATACTTGACCTAACTTGACCAAACTGCAACCTTCCCTTCATTCTCCTCAGCGGAAGTTGTGTGCTATAATTGATTTGAAACACTGCCCCTTTCAGATGGTGACTTGGTCAAATGTATCTGGTCTCTTCCGCCTCATGCACAAGCATACCTTTACTGTTTCTTTCAAGTAAAATGAGCAAAAGATGTGAAGAAAACTCTTGTCAGTCATTTCTGTAGACCTCAGCACAACTATTTTGTCCATTTTTCAATATAATATATTTTCTTGACAATTTAGATACCAAGATAAGACTTAAATTTAACATTTATAAATATTTAAGGAAAAAAAGAATCAATTTGGAAACTTTACCAACAAGTTATCAAAACAAAGGTTTGTTTTTTGACACTGCATGTACAATATTCTATGGTTTGCCATTACTTCCTCTCTAGGAAGAAAGATAAAATGAGAAATACAGTATAGAAGTAAGTCGTTGGAAGTTGGTAGTTTTTTTCAACACTTAAAGAGACACGAGTCAGAAAAAGTGCAATCCAACAAACCAACTGCAGAAGCCATTTTGCAACAAATTTGAATATGGACCACATATTAGATATTAAGTAATTATTATTTTTGTTAAGTATAAAAACGCCATTATAGTTGTGTTTTTGTTGTTTTTAAAAAAGATCTTATTGGTCAGAGACACAAACTTAAGTATTATAAGTAAAATGATTCATGTGGAAATGCATTAAAATATTTCAGCTTAAAAAAATCACATTATGTGTGTCGTAGTGGTGTGGGGTAGAGAGGTAATAAATATAATAGACCAGAGTATTCTAATACTGCTGTTAATATATATATAACAAACAAAATAGTGGAATATCATGTCTCTATATAAGTGGCACCTGGTGTAATGCACCATACAGACCAAAAAACAAAAACAAAAACAAAAACAACCCCCCCCCCAAACAGTACTTAGGTTATGCACTGCTAAGCACACCTGTGACTTGTGAGAGTCAATCTAGTGTCAAAATGTTAGGGTTGTATGGGTAATATATAGGTAGGAAAATGGAAAGAATACACGGGTATCCCAGGATCTCCTACAACTCAGAGAAAAGTAGACGGGGAGGTAAGAGAGCTGTGGTATTTGCTTATATTAGAATTAAGGTATTATGAAAACAGAAGACAAATTTTGAGCGAGTAACTCTTTCTATGCCAGACCTGAGGCCACCACATATTCTCCTCATCCTTTATTTCTGTGGTGTTAGCGCATCACCAGAAACTCTTGATAGAATAAAATCTTCAACATCCAAAACACTCATATCCAACGCAGTTCCAATCCATGAAAATAAAACATTCTTTATGTTGAATGCATTTTTATGCATTCAAGTACAACAATCTAGACATTTTTCATGTAGGACTCAAGTAGGAGTAAAAGTGAATTAAACCATTCAGATAAAAATGCAACTAAAGCTGTATTAGCTGCTTTGATGACTCATGAGAACATTTATACATATACTATTATATGTGATACTCCATCCACATAAAAAAGGCATTCTATTTCTTTATTTTTTTTTATTTGACAAGCAGCAATATCATGTTTGTCATTTTAATGTAGATACAATTATTATGTTATCTGTCATATTACAATATTTAAGTTTTTTATTTTATGTTCTTTAAGATACATTAAAAAAAAAACACATCAACTGCAAACGTGAAGGGGAGAAAAAGCATGGTACCCAACCAAATTCCCACATTTCAGCAATACTTCACTCATTCATGTAATAAAGTTTTAAGAAATGTCATAATGACATGAGCTTGAAATATCTCTAGGCATTTTCTCTGACGCTCATGACGTGGCACTGGTGATGTTGTAAACAGCAGAAAAACAGGGGCTGCCAAATGACCAAATTATGGAGGCACAGGCCTGCTTTTTCCCACAGGAACACACCAAATGGTGATGGCAATGATCTTCTCACACTCACACTAGAGGAGAGCGACATCACGCTACGTAACTGTATTCATCTGCTGATGCTTGACTGCGCTCGATGTACTGTTTGTCTATCAGAACTTCAATACATTTCTTAATCATGCTGATGCTAGGATTAAACCTAGCTCTTGACTGGCTAATCACCTGTGTAAGAGAGACATGGATGTCAAAGTACTGCTAATTAGTAAGCTATAAATAATTACTTTTAACCAATCAGCTGTGAAAGTGCCTCAGATGTACTGAGGTCCCATCAAACAGACCTAACCCATATGGGAAAAATGTACTTAAAGTAGTTATGAAATCATACTGATTAAAATGAATAAAATCATCCTAAATGGATGGATGTGATACATCAAGCAAATGAATCCCATGAACAGTCCTGAATTTTTTAAGCTCGGATGGCAGTGCACAAGGAGAGAGGAAACAATGAGCTCAAGGTTTGATGACAAAAAAATTTAATGCAAAATAAGAAAAAAGTCTAATGTTTCTGTTGTGAAGGAATTACAAAGCAGAACACAGAGCAAAATCCAGTAATATTCATCCATAACTAAATTAAACTATAAATTAATTCATCTATCTAAATACACACCCACACGCTCCAGCTCCTACTTAACCTCACTTACCTTCCAGGTCCTAGCTGAACTAAACACTTTCTCAAGAAAGCTTTCCCCAACATCCCCTGAGTCAATACTTTTGTATACATTCTTATACTACTGTAGCTCTTTTTCAGTGCATGTTAATGTAATTTTTTATTTTGCTTGCATACTATTTCAATAATGTAGTTCTTCCCTATTAGAAGGTGAACTTCAAAAAGGCAGGAACCACATCTTGGGTTACTCTGCATCACATTCCTAATGACTAGCACAGCACTATATCACATGTAGACACTCATATATTTATGGAATGAATGATTATTTGAAATCATCAATTTCCTCCAATAACTGGACAAAAGGCTCAAAATATTGGTGAACTTCAGGCCTCTATATCTGAGCCAAAGCAAACTTGAACTTAATACTGAAATTATAAGTAAGTACTGTTTTCATTAAGTGATGAGGCATTTCTTTATGCTCTTTTGGAATCCTATTATTTATGTACCATTTGACAAAGAAACATTCCTAATCCATTCATTGATAATACCGGTTATCTCAAAAAGCCTTGAGGGCTTCCCCTCCTTTTACCTCTTGAATAAGGGCATTATGCCGAAGTACTTTTCGTGCTTTCATGATACGAACTATAGCAGCCTGGAGATACATTTTCCGGTCCTCATCTACGGCACTTCTAGTCTGCTCCATTTCCTGTTTCACAGGGCGGGGGGAGCAAATGAGACATTAAGTCACTGAATCTTTCATAATTCATTTTATCAGTGAGTTTACATAAACTTCCCATCAATACTGAGCATCAAATTAATACAGTTATCATATGCCCATTATCACATAACCATTACCAAATGAGTATCTACAGTGAGTTATTTATAATTTCTTGGGTTAAAGTTGGAAGGTTATAAAAAAAAAATTAACACTCTTGTAAAATGTATTTCAAGTAAACAAGCAATAAAGTAGAACCTAAATGACATAGAACAGTTAATTTTCAAGATTTCTCCTTGAGGGGCACCTGGGTGGCTCAGTGGGTTAAAGCCTCTGCCTTCGGCTCAGGTCATGATCCCAGGATCCTGGGATCGAGCCCCACATCAGGCTCTCTGCTCAGCAGGGAGCCTGCTTCTCTGTCTCTCTCTGCCTACCTCTCTGCCTACTTGTGATCTCTGTCTGTCAAATAAAAAGATAAAATCTTTAAAAAAAAAAAAAAAAAGATTTCTCCTTGAGATTCTCTCTCAATCTTCCTCTGCTGCTCTCCCCTCAAATAAGTAAATAAATAAATAAAATCTTTTTAAAAAATAAAATAAAAGATAAAATACAATCCACAAATTTAATTAACGATTAGCTGACACTGGTCTCCCCGTGAGGGAGTAAGCTCCTGAAGAGTGACTGACATCTTATGTAACTTTACATCCTGACCAAGGATAGGGTGGCACATAGAAGGTAATCGAGAAACTTAAGTGACATTACCAGGCTATCCCATAACAAAGCAATAATCATTACTGAATTAAAAGAGGGGCGCCTGGGTGGCTCAGTGGGTTAAAGCCTCTGCCTTTGGCTCGGGTCATGATCTCAGGGTCCTGGGATCGAGCCCCGCATCGGGCTCTCTGCTCAGCGGGGAGCCTGCTTCCTCCTCTCTCTCTGCCTGCCCCTCTGCCTACTTGTCATCTCTATCTGTCAAATAAATAAATAAAATCTTAAAAAAAAAAAAAAAGATCAACAGTAGATGTTCACCTTGCAAACCAGCTCATCTGGTAGTTTGAACCCTACTCTGGACATTACTAGATCACACTCTGAGCATTAACAAGATCCCAAGTGGTTCATTTGCACATGAATTCTGAGAAACACTTCTAAAGACTTCTTTGAAAAAATGTGATAAAGCTTTCCCTTATTTTACAAATAAAAGATACGCGACATTATATTACTACTCAAGGTAAAAATTTTTGTGAAGAATCCAAGCAACACTCCACATTTTAATATAGTCTGAAAGTAAGTATGCGTATAGTGTAACACCTTTTTCCTTAGATACCCATTATATTACTATTTTTATAATCTAAGATACTGGCAGCAGTTTTGTTTGCAAGATTAGTAAATTCAGAGAATAAACCAGAAAAATGCATTGCATTATTAATTTTGATGTGCAAAGTTTTGCATTATTTCAGTTACCACTTGTGAAGTCCAATGCTCAAATCTTTCCAAAAGAAATGACATTAAAAATCACTTACCTGTGGTGTGTCTTTTTGCATTGATGTAGTAATTTTAAATTTTGTTCTTTTACTGCTAAAGTTCATATTTAATGAAAATGAAGATTCTGCATCAATGTCTTCCTACAATTAAAAATAATTCATTTATATTTATAAAAATTAAAATAATTAAATAAGAGTTGCTGTAAATAATGTGCCATAAACTTAAATGACTAAAAAAGACTAATTTCACATTATAAAGAATTATTTAAGAGAATAGTAGCTTTCTTCTGTCAAGGAAAGAAAAGAAGCTAAAATCAATTCTAATTTTACACTTGAATTTTAATCTGTTTAGATTTAGAAATAAGCTATTTCTTGGCCCGACTATTATAAATAAGCATTGGATAAGCAGTCATAGCTCATTGGTTTAAACAGAATTTAACATTTTAATTCTTATGAACTACTAGGCTCATGGTTTTTCTATCACCCCATTCTGAAAAAGTGAGCAACCAAATGTCTTTTAAAGTATTGTAATAACAAAATACAGATTATAAATAACCGGACGACAGGAGAAAGTAGTTTCCAGTGGCACACGTGACCCTGTGTGGTTCTGATGAAAGCTTACCCTTGAACTCATGTTTTATTCAATCTACCTGAAGCAAGTGGCCTTTTCTCAAGTTAAAGTTGTTAAGCTAATTTTTATAATCACAACTCTGATCACCACTCTGATCATACAGTGAGTTTTCTTATCAGCAGGATCAAAAAGCACCTGGCAATGAACTCACGCTCAATAATAAGCTACAAGTTCTGTTAAGGAATGGCAGATTCATAATTAAAATTTAATGTGCAAACAAGAATCTATATTTTGTACATTTCTGGGCAGCTAAAGTAATACATTTTAGAAAACTATACAGCTTCTTAGATACTTAATTTAGCTTACAAATTTAACAAACTTCAGGTTTTAAAAAAATCATGCTTAACTTATAATTACTTGACTTAATTAAAATATTAAGAATTTAGTATTTTGTTAGGATTCTGAAGTCAGAAAAATTAATCATTTCTCAGTATTAAGAAAAGCTTGATTTGAATTTCAGAATATACGCCATTTAAAGCTGTTCAGTTATAGGCTACAAAATACCATCAATTAAGAGCACCTGGATGAAGCAGTTAAGTGTCTGACTCTTGGTTTCACTCAGGTCATGATCTCAGAGTCATGAGACTGAGCCCCATGTTGGGCTTTATACTCAGCATGGAGTCTGCTTAGGATTCTCTTCTCCCTCTGCCCCTCCCACCCCCTTCAAATAAATCAATCTTAAAAAAATATATCATCAATTAAATGAACTGAGGACAGAAATAGTAGGCTATTAACTTCACCAAAATAAAAATGACACCTCATTTACAAGAATTTTTTCTTATAGGCATAATTTGGTTTAGAAGATTTAACTCACATCTGTTGCTTCTGAACCACTTAAATATCCAAGATATACTATAACAATAACAAAAACTTGTTATCAGGAAAAAAAGCTAAAAAGAAAAGAAGTATATTACTAGCTTGCTATTCTTGACAGGCAGTACAAATATATGGTGGTTATTAGTTAAATCCTGGAATGAAGGGACAGGAGAGTGAGAGCATTTAGGATGGTCACACAAGCTAACTATGCATACAAATATCAATAGTGGTCATTCCCTATTACAGAAGTATGTAATTAAATATCAATTAAATACATGAAAAAGTGAAACACTACAGTTTTTAACATCAGTTAATCAGAATCCACCTGATAGCAATTCTTTCACAATTTTCAGTACACTGTCACAGTATAGGACAAATGAAATCAAACTATAAAGTGCACATAGGCACCAACTTCTCTGTGATTCCAGAAACTCATAGCTATAAGGAGCCTGCAGCATTGTTAGCTGACTCAAGCGCTTTCCAAAGTACAAAGGGCATTACCAATTATAACCTCACTTTAAAAACTCAGAACATCTCGTGAAAAAGATATAATGTTAATAATGCTTAAATTCCTTGAAATACCACCCCATACCTTTTCCGAATCATGGTTAATCATTTTCACATCAAGTAATGATTTGATTGTTTTTGTCAGTTCTTTTTCATTCATCTGAGTGCTGTCCTGAAGCTCTTTATAGCTGACAGTTTCACTGTTGTTAAAGGCAAGAAGAACTGCCATTTGGTATGTAGTAACCATGGCTACATATGGTTTGCCCAAATAGTTCATTTTAACTTCACCTACAATTAAAACAAAATTGTAACAATAAACTGATCATTCAAAGAAACAGAATTCTAAGTAATCAGTCCAGAAACAGAGCCAAAGTATTAAAGGAGCCCTGGAACCTTATGATAAATGTGAAGACACCAGAACAAGAAGCTTAAAGGTGGACGGTGAGAAACAAAACTAAATAACTAAACTAGATACACTAAATAACTGATAAATATACAAGGCTAACATCTCTCTTGCAAAGGAATAAACTCTTTGGCTTTAATTAAGACACAGATATACAACAGTAAAATAAAACCCAAAAAAGGAACAAACGACAAGTTCCAAAAATCTGGTTATTATGGACCAGCTTAGGAATTTAGTACTATTCAAAAACAGGAAAAGAATGTTGATTTCTTTCCTATTTAGGTGTTAATGGTAATACTTTTCAGGTCAAATTCCAATGGCAAAAACTATATACATAGTCTTTTCTTTATTTCTATATACAATTAATTGCTGAACACCAAAAAAGTGAGCCCCTCACAAAATACTTTAGGAGACAGGCTGATTATTGCTGAGATAATTAGAGAAATAAGGAGAGTTAAAACTCCACAAGACATTCAGGGGAAGTAAAACTAAATTAAATACAAATACATTAATTAAATACAAATACATTAAGATGTATGAGAAATTCTTTTAGTTATCTAAAACACAGGGTGAGTGAGGTGCTTGGGTGGTGCAGTCAGTTAAGCGTCCAACTCTTGGTTTCAGATCAGATCGTGACCTCAGGGCTGTGAGATTGAACCCCGTATTGGGCTTCCTGCTTATCAGGGAATCTGCTTGAGATTCTCTCTTCCTCTCTCCTTCCCACTTGTGCACTCTCCCTCTCTCTAAAATAAACAGATCTTTAAAAATAAATAAATACAAATAAAACTGGTTGAGCAATTTTTTCCCTTAAAACCAATTATATTTAATAAATGAGAGTGGAAAAAATTCACAACAGATGTAAAATGAAAGGTCAAGTACAAACTGACCCGCTTATTAAGAATATCATATCTCTCTATTTCACAAACTGCTGAAAAAAGGTAAAAGCCCAACTTGCTTAATACAGATAAACTTGTATAAGTATGTATTACCCTGTACCAATTATGTACTAATATGTATTACCAACATAATGATACATTATATTACAAATATAAATTGGTCAAATAAATGGCACTTAAAAGAAATTAAGTTTCTCGTAATGAAATTTCTCTTATGTAAGTGAACAGAATTTCCTAATAAAGGTTAATGGCACTTGACTGATCAAATTTTCTTACATCATTTCTAAGAGATACACATACCCTCCTTTCCTTATACAAAAGGTAAGTTGATTCAATGCATTTTCAAAGCATAGTTTTAACAAAAGGAAAGAGAATTTGAGGGTTTGCTTTGGTTAACATCTTCAGGCAACTCAGAGCAACTGCACACAGTCTACAATCATTCAGGTAGTAATCCTACTATCACATAAGTGTACAACGGTTCCAGAAAGAAGCAAAGGACTGGATTCTAACTAAACTTTTCTAAAATTAGAAACTACTGGAAATTAATTGTGACATTTTGGGAAAAGCATTTGCTATTGCAGTGCACAACAGCACCACAAATAAAAATCAAATGGTTAGATATCCTTACAATGCTATAATGGTTACAGAAATTTCCCTGGTGCTGCCACACTGAAAAATAGTATGGAGGTTCTTCAAAAAGTTGAAAATAGAGCTACCCTATTGACCCAGCAATTGCATTACAGGGTATTTACCTTAAAGATACAAATGTAGTGATCTGAAGAGGC